>NC_058340.1:41108180-42358180 GCF_905475395.1 Chrysoperla carnea | reverse complement strand
TAGTTGTGCAAATAACCATGTTAATTTGTTGATTTGTTAAGTTGAAATAAAGAACTAAAGATTATGTAGTAAAATAAGTTCATATTTTTCTTAAATATTGAACACAGAGAACGCATCTTTCAGGGAAATTATTCCTACAACTTTAATAAGATTGCTTGTAAAGCACGCATTTTAGAATTTCTCCAATAGGCCACCTTAACGATTACGTTGTACTAATAACTATTATTAACATACATTTTGTAATTTGCATAATTTTACCATTTATCCTGTGTTAAGTTTTATGCAGATTTTTCACTAAGCGGAAAACAAAAACAAAACTCAAACTGCAACAAAAACAAAAACAAAATTGAAACTGCATTTTGTTAAAATATATCCCCTTAAGGACCCACAATAAAAATATTTAGCTAAATATTTTTATTGTGGGTCCTTAAGGGGATATATTTTAACAAAATGCATAATACAGCCCACAGAAATGCTCATCTTAACTTGAATAAAAATTGAAACTGTAAAAGGCAGTGGTTAATTCATTGCCAGTCTCCAAAAAGTTTGTAAAAAGTTTCAGTTTTGTTTTTTTCAACTCGCGTTTCAGTTTTGTTTTTGATTTTCCGTTTAGTGGAAAACTAGCATTAAACCAAGTAAAATGTTTTGAGCGGCATCTAACCGAGATTTCATTTTCGTTTAGTATCTTTTTGCTTATCGATCAAAAGGCAGTTCGTACAGACTTATTTTCGGTAGTTAAACAGTTCATAGATATTTCGTTATCTTAGTAGCCTATTATAATTTTAAAGACGAATGAATCGATAATTAATTTACAAAAATAAAAAATAATTTCGTGAAATAAAAAAATTTCAGGTTTGCTGATAAAAAATTTAAAGAATACTAAATAAAATACCTTAACGTAAATAAAGTGACCCTACAAAAGAATTCTAAGATCTTTTGCAAGATGAAGCTACCTATTGGTTGCTCTATATACATCAAATACATTAACAACATCAATAAAGAATGAAAAAAGACTCCATCGTAAAGAATCTTCTTCTCGTATACGATCTAAGTACTTTCGAATCACCTGTTTATAAGCATTTTTATGAAATTTTTTACTATTTTTTTATACATATGATCGAATTACGCAGGTGTACTATTATTATTACTACTACAGCACATCAAATGTGATCATCTCTTTCATCTGTGGGAATCTTAAAATGTCACACCTTGAATCTTAGATATATATCTTTTATTTTTAAGAAGTCAACCTAAATTTTTATTTATGAGTTTTTTGGTGAATTCAGAAATGGGCAATTTAGAGTATTTATATATATTTTTTTTAAATTTTTTATTGAATTTTTTTTTTTTTTGGTTCCTGCTGTGTTTGTATTTCAAATAAAACTTCCTTTAAATCAATGTTTACAGTTTGTAATTTTTGGTACAGTTTTCAGACTTGGTAAATTTGAATCTGTTGCCTTTGAATATAGAATCATGATGGAATTCATATCAAATTTCAAATAATGAGAACTTCTTTTAGTTTTATCGAAAATATCAATTCATTAGCAAAAGCAAATCTATGTTACCCTATATTTAAGGGACACCGAATTTTTCTTTCACTATCCAAGCTATAAATAAGAAACGGGAAATAGATTCATAGATTCAAAAGCTTAATGATTCAATATTAATGACTATGATATATCAAAAAATGTCCTGCTTTATATCGTATATGCAATTCTCTCGCAAATTGTATATTTAGGTCTTACCCATGTTAGACATCACATATCATGATCTTGTTTGGGTTAACTCATTTGAGCCCAGAATTAAAATGGATTATTATAATAACTGATTTTGGGTTAAAACAATAAACTCTTGTTCCACGATACAAAATAGTAGTATAATCAATTAATGTCTGAATGATCCAATTCACTGAACCAAAACCACCAACGAATTGTCTAAATTCAATACGACTTTTAATTTCATAACGAATTAACAACTTTTTGGCCAATAATAGAGTAAGTATCATTCATTAAAATGTCAATCTTTTTCTTATGAGAATCTGTACATGTGAAAATATAGCTCATACTTCAGAATAACACATGAGATATAATTTATAAAGATATATTAATAAAAAATAAATAAATAATTAAAAATTATTTTAATTTGACATTCCCATAAATTACAGATTTCTGTAAAAGTAGTCATTTGACATTACCATAAATTACAGATTTCTGTAAAAATAGTCAATATAAAATATTTCACGGCCATCTTTTCTGATATAATCAATGAATAATTACGACTATTATACATTTAAACAAGTAGAAAACCATACATATACCTGTGTAAAACAATCTTTACTATTATTTCAAGTGTTTAGCAAGGGGATAAGCGAGAGCAATCTTTATCAATTATTATTTTTAAGCCCAGCGAAGCGTGTGGGTATCACTCTAGTATTACTAATAAAATTTAAAGGGGTTACCTATTTATTATGAAATTTTTTCAATTTATAAGATAATTTGATACTCTCATTCGCAAATTAAATTCATTGGAATTTACGAATTAATCTCATCCTATGAAGATGTCACATTTTATATATTGCCACAATTAACAAACAATAACAAAGTTATATATTATACAATAATTTGATCCCTGTAAGAAAACTGTTTGCGAAAAAAAGTAAAAATAAAACTAAGACTAAGTTATTAAAATTACAAGTTGTACAACTAATTATCAATTACATTTTACAAGTTCATTGAGTAAAGAATATTTATGACTTGTATCTACTTACCTCTTTAGACTGGAGAAAGAATTATAAAAATAAAAACGAATACTTCTTATACGCTCATTTGATACGATCGTAAGTCTCTCATATAACGAACGAACAACAAGAAATATGGTACATAATTATAAATTTCAAGAAATCAAATCAATTTACTCTCTTATACAAATTGTTTTATCATATTGTATCATTAATCATGTGGCTATAAGTAAAGTATACTCAGTAAACTTAGTTTAAGTATACTTATATTGGCATTCAAGTTTGAAATCAGTCAATTCTCATACAGACTCTGAATCAACTAATAAATGATTCAATTAAAGAGAAGGAAGGTACAGGAATCATTGCTGAAAAATAAATTTCATTTATCCTTGAAAATTACGGTCTGAAAAATCATCCCTTTTAAATAAAATCAATGATAATTTGAACCCTTTTCTCTGGTTAATCACTATTTGTATTTGGATATATTAAAAAAATTTCACACGCTTCAATGCTTTTACCTTTTTTCGACATTTACCATGTGCATTTCACTGTGGACCAAAGGATGAACCAAAAGTTTATGTTTTGAAGACAATAATGAGTCGGTCTTAATTTTTTTGCCCACTTCAGATGAAGAATTCTAACTTCATGAATATAAATGTGAAGTTGGTTTTTAAAAATCTTTTCTCGTGCAAGATATGAACGTTTAAATTTCCTAGTCAAACAAAGAGAAAGATAACCACTAGTGACGTCATTGTTTTGCGAAAAGTAGATGGGCAACCTTTTTTTTTTTGTATGTTCTTTTTATACTGTATGTTTAACTAATAATGTCATATATACAGAGTGAGAAGGTTAAATCACTTGTTGTTTATATCACTGGTTGGCAACCTTTGAATACAATCTTTGATTGCTTATAATTTCTTTGTATTTTACTAAATTTTTGTTTCACTTCCAAATTTTGTCATGGTATCAAGTCTAGTTTTCCATTTTTATGGGTAATATGGCCAATTCGAAATTAGGATTATCCCCTATTGTTTGCAAATTTGTTTCTATTATTTAGATGCTATTAAATATCAGCTTTAGAATTATAATTGGGAACTACGCCAATCTTTCGAAGGTTGAAAAATATTAAACGAACAAAATGCTATGAATGCAGTTCGTAGATTTCATAAAAGTTTTAAGATTTTATAAAAGCCAGGAGTCAATCTTATTCTACAAATTTCAGAACATTCAACATTATCCAGTAGAAATCTCTCTCAATCTTAACATTGTTCAAAACTAAATTCGCGTTCAATGAACTTTTAACGACTCGGTTATTCTTTTTTTTTGAATTTGACAAGATCAATGAGATCCATGGCTACCATCTCGCATAAATTACTTTGGTTACGCTAACAACCAATTACCTCAGAAATTGGTTCCGCAAGACATCAATCAATTTGTTTTAATTTCTCTTCACATTTCAGCATATAAAGGTAAGAGAAACCTTTTACAAACTCCTCTTGCGTCACCTGATTCCGCGAGCCAAGGTTTAAAGAAGAGAAGACTCATATAGCCGAGGTCTATCACCAATGTGGAATGTCTTTTATTGTATAGAATGTAGCGATTTGATTACAAGAACTTTCCTTTCGATTTTTGGGACGTTAAACATTCAAAGTGAAGTATTAATAGCACCCAGAGTGAATCATATATACCTACATGGCGCTTCTACTGCTGCGTGCGTCGGAGAGGATCAAATATGGTTTCCACTGTTCTTTCTAGCTAGGCATGATAACCTTTGACTTATTTCTTTTTATACTCTATTACATTGCATTAACTAAGTAAGTATGCATATACAGTACAGGTATACTACACCTGTTTTAGTACATACAGAACAGAATTAACGAACTAAATTGCAATATTATTTATTTTTATAATCAAGCGAAAATTATTATTAACTTGTTCATGTTCTGTTTGTCATGAATTTTGAAAATGGTTATTTATTATTTTTTGGTTTTAAATTAATGTTATAATTAACAATTTACTAACTTATTAAAGCGATGTAAATACACTTATTTATGCATGTTAAAAAGTTTTTATTAACCATATAATACACTGTTCTTACTGCCATTTTTTTGATAACCTTTCATCAGTAAGGGTCACTGCCTATAATCATATATGTGTTTATTCTGGTTTGTAACGACATTATTTTTAAAAGGAGAAAAAAAACATCATTTTAGTAAAAGTATCATATTTTACGGTTTTATTTTTATTTATTTTGTCACTGTTTTAAATTCAAATTAAGTATGCTTTTTAATGCATCATTTCGATAACAAAAGATAAAAAAAATTAAATATAAATAACCAAAACAAGCAGATTATCGAGAAATTTTTCTTTATACTTTTCAAATATTTTTTCAAACCTATCTACGGATAAAAATTTTTTTTCGAGCCCTTTAGAAATTGTGAGAATTTCTCTCATCACGAAAGTAAAGAAGTAAGCATGAAAATATTAGCTTTGGGAATTCTCAGGCCTGTTCGTGTACTTTCGTTAGTTTAATATGAATCGTACTCAGCAAATTAGAAAAAACTTGTGATAGAAATATGGTGAAATTACCGGTATTATGTGATATGGTGAACGTTTGAGCAAATATCTGATCACGTGAAGATCCTCGAACGGATAACATGAGTACTGACGGGTTATAAAACATGCAACTGTCAACGTCATTTGAACTTAATCGTATCAACGAAATTGACTCGAAAGCAATTGTATGTCGTATTTGCAATTATACAAGTCACGTATGAGTGACTCATAGATATACTTATTTTCTACTTTTTAGTACACTAAAAGCTTGTCTAAATACAAAAAGCTAAATAAATAATATTTCAAATCTAAGCAATAAAAATTTTAATTACTACCACAAAATATTTTATCGAGATATTAATAGCTTATCTGTTGAAGCACATGTAATATAAAAGGTGAACCTTTTCTGTTGTAACCAAATATATGTAACAAAAACAAAGAATGTCACAAAAAGCGTATATGAGTGTATATGGCCCATTATAATGGGCCATATACACTCATAAAAAATGAACATTAAAAACCTAAGGGTTCCATCGTTGAGTTCACTAAATACACAATATATAAACCATAGTATTTTATTACAAAACTGAATCAATAAATTTTAGATTAACAACAGATAAAAATATAACTCATCAAGTGCGTAATGGACTTCAACTTCAAAGGTTCCGTACGAAGGCTATAATTTGTCTTGAGTTTTCGAATAATTTCTATTTGCGGAGAGTTTGGTGAACGTAGAGAATACAATTCTAAGCAGAAAAGTTAGAAAATCAAAGGATCTAGATTTCTGCGTTTATTTTTGGCTCTATTTCTTATACAAAATCTGAACAAATAAAAATCTACTGTATTTCGGCGTTGTACAAGAGATTTCTGAGATTTTGACAGTTTAATTTGCTTTAAGAAATCACACTCCAGTGGTATGCGTTTTTAGTTGATATCACAGACACAACTTATTATTAAATGGCTCAAGTTTTAGATTTGTTTTTGTTAATGAATACGCTCTTAAGGTCAGGTAAATTTGATTCCGAAAATAAAAAATTTGTTTCGTAGCAATGGAGTAGGATTGGAAAATTCGTTTAAAATCCAGTAAGAAAAGCTTTAATTTCGGAGTGATTTGAGAACTTGGAAAATACTGATCTAGTTCTCAATCTGGTTCAGATACTTATGTTTTTACAGTCCTATAGTTACCCTTAATAATCCTAACACATGAATCTGGTTTAAACTACACTTAAATGAGTTTACCCTAAAGTGACCTCATTTTTGTTTAAATAAGTGAGAATCCGCCTGTATTATTTCCTTAAATAAATCACTTCTTTACTCTCTGGTAACAGTTCCGTTCCACGCTGATAGGTACGGAATACTAGAAATTCGTAAATAGATATAGTTGACAGAGATTAATATTAATATTTTCTTCATCATATTTGTACATGAACAATTTTTATGGTTTTTTCTGGAAACGAAATATTTATTATTATTATCATAATTTTTATTCAAAATTATATTAATTTTAGTTATACTCTGAAAGAAATTTATTAATTTTTTACCAAAAATGACAAAAAAACTTTTTTTTATGTATAAAAACCTACTGAATAAATATTATTATAACGCTGAAAGGAATAGAGCCACAAAATTATTTCAAATATTTTGATATCATGTTGAGTTTACAATAGAAATAATTTTGAAAATAATATTACGTATCATTGTATACCTTCTATATGTAATAATTTTTTTTAAATTAAACGACAAAAATTATTTAAATTTTTTCTTTAAATTTGAATTTATTTCATAAGTTTATTTAAATTATTTCAACCTTTTTCATCTACGCTAAGTGCGTTATTATCTTATGTTGATTCTGTCGATAAAATGGCGAATTGAGTTGAGTTCAATTTTTCCTAATTATCATTTCAAAACTTCCAGCGACTTTAAATTTCTCTTTCCTTTAAAAATTCTATGTAGCAAAAACGTAAGGTATAATACTTTGTTTAAGGAAATGTATCTGTGAAGCGTGGAATAGCTTTTACTTCTTCATCTTTATTGGAACTAGGTTCGTCATTACACGTTCGGATTGAAGGGGACTAGAGAACAAAATGTCCGATACCAACCGACCCTTTTTTAATAGTTTGTTATTGAAATAGAAAATAACGAGTTCCCACCTGGGTCCCACAACACCTTTTGTTTTTTGGCTATCTATAACTTTTACTTTGAACCAAGCTTTACATCGAATTAGCTCGAGTATAATATATAAATTTGTTTAATTATTAGAATGTGCTGCCAGGTTTTTACAAATAATTTAAATTTATCGTTTAATTTTAACTGACTTTTATTTATTTATTGGACATTAAATAATTTTTGACGAAATATGCACCACACACTCTATTTTAATCGCGGCTACTTACTTCGTAAGATGTATATACGTATAAGCATTTCTTCGTGCATAAAGTGTGTTAATAAATTAATTTACTCTAAGTTTCCTTAATTTAACACCACTTCCAATGTTTTGATATGATAATTTTCATTTCCCACGCACAGAATTTGGTACTACGACCAAATTTCGTTATTATCATTAAGAGACTAAGACCCATGAATCAGCATATGCGTAAAACACTTTATCATATAAATTACTTGTTTCGAAAAAATTGAAATATAAAATTTATTGCCAAATTTATCGTTTTGATCGTAAGGTCACAGCAACGGTGAAAATTGCCGCAAACCTTATTTATTGATAAAATCTTGATTGATAAAATGTTGATTGCATCTCTTGGATGCATGCATTTATTATTAACCATTTACGAAGTTGGTATGTTGAAATTCAAATAGACCGAAACTAATTGACCGGAACAACTTAATTCGAAAATAATTACTATGTTTATTTTTGTTTGCAGTGGTTTTGTTTTCGTGTTACTGGTTTTACATGACCACCACTAATTATAAAAAAAAACATTTTGATATATCATTTACATTTTAATAAAAAAATTTTTTTTGCATATAAAAGATGTGACATTGTTTTTTTTCTTGGATATTGCGATATGTCATATTTAATATGAATTTACATATATCACTTTCCCCTTGTATAAGTAACAGTTACCTAAATAAAAAAAGATGCGCCCACAAAAATTACAATTATTTTAATCCAAACAAACAAAAAAGAAACCAATATCATACCGGATGATTCAAAATGTTGGCAATTTAAATATTGGTTTGGCGTTTGAAAAGTATATACTAACTAGCTCGATACCGATACGATAGGTAATTTAACGGAGAGTGTTCTTAGCTATGTTGCCTTACAATATTCCTTTTACTGTATCCACAATCGCTAGTTATTGATAGATATAAATATAAAAAAACATGATTCATTCTGCCCCACAATCAAAATCCTTCCCCGATTCGCATGACTTTCCACAGAATTTGGAACTCAAATATCATTAGAAGAAATAAGCTGCAAGGTGGAATTTTTTTCAATGACCTATATACAAATTTATGTAGAAGCTTAAATCATTGTGGATAAATGTAAGTAAAGTAAAGGACCAAGTATAAGTCATTTGATACGGTAAGGTCAACAGAATGAAAGCAGATTTCTATTATTAAAATTCTGGGACATTCTGTTTAAAAATTATTATTAAACAAGTGAAAACAAACAATTGACTGAGTTAATTATTGAAATATCATGTATAAATAGTGTTGATTACTCTATCACATTGCTAATATACAATTTATATCATACATACTATACAATTTACGCCTAATTTGCGCTCTCACGGGTAAACAGTGATGTTTACGAGAAAATGTTTCAAACAAAAGTTGTTTATTTTTTTATAAGAAACAAGATGGGTCCTTCGGACCCACAGGCCTAGATCCAATTGACCCATGTTGCTCTTTTACGAACTCGACCTCACTTTTCATCGTGCCCACAGACAGAAGGACGGACGGTCGGATGGACGGACGGACAACCAGAAATGGACTAATTAGGTGATTTTATGAACACCTTTACCAAAATTTTGTTCATAGCATCAATATTTTTAAGCGTTACAAACTTGGGACTAAACTTAGTATACCTTGCATATTACATATATGCATGGTATAAAAACATAACTAATAATTTAAAAAATCAATTTTTTATTGTAATTTATTTATTGATTTAATAAAATATGAAAGTGTTAAAAATATTAACGACAATAATAAAAAAAACATTACTGCAGCACAAAGTTGCTTGATGTACAAATAATAAAATTGGTAATAATACCTTTAATATTATATTTTTAATATAATAATTTTTTTGTCACATGTTCTCCGAAAAGGTAGACCTATGCACTGTATTAACAGGAATATTTGAGGATATACCCAAATAAATAGTATTGGATGGCGGTGCGTTATAAATACCTTTTAGAATCCAAAGCACAGGATTTATATTTAGCAACATGCATATTTTTTTAGCTATTTTTGTACATATCCACCAGTAGGTTTCTCTTCTTCAAATAAGCTTTAATTCGATATATAAGGTTTTTGACTAGATAGATCGATGTAAATTGAGGATTGATTTGAGGGATTTGGAACATAATTCCACGGAAAAAAATTGCTTTTACGGCCTGCTTAAAACTTTCATCTCAATTGAACCCCCCCCCCCCCAAATTGAGGTGGAATTTCCATGATCTTCATCCCCGTTTTTATATTGAAATATATTTGTTTGAAGTCTTTGCGAACATCGTTAGCTCCACCAAAATGAGTTGGAAACTCGTAAATTTTTACACGAGTTACAGTTTTTTTTATATCGAAGTATAATGTTTTTCCGGTATTTAAAGCTTTGCACATATTGTACCCCACCAAACAGAGTTGAATGCTTCAAAATTTATATGTAAATTGCTTTTATGTATTGCACAGAAATTTCAGTAAATAATTACCGTCTAATAGTAAAAAGGTATATGATAAGTGGAAAATATAACCGTAGTGACGGATCTCTACTGCTCACGAGTTTTTTTTTTATATTGAAATCACTTTTCAATAAAAGCATTAAATTAGACTTAAAAATATATTTATGGGCTTCACATCTGAAATAATCATTTTATTTAAAATTGATTATTATTTGCAATAAATTATATGAATTATGTCATAAATTGTCACCAATGTTATAAAATGATGACAAAATGTGGATGAGATTTTTTAATTGTTTATTTCTAATTTTAATATATCGTTGTTTATTTTTGTTTATGTCTAATTTTAATAAACAAGAAACTTTAGTGGAGTTGAATTTTGTATTGTATGAAAGATTTATCTAATCAGGATTATTGTAAACTTATCTTTTGGAAATCAATTTCAAATCAAAATTGGATTACTGCCTAATATTTTAGTTATTCGATTTTATAATCAACTTTTATACAGAGAAATATTGATTGTGTCAACTGTAGTCTTGCATAATAAATGGTTTCATAAATCCAATGACAAAACTTATATTAAATGTATTGATCTGTTATATCAGATATTAATTTTTAATACCTTGCTTATTATTGGATGGGTTTAAGAACGATAAAAAGTTTCCAATATAAAAGCCGAAAAAGTGATATATTTACTTTGTTTTATTTTTCACATTTTCAAATTGACACATTTTTCTCTTGCCATTTTTCTCTTCTTTCTCTTGTACCACGTATGAAAGTTCCTAAAGTAATTTTAAACATATTATTAATAATTATCAACGATAATAAATGAGCACTCTAGGATATTTCGAATTAAATTTCGACTTTTTTTTCCACAATTTATAGATGAATTTTATCTTATATAAAAATGTATTACCATGTAGTCATCATCAGTATGAAGTAGTTAATAGTAATTACTCTTATAAAACGTCGGAATACATATTTATTTAATATAAAATTGATTTATGAAATTGGGGAAAAAGTCGAAATTTAACGCGGAAGAATGATTCTGCAAAATAGCCGGAAACGCAATGCTATGTTTGCTATGTTTGATACTTTTGAGTAGGAAATTGAAAAAAACATTGGCCGAAATTTCTAAAAAATCATCAGCGGGAACCAAAACTGATGAAAAAGTGAGGCGTACTTTCAAATTTCTATATACTGGCCTGCTTCAAAAACGTTCTCGCCATTTTTCTCCGAATGAATCCACGGTATAGTTTATCAAAGATATAGTATTGTTAGATTTGTAGTACTTTTGGAATTAGAATAGACAAATTTTGAAAAGTATTGAGTTTACGTCATCATATGAATAAAAGAGATAATTGCAAATTGTAAATCATTTTTCTTCTGTAGGTATACCAAACAACAAGTGATATTAATAATAACAATAATTATTGTTAAAAGAAGATTACTATTATAATAATGATAGCGATGAGTAAACGTATTTAATTCTTCTTGTCTTTGTTGAGAAGAATCCCATTCCTTCATCACTAATTGTAAATGACAACATAACATTGAGGTGGGTCTTAATAAATAATGCGGGTCGAATATAGAGTGTATATAATATGTGTATGGTATATACCTCTATAGTATAGACCTCCTAGACAGACCTCACTTATTACCAGACAGATCCAGACAACTGATGACACTCTTGGTTAAAAAAAAAAGTTGCTAAGTCATTATTATACCTTGTGGTGTGATGTGCAATGATTATTATGAATTTAAAAATATTTTTTTTCTATTGCCATTGTTCAACGTATTTATATAGTTTTTTTCTCATTTTTTTAAATAAATCATATAAAAGTTGTTTAGTAGTATACCATCATTTTTCTTGACATACTTAACTAATGATTATATTTTAAATGGAGCATATTATACCTTAAGTAGCTGTTATTCGTTTACTTCGCCAACTAATTTTTTTTCAGCGACCCTTCCCATGGATACATTAAAAAAAATAAAAAATAAATGTATACATTAAAAAGGAATCTTCGTAACTTTCCTTTTGGTAACTTGAAGGGAATATTTATGCTTCCTACATACAAAAAATAAACCAAACCACGGATGTAATCATGCTTTTATTCACTAAACTTTTTCGTCTACAAAAATATTTTTCAAATATTTTTATTTAAAATATTTCTTCGAAAATCTTTGTCTTCCGGAAAAATATGTCATTGTTGCATTTAGTCGAACGAAAACACGCAATTAAGGAATCAGTTCGCAGTTTCGTCTGATTTTGACCTGAAATTCTAGTTTCTAGGTAATTCAACTTTTATCTTCAATATTTATAGTTTATGCCATTGTACCAATCATAAATATTAATAATAATCGAAAAGCGACTTTGATGTACAAAATTTTGCACTAAAACGAAATACTAAACAAAAAAAAGATCGATAAGTGTCGTAAGTACCTGGAAGGAACTATATTCTTTTTGTATCTTGGTATATTATAAATATAGCGCTTACTTTTTTATTTACATGATATTTTAAGATATTAATTATAGAAGACAAATACTTGTTTGAATTAATTTTATAGCTACTTTTAGTTTTAACTGTATGAAATAATTGCAGGGGTTTAAAAAAGACATACTTCTGATTTAGCAGACAACCCAATATGTGAGTACAATACGTTTGGTTTGATTAGGATATTTATTATGACATAACATAAAAATTGCATTGTATTTATTTTAAATTATCTATGTTTTCTTTAACTTGTGATAACTTTCACAACTCAATTTTTTAAATGATAAAACATAATATTTTGACAAAAAATACAAATTGACATAGTTCCAAAAGGATTATAATCTTCCTAATTTCTTAGATAGTCAAGATTAAAGTAACTCTATTTTCAAACATCAATTCAAAAGCTTGTATGATTATTTTTAAATATTTCTATTTTGTTCAGCTAAAGTGTGAACTTTGTATGATCTAGGATTTTTCCCATACATCAGTAGAAACCGGTAGCTAAAAGTGGTATGTGTAAAACTTTACCTCTATTTTACTGAGTAAAAAAACGTAAAAAAAGTGCATATATAAATGAATATGTATCTATACAGTATAACCTTACCTCACCTTTATTTGTTTAGGGAAATACTCACAAATGATAATGTTTTTTTACCTCATATCTACAGCTGATGTGAAACAACAAGGTGATGTGCTAATTAACTCATATAGATATTTATTTATTTATATTATAATAATTACAATCGATTCATATTAAACATGTATATGGTGCGTATAATGTCATCTTAAATAAATGTTACTATAATGTAATATTTATAATAGTTAGAAATATTTGTTTTAATATTTGTCCAGCTATTAACGTGATATTTTTGCATTTATAATTCTTCGCCGTTAGGTAGAAAGGTTTCAAGTCCAAACACTGGTTTGGTAGTGAATAAAATCTACTAATCATATAAATTGAATATTATACGCACCTTGCATGAGTTACATTTCAGGAGTTTCCATAGTAATGACATACTACTTTATTGATATAATTTTATGGTTTGCATTGAAAATTTAATACTATTTTCTAACAAATTTATATAAGTTGATGTTAATTTACATTTAAATAAAACTTTTAATGCAATTTCGCCTTTTATTTTTAATAACATGCTAATAATTGAAAAATAGTCATATTTTAAATAAAATGTGTGGTTTAGTGCAAACTTAACAAACCGTAGGTAAAGTCTGGTGCGACCCTTGAGGTTCACATATTGCCTTCAATACGCTTCGATCGACACCTCAACTTTCGACGACGAAAAATGTGCCTATGGATGCACGTACGTACGAGCATACTTTTATAACTATTCTACATACGGACGTATCTCCAAAAGACTATTAGGCTAGAATCCTTCTACTTGACGGCCGGCGTGAGGAGTTATATGTATAATGTGTATATGCATGTGTATAAATCGCAATTGCAGCGATGTTTCATTTTGTTTAAGAAATTTAACTACTTACAAGTGTAAGATTTCCGAGTGAAGCTGATGAGATACGGTTAGTATAAATCTAGAATAAAATAATCTTAAATTATTCTTAAAGATGAAATGATGATATTTACATAACAAATACGGATCTATCTAAATAAGTTAATAAACGGTAACTATGAGTAAATCTCTAGCAATCTAAGCAGCAGCTGTACTAAGTGAAATTTTTTGAAATCTATTAAAATATCAAACAATTAGACGATTTTATATTCTATATTATATAGGTTTTCGTTTGTATATTAACGTTAATATATTTGTTGGCATATCACGAACAATGTATTCGAAAAGTGGAAAATACATGGCCTAGAGCGGAGCAGAGAAGTGTTTTTGAGTAAATTCACTCAATTAAGTCAAATTTGATATTAAGTTAAAGTGATTCATTGACAGTTTTGAAGTGATTTATTATATGCATTACCAGTAAAATTTAAAACATTTTTGTTTAATCTGCTTTTTCAATAATCCAATACTATTTTGATAACGAAACGCTTGTGTAGCGTAAGCAAAATGGTAGGATATCCACCATTGCGACTAAATGAATGACAAACGTTTTACATGAAAAAACACGAGCTTATGATTTTTCAATAACGCTTACTCAATTTTCTTAAACGCTTTTTTGTTTTGTTTAAGTTTGTAAAAAGAAAATTTGGAAACATTAATAGGATTTACTTAACAACATTTTCGAACAGTTCTCTGCCTCACTCTTTACTTGTAGTTAACTGAGAACTAAGTGCTTTTCAAAAATTTCACTTCCTCGTGCAAACAAAATATTCATTTTAAGTAGTTTTGAATTTATTTTGTGGTTTTTCATCATGGTGTCTAAATTTAAATCTGTTCGTACTTAAATATTCATGAACCCGTGTGTATGTGGATCAGATAAGTGAAGAGCCATTATCCATAAAATGTTGAAAATGAATATTTATCACTTTTTTAACAGTTTGTTTCACCTTTCCTTTTGTATTTTTTTAAATAATAATATTAATGATAGTAATTTCTTTCAAATACAATATATATACAATATATTAGGAAAATAGTGACCAATTAGCTTACATAACTTACAGGAAAATCTTAAGCTTTATAATCACACCTTTAATCACTAAATTATTTAATTCTTAGTAGACATAGGCCTGTCTCCACTCACATACGTAATTTTTGAAGCATGATAACTTTTTCAGTCGTGTTTAGAGTTTTCAGAAGCTTTGATGTACAATATATTGAAATTCAGAAAGAGACTTAAGTCTGAGTTTTATTCCCTCTTTATAAGAATACTTGTATTATTAACTAGTGCGAAATATTGTTATTGTGATAACTGATACATTCATTGAATATTTGTCTTCGCTTACTTACACCATTTTTGAAACACATGGTACTATATACACATAAATGAACGTATTTAAATAAAATGTTTGTAAAAGAACTGTTTTTACAATTATTATTCATGCATTAAAATGTATATAAAAAGTATTTATTTATAGATATTTTAAATAAGCGAAGTACTGTGAAATTTATCAATGACCGTAGAATTGTTTAATATAGAAAGAAGTGTACATACACTTATTGTTTGTTGTTTAAGATGTGTGCATGATGCAATTGGTCTATTTCTCAAAAATATTGTTCTTTTTAAAAATATTTTTTTACTAACTAATTAGTATTCACACTTTTGATCACGTACACAACAATATCGCTCTATTCGGTACAATATTAAAGTATATTTATATTTATTACAAATTTTTAACGGTTCTTTGAGAAAAAGTACCCATATTGTTCGTAAATAATGCAAAGAAATGATAGGCAGTCATGGAGACTGCCGGAGTGCCGGCACAAGTTAAAACTTTAAACTTTACATAAACTGTGTTTAAACTAATATAATTCAAATTTCATAACTTGAAAACTTTTATTTTTAACGATTTATCTAAATCTGGGCCACGTTTTGCTGTGGCTTTGTCTAATATTAATTATTAGGGCAGTAAATAAAAATAATCTAAAAACGTTGCCCAATTCTCATGTTGAATTCTCATAAGTCCATCCACGCAAATAGATTTTTCAAACAAATTCAGGTTTCCTACGACAATTCTCGATTTTTTTTGCCTGATTTTAAGAAATGATGAGTGGCAGCTTGATCAGTGCTTCGATCCATTTTTCAGACTAGAGACTGGTCTAATAAAATAAACTAATTTTTTCAAACAGTCAAAAACGCATTCATCTGAATCAAACAACTACTTCATGCAACCATTAAAATGTACAAACTTTTTCTCTATATATTATAAATGCGAAAATAAGCATGTTTTATTGTTTGTTTGTTACGCTTTCACGCTGAAACTAGCGAATGGTTTTTAATGAAACTGCACAGAAATATAGCTCATACTTCAGAAAAACACATGAGATATAATTTATAAAGATATATTAATAAAAAATTTAAAAATTAATTTAATTTGACATTACCATAAATTACAGATTTCTGTAAAAGTAGTCATTTTACATTATCATAAATTATAGATTTCTGTAAAAATAGTCAATATAAAATATTCCACGGCCATCTTTTCTGATATACTCAATGAAAAATTACGAATATTATACATTTAAAAAAAATAGAAAACCATACATATATTTTACCTGTGTAAAACAATCCTTACCATTATTTCGAGTGTTAAAGAAAGGGGATAAGCGGGAACAATATTTATCAATCTTTACTTTTAAGCCCAGCGAAGCGTGTGGGTATCACTCTAGTATATAATAATCATCAATACCTATCTCACTTTAAATCTTTGTTAAAATCACTTAAGCTATTCATTTACATATAAAATTATTTTTTATCAACACTGTATATTATAAAAATCTACTTTTACATACCAAATACATTGTTGTTGGCACAAGAAAGAAAGTGCCATAACTTATGTTGGCAAATAAAATGGTTACTTTTTAAAGACATCTTCAATTTAACAAAAACGACAAAAAAATTAAGTGTAATATTACTCCAAGAGCTAAGTAAATATTATTTAAAATGCAATAACACTTTTATATTTTATACACTCAATAAATTGATACATAACTTTCAATAAATTTAGTAGAATTAAGCTTTTTCTTGTTGTTCCTTGGTCGTGCTCAGATATTTATGCCTTCATGGGCATACTGAGGTCAGGGCAGCTACCCGCCTTATAAAGCACATGATATTGGGTGTGTTTTGTGTACGATTTCAAACTAATAAAATGGATTAACGGATAGTCAGAAAGGATATTTTTATTGAATTTTGAAAATCGAAAATATGCTTGTACCAGCCTTGTATACATAATAGGAAGAAACTGTTCGGTTAATGTCTGCATCTGGATAAAAAATCTGTTGTAACTAAGCATATTTTGAAGCTTGAAGATCTGTTATTAATATGGATTGAAACAAGATAAAAAGTAAGAGCATGGAAGTATGAAAATTTTTCTTTTTATGTATGTTACCTCAGTACTTTCGACTGGGGGCCGATTTTTATGATTGTTTATCTATTGGAAAGCTGGTGCTTCCCGAGTGGTCACATTTTATTTTGGTCCAGTTCTGCCAACGGCATTATTGAGAAAACCCTAAAAGTCTTGAAGTTTGCATTAAATATGTACGGCAAGAAGACGAATTACTCATTATCACGCCAACCGATTTTGATTATTCTTTTTTAAGTTACAAATTAGTAAGTGTACTTCAGATTTACTAAAAATCGCAAAATAAAAAAAACTTTCAACAAAAAGAAAACCGGCTTCAAAAGAAAAACTTTTCCAAAACAAATTAATATGCAGTAAAAAGTAAAAAAATAATGGTAATATAATATAGTTAAAATTATTGTTATTTTTGGAGTAGGTGTCTGCCAAGCTAATGTAACAACAATAATTTTAACGACATTATATTAACATTATTTTTTTACTTTTAAGTGCATATTAATTTTTTTTTTAAATTTTTCTTTTGAAGTCGGTTTCTTTTGTGGTAAAAGCATTTTTTGTGAATCATAAGAAAAGGTCTTAAATTTGTGAATCATAAGAATCCAGTCTTTAATCATCATAGTTTTTGCATACAAAAATAATGGTGCATACAAATTACTTTCAAAACCAATAAAATTGTAGATAAGTTTTTAATTATAGTGCTAATTTTATAATTATTTACATTATGAGCTATTAAAAAAATCATGAAGTTGCATCATTTGAATGTAGATATAAATTAATTGAATTGATTGTTTTTTAATTGATTTTAGTGTACTTTATAATTAAACATTGTGCAATTCAGATGTTTGTTATCAATAATGATCAATATATTTTATTTCGTTTAAAAAAATATTCATTTGCATTAATCAATCCAAATTTAGCTTGAAAATTCGGTTTTTGTTTATATTGTAGGGAACCAATTTCTAAACCGAAAGCAGCTTTTTGTAGTTTTTCAATTCGTAGTACCATTAGCTAGATAATAGGGTTAAAGTTTTGAAATTTTGCAAAGAGCTCGATAAATAATAATATTAGTCAAACTGAAATATTTATTACGTATAATCCAAAATGCATTTCTCCTTAGACATTTATCCTGTGTACAATAATACAATAATACAATAATAGTACAATAATAATACAAAAAAAAAAAAAAAAATTGTACAATAGTACAATAATAATACAAAAAAAAATTTTGTTTCGGAATTCGATGAAACTCGTTGGATGGAGAAATTTTGATCCAAAAAGTACAAAAATCAGGTTCATTTAATGATTGGATGCAGAGTTTCCAAGATATCGCAATATTTGGATCGATTTTTTTCCGTATCTCAAAAACAATTCGACCAGTCAATAAAATGCCCGATTTTTGTACTTTTTGGGCCAAAATTACCTTATACTGAATTTTATCGAAATTGGAGATACAAAATTTTTTCGATTTTTTGCAATTTTCTTAAGGGGTAGGTTTGAAAAAAATCGAGACAATCGGGAAACAAATTTTTGTTTTGGAATTTCCTGAAACTCGGTGGTTGTGGTAATTTTGATCCAAAAAGTATAAGAGTCTATTTTATTTAATGATTGGATCTATAGAAAGTTACAATGTCTGCGAGTATCATAGGCATGTAGTTCACCAGCGAAAAATTTAAATCCATAAAATTGTGAATAAAAGGGAAGATAAGTGAGGGCCTTATAAACCTCTTAAAAGCCTTCACATTTCCAAAATTCCACCATCAGTACAATAGCAATAGCTCCATTTCCTTCGACTATTTACTAATATCAAATGTAATATTACTACATTTAAATAAAAGCAGTGTATAATAATAGAAGATCTACAAATTTCAAGACTTATGAACAGATTTGTGTAAATGAAGAAAAAAAAAATTAAAACAAAACAAAAAAGATACTTATCTTGAGTAATAATAGGTAATATAGATTTTTAAGTAACTTTAAAATATTCGTATTATGATTATTATTTCTAGCATTGTGTATCCATATGATCAAAGTTAATGCCGCATATTATATAAGGTCTATTATTTGTACTTATTATATATATGTATGCATACATACATACAAATATAACTTATATAGATATTTAAATGACCTGGACCTGTATGGTGGCATAGATTCACCTTATGGGTCATCTCACAACATATAACATACAATTGACCACAATTGAAAACATATTCACAAACCACAGTAAATAATATTAGAAAACTTAACTTATAGTTAGTTACACATACATGTACTTATATTTTATTGAAGAAGAACATTTTCATGTCTGTGCAATACTTGTATTTTATTTTACTTCCATAGATTACAAGATCGTAGCACGGCACGAACACATTTCTTAAGCCAATTTTTATATAAGGAGAGACATATACTAATTATTTCGGAGCTCGCTGTCCTAAGGACAATGTTTAAGTGACAGTTGCTCTATTCGCTCCGTGCGTGAGTTTCGTTTCCATGGTAACGATACAATGGAAATTCTTATTTTCACAATTTTTAATGCAGTAAGTTTAATTAATTCGTTTTTTTCAATAATTTTAATTTGACATTTCTATTACATTAACATGTAAAGAATTGCAAATTAGTCATAACAGCCCCCTTTAACTCCAAAATTTTTCACTTAAAGCGCTGGCATCGATTTTATTGTCCCCTACCATGACTACGCACACAACGAATATATATTCCCAGGGAACGAAATTTGTCGATGTACGCTCAAATCATCTTGGGAAATATTGAAAATTAATTATTTAAAGTATTGACATGTTCAATATTTTTACGAACAAAACTACCTTTATATTTTTTAATTAAGTAATGAAAACTTAGCATTGTAAACTTTAATTCGTTGGACGATTATTTACGCAGAGACAGTAAAGACGTAATGTACTAAATGAAGCTCAAACCCTTAGCTAAGCCCCTCAGAGATTGAAAAATAACACAGTTATCTTAAAATCGAGTAATGCATTGCATTGCAAAAATCACAAGAGTACTTTTTTGCTTAAAACTGGAGCTGGAACTGAAACTCACGTAAAAAGATTTAAGATATATATTAAGTATATACTTAAACAGATTAAAATTTAAAGAAACCCCCGACACAAAATATGTTAATATCTAATAGTTGTATTTTCATAATATCAACTGGAAAAGAAGTGATGGTCATTAAACAGCTAAGCCGATATTCTTGAAACATAACAAAGAAATTCTGAGAAAAATAACTTTTGAAACAAAAAGAAAATAATCAAAATCAGTTCATCCATTTAATAGCTACGATACAACAGTCAAATTGTTCAGACCTGTGGAAGTTGTTAGAAACTAGAAAAGAGGTCATGCTCATTAAACATCTGAGCAGAGTTTCTTGAAACATAGATAAACTCGAAACGCAGTCAACAAGAATTCAAAGATAGTAAAAGTGTACATATCCTAATCCATTGAAATCTGTAAATCGGAAATTTTCGATGTCACTACGTAGAAGGGAAGTTTTGCGCGATAAATGTGTACACACTTTTCACGGCCAAGGTAATTTTTACGACTGGCGAAAGGGAGATTAAATTTTATGTGAACTTTTAATTGATAGCAATACTTCTCTTAATAATAGACTTCATACAGACCGTCAGTGAAGTGAGAGCTGAAAATCTTATTCCGAAGAAAATTTTAAATATCAGAGGACTTGTTTTGTAATGATCGATAATGTTTTAGCAGGATAAAGATGGTTCTGGATCATTGCAGGGGCCCCCTGATCTGTACAATATATTGTCAACCAAGAGGTCAATTTTGTATACTTAATGTTTTTTTTAAATGTTTGACATCTCTGACTTGCCGGGTCTACTTATTTATATTTTGCAAGTGGAAGTTACACGATGAAAGCAGTCACATAGTATAGATTTGTATACTAATTTTTTCTTACAGAATTCAATATGTTATATGAAAATTGTTATTTTTTTATATATTTGTTAGAAATAAAATATATGTATATACATTTTTCTAATTCAATTCAAAGCGATATATTGTGGGTTTGTTCGAATAACTTTTCGATGTTAACACCCATTATTCTTTTTTGATTCGTATTAATGTGAAAGTATGTGTGTGGGATGTTTCATTTGTTGTATGGCTTCATGTGTTGTACTTTGCTACTGTATTGATATAAATATTCCATCTATAATTTTATAATACTACGGCATTTTATTTGATGTTGCTTTCTCTGGCATAATACAATTGAATTATTTTTTTAAATGTTACTGATTTTCTTATTAATAGAATAATTTAATAAGTCTGTAAAATAAACAAGATAATAAACTATAAAAATACTTTTTTAAAAGCTTTAATTAGTAAATTATCTGAAAGAATCAATGTCATTGAGCAGAATAAAACGGAAATTTAGAGGGACGGTGTAATTTTCGATTACAACTAGCTAAAATCTAAGTGATTGTTCTTCTTGCTTCTATGTCTTCTGTATGTCTATTATAAATTTGACTAATTCAGATTAAGGGGAAGGTTTGACATTTTCATCCAACTTTTTAGTACGCTGATAAATGGAAATTATTTCCAGAATACTCACAATATATAAGCATATGACAATATAAAATCATCATGAAAAACAAATCAACAAAAGGAGTAGAAGCTGGAAAATCGATTTTTCATTCTTTTTTAACTCTTTTAGACCCTCATTGAACGTTTTCGACTAATAATTAAGGTCATATAACAATTATAGAATAGGAAAGATTCAATTGTGTCCCTACTTAATTAAAAGACAATTGTTGATAAGAATTTAAAATGAGTTATTAACTACAAACCCTTGTTTATATTCAAAGGTTCTACAGTTCGAATCGTGACGAATATTAAATAGACAAAATATATTTAAAAGAAATTTATAAAAATAATAAAGACATTTTAAAAGCCATGTCCATAACTGTTAATATCGTATGACGTAATTATAAAATTAAATTAAAGTAACTAGAATACTATAATATTAATAAAATGTAGTATCTTCTTTTTATTTTTCAAAAAAGTTATTCATAAATAAGTTGAGTTTTTTTCTTTTTTAGAAAAGATATTGTTGTTAAAATGTTGTTGTAAGTACGAGATGGTCTGCCCTTTGTCCATATACGGTTAGAATTTACAAATACAAATTGTATATGTCGTTAATTCTAATTGTTATGAAATTCCAATACATACAAAAATAATATTATAAAATATATTTATGTATTATTATACAGAGTGTTGTGAAAACAAACCGACCGAACCAGTGAAAAATTATGAACACCTTGCGAAACTCCAATACAAAAAAAAAACCTTGGCTTTTTTTAATCAGGCAACCGGTATGTTACGAATTTTTGGATGTATACTAGGAGATCGTGTACTTTTATAAGAAACAAAATTGTAGGAAAAAATTCTTACTGCCTATAACTTGCCGGTATTTGTTCAGTAAATGATCACAGCAAAAAAATTTTCCTTAGAAGTTGAAGAGATTAAAAATTCAAACTATATTATTGTCGTAAAACGTTAAAGAACTTTTCATCTTAGATTCAAATAAGAAATTAATGGTTTCTAATCGAATAATTGAAGAACACCCCCTGTATAAGAAAAGTATATAAGATACTTATTTTATGTGATAAGTAGTATCTTTATACATATAATCGTTTGTAGCTTCTGAACGGCTAGATTGGCTGAGGTCAAATTCCCACTATATATTTGTTTTTCTGTACACGATGGTTTTTTGCAGCACTATGCCCTCCCTTATCAGTGAATAATTTAAAGAGGAATGTAATGTGATGATATTTTTTTTAATGGAATTGTCCAGCGAAGCCAACGGGAAAGGGTTAGTATATATTATTTATAACAAATATATGCGCAATGTTGTGTGTATGTACCTGTACTAACCAATTCAATAGGTACTACATCTATTACTATTATGATTATTATTATCATTATTAAACACTGTTTTATGATACAGGAACTGATGATAATTTGAGTTCTTATGTAAGAAAGGGAAATGTAAGTATTACCAAGCACATTTAATATCTAATCCATACAATCCATAAAGTGACAAAAAATTAATGCGTCTTTTAAATTATGTCTTTTCAAAACTCATTTTCAAAACTCCCAAGTATGCATTTGTTTTTGAAAAAGAAAAAGTTTCAATTCATTTAGTAAATCTCAGGTCTCTTACGCGAGTGACCAATCTTTCACTATGGCCTATTCAAAATTTTCAAAACATAGCTTCATTTTTAATTCATTGTTTGAATATGTTTGTTAGATCTAGAAAAATAGTGAATAATTCGGAGCAGATCCTGTTGAACTTATTACACTATGCGTTTTATTTGTAAAAAACTGTTTTTTCCCCATTTTTTTCTACTTCTTCCCTGTCAACATCGATAACAATTGCATCGATTGGCTGCAACAAATATTTATTGATATTACATAATGATACCAATTTTTATAAGACTCGATATTATTTGCTATATATTTTTGTATAAATAATATTATTGCTATTTGAGCCAAGAGTAAGAAGTAAAATGTAGTATTTTAATATTATTGTGTAAAATGTTTTATTATTTGACTTCAACTTATTAACATATTATAATATCTATCCAGAATATTTACAGAGTGTAAAAGAAATAACAATGGACGATGGACTAAGAGTGGGTGTTTGAAACTAACTAAATTTTGGTTCAGATTTTCTTACCGGCGAACAATTGTTTTGGTTTTGGAACTAAAGATATATTTTTGTATTACATTTAATTTACTTTCAATATTATTCAAATCGCTTACACTAATATGCCAATTATCATTCGATTATGATGTCAAAATTGACATAAATCCCTATGTATTATAAATTTGAAAGTAAGGATGTTTGTTTATTACGCGTTCACGCAAAAACTAGCGAATAGATTTGATTGAAACTGTACAACAATATAGTTCATACATCAGAATAACACATATAATTTAAGAAATTTAAATTTATTCTGACATTTTACTGCTCTATATATGATAAACACTTTGAACCATAAATTACAGATTTTGCTAAAAATTTAAAATAGTAGGTAAATGTAAAACATTTCATGGCCATCTTTTCTGAAATAATCAATGATTTTAAATGAATATGACCATTTTACACTTTAAAAAAATTGAAAGCTGTGCCTATATTTTAGCTTTGTAAAACAATCCCTTCGAGTGTTAGGAAGGGGGATAAATGAGATCAATAGTAAGTAAAGGCTATGAAGTGGTGGTTTTTACTGCTAAGCCCGGTAAAGTGGGTGGGTATCAAGCTAGTTATTAATAATTTTCCAAGTTTGTTATTTTGTTTATATGCTGTTAAAAATATATTTTAAACAAAAAAACTGCTGCTAGATTATAACAAGTTTGATAACACTGTTTACTTTTCAAGCAGCATGTAAATGGTGTCTTTTTGTCAACAAACAGCGGTTTGAGCGACAATAATCGAATGTAAATTTACTTTTAACGAGCCGTCTGAAGTCTCATATACTATTTAGTAACTGTTACACACAATATACAAATATATAGATATGTATAATATAAGATTATTTATTTATTAATAAAATAAATTATTATTAAACGTTGATTATTTATTATTACACGTTGATGAATATAATTAAATTATTATTTTAAAAAACAAATATATATGTGTGTGTGTGTGTTCAATAAGTTTGTAATAAAATAAATGATTACAATCATGCTCAGTAATTAGTTATGACTTTTAAAAACATATTTTTATATTTTGAGTATGTTGTACCAAATCAAGTATGTGTTCTTATTGCACTTTTGAACTATAACAAATGATATATGAGGCAATAATATATTGGTGATAATTTTTATGAACATTTTATGAAATCAGTTAAAAATGAGCACAATATTTTATGATCCAGTAGTATGAGGTTTGAAACCAGGCGTAGTATTTGATAGTTATTTAGAAGAGATGGAAGTTTGAAAAGGTATTGTTAAACTTCAAGTAACCTGGATATTTTGGAGAAGCTTAAAATTGATGAATATTTACTGGTGTTAAGTCCGAAAATTGCGTTGGAACGCTGATTTTTTAGTACTGGAACAATAAAAAGTCTAAAAAAATTGGCATACAAAGTCGGTGTGGTACCGAAGTCGTGTGAGTGCGACCCGTTTAGTCCACACGACTAGCTTCCCAGAGGGGGAAAACATTAAAAAAGTTCTTGTAAGCCTTCATAGATTATTCTTCGAACATGTTCTGCAGCTTATGCTGGAACGATCATTATCTCCATAGTTAAATGATGTGTTTTATCCACTTTTCAGATTCTGTTTATTCAAATTTTTCCAGTTTCTTATTACCATTAAAAAATGGCTCAGCTGATTCGGCCGAAAACTCTTTCAGGCCTTTAATACGGGATTACGCGTCAAATAAACCCCGCCACGTGTTAAGGTCATAACTAGTTCGCGAGATAATCGAAGCGAAAGCTTTCGAACGAACAAACGCACATACGTACACAAACACACACACACACACACACACACACATCTAGTACTTCTTCCCAAAGGAAAAAAACCCCCGGAAGAACCGTCATCTTACCGTCCACTTTGCATGTTGGATACAGCAGGTAAGATATTTGAGCGTATAATTCATCAAAGAATAGAGGCAGTAGTCGATCCACTCCTGGCAGACAATCAATATGGTTTCCGAAAAGGACGATCAACCCTGGATGCTATTAACCTGGTTGTTGAAACGGCCAAGAATGCAATCGCAGGGACCAGATGGAAGGGTGGTACGAAGAAATATTGCCTGGTGGCTACATTAGACATTAGGAACGCCTTCAACTCCGCTAACTGGAACATCATTATGCAAGCTCTTCAAGAGAAGAACGTGCCAGGATACCTGTGCGAGATAGTGGCTAGCTATTTTACAGATAGAGTCCTAAAGTACGACACAAAAGACGGTCCAAAAGAGTACGATATCACTGGAGGTGTTCCACAGGGTTCTGTCCTTGGCCCACTGCTTTGGAATATCATGTATGACGGGCTGCTAAGACTAAAGATTCCAAGAAGCGTCAAACTTGTAGCGTATGCGGACGATGTAGCCGTAGTGATTGTCGCTAAACACCTGGACGAGATTCGTCACATGTTTGATATCACTTTCCAGCTAGTTAACCGGTGGATGGACACAGTGAACCTCCAACTGGCCAAACATAAGACCGAGGCAGTGCTTATTACCAGCAGAAAAGTGATAGAGACCATCAAGTTGAAGATCGGCGGAGAAGAAATCACATCACAACCTTATATCCGATATTTGGGAGTGATGCTTGATGCCCGACTCAACTTCAAGCAGCAGGTGGAACACGTCAGTGCCAAAGCGTCAGTAGTGAGGGCTAGTCTCGCACGACTGATGCCTAACATCGGCGGCCCAAAGCAGAGCAGAAGGCTATTATTGTCATCAGTAGTCACATCAGTGCTCACTTATGGAATATCAATTTGGGCTGATGCACTAGAGACTCAAGAATCATGGAGAAAGGCTGGACCAGTATACCGTCTTAGTGCCTTAAAAGTAGCCAGCGCCTTTCGCACAACATCAGAAGAAGCAGCGTGTGTTATTTCTGGAACTCTGCCTCTCAGAGTCCTAGCTGAGGAAAGACGAAATCTTTACCATCGAAAGAGGTCAACCACAATGAGCGCGGAGGAGCTTAGAATAGAAGAGCGACAGAAGAGCATAAGTCGATGGCAGCTTCAGTGGGACGCTGCAGTGAAGGGCAGATGGACGCACCGCCTTATATCAAGGATTGACGCTTGGTTGAACCGGAGTCACGGCGAGGTCAACTATTATTTAACGCAAATGTTATCAGGACACGGATGTTTCCGGGAGTACCTTCACCGCTTCAAGCACGATGATTCTCATGAGTGCCCGTCCTGTCCAAGAGTCGCTGAAGATGCGGAGCACGTCTTCTTTGTGTGTCCTCGTTTCAATCCACTGCGTAATGAGTTAGAGAGGATCCTGAACCAGAGAATCCAACCAGAGACGATAGTAGAAGCAATGCTGTCTTCAATAGCTGCCTGGAACGCCACAAGCACTTTTGCCACAGAAGTCATTACAGAGCTGCGTTCCATTGAAAGAAGGAGAGCGAAAGACAGGAACTAGAAGGGAGGTAAAATAACACCTTAGCCACAAGAAGGAAGAGCGACAGCTAATTCCTCCCTCTGCGAAGTAATGCCTAACGGCGGTTTCCGTGGAGATCAGAGGCTAGAGAAAAGGGAAGGTTTTAGTCGGTATTAGCATCGACAAGTCATCAGTCAATGTTCGAGTCCGACATATCCAAGCGAAACATCTAAGCTTGTAGAATGCGTAAACGCATTTCCCCCCTTTATGAAAAAAAAAAAAAAAAAAAAAAAAAAAAAACACACACACACACACACACACACACACACACACACACACACACACACACACACACACACACAGGCATCACATTGAAAAGGATTGATTCGGATGTTGCGGCCTTAAAACCGCGGAAATATGTAAAACTGGAGATTTTCAAAATCGGCCCCATTAGATTAACTTTCCCTAGGAAGTTAATAAAATAAATAATTAAAATAATCAAAAAACCGACTGCGTTAAATAAAATTTGAAAAGAAAAAACAGGTCTTGTAGATTACATAGGAATTTTAATAGTCTGGTTGAATTAAAATCTAGACCGACTCAAATCTTCCCAACAACGGGCCCCGACTGAAATTGCTATGAAAACCCCCGACTGAAATTGCTATGAATTTTTGTTCATTAATTATTTTTTGAATCAGCTTTAAATTTTACTTAAATAACTAACCCAATGCGATTTCTCCGGCACTTTCAGTTTTGTATTGACATTAATGTCAATACATTAACCATCTCTTTTTCGGTGTTTTTAATTTTTTTGATAGCCTTTTTATTATTTCCATTTTAATTCATGAACAACAAGCACATTTATATTATACAAAACAAAAATAAATCGTTTTGTTAGCTTCAAGTAAAGTTTGATTCGAATAGTTTTTTATATACTGAGCGGTAAAAGATAAACAAACATAATGCTACAATTTTTTCAAATAAAGGACAATTTTATTTATTTAAAGGTAAAAACAAAAATCATGAACGGTATTTTCATAAACAGCACTAACATGGAATTTTTTTGGAATACAAGCAAAAAATTAATAAATTTATAGGCATTTCCAGACAGTTTTCTTAAAATCACTTGTATGCCCATTTAGTTACATACATTCTAATGGCCAGACAGTTTTGCTGTTGCTAACACCGCATCAGATATTCTTCTAGTAATTAAAAAAAAAAACTTTACTTTGTATTATGTTTTGCTATAACTAGCATTCCGCATAAGTTCACGCAACCGTGGTCAGGTGCATGACGTATACTTCTTCCCAAAATTATTTAAAAAGAAAATAGGTATCTGTAAAGCAGCCGTTCTAATTTTACCGGCGATGCTCATACGTCTTAGAAGAAATACGTTTATTTATTACATCGTTAAATTTGCCTAAGTTTACATTTGATTAATTTGTATGGGACTATCCTTGTATTTTTCAGTGCCCTTCATTTATGTCTTTTAAAATCATGATTAAAACATTTTTAATTGCACATTTCACATGTTAGTTAGTAAAACAGACACATACTCTAAAAACTATACTGCACTTGATAATGACAATAAAATCGATATAATTTTTAATGTATAAAAACAATTGTGTTTAAATCGCGCACAAAAAAAAAGTGAACATATAACTTTTTGATTTAAAAGGAGTTTTAATGCAACAGTGAAAAAAATTTTTGTGTTCATACGTGATTACAAGAACTTTAATGAAACGCCGTCCGTCGCTTCGCCGCATTCGTCACTACCAGTTGACTACCAACAGAGTTAAAGAAATAAAATCATTTCTGTGTTTATATGTTTCTGCGTTTTTCTGTACATTTTTTTTAATCAAATACCGAAAATGCATAAACCACTTTTTTTCGATTCATATTAACAATATAATAAGTAAGTATTGCATGCATGTATTCGTTTTTTTCATTATTCAAGCTTAATCTTTTTTTTGCTTGCTTGTTTTATTTGGTTTGTTATTTAAAATGTGTATCTATTGGTGCAAAATCTTTTGTTCCCTACTTTCGCCATCTTTCTTTATGTTGAAGTATGAAAATGCTTTCGATGTTATTATGATTATCGTTGAGGAAAAGTTTAAAATAAAAGTTTGCAAAAGTATTTATTACTTGAAGGCGAGTTATAACTGGATAATACTAATACCAAAGTTTTTAACGTTGGTATTGTCAATTTTTCGATGATATAAATAAAAAAAGGAAATAATTTCAAAAAAAGAATACTTTGAACATTTACTTAGTCATTGTATTAGTTAACCTTTGGTGCAGGTACTAAAAACTTAATATGACAAAACTGTTTGAATTTTGATATTGAACTATCAACTGTCTTTTACAACTTATGTTATCACAAAACAAAGCAGGATTTTGGATATATCTTTTCTAATTGAAATTAGGTAGCGATGAAGTTCGTCAGGCACTTGAGACGGTTGCGGTTACTGCTGTTTCTACATTCTTGAAAATTGCTGATCTAAAATCTTCATGAGCTAATTTTTCCAAAACCATTTTTCATGTCGTTTTAGAAATATAAATTATAATTACCAGATAGTTTTGTCTTTGCTTATACATTTTAGTATGACTGTAATTGAAACAGAATTTATTTTTATAATTGAAGAATGTTATTTTAATTTTCAAGACAGAAATTACTTTGCTCAGCCAACATAAGTTAACGCAACTGCTCTCAGATTCCAAACTGAAGTTCAGCAAGGAAAGATTTTTCCAAAATCCAATCGACTCTAGATATTCTTTCCAGCCCTCTAAGCAATAATTGAAGATTAGATTTTTATTTTTGGGTAACATTAATAGTTATGAAAATGTGAAAGATTTAAATGTACAAATTGAAGAAAGGAAAATAATACTTAAGGACGTCATAACCTACAACTGCCATAGAGACAATATATCAAAAGTTGTTTTGCAAGCATAAGATAGAAAAAATTATTTAATTGCTTATATCTTTTATGTTTATTTATTGATTTTAGTTTTTATTTCAGATTTTGTCATCTATTCTCACACATTTCAACGAAAGATACATTGAAATCGATCAGAGTAAAGGCCTTAGCGAATGCCTCAATAAAATCTATCTATAAACATTTATAAATATCACTAATGTTTTCCTTTTAAATACTGTTCACTAGTGAGTTAAATATAAAGTATGAAAATTTGCTAAGAAGTGTAACCTGTTCTTAGCAAGAGTTTGTAAGAATTATTGCTATGGAAGAAGTCATTCAATGCTAGGACAATAGCAGGGAAAATCTTGCATTATTCTACAAAACATTGGAAGTTTTAATTATTTAATATTTATGTTTCTTTGCAAATAGAATAATAGATGGTTTAATTTGAATGAAGTTCATTAAAAACAAGAATTGTTTCAAGTATAAGGATAGATTCAAGGTGTTCAACGATTTTATTGTTCCATTAGAATTTATTTGTTCATAAAGACTAATAGCGAACAATTCTGCTATTAAATTTCTAGAGCCAAATAATTTAACTTGCGTACAGGTGAAACAAAATGTGAGAATTTGTACTAAATTCAAAAGATAAAATTTCTTGTTGAAAGACGCGAACATTTACACTCTTTTACAAATAAACTTAACAAAATAACGAATTTCCTTACGAAAATTATGTACAAAAACAAATTTAAACGATATATAAATACTTATATATTTTTATTGACTTACTTTTCTAAGTCTGTATTATGCATATAATCTGTTTTTAATTGCTCATCAAAATAAAGGCGGAAACTAATTAGTAATAATAGTTTGTTCAAATTAATGTTTATAAATTGTTGTTCGTTTGACAGCTAACAGAATAGTCATGAATTTAGTTTCAAGTAGGTGGACATGCTTACATGCTTACGTGACGATTTCTACCAATTTGTTCATCATGAAAACACGGATTTAGGAGAAACGATGTCACAGACGAATCGAACAGACTCGAATTTTAGGCCGGGGCTATTTTTAATTTTTTTTTTTGTTATTTTAAATACATATTTAAAGACTGGTAACATGCAGGCAGACAAACAAACCTTATTACTTTTTGTTTTTGTTTACTTTTAATAATGCATACGATATTTATTTACATCATGGTCTCTCGATTATAATGGATGTTTTTAATATGATACATACAGGCGTAAACTAAATATTGACAAATATATTGTCTAGTAATCTTAATTAAAGAGAATTGAAAAAAATACACTCGAACCCGAACAAACTTTCGTATTTTTTCAACAAGGAACCAATAAAATGGTTCTTTGATCAACGCACATATTTATATTCGGTTTAAATATTTGTATATATTTACGGGCGTTGGCTCAATAACTTACATACGAAAGTGATTTGAGTATTTTTTACTCGAAATATTTTTATCATCGATTTGTTTTTAGTGAGAGTATTTGCTAAGTATACCTTATATATTAAATCAGCGTAAAGTAGCGAGCGGCTTCACTACTATTAATATACATTTTAAAAAAAATTTATAAAATAGTTGGCAAATGTTGTAAGTGTTTTGTTATATTCTTTACCTGTAATACCTACTCTGCGTTGGTGATATATTTTCTGGTAACAAAGTTAATACCAAAGAACAGTTTTTTTTTGTTTTTGTAATTAATCTAATAACCAAATATGGGGGCTATGTATTGGCTACTGTTTGTTGCACTTGAATGTGTTGTATAGCGCACACAGTAGCTCATGTTTGTAAATATAATATGTCTCTGTTGTATGTTCTTGGTTGTTGTTTTAATAGAAGCGCGCCATAGTTTTTTGTATCAAAACATTTTATGTGTTATTTCATTAAATGCCGACATAAAATATAAAGGTTGATTCAATAATACATTGACATAATTTGGACATTAATTCTTTGCATCAAAAGAAGCAAAAAATATTATACGAACACATGATCTAATTTCCCATTTTCGAGATAGAAAGTGATAAATATTCAAAAGAAAAATATGATAATAGAAGGTAATTTTTTGTTGTTGAGTTAACTTAAATGTGCGAATAAAAATATATGAGTAGTTTTAGGACCTCCAATTGGAACGAATTATGTTTTGATAAATAGTATGTATTAAATAACAGGTATTAAAAAACAGTATAATAAGAATGGGGTTTTACCTCCGTTTCTCTGACATATGCCTAAACAGAGGCCACCCACATCATTATTTGTTAATCTTTATTTATTTAACTACATATATACAATTACATTTTATGATGTGGGTGGAGTCGGTTACTTCGTTCTTATCCAAGCGACGACAATGTGATCAATTCTGCACCCCCAGCACCCCCATTAACTATAATTTGTTCACACTGCCGCTGCCTGGATTCGAACCCGCAACCTCCCAGTCAGTAGCCAAACGGTCAAAGACTTACGCCTTAGGCCACTCGGCCACTGAGCCGGTCAAATAACAGGTACTACGTAATAAAATAACAACGTAAATGTTAATAAAATTATGAAAGTAATTTTTATTTTAAAAGTTTTTAAAAACCAAACTTAACAATATTTTTTTAAATAAATGATACTAACCTCTCGCGCAGCTAAGTGGCTAATGTAAATAGCTCTGAACAAAAAGCACCTCGGTTCGTGTGCTGTAGGAGTCATCATAAAATTTTTTAGTCTGCTCTCCGTCCGCCAAAATAATTAACTTCAAGTCCATTCCAAAAAAAAAGTCAACATACGGTCAAAGTTTGTCTATTGTCGAGGTATGTGAACATAAAAGTTTCAGATTTTTGTTTCAAATTTTATGATCGTTAATCTCGAAACGACCAATGCAACTTTTTTGTGTTGTTGCATTTCTTTTAATAATATATTTTAGGCTTAAGATTTTTTTGGCTTATCTCAGTATATAGAGTTGTCCTATATTAATTTATAATATTCTAGATAAATTAAATTTTAGGAAATCTCCGGTATTGGGAATAAAAATAAGCTATTTGTGGATCAAATAAAAATTGGTTAGGAAGTATGAAGGTCCAGTATTTGAACACTAATAAAATTTTATTCGTACGCGTAACTATTACACTAGAAACTATATAATCACCTTTAGAAACTATGTTTAATTTTGTGTTTTATGCGATGATTATAAAAATTACAGCGTTTTGCACCAGAAAAAGACATCTTCTGTTCTCTTTGCCACTCTAACTCTCCCCTTCTTCTCTATTAAAGTAAAACCAAAGTTAATACAATGTATATTAGTACAAGCTTAACAAACATTGCGGCTCCCTCTATATTTAATTAATTCTAAGAACGTTTAAAACACCACATTAAACCACACATACAAAAATTATTGTGATCTTTATCTATCATACATGTATGTATATGTAATTAACATATAACCATCTCTGTTTACAATTATTATGCAATCAGTATTATTATTATTATCAACATTAAAGTGATTGTTGCACACAGATACTTACTTTTATATTTAAAAGAAGATAATAATAACAGAAAATAAAAGAAAGAAAGCATTTATTTCATATGAAGGCCTGTTTTCATGATATCTAGGGAATCGTAAAAACCGTGAACCAGGGGAAAAGCAGGAATGTGAAGATATAAAATCTATATTTATAAAATGTAGAACATAAAAATGTTTTGAATAAACAAATCAAGTTTAAGGATTCACGAAGGTAAAAAATGATGCAGATTCATGACTTTTGATTTGTCGATAGAGATAATAGTAGATTTAGGATCAGGGGAAATAATGGAAAATCATTTTAATAAGGACAAAATCGAAAAAGTCTTTTCAAGTTTACTTCTTCGGCCATTAAAATTTTTAATGCTCAAAAAACAGAGACCCAACCTTGCATGGTTATATAAAGTCAACCATTATACGAAGTTATTTAACCCGTTCTTTCATTATCCAGCATTTTCGGAAAATAGGTTTGAGCTTGAGGGCATGGATTTGATATAATCTGTACAAATTTCTTTCCTAAATAAAGTAAGCTTCCAAAATGTACACTGGCCCTAGAACTATTGCGAAATGTTTTCAAAAGGTCTAATCTCTTTGCAAAGTATTAATAACAGTTGACGCTTTAGAACTGCTATCATCTAGTTGTCAGAAAGTATTGAGCTAATGATTGTCAGTCATCAAATTTTATCTTTCTCGCGATGCAACGAGTCGACTCTCATTGAACTTTCTCCCATCATAACCAGCCTTTATTTTTAGTATAGCAGCTATTTCACTTAGTTTTGCTTGTGTTTTTATGATTATTGCTTTGTTTCACATGGGTAAGTGAATTTAGTAAGAGAGTTCACGCTTGGATTTCACAAAATGATAAAAGTTGATGTGCTCTTGCGTTGAAGTTACGTCAATCAGCAAAAAATTGCTCACTGAGCTTGTTTTGTACGCTAAAACATTTACAATCTAAAAGAAGTCTAGAGAAAACTATCAAAATGGATCCACGACTAAATACTCTTTTCATAAGGTTGTTAAAAATATTTGAAATTCATCTCAAGAGTTAAATAATTTTACTTTTAAATTTGCGCTATATATACTGATTTTCGGGCACATCAGAGACCCACCGAATTAAACAACGTACAAAAATGTCCTCACCCTATACAGATGTCAATATTTATTATCTTTAGAGGATGATAAGGTTTCTCCATTGACGTCTTCGCAGTTGGCTCTTAAACTAGAAGATGCAATTGTAACTAGGATTGGTGTATTTTTAGCTAACCGAGAGAATTTAAGTACTTCATTAACTACTCTCACAAATACTTACAAAAATTCCTAAGCTTATTATTATTTGTTATTATATTGTAATATTTTGTAGTCTTTTTACAAAGTGGCGTTAAATGAATGGCCATAAATAAATATTTCGTGACGACGCTTCCGGTAACCAAAACTGCAATCTGTCACCTATTCAGCACTCACCGAATCAGTGATCAGTCTTTATCATTATAAAATATATAACATTTGATCTAATCCATTGTTACGGGTTTCTTCCACTTCTACATTATAGTTCATCGTGATCGTCATAACCTAAGGCTCGTCAGGGTTTTTAAATCATAGAAACTTTACGATCGCATGTAATATAATTTATGCACCAATCAGTACACAAATATTAGTCTTTGTCATAAGTAATTCACATTCTTCAGTTATCATACTGTTTGTGTATGTACAGAATGCGTCAGAGATTTGTATGATTTTGACAATACTGAAAAAATTTTTAAAACACAATTCCTGTATCAGATTGCCTCAAGATTTTTTTTACTGTCTTAAAATACACAAACAGCAGATAAGATAAAAGAAAAATCATATGCAAAGTCTTCTCAAAGAAAATTACATAAATTGCAACTTTCAGTGGTTTTATAAATTTTATTTTTAAATTAAGTAAATTATTTTTTAACTATTAAATGAGTTCAAAAAAATATCGCGAGTAAGATGACGCTCATTTAAGCGTAAAATATTATCAGACGGCCAACTCTCTAAAAATGATATAGTGAAAAGTATAACAAATCACTATTTTGTAGTGAATATTCACTTTTTGCTAGTGAGAAGTATACCACCATTTAAAATAGTGATATACTTCTCACTAGCAAATAGTGAATAGTCACTATTTTCTCTATTTCAAACTTAAGAGAGAAGTTATTTAACACATTTCGCAGGGTTTGAACTACGTATTGTCAGTTACGTTTTTCCAGTGCTTCAACTCTTCTGGTACTTTTTTTTATAGAAAAACTCACAAGAAAAATTCCAATAAAATGACTTCTTTAATTAACAATTTCCTTTAATTTTGATTTATGAAATTTTCTTAAATGCTTTTTTATGTATCTTTATATGATTGAAGCATAAATATATAAAAATGATCGAATAGTTTTACAGCGTTCCAAAATCGCTCACTTTTTTACCCCACCCTGTACGTGTGCATTAGAAATAGGATTCCAATTCACTTGTGTGGCATTATCTATATAATAGTATACGCAAAAAAAAAGAGATTTTATGTTTACTTTACGATTTTATTTAAACAGTAAATGTGTAAAGTTAAATTATTATTACTATATATGAATGAAATTTATTATATGAAATGTAATTATTGTCATTGAATTTACAAAACCAATTTACTGCTTGAAGAAAGACATACACTGAGTTCTGAACTCAGATGATGGTATTCATAGTTTTATTTAGACGTGAAAGCTGAAGATGCTGTGCCAACAAAAACAGGGCCATAACGAGGGTACGTAGCGCCGGTGACAATTATTTAGGTTACGCCTTATATATATCCAGATTGGCTCTAACTATTTTGATGAAAATTCGTATACGGATGGTATTTAACATAAGAGTAATGGCAAAATGGGGGAGGGCCATAATCGTGTCATTTTGCATTAAAGAATCTGTGCATTTAATTGATAAACTTTTTAAATTTATTCAAATGATAGAGTATCAAATTAAAGTATTGATTTCTCTCAACGTTTCCGAGCAAAACATTTTTAACGAACTCATTACTCCTCCTTAATTATACTGGGGTATTTTGCAAAGGAAATGGTTAACCTTCAAAATCGAAATTTTGTTGATAATAAATTAAGTAAATAATATAGAGTAACACAAACAAAATTGTATTAAAATTGTAGTTATATATATACATATTCCCTGTTCATTAAAATTTTTGATAAACCAAGTACCTATGTAGGTAATCCTACTAAATTTGGATCATATTTTCAAATTTGTGATCAAAATAATTCAGCTCTAATAGGGTTCAAGAATGTGGAGTTCTGGTCCTGGAATTAAGCACATAAGTGATATCTAGTGAAAAAGCTCTGAAAAGAATGACCCAAAATTAGTGGGTTTCAAAAAAATTCCAATCAGATCAGATCATATTTGCCTATGTTTTCAAAAAAATTGCATTTTTTAACTTTATGACGTCATCAGAATCCAAAAAATTTATTATGCTCTATCACATCCAAATTTTTTCCAATATTGATAAACCAAATATGTAATATAGCTCTAAAAGGTTTCAAGAAGGTGGAGCCCTGTCACGAAATTACGCACATAAGTGATAGCTAACGTAAACCTATCATCGCAGCTGAAAAGAATGACCCACAATTAGTGGGCTTAAAAAAATTCCAATGAGATCGGATCAAATTTCTCATCGAAAATCATTCAATTCATCTCAATTATCAACGAAAGAATTCTTATTAATAAAAAGAAATGCTTATGAATACCACAAGGGCACTGTATTCAATAGCTGGAGGATCAATTTAATTTTTAATTGTTCCTATTTGAACAATTCTACATGTAATATATTTACCAACTACTGTGTGCAGTTCGTTGTTACAACTTGGACGAACAATAGATATTATTGTTTAGTAAATGTTTATTATACAATAAACATTAATATAACATAGGAAGATTGTTAATAAAAATAAATTCTATAATTCTAAAGTATTTCTTTCGGTCATGTTAAGACAATTTTACCAGCAACTAATTACCTATAAAGGATGTTGGAATCCTTTTAAATCCTTTTAAATCTTAAATATATAGATAAAAAATGGAAATATGTCTTCCCGAAAAAAAAGGTTAGGGCTTAGTTTGGATTTCCGTCAGCATATTTATTGCCATATGCTTAGCCTAACAACTTTATTTTTTGCGAAAATTCTCTTTCAAGCGAAGTGCGCCGTTCTCTGTCACGCGACTCGGAAAATTTTTAATCGATAGCTTGCACAAACTTCACTTTGACAGCTATCGGATCTGTTCTTCTTCTAATAAGCAGATAATTAAGTTATAAATTCAAAAATCGTGTTACCTAAACGTTTAATTATTTACGTTTCGAAAACGTAAATGCCCATTTTAAACAAAAGGCAAACGTAAGTTCTTTGGGGTTATACAGATTTGTTTTAAGTTCACAGTAATTGAACAGTGGATTTGCTTTCCACTTTTTTTTTTCACACGAAATTTTCATTGAAATTTTAATCAATTGTTGAAATTGCCATGTGTAATATTCATAGTGTACCCCGGGGAGAGTTTCAGCTATACAAGATTCTTCATATAGTAATATGGTTCTCAAGATATCAAGCTCAAAAGTTCTCAAATTTTAAAATAAAAAAAACAACAGAAAAACGTGATATAATGAAATAGGCAGCTGGTTCACTGAAATACTTACGATGTTCAGAGTAATACTAACCTGCCAAAACTAGGTAATTAATTGATTAAAATCGAAAACAAAAATTTTTTCTACATCCTTATATTTTCTTTATTTCGATAGAACAATTTCCTTAAGAAAATCTAAAATATTCAATAAAAGTTTTTGTCTCAAATATTTAAAAAAACGTAAATTCAGGTCAATTTGAACTTGTCGAAACCAATGTAAGAGCTTCATGGTGCTTGGATGAGACAAGTGATCGCTCGAAATAAATACAATTTTCGTTTTTTTAGAGTTAAATAACCATCATTAGTGATCTTCATTTTATACAAACATAGTTTCAATTTCTAATATTTTTTCCTAAGAGATTCTAAAATAGTAAAAAAAAATTACTTTGGGGGGGGGGGTATTATTGGACCGCACATAAAAATTACTACGACTAGTCAGTTCTAGATGTAAGTCTCCAAGTAAAAAACAAATAGGTTAAAAAATATTAGTTGAGAAAAGTAATGTGCGCATGTAGTAAGTTAATATTTACTTGCTATACTTAGCAGTCAAACACTTTTTTTTCTTGAAGTATTGAGATTCGTGACTGAAGTCTACTTGTTAAAAAAACATCAAAAGCCACGAAGTTTATAAGAAGTTTATAATCGTTGTAACAAATTTGTAAATCCATCAATTTCGCCTATAATCTGTTTTTTTAAAACAGATGTAAATCAATTAAAAAAATAATTTATTTACTATAATATTCAAAACAACCTTCAAAGAAAAAAAAAGGAATAAATAATCAGAATTACACCCACAATTCCATATATTATATTGTTGATCTAAAAAAATATTCAAATTTGAATGACATTTTTTTCTCGACGGGGAAAAATTAAAATTAATGAATGTAATTTATTATAATACAAATTGCCAATTATATGACTTAATTATTAGAGACAATATCATTAATAATCACAAAATATGGGCGTGAGAAAATCTTTTATAGAAGAATATATCACAAATATAAATGAGATAAAATAAGTATATTTTAAGTAGGATGTATTTGTGACTAAATAATGTACAATAAACACCTATCATACAAGAAAAAAAACAGCGGAATAAAATAGTTGCGTCCGTTGACCAATATCAAGAGTGGAAATTTTCACCTCGACCTTACAAAACATGCGAACTCTTGCGAATATCTCAACATTTACTTGATCACAAATAGCGGCTTAGTTAACCCTCTTTTTAAAAGCTTTTATTTAACTTGCAATGTATGTATAGATATCTTCAACCGATTGAGCTGAAATTTTGCCTGCATATTTAGTTTGAATGACAGTGCATGGTAACGCCTGATTATCCCAGCGCTTTTCCCACCATTTTTTATATATATATATATATATATATATACATTTTTTTAGTCTTAAATTTAAAATTTTAATAAATAATACTTTTTAAGGGACAAGCTTTTATTGTACTAAAAAGTAGAAAATAATTTTATCTATAAGTCACTCATACCCGACTATTATATTTGTAAAAGCTTGAGGCGCTTAATATCAAGGATGAATCGAAAAGTAATTAGGCATGTGGAGTAGATGAGGCGTTCCGATTTATTTTTGATATTTTAAATTAACCGCCTCAAACTTTTACAAATAATCGGGTATGAGTGACTTATCTTCTTTTTAGTAAAATAAAAGCTTGTCCCTTAAAAAGTATTTTTCATTAAAAATTTTGTTATTTTTCGTTTAATCTTATTACAGATAAATAAACTGTGGGGATGCTTACTCGGAGGCCATAGGCCCACTTTGTTACACTATATGTGTTCGATCACCTTTTTCACTTTGATTATTTCAGCTCCATCCATGATTTGTTCATCCTTAAAATCATATGACGATTACAACTCTTCCAAGTTTTTGAATCGTTATTTTTCAGAAACGGTGGCTCTTAAAGAAAACAGTATCGGGACATATGAAAATGAGGACTTTTTAGATTTCATTTATGATGGTGTTTTGGTCAATCCTACCAAATTTCAACCGGATGCAAATTTTATATCTTCGGATGTTGACATTGATCGAATAACAAAGTGAGACAGCAATCTTAAAGCAAATTATAGGACGCAACTCACAAACTCAACCAATGTTTGTGACTAAATAATACAAAAACAAAACACCTAGCACAAAAAAGTATTAAAAAAACCTATCGACACATTAAAAGGCGTGATGTTCGTATCTATTATAAATGATCTTTTGAGATAAATCAGAAAACGACGCCACACAACTTAGGTATACACCACATTATACCTATAGCTGAAAATGGAATAAATGCAAATATTTACAGTGCATGTAAAACTATATAATATACACAATTGACATTAAATATTCGAGATTGTATTTAGTAGATTTTTACTTTAAAATTCTTCCAACGGACAACATTGAAGGTTTTTTCACTGATAAAACTGTTTTATTTTTATTTTAAGTTCATTTTTTTGTGCATATACGTATTTGTGGGATAAAAAAAGTCTAAAAACTGAATTTAATATTGGTTAACTGTTATGGGTATTCAAAAGCTTGATTATTAACTTCCCAGTATAGGAAAAGGGAATTATTGAAATGGATCCGATTTTCGTCATCGAAATTTTCAAACATTTCTTTACGTTTTATGGAACACCAATTTTGAGAAGAAGTATGTGTTTGTATGTACGGACGTTCATACAAAAAATGATATCGACGTCGTTGAGGTGTCAAACAAAGTATATTAACGGCATTATGATCCGAAAAGAATTTCTTAATATGCGGTCGGTTCGTTTCGATTCGGTCAAGATTTATTTTTAAAAATTTTTTTATATCTATTCATTATGCTGGGAAGTTATTCGTGTTGACTTCAAGGGTCGCACCAGATTCTACCCACGGCTCCTTATATAAATTTGTTTTTCTCCAAAAATTCTTCGTCGGTTTCACAAAATTGTTTTATATTTAAGGTGTATTTACATTTTATGAATCCGAGGGCATAATGTACTGTAATTGAAGACTTATAATACGAAATAAATATATCTTAATCGTATAATCCAATTCTGTTATTCGTAATGAAGAAAACAAGTGATTAAAACTCGATCCATACGTGTGCTTACTTTTGGCATGTTAGCACTCCGAAATACAAATGCTTTTTATTCGAAGGTCATCTTAAACATTATTGTGGAAACGTCGGAAGGATAAATTTAATGATTTTTTATTTGGGTAATTTGAAAATGTATTACCACTCTACGCTTCAGTAAAAGTGTAAAAATTTCATCGCAAGGTGTAATAAGATTTATGTATCCGTATCGATTGTATCCGAAAAGCCGACAAATCGATTTGTTAACTAAAATTGTCCAAATTATGTTTACATATGTAATTTATTTTCAACATTTGAAAGAATTACTTAGTAGCCCTTTCAAAATCATGTCTGTCATGAAATGGATACTGCTAGAATAAAGTAGTTCAAGGTAGTATAGTATGTATCGGAAGTTTAGGTAGATTGAAGATAGTTAGAAATATAATATTCTTTCATGGAGACTTTTTAAATTCCTTAACTACCAGGTCTATTTATTAGAACGTTAAATCGAATTTAAATACGATTTTATCCGTTTCTGAAATCTTTAAAAAATAATGTGAAGATCACAAATATCGTCACATGATCGTTAAATTTTTGCTAATTTTACAGTTACAACATGTTAAAGCAACTAGATTGTCCTTAACGAATAATCCCTTGCTTGTCGACAAGCCATAATATCTTTCAATGCCTTTTCGTGATTTTTCAAAAATTGTGCTTACAATTTTCATAAACTAAGAAATGATGTATGCATAATAGAACTGAAGGAAATATAAATTGTAAAATTTTCCTTTTTTTAAATTTGTTTTCAAAATATTTTGTATTCAAAAATACTTCCAGGTTTCTGATTTTTGGTAGACAAACAATATCTGTTGAAACATTAATGACATGTTTTATAAATTGGTTTTTTGAAAGTTATTAGTTTTTAACGTAAATATTACCTTTTTATAGATTTTTGGAGGTGTCGGCAATAAATTTTACAATAATGAAAATATTTATCTAATATTTATTTTGTTAAAATGGACAGATAAGCTGTAAAATTATACTAATCACATATCTGTAGAAATACGCATATGTTATATAAATGCTATAATATAAGTGTTTAATGTAATGAAAATCGCCTACACATTTCCAGAAGAGTATAAAGAAGAGGATATGCAAATAAATTTGCATAAAATAATGATTTTATGTACGGATATGTAAAACATCTAGTTTCTGTTATTGATCTGTAAATGATTGAATACCTGTGAAATGAACACACATTTAAATCCATTCGTATTATTGCCTATCAGTGTGTATTAATCTTTAAAATGTACTTAATATAATAGGCACCTACTTACACCTTGTAGGTGCAACCTATACCGGGTATCCCTCGTAAAAGATATGTATGTCGTTACACTGAAATTGTTGCCCTATTAGCTCAGTTGATTAAGGCGTAACCAATTCCGTCCGCAGTATGCTTAGGGTAGCGGGTGAAATTCCGAACCAAATTCGCAACAAAATTAATTTAATTAATAGTTGTGATGGGCTGGTGTAGTGCATATATGCATGAAGCAGGTGCACTCAGCCTCTGAAATTGAGGAGCTGATAAATGAAATTATCAGCGGAAAGGTGGTAAAACACATGACGTGTACATTACCTCCATTACTAAAACCCTAGACGCAAGGGAATATGGAAGTGGAATGAAATTGTGGACAAACAGTCTGAACTCCTTTATCGGGAAGTTGTCAAATTTTATAAAATTTAAACTTCTCATCTATTTCCATGCAACCATAATCTGCCACAGCGAAGCGTGAAAGGGTACAGCTAGTATTTATTATAATATAATAATCGGCCTTTTTAGTGGTGGGACACCAAAAAGTCAAAAGTAAAATAAATTATTAAAAAATTAAAAACTCGATAACGTTAAATAAAATCTCAAAAGAAAGAAACAAGTCCAATAGCTTACATAATGGCTTTTCCAGTCCGCGCCCATTAAAATCTAAACCGACTCAAATTCCAATAATAGGCCTTGACTGTTAAAACTATGTAAACTACTGGACTTGTTTCTTTTTTTTCAGATTTTATTTAACGCAGTTGGGTTTTACATTTTTTTTTTCACTTTTGCCAGGCAACTCAGAATGGAAGATTGGGCTTTGAAGCAGTTAAAAACAGTTGACTGAAATTTTGTGTATCGTAGAGAAACACCAGGAATTGTTTTTTGTCGATTAGAAAATTTGATTAGTTTATAAATTTTAAAATAGCAATAATATTCTATTTATATATTTAATTAATAGAAATAATATTACCTGACATAAGCCTGGTTGGTAGCTGAAATTAGTAATCGTTTAAATTGAAAACAACCCGAACAAATTTGAAGCTTATATTAGAAGCGCAAAATTTATGGCATTATGAACCAGAAATAGACTTTTTTCTGCTAAAATGTTTACAATGTTCACTCGTAGATGCCTTCCAAGGACAATCTGTACCTAGAATTGCCCATCGACTTTTTAAATCAACATTTTATTATCGGTATTATTCCCTCTTGAAAATGTGATAAATATGTCAAATAAATCAATTGTATTTTTATTTATATTTTTTATAAAAAATTTAAATAAAATTGAACAAAGAAAGGAAATAAAAACAAGAACATGGATATATTCAGTGATGAAGCGACAAGTGCATCCAGGTAACAACATATATGTGACAGACGTGATTGTATGGAATGTGTGGTACTTGTTTCAATGTGTACCAACCACCACAATATCACAACAGTTTATTGTACCACAAAATTGTCTTGATCTGTTTTATCTATTTCCTTAGACTGTATATTATATGCCGCTTAGTAATTATATTGCTGTCCTTCGCTGTAATATGCATTTTCCAATTTCCTTGTTTAGTTCAAGTTCAAAGTCTAGATCTTTGTCAATCAACTCCAAGAATGGGAAGATTAGACTTTGAAACACGTAAACATATTTTCTTACTAAAAACATTTTAAAACTGATCATGAGCTTCCATGATATGCTTAATACACTATGCTTTGTAGAATTATATTGTTATTACATGCATACGGAAATAGAGATAGATATACTGTGTGCATCTGATTCTAGCACATTCATAATAGTTTTTGGTGAAAATGGTGGTTTACTCAGACGAGTATCTACGGATGTATATCTGCCGGTGGGATCTAATTATGTAATTGTTGAAATTACAAAATACCAAATTTAGTTATACACTTGATTTTTTTAAGAAATTTCTGTAATTTTATGGAAATTGATTTGATTTTGATTTAAAATTTTACCCTCTACTTTAATAAGTTTTACACATTATTTTAGCATAAGCAGAAAAACTCAAAAACTTTCCAAAATGAAGCCAGGCAGACATACAAAGTCTTCTATGTCAGACATGGAAACAAAAGTTCAAGTTTCCATTCTATGTCTCTGGTATTCAATTTACTTCTAAAATGAGAAAAAACATTCTGTGCACATCGTATTTCAGTAACCCGAGCTATGATAATTAACAAACTATGCGGCTGCAGAGGGAAATTATAATCAATTAACGCCCCATAATGCACAAAAATTTCAGTTTTATACAAGAACTGAAGAATTTTTTAAAAATAAAATATGTAAATAAATCTAAAACGCAACATTACCACACGAAAAATGTCAGTAAATTGATCACAAATAGAAAAGCATATTTAAAAAGTTTCTTTTTTCTATTCTAAACACTCCTGTAAAGCAAGAAATAGGGAATATTTATGTATTTTTTTTAAAAATATGTTTAATTCATTGTTTACACCGTTATAACATAGTAAAAACTATAAATACTGTTTAAAATGCGTTAATTCAGTGTAAAAAAATATTTAAAATACAGAATAATTTTGAGATGTTTAAACGCAGTCTTTTGGAGCTCTCTGCTGATGACATACTAATATGTGACCTGTCAATTGGTGAAAGTACAATGACAGCACAGAATTTTCACACGTTATTATTAAGTTTTCTAATAAAAAGTCGTAGAATAATATAACTGAATGTAATACCATACAAAATATAAGTAATTAATACCATACAGTATGTCAACGAATTTGACAAGCCAATACCATGACGTTATGTCCGTTTTAAAATTTGAATTTCCGTTTTAGAATTCTTAGTAATTTCTCTCAATGAATTTTTGCACTTTTATTTATTAATTTTAAGTAATTAACAAGATATTAATTACTTAAATAATGGTTCAGTTGGAATTTCCAGGCAATAAAGTTACGGAAAAAAAATATTTGAACCAAATTTAAATTTACTGAATATTCCCTATTGCTTTCCATTCGGTATGTAGGTACTTGAAATCGAAAAGAGAGTAGGTGGAGATCCAATATTGAGCAACATTTTGGACTTATTGAAAACGTAACCCTCTCTTGTACAAAGAATGTATAGTTGTGTTTTAAGTATTGTCGATCTATATCAAAATATAGAAAACATTGAAATAGACGACAATTTTCGTTTGTTGAATGTTAACGGACCTTATACAAACAAAACATTTATAAAGTTTGTTGAAATACATAGATATATAAATCAATGAAATTGTTTAAATTGTTTTTGTTGTTTGAAGAAGAATAATTTAGATATTTTGTTCGGAATTTCTATACCAACCATAAATAAAATAAAATTTATATTATATTTCAATTGAAATTGTTCATTTATTTTACAATTGTTTAATTATAATTAATGCAATGCAAATATTTCATATAATAAAACATTCGTCTATAAAACAAAACGCCTTTTATATTGTGTCTATTCATTTACGCGGTAACGCATATCTGCTTTTTACCGGCATATAGTTGTCTTGCCGCCGCTACGAAATCACAAAGATAACTATTTTAAAACATGAAAAGAGTAAATGAATATTTCTATTAAAAATATTGAAAATAAATCGGCACCATATTTTCCAGAAAATTTCTGCCATTTTCTGGAAATTAATTTTTATCTAAGCCGATATTTAAAATGCGATCTCTTGGCTTTTGCGTTGAACTGTAAGAACATAACCACATTTTGAAATAGCACGGGCGACAATAAATGGTGTTGTCAGGTTCGGTATATAACACAAAAATTTGAATATGTTTTGGGAAATGGTTTTCTGATTTAATCTTAAAGTAAGTTCATGTTTTCAATATTATTCAAATAAATCTCATGCTTTTAAGTAGGTTTTGGAGCTCCTAACTCATGCAGAGGCATGAGTACGGCCAAGCAGAACTTCTAGCAAAATTTTTGTTTAATCCTATATTTTTTAATAATGCAGAAAAACAGAAATATGTTCAATGAACTTTATGAAATTATCATCAAGCACAATAGTTTTCCATCCAAATTTTCATACAGTTCATTATCATCGAGGCTTGGTCGCTTGAACTGTCTTGAGCCTAAACCGATTTATTTATCTATATTTAAAATTATATATAATTATAACAATGCTTTTATTAAGTTTAACCTGTCCCGTTGTCTGTCTGCAATCAAATCTTGCAAGTCAAATTTGATTCACTTCCTGGTTTCCGATTGCACGCACATTTAGTTTGGATAACAATGCATGATAAAAATGGATAACAATGCGTGAAAAACAATGCATGATAAGATGAATGATTTTCCCATCGCTTCCACCATATTTGATTTACATACTTTTTTTAGCCGTGATTAAAAATTTTAATAAAAAATACTTTTTAAGCGACAAGCTTTTATTGTACTAAAAAGTAGAAAGTAATTTTATCTATGAGTCACTTTTACTTGACTTTTTGTAAAAGGCATGTGCAGTAGATTATTTTTTTTGATATTTTAAATTGAGCGCCTCAAAGTTTTACGCATGGTCGGATATGAGTGACTCATAGATAATATTATTATCTACTCTTAAGTACAATAAAAGCTTGTCCCTTAAAAAATATTTTTATTTAAATTTTTAATTAAGGCTTAAAAAAAGTATATATATCAAATATGGTGGAAGCGCTGGGAAAATCGGGACGCCACAACCTTATCATGCATTGTCATCCAAACTAAATGTGTTTATTAAATTTTTTTATGTATATATAGCTACGATACGCGTAACGATAGTATATATTATAAAGCTAGCATGTGAATAGACACAATATTATAATTAATATAATGCAAATATTTCATATAATAAACATTCGTCTATGAAGAAATTATAAGAATTAAATGGCTACACAAACATACCAGTTATATTCATTGATTCATTTTATTTGTTGATTTATAATGAAGGATTTATAACTATCGGCATTTGACGAACAAAAATTTTTAAAACAACTTCATTCTCAATTTAATTGTTCAATAAAACACAAAATTGTTGTTTTAATAATTTGAAAGCAATTATTTTATTAATCGAATGAATCGAGGCAATTATTTTATTAATCGTTTAATTAAGTGTGATTATGGTTTTTATTTAGAAGAATGAAATAATGCTTATATATATTGAAGCAAAAATAATTATTGTATGGAATGCTGTCAAAACTTTCTCATCAATTTTTGCTAACATATTGTCAAAGTTAAATTGTGTTTAAGTATCGGTTAGAGAATGTATTAAAACGAGGTAACTTGAGTAAAGAGAAAAATAATTTTTGAATTCTTACCTATTTCGAATCTACCGCTCTGTAAGGGTTTTCGAAACATTTATGAGATAGCTGAATAATTTTTGAATTTTTCTTATTTTTATACCATTTATATGAAATATACCAAAGGTATACCTACTAAGTTTAGTCCCAAGTTTGTAACGTTTAAAAATATTGATACTATGAACAAAATTTTTGTATAGGTGTTCATAAAATCACTTAATTAGTCCATTTCCGGCTATCTGTCTGTCTGTCGTCTGTCTGTCCGTCTGTCATCACGATTTCTCAAAAACGAAAAGAGATATCAAGCTGAAATTCTTAAAGCGTGCCTAGGGCGTAACAAGTAAGATCGAATTCGTAAATGAGCAAGATAGGTCAATTGAGTCTTGTATACGTAGGACCCATCTTGTAAACCGATAGAGATAGAATATGTGTGACATGTATGTATGTGTAATGTGATAGAGTAATCAAGACTGTCTATAGATGGTATTTCAATATTTAAACTCAGTTAATTGTTTGTTTTCACTTGTTTAATATTCACTTCAGCTAAATTAGAAGTTATCAGAGATTATAAATTGGAAAATTAATGGAAATGGGAAAAATTGAAGAAAATTAAAAAAATCTAGAAGATTATCCAAGAATTAAATGGGTTTTTAGGTTTTAATTACTAGAGATAATGACACTTGATGAATTTTAAACTAGATTGTATTAAATCACTTAAAAAAATCCCAAGAAATTCAAAATTTGTCTTATCTCTGTTTTTGGAATTTTAAATTCATTTGTGGGGTATAGCCGAAAACAATCATACGTTATGAATTCACTTTTTATGAATTCTGAAAAGAAATACTATTCCAATCGTAAATTAAACAAAAATTTGTTGTCTTCAATATGGATAATAATCAATTTCTAGAATAATAAGGATTAAAAAATACGAATATCGATGAAAAAACAAAAAATTTCATTTGACTAGTTTATAGATAATTTGAAAGAATATGCAAAAAAATGCAAAAAAAAATGCAGGCGATTTTATTTTATTTTAAGCAATATTTCGATAACTTCTAAAACCTAAATAAATTTTTTTGAAAAATAATTCGTCTACATTTAAGTTATTTATATTTGCAAAGTTTATATATTAGAATTCAGCAAACATATGTTATTCAATATCCGGATAAATTATGAATTATCTTACTAGAATTATTCATCGATTGTTCTACTTTTTCTATTAAAATAAAATTTTATATTAAAAATAAAATTTATAAAAAATATACTTAACAGGAGGTAAAAATTGTCATTTATTGAGTGACAGTTTCATTAAAAATTATGATCCCATAATGTTATTCAATGTATACTCACTATACTTAGCGAGTTACTGTTGGTAAGTAAGAAAAGTGAGTATAAAAATACTGTTTAGGTAATAACAAGCTAATTTGTACTCCGTATATAAAGAACAACCGAAGTTGTAGGTTTCAAGTAAAATCTGAGACAATATGGAAAGTTATTACCATTTATATTGAACATGTTAATACACAATAAATTTTTGTTTACTTAATATGTTTTAGTTTTAATAAAATCAATATATTATCGTTAATTTATTTAGACATATAATAACAAAAATATCGATTAAGTGATGAACAAAAGTAGAACCATAAAAAGCAAGTAAATACAAATTGAATAAGGGACTATAGAATATAAATCAACATAACATAACGGGGCGGGAGTTATGCTTATGATATTCGAATAAAGACAAAAAGCGACGACTAAGAGCGTATTCTTGTTTGACGAAAATTATTTTGTATATTCAAGCTTAAAAATCTGCCATCGTTCGTAAATACATTAAGAGCAAAATCGCTTCATTTGAAGATTTTCACTGCTAGAAAATTGGTAAATAAATCTAAACTTCATAAGAATATAAAAGGCTCCAATCATTTATATATAATATCGAAAAAACGAATTACCAAAAGCCAATTTACTAGAGAAAAGGTCGACTTAAGACAACATAATTTTATCCTCTTTTCTTACACCTGGATTTTCTATTAGTTCTTGCAGTTAGGTGAACAGAAACGCGAGCACCTATCAAATCACAAAAGTATAATATCGATGAAATTATGAAGAATTATCGACAAAAAAAGTGGGATCGAGGTGCTTATTAAAATTCAAAATTAGTGTTAAAAAATCGATAGCAATATACGACTATGAGTCTAGAAAATGAAAAGTTATGCAAGTTAACTTCAAATTCGCAAAAGGGGCTACAAAGAAAACTGCGTTGATGATCAACCGCAAAACGGCGGTGCTATAGGAAATGCTGTAATGATGGAGAAACGATAAACCATCTGGAATGTCGATGCCCTACAATAGAAAAATGATATTCTGTGTTTTAGGCTAAGGTTTTCTGAAAGGTTCGAAAGAGGATGCAGAAGTATTTCAACGCATCAAATCGAGCTTTATATAATAATAATGACCTCTGATATGCGAGTGAGCATTAACGCTGCTGAATAAGTTTCCCGTCCACCTAATAAAGCTTATCGTGCATTGTAATATAGACTTTTCTTTAGTTTTTATTAAAAAATATTTTACGATACGGAATCCTAAACAATTACACGTACTCTTCAAATAAAAAGATATGTTATTTTATTATTATTTCTACACACAAACACAAGCACACAAACAAACTAAAGCAATGAACAGCAACAATGTATTAATATTAAAATATAATATTTATTAGATGGGTACATTATAATACAATTTCTAACGGTGACCCATTGGAACTATATGGAAATAGTTGAAGAGAACAAGTTATCATCTTCTGTAATAAATATACAACAACTCTAAACACTATCCAGTCTTCAGAATGTTTATATTATATGTGTATTATATTATTATTAGAAGAAGACTTAACTAAATGGAATGTCTCATCTGCTCGAAATAATTCCATAAATTATATGAATTATGTGACATACCATTTTATAAAAACATTTCACACAACGTTATAAATCTTTTTATTTTAAAGAAATTAAAAAATATATTTTAATCAATTTTAGGGGATTGTTGGTGTAACTTTATTTAAAATCAAATTCTTTTGCAGAATTTGATTTTAAATAAAGTTAGATGAACAAGTTTATAAAAAGTCTTTACAAAGTGTTCGTACATCTGTACTACTTCAAGAAAGTCGACTTTCTTGAACCGGGGGGGGGGGGCCAGTTTATGATGAACCTCGTAGCTCGGCCAAAATGTAGTAAGTTGAAAGTAGTATGAACTATTTACAGTATATTCCAGAAATCCGCGTTAGAAAAGATAGAAAAAATTTGTCAGTGTAAAATTGCTCATATCAAAGAGCGGAATCTCCTAGGGCTGTTGGATTAGATCCTGGCTTTCGGATTAGTTGAAGGTACGCTCAGTTACTGGTTACTGTACCTTGGTTTTTCTTTATTCGATACTGAGTGTGGTGAATACTTGAAATTAGGCAGTTGTTCGAAAAATCGAATAAAAGTATCAAATAAATTTTCGATACAAATTTTAAATTTTGGTTCCAACTTTGAGTATTGGGGTAGTTTAAGATAAAACGCTCTTCGGAACTTGGCACAAGAGCACCCTTCAACTTCAAGGTCTTTTTATGAATAGATAGATTTTTACATTCAATTTCTGTCGAACCTTTTCATTTTTCGAAATAAAATGTCAAACAAAAAACATTTTTTTTGTAAAGCAAACTTCCTAGTTTAAAGTGTAGAGTTCTATCTGTTAATTGTAACGAAAACGCGTTTTATTTAAAATGAGCTTGATTGTCATGGCTCAATCCAATATTCCTATGACATACCCCTCTTTGTTACAAACAACTTCTACTTAAAATATTTTCTGTATTTGACTTAGATTTCTAATTGTATTTCAAAGTGTGGATAAAGTCTTTTAGGGTATATAGAAACTTTTTTGTTGGATTTCTGGGATGAAAAAATTATTTAAAATTTTCGGTAGGATAAGATAATTTTCTTATAGGTTTTCCGCACACAATTTACAAATTACTGATGAAGCGACAAAAGGGAAAACTTTCCTTTGATAATGTTCGAGTGGAAATATTCAATTTTTTCACTAATATGGCCTTTTAGGTACTGTTTGCTTAGGGTTATGCCAAAAACACATGGTATTTTCTTTTTATTACATATTCAAAATTTAACTATTAATAATAAATCGATACTCTCATCGGTGTGAAATTCAAATTTCATGTATTTCATTAAATTTTAAAAAAAGTTAAATTTAATTAGTTAAAAAGTATACCTTCTACTTTAATCAATTCCCGTTCGGAAGCGTCTGAGAACATCAACCACAAAATACCAATAAATCAAAATATGATCGTTTTACATTACTGAACTTGGTGGTCGTCATTGATTTAAGTCAGAAAATGTAAACGTCTACAAATTTCACATTCGTAAGTGTGTAAAACGAATCGTGCTAAATTGAAACTATATTCATAAATATAATATATTTCCATATATATATAAAAATATTTCCATAGAGTTACAAATCTATTACCATAAACAAGTCAAATATTTTTATTATTGATAATCAATCATAAAGTTCTATTTGTGAATCTCTTTAAATATATGTGGTAGTAATATTTCTCAAGTAACCTATAAGCCTATGCAGTTACCTGCCGTCTTGCCTGAAAGCTTTAAGTACCAGATCAATAACATGCGGAATGAGTAAATTATGAAGCCAGGAGATAAATTAGTCCTGGACTTGACCTAGCAAGCTTTTTTACCAATTCGCTTTCTTATCTGTTTGTCTGTCAAATTGTATAGTATATATAATATGGGAATATCAGTTATATATGTGTGACATGTATGTTTGTGTAATGTGACAGAGTAATTAACACTGTCTATACATGATATTTCAACAATTAACTTAGTCTATTGTTTGTTTTCACTTGTTAAATGTAAATTAACATAATAATTTATTTAAATTTGTTAGAAAATAGTATTTAATTTTCAATGAAAAGTATCTATACAATCCATAGACTTATATGTCAAATGCATAAAATTAGATATAAAGTAGTGTGTAATTACCATAGAAAGTTCTGAATTAAAAACTCATGTACAGTGTGAACACCTTGTTACTTGACAAGGTGAAGAAAAATTTTGATTTTGGATTATCGAGATTAAAACGTTGACTTTATATTTAAAAGAAAATAAGATCTATAGGTATGCTAAAAATAAAATATTTATAAATATATATATATAAACTTTTTAAAATTTATCTATATAAATATAAATGTAAATGTACATAGAGGTAGTAAAATACATATTATTTGCAGGCGTAAGCGAAGTTACACACTATTTCAGTCTGGTCTGACATCTGAATACCATCATAAAGTACAATTATTTATTACTGTCTCTTATAATATTATTCTTTTTTAATGTCCATTTATATAACAGAAAAACGATATAGAGTTTTCTTTTTTCATAAATTTTTTAAACTTTAAAATATAAATTGCATAGAAATCATATATATTATATCATAAACATCATTTTACAAAGTGTTTCATAATTCTGTAGTATTATATAATCTATGTTCGATTACTTTTAACACATTTTTATTTTATCAAGAATCATACATCGCTCGTATAGGCATTTTGAATCTAATGACCCTGCAATTTTTTAGTTAATATTTTTGAAAAAGTAACTATTTGCTTCATTTTAAAATAACTACTGAAAATTATTTGATTTGAGGAATATATACATGTAAGCGCCGGGGCAATTTTGGAGAAAAGGCTTGATTTTTTTATATATGATAACTGGATTTTATAAGTAGGCATATTTAACATGGGTCTTGGGAAAACGGAAGATGGATGATAGGTTTTCATTGATTTCTCCAAAACTAGCCACAGGAAATAAAAAAAGCTATTTAAATTAAAACTTTAATAAATTATTTTAAAAAAAAAACTTGTTGTACCCGACAAATTAAGGATGAACGAGCACGGTAGTGGGGACACAAATTAAAAACACATATTTCAACTATGTTATTACTTGACAATATAAGAAGAAAAGTAAGAGCAAAATTTTTCGATATCTGAACTAATTTTCAAAATATTGAAAAAAGAAAAAAGGGCATGTATATCAAATATAGTGAAATATGTTATTTATATTCTGATCCATTAAGCCAGCACAACAAATTTAGCATACAGAAAATCGAACAGTGTATTATATTTAAGCACATTTTGTGCTAATTTAATACATCAAAAAAAGTTTTCTTTAAGATATTCGTATGTGTGATGGCTTAATATTTAGCTTCTGTATTTTTCTCCGTAAATTTGATAACAGTATCATGAGAGCGCATTAAGAATAAAAACTAGTCCTCTATCTTGGATGGTTCGCCATATTGGACTTAGAATGGCATCACTTGGCTAGCCATGCAATGTCATCCGAACTAAACGTGTATGCAAAGTTCATCTCGATCTGTGATTCAAAGAAGTAAAGATAACTAAAATTCAGTTTCTAGATTTAACACACACACACACACACACACATACATACATACATACATACATACAAACATTGAATGTTACATATCAGCTTGCTCAAAGGAAACCGCTTATAACCACTTTAATAATTCTTTTCATCTACAAGACTGTGTAATACGACGAAATTTGAATATCACAGTAAATACATAAAACATATTTTGAATTATATTTATGAGAATTGTAATTGAAATAGAAACGTCATATGATTGGTTCATTGACGTATTTTAAAAAGAATTTTTATTCAGTAGTATATAATTTTATTTAAGTAAGTTGAAACTTACTATTATACCTACTTTATACCTACCAAAGATATACGACGACTATAGCCTTCTCTATTATTGTATTACACTTTTTGCTTATTTAATTTTCTTGAGTAAAAAATTGATTTCTATTAAAAAAAAGTCTACCACGTATAATATTGGAATGTACTAAATTTATTAAGCAAGGGTTGGAATCAAGAATTCCTACAGGAATGCAAAATATTCGGACCGACGCGATGATCCCTAAAAGTACGAAAACTGTTCAAGTTCTTTTCAACAACGAAACTTATAAATGACATATAAGCTTCTATAATACTCACTTTATAAAAATACTGTCTTTATAAAATATTTTCGTGCTATTAATTTTAACTCTAATCATACCTATGTTATTGCCGAGCAGTTCAAAACGCAGTGCAATTAAAAAAAAATATAGAGTTGAAATTATGAAACGTTCATAAAAAACCGGAGGGAGAGGGAACTAAAAATGTAAATAGATTTCGGAATTTACGTATATAATGAATATGGTGTGAAATTCTAAATATTTTCTACAGGCGCCGTTAAATTCAGTTCTGCACGCAGCAAATATTATTTATTATTTTGTTTAATAAAAAATAGTTTGGTTTTTAATATTAATTACGTGACATAATTCTGGGAAAAAAATATATAAAAATTTGTTTTTAAATATGCAGGTTTGTGAAATTCAATATTCAAAGCCATCTCAATTGAATACAATCAAAATCCAAATATTACCACACACAATACAGTTAACAGTATGTTTAAATATTAATAACTCACACAATTTTATTTCAAAATAGTCTATAAAAATCGGTTAAGTGCGTATTTACCCTCACAATAAGGGTACCATATACCACTGCTGGGCTACTCTACTCTTTAGAGCAGGCATAGGCAAACGGGACTCACAGAAGTCCTTCAGACTTCTGTAACTAAAATACGACTAAGACACTGACAACTTACCAGTGATAGCCAAAAATACGAGTAAGACAGAGGAACAACACTTTTTTTTCTACCTCTACCTCATGCCTATTCGACCAACTGAGATAGGTAGAAGAATCGTATACCCGTCTCACATCCTCCTCTATGAGCAATGCGGACTTGGATAAAGAGACACACAGTAAGTTTATGGCACACAATAAAGTTATAACAATGGTGACTTCGACTTAAAATAACTCGCCCATGCCTGGGTTTTAGAGTGACTCAGCTCTGCAGGTTGAAGCTGATACTCTCAAGGAGTATCATCCATGTCACTTTGTAGCATACATAGAGTTCATCATCCATCCCACTTCGAAACATACCTCATTTGTTAAAAGTCACTCAGAGCACAAAAAAGTCAAAATCTGTCCAGTAGTGCCTTATACTATTCCTCATGCAAGATATTTCAATACGAAACTAAATCCTCATGCTCAATACCAGCAGAATCGAATTTTTTTTAAATTGGCGAGGCGGAAATTTTAAAATTCGCCCTCTTAGTTTTATAGCGGCATTTTAGATTTCGCCCTCTTGTTTTTATATGTTGTTACAGCGGCCATAGTAATATACTCGTTGCAAAAATTTGAACTGTCTATCTACTGTAGTTTATGAGATACAGCTCACTGATAGACAGGCGAATGAGCATACGTACAGCGGAGATGAAGTAATAAGGTTCAGTTGACTTCCTTCCGGATGCGGAACCATTAAAAATATACCAATCAAATTTTGAATCAAGAATCGCAAACATGTTGTTACACATTCAAATGGTACAAAAAGTATCTAATATACAGAAAATGAACCAGCCTTCAAACCAGGCGTAGTTACAATTATTCTTATTTTGGAGTCGGTGTCAGCCAAGTTAATGTAGCAAATTCTTCTGTGACAGTTTTTTCATTGGCTGACATCGACTCCAAAAATAATAATAATTGTAACTGCATTATTTTATCGTTATTTTTTTTTACTTTTGTGCCTATTTACTTGTTTTGGAACAGCTTTTTTTTAAGTCGGTATTTTTTTGTTAAAAGCTTTCTTATTCTGAATAAAAACAAATAAAAACCGAGTAATGATACATATACATATAACAAAAATATGGACTGTTCAGTGCCTGATTCAGGATATCCCGGTTTCAGTTGTGGTCAACATTGAATTTTTAACGAAACAAAGTTGCGTGATGGTTATACATAATTATCTGCCAAATGCGATTACTTTGATCCAGAAAGTTTGATCATATCTAATTTTTGGTACGTTACGCTAAAAACAAATATCTCACATTACATTTAACACCTAAATTATATGTAGACGAAGTATTAGTGAAATAAATTAAATATTTGAGAAATGATTACAAATTAGTTTTGTGATATGATATTGGATAAAATGTCCACTCGCATTGCAATGAAAAATAATATCACTTTTTTTTAAAGTTAATTCAAATTTTTTATCATCAATAGATCACTCTTTCAAATCAACAAATGTTATAAAAATAAATATAAATTTGAAACATAAATACATATGTATAGGATGGCCTCTTTATAGTTAAACCTATTTCTATTCTTCCATAGTTATTCTTAATAAACAGTAAAAAAATTCACTTCGTTTACTTATTAAACATTTAACTGCTCTTCCACCATTTATTTATTTTATAATATTTCCCTGGTCTTCCACCATTAATTTTGTCACAAAACAAAATTTAAAAAAAAAAATACAGTTTTGTTAAAAATTGCATAAAGGCCTTTGATTTAGAATCGAAAAATCGGAAAGAGACTTGATTTAGTAGCAGTTGGTAATTAGTTCATATAATTTCAGGAAGTGGTACATTTCAAAAGTATCAACAAATTTTAAGAACAGAGGAAATTTATTTTTTCTTAAATGGTCTACTTCCAGGACAAATGACAAGAATTCTTCAATTTTCATTATTTTGAAAATTACTCCAGATGTCGCAAAATTGTATTCTTATTTTTGTATTATAATTACCCATCAAAATTGAAAAAATATATATATTTGTTTAATTTGTGTCCCCACTGTGCTCATATATCCTTATTTAATTGGACACAACGGGCTTTTGTTTTCAATAATTTATTAAGATCTTCACTTAAATTTAAATAGTTTTTTTTTTTTTTTTTTTTTTAAATTTCCACCGACTAGTTTTGGAGTCATTTATTTATTTAAATAATCGGGCAACCTCCTCCGCCCTTAAAATATTCATAATTGATATAGATTTCGTCTAATTTCATATTTAAAAAAAATCAAGCCTTTAATGTAAATTAGTTAGAACTTCAAAAAGTTACAACAGTTTTACAAATGAACGCATATATTTTTTCCAAAATATACGTTTCTTTTTTGTAATTGATTTTTTCTGTGAATTGTCGTATCCATCAGTTTCTGTCTTACCGTTTCGGACCCAAATTTGCTGTTTTCTAAGTCCTTTTGTGTGTGCCACCCAATTAAAATTTATGTTATAAGAGTATATACCATCAGTTTTAGTATAGAGTATATTATAGAGATGCCGTTTATTATTAATTTTATCCCATCTGGTTTTTTGAGGTTATATCAGGTCATCGGTGTGAATACGAATGTAAATTAACCATCACACATATTTACTAGTATTTTATTTATTTGTTTTTATTACAAAAACAACAGTTTCATCTTTTTTCTTTAGCGTTTTATTTGTAGTTTTTTTTTTTTTTAATTTTATTATTATTATTTGTATTTTATTATTATTAATTCTTTTTTACTATACAACAAACAACATTAGTTAAATCATCTTGGGTTTGCACCTCTAAAATCATCCATACGAGGGAAACTTTTGGAGACATATCGTATTTGATGATAAGAATCCAACTAACTGTGCTTGCGCATCTACACCGTGTCCAATATCAAAATGTTTTACGTTTACAGTATAAAATAAGTTTTAAAATATTAATACACGATAACGGACTTATATTTTCTTTGTTCTCTAGTACTTTCATCTTCACGTTTTTGAAAAAAAAAAGGAGCGATCATCCTTTACACTAAGGTTTGGTGAAAATGAATTATACACGAGAACAAATTAAAAACCAAATTGAAAAGGAAAAACAATGCTTTTTTATGAATAAAACCAATGGAAAGAGTTTGAAAAATATGGAATAAATATAATTTAATTTATACTTTCAGAAGTTTCAGCATGAACGTATGCTTAGAAACAAAAAAATTGAAAAATTGAAAAGTAATATTCGTTCATAAGATAAACATGTTATTTTTCAATATCTTAGGGAATTCGCCCAGCTAACGTAGCTTTTGCGTTACGAAATTTTTGTTTTCGTTCTTAAAAATGGTTTGTGCCCATTTAAGTATATTACCCATTTTAATCTTTGAAGGCATTTTCTTTTGTCTAAATTTTCAAAAAAAACTTTTTTTTTTTAAATTTTCACTTTTATATTTTTGCCAATTTAAGGTTATATTTCGAATTAATTTGGAGATCAAAGTTCTGGACAAAAATGGCTGAAATGTAAACTTTTTTTTTGTTCCAAAGACATACCTTTTTTATAATTTGAGGAATAGTATGTTTTAGAAATGACTATAGTACCTAAAGAAATGTATATGTAAGTATATTACAGTGACGATATATATAATTCTCTAATGACGATATTATTTTTTAGTGAAATTAATATCTTTTATAATAATATTGCAAATATTGTAGTATATGTAAAAAAATATTGATTGTGAATAGGTCTAGTCAACAAGTCGTAATTTTTATTTAATTTCCTGTAGGAATATATTTAATTGATGTATTAGGACTAGATTGGAGTGTTGATAAACGTCGGTGATAGCTTGAGGCTCGACGGAAATGAGACGATGGTGTAATAAGCTCACGAGGGACGACGATAAGAAACCTTTTTTTCGATGAATATTCCTCTTTCGTTTTTTACCTCTACTTCTTATGACCACATCGACCGACCATAGTAATAATTATTTTTGCTGAAGTAGAAAATGATATCTTTAGTAGTTTCTCAAGAAAATATTCAACCTTAGAAGCGAAATGACACAAAAATAAGAAAAACATTCAATTATCGAAACGAGGCGACACTAGTTTTCTTTTGAAAATATACTATAAAAATAATAAAAGACCCCTGCTACTGAAGTATATTTATACCTGAAGAAAAGGCTGCGATTAACTAAAATCCATTTAAATTTATGTATCTCGAGGTATCAGCTTTAAAGGGCTCAAATTTATTATCGAACGAGTTACCAATGTTTTAAGATCTTGGAATAGGCAGACAGAACATTCCAATATATCCATAGTTTCGTAATTTTTGGGTCGTAATTGCTCTAATAAATATTTTCTATTGAAATTGTAACCAAAAAATTAAAATGGATACTATTCAAATAGTAAAATCCAAGAAATAAAGGTAAATTCTGAATTTTATTTCTCGAGATATCTTTAGCTTCTCTTAGTTTTCATTAAAATTGGAAAAAACAACGTAATTCTTTCTCGAATTTTCAGTAAAAGATAAAAATTAAACTTTTTTGGTTCGACGAGACAAGGAATTTTTCGTTACAAGCTAATCTATTCTCACAAGCTAATCTATTCTTACTTTCTTCAAGAAAATTTTTTCTTCGAAATTAATCAGTTCGTATGAAGCTAGTGCTGTATATATGACCGTTGTAGTTGGAAATAAAATTAAAATAATATTTAAACAAAAATTCTTATTTAAAAAAAATTACTCTTGGTTTAAGCAAATATTTTTTCGGTCAGAGATCCTTTTTCTCTGTATAAGTTAGATTTAATAATTTTATCTTTGTTTTTATGCCTGTTCTCAAATGTTTCTAAAATTCTGAAATTTATGGTAGGTTAATTCTACTACTAAATAACTCTATGATATTGAATTGAATAAAATAAAAGAACAAATTGTCATCGTTATATTATGGTGTGTGCAATATGCATGTTATTTTCATTATAATACAAGTCTCAATAATATACCATTCATTTTTATATACACACATATTATATGCATATATACACTTACATATATCGATTGCGTTGAGGTCGATCATCTATTAATATAATATGACGACAATAAATGTTAGATACTTACAAATAATTTGTGTTGTTTTCATATATATTTGTTTCTGTTGCGTTTTTTTTTTTTTTTTTTTTTATTAATCTCGTAAAGTACGACTTTACGAGGTCAGCACATAAATATTACCTAAACGAAAAGTTCAAATGATATGTGTGGTTTTTGAACATATAACAACGACGCGGATAAATGTAATACTTTATCTACGCCCGTGATATAAGAAGTACTTTTCTAATTCAGTATGCGTGGGAAATATCGTTCATTGCTGTCTTAGAAGGGTAATGAATTCATTACACCACTCCAAATTACTGTAATAAATAATAGTTTAAAAAAACTAAAAAACACGCTTTTTGCCAAATTTCGAGTGAGTCCGACGTTTTGAAGGCGGTCAAAATAATGTTCAAAGTTGTTAACTTAAAAATTTCAATATTTTTTGAATTTTATAAATTGTGCTTATAAAAGTTTGATACACAAAGCAAATTTAAAAAACCGTATTTTAAATTTATTTACAATAATTTAAAATTCTTAAATAATAATTTTAATAATATAAAATATCGTGTAAAAACAATAAAATGAAAACAGATCTTTAATTTATAAGTTAATTTAACAATTTTTTTATTTATAAATTAACATGTAATTTGATATTTTTTACCTACTTAAAGCCGTTATTAACAACTCCAAGAAGACGGAATCAGATACCACACATAAAACAATAATTATTCATTGCGTCTACTGTTGTTGCATAAAAATAAGTATTCAAAATATTATTTAGATTTGTTTCATTTTTTGATATTGAAATAACCAGATTATGAAGAAATTCGATAAACAATTCTTTCAGGATTTTAATCATTTGATTTGAAAAAAGCTCTCTTAAAATATTACAAAGCTTCAGGTGCATTGTTTTGGTGACTTCCTTACGGCTGAAATAAATTTTTGGGATATTTATTACGAGTTTAGACAGTTTTGAAAGTAACATCAAAACACTAAAAATTCGAAGTTTCAAAATTCGACCTACATGCCTTTTTGGCTCTGGTACAAAAACAACTCATGAAAGTCCGGCAAAGAAACCTAACAAATCACGAATAATGTCGGTCAATTGTCGAAGAGCACTCGGTCTAAAGTATTGTTTTATAGAGAGATATTTCGCGTATAAGGCGCATTAAGGAGGGCATGTGATTTTTAAATGCGATGTGGCTTTTTGTAGTAGTCCAAAATCGGGTCTAAATCGAAAACCATTCTAAATTTCCAGTTGATTTTTGTAGTTTCTGACTTTTGAGTTTCTGAGTCTAAAAATCATGAAAAAAGAATAATAAGTAAATAGAACTCGCTCATGTTAAACAATTTTATATTTATGTTGGACCTTAGGTGTTATCCATGCGAGTAAGGTGCTTACGATGTAGAGGGTGGTAACTAGATGAGGCTCTTGAAAATCCATCAAAATTCTTTATTTTTTTTAATACATATTTAACTTGCTTCGAGTCTCAAAATGTTACTTTTACTTCCAAAATTACAATGCTGAATAAGGGGTATAAATTTTAAATGATAAGAATGAAAAAATGACTCGAGTTACATCTCACATTAAATCAATCAGATTGTAAGGTCAATATTTCAAAATCAGGTTTTTTGTTATGTGATACTTACACAAAAATGTCGTAAAATGTTGAATATAAATTTCACATATTAATCTTCATTTGTTGACAAAAATTTTACAAAAATAAAAAATAAAGGTGATAAAATTAATACACTAAAAAGAAGACTTTAATTAATATCAAATTAGTTAAATAACACGTCTTTTTATTTATGTTTCATTTCGTTTTACAAAACAGTTTTAAATAATTAATAATAAATTTCATACTGCTGACTGTAATGAACTAAAAATTCTAATGTCATTTAATTTGACAATTTATAACATCCACGCTTACAGTCTTTCATTTTCTTTACAGAAATTATAATAACAACAATAATTAGCACTCTCTTTAACCATATATTTCTCAAGTTAGATGACAGGCAACAAAATTGGTTTTGATTCTACTTCTAAACGACTGCTCTCGAAAGTGATAGGTTTGATACACTATAAAGAAATTTTCTTAGAAATAATAACCTCTGAAGGCTTACTCATAAAAAAATTACATGGATTGTATTTCCAGATTAATTATAAAGTGCATCAATTCTTCACTTAAATTGTTAAAATTATGAAAAGTTCATAAACTGTATTTTCAGATGAATTATTAAGTGCATTAATTATTTCCTTAAATTTCTTAAACTGTCAACTGAGTGAAAACTTAATTGTCATCTGAGTTTAGAACCGACTCTAGTTAGATGACGTCACTGAACGACTGGTCCTACCAGTACATCATGATTATTGCAAGAGCTCCAATAGTGGGGAAGAGAAGCATACGATGTGTCATATTCTCTGTAACTGCCCAGCTTTTGCCAAGAGGAGATGTACCCCAACAACTTCGATCTGAAGTTCGAAGACGTCAAAGCCCTCTTGCTGTTGTTAAACAGCTTCAGATGGTTTATGGAGTAGTGGCCGAGGTTATCCAACCAACTTTTTTTACAGCAACGGGCGAAGGTCTAAGTGTCAGGAAAGCTACTCTAACTAAATCTAACCTAGGATGATGTCCATTCAGGCCTTCAATTTCTTGATTTGAACCGTCTTTTCTCAGCATCATTTTTTCGAATAGAAATGCCGTTTAACTTTAGCTTTAACATTCGTGTTTCATTTTTACACCATGCACCTGGAAATAGAATAGAATACGGGAAATAATAATAATATTTAATGAACTAAATTTATTGTCGGTTAATTTCAATAAAAATGTTGAAATAAAAATAAATCTGTCCCAAATTGCTATCAAAACAATATAAACCAAAAAAGCAATTTCTTTTAATTACATATATGAATACAATTATTCAAAAAATATACAAGTTCATAAAAATACAAATAAAACATTTAAGAAGCGGTTGTTAACTAACCATAGAATATAAGAGCTGTTTGCTGTATCAAAATGAATAAATAATTTGACTACAATAATAATAGAAAATGAATTACACATACATTGATTACACATATATTGAGTACAAACAGCTACAAAAAAGGACTAGAAATCAGATAGACCGTATAAGATGACGGCAGGTCAAAGTGCTAAATCCCGAGTTGATGCCTCGAAACGGGCGACTTATAGCAGTTTGGACTAGGAGAAACAAGGTAAGCTTGTTTTAAGTGTTGAAATAAGATCATTGTTTTCTAAGGAAATATGGAAATAGACTATGCTTAGTATCTTAGAAGTGTTCTTCAAATCGAAAATCTGAAAGTGGATACTGTGAGTCCTACAAAAATATTGGCATTAAGTTTGTGAATGATAGAGTACGATATGGGCCAGAAAAATGAACATCATTCACTATTTCCGGCAAACTATGGTAAGTGCTACTTTTATAATAGTTAGTATCTCCGTTAATATTCGACATACAGAAAAAGTGACAAACTAAGTCGATACATTTTTTGATCAATCTGCGTTTGTATTAAATTATGATTTTATCAACTTTAATCAAAATTTTATACGGAATTTTAATATTTCTCATTACATTCCTCGGTATATACGCTTATGATAGCTTATGCAACATTTCTTCACGGTGTTACGAAAATATTGACGCACATTTATGATTGATATCAACAAGTCTTTAACTTCTACTTGAATTTCAAAATTTTTGAATGAAATCTGAAATTTAAGAAGAGAAATCCTTAAAAATCGTATGACACATACATTCATTTTATTCTTAGGACAAAACGGCATTGACCTTGCTAGAGTAACAATAATAATTAGGTATTAACAATTATTATAATAAAATAAAAAAAAGTTGACTTGATTTTTGTAGGAATTATGAACAATTTATGTGTGTATAAATAAACCTACACAATTTTGTAACTTTTTTTGGTTTTTTTTTATTATGGATAATAATAATTGTATAAAAATCGTAAAAATTTATTAGTAGTGTTTTTATTTTTCTGGTAATTATAAAATGCAGAGTAGGTAATTTTATCAAAAAAACTAAGAAAAAAATCTTAACGTTAATTATTTTAAATTTAAGTAACTAGATCTTTTATGAGGAAATAGTATATTTAGAAATTACGTCGTAAAGTCTGATCCATACAAGCATATTTTATAAATTCTCTTTCACAAAATTTTAATGCCTTCTTCCACAAATAAACCTGTACAGATAAACTAGAAAGTTATACCCGTGTAGGCTAGAGCAAACACCTAAGATTTTAACTCACTCGAAAGATGAAGAGAATATATGAAATGTTTCTTCGAATGTGTCTCTCATAAGCTTGACCTTTATTTAAGAATGAATGTATGTTTAATTTGCAATTGAGTTTGTACCCACTTCGGGTCGACTGATTGACTTGAAATTTATCAAACATAAGAATCATTGGTACCATATTATTAATGTCCTGCTCGAATATCTCAACGAATATTCATCGAAAATGCTCAACGAATTAGAAATTGGAATGTAGAAAGCCATTTGAAGTAAAAATCATTAAAATTCAAACCTTGAAGTGAAAACACAATATGTTGCGTGAAATAATCGCGTGGGTAATATAATCGTTGGGTCTAACTATATTGCCCTATTACAATTGTTTGACTTATGACTTAAATTCATTATTGAATTAGCTTCCCCGGAAGTGAAACTAACAATTTCAATCCCCGATATCTTCTCTCAGCGAGTATTGAAATCCATTAACCATTATTATAAATAAACAAAAGTGTTTAAGTGTGGAACAGACATCAGATGACATAATATAGTTCTCTTGTTGTAGGATGATTGTGTTAAAATGTTTAAAACATTAAAAAAATATACCGACACAAGTAAATATAACCATTTTGTCTACGTATATAATAATGAATTTAACATTTAAAAAGCTATGGATTCTATTATTTTTGTATATAAATGACTTAACTTAAGTAAGCTATACAAAGGGTTTTCATTAAGAATGAAAGAACAAAATTAAGCCACTTATGAATGAGATATTATTAAAAAAATTTCTTTGAGTATTTTATAGAATTTTGTGTGATAAATGATACCAGCCATATGTTCACTTCCACCTTTGCTGGTTTTTTTCTATTTATCAACCGCATTAGATTCGGTTCGAAATAAACGATGGCATTGTTGGTATATACTATTAAAGGCACCCGGCCAAAATTTACGTTTCGATAAAATTCACGCGTTGTGCTTCTTTCGAAAAGATAAATTGTCAACTCTTATTAATTTGAATGCGTTGTTTAATATTGCATGAAGCATGGTGATTTTCTCATCTTTCAATATTAGAAGAAGGGTAAAAAGATGATCCTAATAAGAGAGAATTCTCATAAATCAAAAGATACTCAAATAAATTTTAATCTTATTGTGTTTATGCATCTACGTTCTGCCTCTTCCCATATATGATCTTCAATATTTTTCTATACAGAAAACAAACATGGTAGGCAACAATTATAACTTTTATTAATGGTGGGTAGCAAAGTTTCCTTAAAATGCATGCGTGGTTTAACATTTGAATTGGTGACAAAGTTCTGAAAGCTCGTTTCTAACAAGGAGAGCTTTGCAGGTGGAGACCTTTCATCCTGCGAATCAACGCCATCTTAGACTGGGACTGGGGGAAACCATCTATGGCTGAATCTTTTAAAGATTCATTTACAATAGTATGTCGGTTTATGTGTGTAGTGTTTACGAGGTCAATTGATCCCAGGGGTCATCTTGTACGCAAACAGAAATGTAAATGCCCCAAAACCAAGTTTTCAGTTTTACTATAAAACTTATTTTTAACTTCCCAGAGGAAGTTAATGTAGCGGGGCTCATTTTGAAAATCTCCAGCTTTACATATTTCGTGTGTTCGGATTCTTTCGCCTCGATTATCTCGTGAACGCGCTTAATCGCGTATTTAAGAACTGAAAGAGTTTTCAGCTGAATTAGTTGAGGCGTTCTTTAATGGTTATAAAAAAGCTGGAAAAAACTGAATAAACAGAATCTGAAAAGTGGATAAAACACAACATTTATCTATGGAGATAATGATCGTTCCAGAATAAGCAGCAGTACATTTTCGAAGAATATTCTCTGAAGGGTAGCAAGACCCTTTTTTAATGCTTTTCCCCCTCTCGGAAGTTAGTCCAGTGGACTACAGGGGTCGCACTCACAATACTTCAGTACCACACCGACTATCTACTGCCAATTTTTAAATTTTATAAGGTTATTGCAACACGTTTATAAAGCAATGTTGAATATTAATAGAAATTGTAAATATAGCAATTATTTAAAGAAGTTTAACATTGTATCATTCTTAATGGTAAACCCTTTATATGTTATTATAATTGTTATAGTAATATTACTATATGTATTATAAACGAATTAAGTTTAAAATCCATTAGGGAGATGTATTTAGCTACCGTGTTGTTATGTTGAGTTCTTCTCTTCATCTTCTTTTAGTTTTTAGTTGCGACTTTTAAAAATAGTAATTATCAGTTTTATAATCTTGTTTTTAAATAAATTAGTGTATCTCGACTTCTTTTATCGGCATAGCTTTCAAATTTCTATTTTATTCTAGTGAAGTAACTGTATTAATTTTAAAATGTTTAATTAATTTGAAACAATATTTGAAATGTAGAATTGTAGTGATTTCTTTGAATTTTTAACATCTACATTGGTCAGACTAAACTAATAATAATCTGTACTAATATGGATGTGTTGATTATGAGACGAAATTTGGTATAATTGCTTGTCTTTATTGCCTCTAAAAAAGGACATCAATGGGATTTTGAGATGCAGAGTTCCTGAGATTTCGCAATATTTGGATCAATTTTAGTCCGTATCTTAAAAGCCAGTTCGAACAGTCATCAAATGCACCCGATTTTTGTAATTATTGGGTCAAAATTCCCTTATATACTGAGTTTTATCAAAATTGGAGATATAAAAACTGTCTTGGTTTTTTGCAATTTTTGAAGGGACCCCTATGAAAAATTCGAGAAAAACGCCAAAAAAAAATTTTGTTTCAAATTTTGATGAAACTCGGTGGATGGGGTAATTTTGGTCTAAAAGTATAAAAATCAGGTTAGTTTAATGATTGGATGCAGAGTTTCTGAGATATCGCAATATTTGGATCGATTTTAATCCGTATCTCAAAAACTATTCGACCAGTCAACAAATGCACCCGATTTTTGTAATTATTGGGTCAAAATTACCTTATATACTGAGTTTTATCAAAATTGGAGGTATAAAAACTTTCTTGATTTTTTGCAATTTTTTAAGGGGTATCCTTTGAAAAAATCGAGAAAAAAGCAAATAAAAAATTTGTTTTGGAATTGGAGGAAACTCGGTGAATGGGTTAATTTTGATCTAAAAATATTAAAAATCAGGTTAATTTAATAATTGGACCTATAGAAAATTACAATGTCAGCGAGTATCATGGACAAAACTTCATTTGCAAAAAAGTTAGAGTTACCAAAATATTAAATTCCATAATATTGTGCACAAAAGATGGACAAGTGAGTATAACGTGATAGTCTAAAAAGAAATTGCTCAGCAAAGCGGGAGGGTATCTGCTAGTTTCTAATAAGAATACTTTTCACTTAAAAAAAACTTAACATTTTAAAAATACAGACAACTAAAATTAATTGTATAGTTTGTATTAAATTTAGTTCAAAATATTTAATTTTAAAATGAAAAAGGTTATTAATTTAAACTAAAAAAGACAATTACTGTTTTTGTTTCGTTGTCTCTATACAAAAATAAATAATTGTATAATTTTTATATGCATTTACTTCAAAATATAAAGAAAAAAATTAACCAAAAAAAACACAATTGTGGCTGACATTTGACCAAACATGTAAAATCATTGTATATACCTCTATTAGACCGTAAGAACACAATCATGTCTTATTTTTATTATTCTTTTTTTCAGTTGTTTTTAGAAGTGTCAAATTTGTAGAACAAAAGTCAATGATTTCAGTTTTGTGTTTTTGTACGATGTTTTTTGTGTTTGTCTGCCGTATACTGTCCAACGATATTGACAACTGATTACGTGAAAAATGGCCGAAAGTTTATAACTTGATTTTCAACCTTTCGATATTTACAATCTTCCTACCATTTTTAACGCGTTTTTTTTTAAATAAATTTCTTATAAAAAGAGTGTATTGAAAATTACGAAAATTAAAAAAACTAATTTCCATAAATTCCAATTGCCTTCCCACCAATCATTTACTTGTGTCAATCACCAACAAAAATTAACAAAAGGATGCATGGAAATTTGGTTTCATTATGGGCTGGCGGTCTTAGTACACTGTGTAGACAGTAGGTACTAAACTTTTGTCATTAAAAATATTATGTTGTTTAAAATAATTTCCTATTTTCTTAGAATTTTAAAGTGATTGTTATTTAATAGTGTTAACCGCAATGAATTAATTTATTCAGAGAAGAATAAAAAACACATAAATAAAAACATTTAAAAGAAAAAAATTATAAAATTGGTTCAATGACAGTGTTTAACATTAAAGCAGATTCTAGAGAGGGTTGAAATTTGAGAAACCAAGTCTATTAACTCATCCATGTTAAATTTCACACTAATCCGTAATTTTCATAAAAATGTTTTCCCTTGTAACGTTTTGGAACAGTTTCTTATCGCACGTTTGACGAATGAGAACTATGGAAATATTACGTTATTAGTAAAAAACAGCTTTACCTCTCAAAGCTCTTTATAAAATATATAAGAACAATGCCGATTATACATCTTTAATTTCGTATTATATTTTAGAAGTTATTTTTAATACAAGATTTGTGATATATATAATGCGATATGTAAAACTATTGTAAAGATGACCTCTTACTATAATAGTATGCATGCATGCAATGTAGTCTCATAAAAGATAAATTAAAATTGTTTAAAAGTTATTATACAAAATGTTTTTTATAGCTAAATAAAATAACTAATCAATAGAAATTAGCTAGCATTAAATTAAATTTTTACATTATTATATATGTATGTATATCTTCATATAACAATTTATTACATGCAAATGTACGTACATAAGATGCGATCTTATACGTACTTAGAGTAGAGATGTACATACATGAAGCGGTGGTGAATGTGAACTTTGGAGGTGAGGAAATACCTGTGATTTCAATTTCTCCTGGACTTGAAGACTGAAACCAAATTTCATACAAAATGTTCATTTTAGTGTTGTGACCCATATGAACATCAACAATTTCCCAGATTATAAAAATAACTTTTCCATCACTTAAAAATTCAATATTTAAATATTCGTTATTAATTTTGTAAATATATTAGTTTTACAGACAAAATTACCAGGGGAAAATTAATTGTTTAATTTACTTTCTGAAACTGTACTAATACTTTTCAATTTCTTTTTCTAACATGAACATGAGGAACGGGCACCGTAACTTCAAGACCATGGCCTCATTGAGAATACTATCAATATTTCTAGATAATTAGCTATAAAATAAGTGTCGGTGGCGGATAATTTTTTTTCATCTAGCCCCCATCCATCTAATGCGATAAGGAACATCTATTATTTCGTATAATACAATACAGTAGTACAGAAAAAAAGTGAATTTTTAGTAACAACGATTTTCTTCAAGATATGAATTTTCCTCCCAAAGAATTAACTGTGCTTAACAATATTCTCCGATTTTGTAGCCTTGATGTTATGTAATATTGATTCCTGAATATCAGGTATAATTTTTTTGTTTTGTTTTTCCATGTGGAGACAATAACTTTGTATCAGAAAGTAAATATATATTTATTACAGTTTTGAGTAAAGAAGTTGAATGAATTTGCATTGTAAAAGTATATTTATGGCACATAAATCCAATAAAGCATCACCAATAAGTAACAAAGATTATTTTGGATTTAATTGCAACATGCATCTGGAATTAATTAAATTCATTATAATTATTATTATTACTATTATTATTTCTAGCTAATATACTTTCTATTTTTATTATGTATTGTGAATTATTTTATGTGCAGAGAAAAGTTCTTATCATTTAGCACAGAAAGTTCGAAGAATTAGATAAGTAGAGACTAATAAAAGTAACGCGAATAATAAATTCAGCAGAAATCTTGCATTTTCCAATGCAACAAATATCTTGTTAGACAAAACGCTTTGTTTAACAAGTGAAAACAAACAATTGACTGAGTTAATTGTTGAAATACCATGTATAGACAGTGTTGATGACCCAATCGTTTTTTTTACGCCATGTAAATAAAGAAAGATATCCACTATTAGATGTTATGGAGAAAATATTTCAAACAAAAGTTGTTTATTTTTTTATAAGGAACATTTTTTATATTTAAACTTTTCTTCTATCTCAAACGGTTTACAATACCCAATTGACCTACGTTGCTCATTTACGAACTCGGCCTCATTTTTAATTTCCTGAGCACGCTATAAAAATTTCAGTTTGATATCTTTTTTCGTTTTTGAGTTATCATGTGGACAGACAGACGGACAGGAAATGGACTAATTAGATGAATTTATGAACACCTATACCAAAATTTTGTTCGAAGCATCAATATTCTTAGGCGTTACAAAAATGGGACTAAACTTAATATACCTTAATATATTTCATATATACAAGGTATAAAAATAGCACGACCTCGCTTTGTTTTCGAGATATTAATTTTGACGCAAATTGTCAAAATTAGGAACTAATTTTGAATTAATTATCTCGTATTTTAAACGGTCAAAATTTCCCATTCTTGGACTGTGAAAAAAATTTGTCCAATTCTGTCGAAAAGTTGATTTTATCATAGTTTTAGCATAGGAACTGCAAATATCGTGCTGATAATACCTTAATTGTACAACCTCTATAACACTTACTATTTTGTAAATACAGCAATAAAATATGAAGCTAACTTTTTTCTTTTTTACTTTAAATATCATTACGAAGCTACATCATTCAGTCATAAAATGTAAGTTTCTTTCAAAATACGAACGTTAAAATGTACATAAAATTAACTTTATGAATAGATTCTCTAATTTAATACGTACACATTCAATAATGGTAATAATAATAATCATATGCGATGGAAAAAACGAGTGTAATAACTTACAGAAGAAGTCGTCCTATCATAATATCACATGGGTTGTTTTTTTTTTATACATCCTCCATCGATATGTTCAGATTAGCGTGGTGTAATGTAATGAATCTTTTAAATGAGTTTGGTGTACTTATGGACTCTCGGAGTCTTTATAAGAGAATGTGTAAAATTATACTAGTTTTAATACGTTTTACAATTGAGTATTTAAGACATTTTCGTATTATGTGTAATAATTTGTACAAAGTTATTGGTTAAATAGTATTACTAAGTTATATATTTATTGGTTATACAGAGTGTTTCAAAGAACCCACATAGACTTTCCGATATTATGGATTCAAAGAGTTTTTGATGAGTTTATTAAAAGCCTCTCAAAGGAAGAAATTTAATATAATTATGGCTTTTGAGTTTTAGGAGTCGATCCCGGAAGTACAAAAAATTCGCACTTTTCAATTATGGTATCAAAACTATCGTATTATAGTTTATGCACAAATATCTCACATTATTTAGGAATTTTAAACGAGTTCTTTAGCGTTTTAACTTCTAGAATTTCTCTGTTCATACCAATAAAATTGAAATATCTATAATTATAAGAGTCATAAAAAATAAATTTAAGTTTTACAGAAGTATATGTGAAATTCAAAGTAAAAGCTATCTCAAACATTGACAGTAAAAGCTATCTTAATTTATTAAAAACTTTGCGTAGGTAGGTATAATAATAATAATAATGATAAGTGACTAGTTTCCACCCAATTAAATATAATTGATTAGACTGCCGCTGCCTAGATTCGAGCCCGCAATCTCCTAGTTAGTGGTCAAACGGTTAAAATCGACGGCCACTCGTTCGTTTTCCAAATTGAACCGAATTTGAACATCATCACCAATTTTTCAGTGTTTTTTTGAGTACGGAACCTTATCTAAACACGCACTTGAAACCTAGCTACAACACTCTCCATTGAATTACCTTTCAAACGAAAGCATACAAATCAAAATCGGTTTATCTGTTTAGACGCTACGATGCCACAGACTCAGACACACACATAGGGGTCAAAGTTATAACACCCATTTTTCTAGTTTGGGAGTTAAAAATAGTAGTAATACAAATTTGGACTCCAAATTTTCTGAAGACAGACAGGCGTACAGATAACGGAGTATTAGTAATAGAAGCCGTTGGTTTCCCTTCGGGTTATTTTTTTTTCTGTCTATTTTTTCCGGGTCTATTTTTTTTTAAATTTGATGTTCTCGTTTGCTTTAAAAATTTAAATTGGAATATTCCATACATGTTCTGAAACTCTCTATACATATTAATGTCTAAAAATACAGCTTTAAAACTTATGCGCAATATTTTTTGTAGCTATTTATTTTGTGTTTGCACTAGGTATAACGTTCGAAGTGCGTTAAAAGTTTATTAGTTATAAATTTTGTTGTACTATTTATGCAATAAATGTATGAACAAAATAAAAATATTATTGCAAGCAACATGTGGATGTGTGTATATATGGGTAGTATAATACTCATTAATAAAAAATATTTACAACAATCATATAATTTATAAACAACAATTAATGTCTTAGTAACAATAGAACTTTATTCCATACTGGTATTTGAAATAGAGTTGACTGATAGCTTCCATTAAAGTCTCTAATCATTAATAAAGAGTATAAAAAAGGTTAATGTCCTTACGTACGTAGGATGTTTTAAAGCTGTAAATTTCTGATAAAACTTGAAGTTTAATAGTATAGGTATGCAAACAAAAAACTGCTTTTTATGAGTATTATGAGAATTCTCTAAAAATTCTTCCAAAACCCATTTAATTATGGACTATTAGTCTCGCAACAGGTTTAAAATGTTTGATATTAGCATTAAGGAACAAACATTTTGATCATTTCAAATGTATCCACCCTTGATAACTCTTGACCTGATGTGATTATTGTTTTAAGTGAAAACACGTCGATTTAGGTATCGACGGGGTAGTTCAAAATTGGTACCTAGAAAATTTTAGGTTGCGTTCCTTCACACTCACCCATCCCAACTTTGAAATTTCTAATTGTACCCCCTACCTTGTAATAATTTATTTGAAAGAGCATACAATTGTCTCTTCAACCATGATAGCTATCTTTCAACCATAAATAAAATGAAATCGATCGATTGGTTCTTAAGATTAAGCGATGAAAGCAAAAATTTTCTAGGTACCGATTTTGAACTTCAAACTGCGAGCTTTTTGTTTAGGAGCTACGATGCCACAGAAAGACACACAAATACACAGGCGCGTTAAACTAATAACGCTCCTCATATTAGTATGATTTTATCTGAATTCGAAGTTTATGACTTATTTTGAAAAATGAAACTAGTAAGACTATAAATCAATTCTTAGGAACTGAATAAAATACCATATCAATAATACCATATCAATAAACCATAAAAATTTGATATATAAACATATTTAATTAACAATAAACAATCATCAGATAATATATTTAAGAAATATATTAGAAATACCTTGACCACATGTTCTAAACTATTCTCACCAATTACCAAACTAAAAAGTATTTGATCGCTGAAAATATCCCAAACACTAGTTGAATGAGTTAACAACAATTTCGTAGCTCCCAAGCAAAATACTTTATAGAAAGAAATCATCCCTTACAGATTAAAGAAAAACTCAATTTACTACAAATGTTTTTCGTTCTTGTTGAGCTCTGATTGGGATATCCTGATTGATTCCCAATTAGTAACCAAATAGGAATCTGTCTTACATTCTGTTGTAGAGCCCCTAGTGGGGAAACCAATTGGGTCCCAAGCACAGCAAAATTTCTAGTCGGGATAAGAGCTATAATGAAGCATATACTAATGATCAAGCTGTAAATGGCTGAACCAAAACTTTAATCTTATTGGTTTGAACCTATTTTTAATAACTGCTATTTCACCAATTTAAATTCTAAATCAATTTGCATTTTAACATTTTTTCGCCTATATTTACAGGGAAATTTACGTTCATGTTCTGAAATAATATACAATAGGGGATCGGGCTAACTTTGTTTTGCTAAAAGGAGATGGGCAATTGTTGAATTAAATCTTTGATTGTTTATAACTTCTTTGGTTTTTTATTCAATTTGAATTTCACTTTCAAATTTTTTCATGGTATCAAGTGTAGTTTTACATTTTTATGGCTAATATGGCCAATTCAACATTAGGATTACCCCATTTTTGTTGATTTATTTCATATTTTGTGCTATAAAACTTGATTCGTATAATCCTTTGTGGCATATTTTGACTTGAGGAATTCATTCTCTATAAGTTTATGTTAACAATAATCGTGTTATCATATAAAATTATCACGATATTGTTATAAATTAATGAAAATAAAAATACTAATATGTATTGACGAACGAACGAACGGTAAATTTATAAAATACAGACGATACGACAATAAAAATATGTAAATAATATAAAACAAAATAAAAAATAAAATATTGTACATTAGCAATAAATTAAAACTTGATCTAACTAATAAAAATATATCGCATCGTACAATTATGAGTAGGAGCGATGCTAATGGTTCTGTATGGCAAATTCACTCTCAATCACCATTAAAACTCCAATGAGTTTTAATGTCCCTTCAATAAGTTTTAATTCCATTATCAATCTAGGACAGAATATGAGCGCCAATATCCTCACACAAAACTAGCCCAGCAAAAGATATTCAAACAAGTTTAATCCATAATAGAAATAGCTCAAGCAAAAAATAATTTATTAGGTTTATGTCAAATTTTCAATTGGAATGAATTTTTATTTCTATTCATCTGTCAATGTTAACTTTAATTTATTTTGTTTATTAATCCATTTTGAAGCAAAATTGGTTTTTATTTATATTATTAAAATCAAACCCGGCTCAATATACCTCAGTTGAAGTAATTGCTTAAATGAATTACTTTTTACAAGGTTTATTTTCAAACTGTTATTTATTAATTCTTATTTTACGAAAAGTAATACCTTATGTGCAATTTTTGAGATTTGAAAATTATACTTTTCAAACAAAATTTATTGAACACAGTATATGTTCATTCCGAAACATATTTGAAGTATTATAGCAATAACTCAATTTAACGAAAAGCCAGCTTGTTAGATAATTTTCAGAGTTCGACAAAAAAAGAATATCAACACAGGAGTCGTCGTCGAGAGTCTCTGTGTTAAAAAAAACTATCATATTTTGTGTATCTCCCACATGGAAAGTTTTGAACAGATAAATAGTTCAAGTCGTTTTCTTTATTATCTTATTATGTGAAAATACGGCATGTAGAGGAATGTGTCCATCAATGAATGTTATACACAATTTTATTTTTAATAGTTTGCCATCGCTTCCACCAAAAGTTTACCACATTAGCTCAATTTAAATAAATTACTTATAGAGATAATAGTATTTATGAAGATTTTTATATTTAAAAGATTGTTGATTACTGAAATGTAATATGTGAACGTCATTCCGTTAAGGAATCCTAAAATTCTAACTATAAAATTTTATTAATTTTTTGTTCAGACATATATTAGATACCTAATATTAACCAATAAATGTTATAATTCAAATCAGACTTCATAAAGATTTCGTCACAATCACATATCCCACCCAAATCGTAAACTGAATACTTTAATTTTGAATATAAATTCAATATCTGTATACATAAAAGCCTAATTTTGTCAGATGTGCGATGTGAGATATCCTATCATACCTCCGAATAAGTACAACTATGTAGAAGGTATTCAGTTCATTTTGTATGTAGTATATTTAGTACTTACCCTATTTTAATAAACATTTTTTCAACAAACAAAATAATTGTTACTGTCCTCAGCCATAGTAACGAGATACTTTCGAAGTAAGGCGAAAGTCTGGTAATGAGTACCTACATCACTTCGGTTAACATTACTCACTCGTATACCCGTCGAGGATACTCCCAGGACTGTGAGTCAGAGGTAAAGAATTGAGAAGATTTAGCTTCATAAATCTGAAGCAGCTTATACTGAAAAAAATTGTCTTTTTTGTATGCAAATTTTTCTTATATTAAGGAGTTACAAGAGACTATCTCATTACATTAGAAACTTTAAAAAGTCTGCAGTTGTTGTGTTGATTTTTCAACGGATTTCGTCTAGTACACATCTAACATTTAATGTTTTATTTCACCTATCTTTTTACATTTTATGATAGCGATAAACAATAAGATTATTAGTTGATGTGATATCTAATATTAAAATAATAAAATCAGAAAAAGAAATATTATTGGCTTATATAGACACAATTATAGTACGTGAATATAAAATGTAGTTTGCGCTTTGGATACTAATGTAGTTTAGATTCTTTTTAATAGGGTAAATGGATATTATTCATATATTCATACATAGGGTGTCTGTTAATTCGATGCCACTTTTGTGGGAAAGTGATCGCTCATTTGTTAAAAATTTATATTGTCACGTTATAAGCTGCAGCATCCTTTTCATCTCTTTAACAGTTAACTAGAGTACATGTGACGATTAAGTTTATTGCTTAATTATACTTGTGGTGTACACTTTTTACCTGTTTTATTTGAAGGGATCGAATGGTGTTCGAAAAACAACACAATTTGGGCAAATTTATTTTAATTTTTAAGGGTAATATTTTATTTGTTTATTATTATTATGCGATCTTTTTCAGATTTTTGTAATTTATTTATTTTATAATTTTGAGATTTTTAATTTTAAGAGGTTTAATGCTACTGAAGGGGATTGCCAAAGCAATCGAAATCGGTCTAGCTAATTAATAATAATTTTAATCTAGCTAAATATTTTTATTGTGGGTCCTAAAGGGGATATATTTTAACAAAATGCATAATACAGCCCACAGAAATGCTCATCTTAATTTGAATAACAAAAATGATAGCATTTTGGTTGACTAAATTCATTTTGTGGATTTACTGACTGCTTATAAATTCAATATCTGCCCCAATTCATCACGCAGTGAAAGATGCACGACAACAAATTACTCCACTTGAAAAAAGCTGTTTGAATGCTGCTTTTTCGAAAGAAGGTTACTCAAAAAAGTATGTTACACTAAGCATGCATGTATCATCCACAAAAATTTCTAAAACACATAGGTTTCACAGAAACGTATTACCATTATCGATTTCATACCGGTATCTATCGTACCAAAAAACAACGGAAACACTGTTTTTATCGATATTACGATCCAAATTAACTAATGAAAACCCATCGAATGACTCAATGAAAAGTAGCCAAGTAATTTTTTCGTTTTTAATCCTACCTAGACGAAATAAATAAAGTGTTAAGATTTTGGATGGTTTACCCTATAAAGGGCATACGTTACGGAAATAGTTATTTATAAAAAATATACTATAAAATTAAAAATCGTTTAAACGTCACTTGATGACATGTTCTTGTGTTGAAAATGTTCTCTTTTTATTATTTTTATTAATACTAAAAATTAATGATCATAATTTTTGTTTTAATTAATCGTCAATGAGCCAATAAAAATTATAATACGATGATATATTTCGAAAATTTTAATATACATTTTATAGACAACGAGTAGGTATAGGTATACTTTAAATCGTATAAAAAAATGTTTATACAGCATGTTTGATTTAACAGGTAGACGAATGCTCTTTCAGAAATTGGTGTTGCTCTTAACTCGTACCAAGACTTTCTTTTAGAATGTATCAACTTTTTTGAACATACTTTTAAATTCAGGAAGATTGTTAAATTAATTATAGTATCTTATAGCCGAGAATCTCATCTTTATATTTTTAAAAGATCTGACATTGAATTAATTTATTAATTTCTTTGGTTAATTAATTATCTCGGAAATGCAGTCAATATCAAAACACTCTATGATATTGAAATCTTATTCATTATATTCAAATTATTTATTATCTCCGGTTAATTTTGGGCTACGTTTTAGTAAACACACTGTATATAAGTGTATATTGATATTTATTCTATATCTCATCAAAATAATATTAAAAATCACTAAATCGTTTTAGATAATTAATCAATGGATATGAATTCCTACCATAAAAATGTTTAAAATGATATCAATGAGATTTTTATAACGATTATATTATTGTACTGAAAATAAATATAAATAAATAAATAAAAAATCGTTTTATAACGAATGAGTTACGATCTTAAAAAAACCACAAAACGTGTATGAAAACAAAACAAATAAACATTTTTGTGATGTGAAAAAGACATGGTAAATCTAATTTTAATATCGTTTTGATTAATATCGGTTATAATAAATTTTTTATTTATTTTGTGTTTATGGTAGTCTTATTTATATTGATAATAAAATTCTTATTAAAGTCTGTTATATCTAAGAATATTAAAGCTACTTTATTCTAGTAGAAGCAGGTCGTTGGATACGCTGTTCATTTTATTTAATGTTAGAAAGAAGATTAGCCCTACTAAAGATGAAATTTGAAAATTGTATCCATTTTAATTCAATATTACTAGAAATTTTGACGTACAACCGCTTGGGAATCAATATTTCTCAATAGGGTACTACCACAGACATCAAACCGATTTGGCTGAAAATGCCGGAACAGTGTTAGCTCCCCCTTCTTGACAACTTAACAATTCTAGTGAATACCAAACATAATGTTTTATAACATATTTTAGTGCTTAGTTATATGAATACAAGCTTTAATTTGCATTTTTATGTTATTTATGATCTGATTTTCCCATTGATTTCACCATATTCGATATACATAGTTTCTTTCACATTTAACTTAAAAAATTTAAATAAAAAATACATTTTTAGGGATAAGCTTTTATTGTAATCAAAAGTAAAAATTATTGTCCTTATTAATCACTCATATATGACAACTTGTAAAAGCTTGAGGTGCTCCGAATCATCCTTTATATATTAAATTGAGCGCATTTAGCTTTAACAAGTAAGTGTGAGTGATTCATAAGAAGACTTATGTTTTACTTTTTAACACAATCAAAGCTTGTCCTTAAAAAAGTAGGTTCTATGGAAATTTTTTTACAAATACCACTTAATCTAGTTTTTTAAATCGATTAGTTTTACTTTTTTTTTTCTTCTTTACCTAAAATAATTTAGAGTAAACACTTTTTGAGAGCTATATAAATATCGCCTAATAATCTAAGATGCTTTCCGGAAATTGATCAAGTACTCGATTATTGTTAAAAAGAAAATACCTAAGCAAATGATATCATATATCTTATACGATAAGATGTTACAATTGGATACCTACAAATGAATTTGAGAATATCATGTTATAAATATGTATATTTATATATCTTATTATTATAATTGCATGAATTTGCATTTAAATGGCATGTACATTCAAATTATACATACAATTATACAATGTACTTACTTCAATTGTTGTTTAACCTGCATTTGACCTCAATGACCAATGATTGTTTATGACAACCATTCCCTAATTGTAATATGATACATACAATTTTGTAGCTTACAATCAGAAATACAAGGTAGAGGTATTTATTTGTGTATCATTGTGTACGCGCAATACATATTAGACAACAATGTTTTCAATTATACTTTTATTTTTACTTTATTTACTTTTTGAACTTTTTCCTTTACAAAATTTTTTATAACCATGTACTTCATAACCTTAAATTGATCAGTATTTATTGGGGATGGTAGATTCATTAAAAATTTCACCAATCATTTTTTTCAAAAAGATCGAGATGTTGATTATCTGACATCTAAAATACTACAATTTCCGAGGTGTTGAAAGACTGATTGCTTGCTTTGCAGACATTCGAGCAATAAACTTTTCCATTTTTATTCAATTATACAAAATAGAAATCCACCAGACTAGTTTTTAAAACCAGAATTATCTCAGGTTTTAGGTCCATTGTGTCATTCCTTGCATAGACTTTACAATCACACACATCATTAAACCTCATCGATAACGAAAATCATTTTTTTGGAAATATATTATTTCTTGTTATCATACCGTCTTGGCAGCTCATTTTTACTGTAAATGTTCTCCTTATGTCCATCGAATGGAATATCTATCCGAAGTAGTTATATACTTGTTAGATAAAGATCGATTTCTTTGGTCGAAAGACATTGTTCGAATATTTTCTTGTCCGCACATCAGTATTTATTGAATTGTTTCGATATAAATATAAATCTAAGGTAAATAAAAATAATTCAAGAAAATTTTTAAAGGTGAACAATAGGTATGAATACTACTTTAAAAGAAACACTCTATACATTTGATACAATATCAAGATAAATATAATTTGTGTCTTCTTAATTGGATATTGTTATTTATATTTAATCGAATTGAATGATATTTCGTGTAATAAAATTATATTCTTATACCTTTATAGATATTTCTGATCATTACAAATCAAAAACATAGTATTTTATTATTTTTATTTCTCCAAAGACAAATGCAAAAATAATTCTAGATATATAATAGCTAGAGTTTCCAAAAAAGAAAAAAAAAATCATTCCGGGACATTTTGATAAATTGTCAATAATTTGTGAGGCAAAAAATAATGATAACAAAGGTCGATCTTAAAACGAGTATTTTCGATCTTACACCGAAGTATAAACTTTAAAGCCTGGCAATCACAGGGGTCTATAAATTCCTGGACTACTAACAGATTATTTATAATACAAAGTTGTTACAGATCGCAGGTATTTATGGAGCTGTGTGTAGATAACTTTTATTTTTTAAGAATTGAAGAAAAAAATAAGAATTGTTTACGGTTATGGAAATATTGAAAGGACCAACAATTTTGGTAATTTTAACCGACAGTTGTCATATATAAGCGATTTATAAATTTTTACATGTATCGGGCGCTGAAGCCAATATATGACGTTGTTATAACCGATACATTAATAATATATGTGTTTATACAAAGATTTGAGCGGGACCTTTCATTTTGGTCTTTATAACCGTCTTTATAGTCGGTTTTGGTTGTATCTATTTTGAGGCATACATGAATGTATTTTTGAAGTAGTAACTTCTTTAGCAACGTTGGGCACTTTTGGTTGGGGAAAATGTCATGTGTTCGCGTCATGACATGATGCGCCCTCTTCGACATGCTGTGCGACTGTGATGTATGCGTGAGACGCTTTTTGGATGGGTGCAATCATATGATTGTATATTATTAATTATTATTTCAATTGAATTTTATTTATATTTTGTCATAATCTTGTACAGCCCGTAATATATTTAAATAATAAAAAACCATTTAAACATGCATTTAATTGTTGCTCGAAGTGTTAATAGATGTGAAAACCAGATTGATGTTGATAATTTTATTTCAAATATTGTGAAATTTCAAATTTTTATACTAAAAGTTCTAGGTTTTCAATTTTTTTATAGTAAATTTCATGTTTGTTAGTGTATACATGCCTTAACAACATAAAAACGCTTTCTTTACAAATACCCTAATCTATTTTAAAATTAGAATGTATCAATCAGCGTCGCGTCCGTCGTACCGCCACAACTAGAGTGTTATGTTTTTATTTTTTTTCGTATTAAATAAATTATTGTAACATCGTTTTCGGTGTTTGATTAATATAAATCATTCATAACATTTTAAATATTATTAATCAGAGACGAACAATTCAAGCGCTCACAATAGACCTTGGGCCAAGTATTCAGAAGGGATAAAAATATGAAAAGCTGTCAGCTTCTTGTGTCAAAAATTTTTTGCTCTACGCAAGTTTTCATAGAGGTGTAGTTCTCCGTCAGAGAGTCTGAAATTTTCTTAAATGTGTGGCAAGCCTAAAAATTGATGTATATTAAAAGTATACTTCAAAGTAATATTAAAATTAGATATAACTTAAATATAAATGTAATAATCATTTCGACACTCGAGATCTCCGTTATCCGATACTTCTATAATTATAACTTTCAAGCCATTTTGTAACATAATAGAATAGTTTTGATAATGTCGGATAAAATATCTTTTTGCTTTCTTTATTCAATTATCCTATATTTTGAATATCTTCAATGACTGTCAAGCTCTCCGCGTCCAATTGAAATATTTTTCAAGTACCCAGAAGGAGCTAGAGAAAATAAGAGAAATTATTTCGCAGACTATTATAATAGTTTCAACCGCCTTTATAATTAATTTACGGTTGTTCTAAAAACACTGCCAAAAACTGCACCTGGTCCTTCACCTATAAATACAAAATTTAAAAAAAAAAACGCATGCGTGATATAATAAATAAACAAAAGAATGTTGAAAAAATTCATTCAAAAATCATTTATAACGATGTCTGGATCATTATTTTTCAAAACATACATCAATAATAAAATTATTAAATATTATTTATAAAAAATGTATCTATATAGTATACAGTATGTGTTATAAGACGTTTAAAATAAATTCTAATACAGTTATTTAAAACAGATTATTCCATCAGCCTATCAATTTTTGCATATAAGGTAAACTTTCGGTAACATTTTATTGCAAATACCTCGAAAAAACATTCAAATAGAATATTTGTATATCTAAAATTTAAATTCGCGAAATTCTCTATAAAAAAGACTATAATCAAAACCTGAAGAAAGCGCATGAAAATATATACATTCTGTATAGAACCTATATGGCAGTTAACTTTTTTAAAATATTGTACGATTATGGTTTACAAGGATCGTTTTGAATGTAATTCAGTTTAAAACTTCTTACTATCGAAAATTTACTTTTAATATTATCGTAAGCAAATGTTTACAAATAACTAAAAAAAATGTTTATCGGAAAAATACTATTGAACTTGGTTTTCTCTTCAGCACTCGCATCCAAGTCTATTAAGGATGTATGAGCATGGCAACATTTTTTTATAGGTAAACTTTTACTCAAAGAATATGTGGTTAAAATTTCAGCATAGATAATAGATATCCATCCAAATTTTTAAGGAAAAAATCATTCAAATTGTTATAAAATACACTGGCTCTTATGGAGGAATCTCAAAAGAAGACAAGTAAAAGAGAATATTTTGAAGTTTTTGAAAATTTTCACTTGAAATGAATGAAAACAGATTTAAACAAACTTTTTAATAGAAGGTAAACATATAAGCAATGGCATAGATTAAAAAAAAGTGTTTCATCCATATAAGTGTTGCAGAGCAAGGTAGATTTAGGGTTGAAATTATTTTTATTTTATTTCCAACTTTGATGATGACTTTTGTTATAATTGCATGGATATGTAAACAAATAATGAATGTAAACATGAATGTAAACATGAATGTAAACATGAATGTAAACAAAAAATAAGAATAAAATTGTTAGATATGTGAGTTGATTTTCGAAATATCGAAAGCTGAATAATTCAAGAAAATTTGTCATTTTCGATATTTTGAAAATTACCCCAGATATAGAAAAATTTTATTCTTACTTTTCGTCTTATATCAAAATAATTTATCATCAAAATTGAAGATATATTTTTAAAATTTTTGCCATCACTACCATGCTCATACATTCTTAACAAATAAGTATATACTTTCTTCTTATCGGATTCTATATTTGTTTTAAATAAATGATATTATTATTTATATAAATCCATACACACAGTCTGTATTAATATTATTATGATTATTTTACAAAAACAAGATTGTATAACTTATAAACTTAAAAACGAAAAGTGTATATACAACAACAACGGAGAGTAGAAAAAATGATTGTACAATAAACATCAGGTCATCAGTCAACATGACGGTTCAGTTGATTGGTGAGTGTCGGTTCGAATCCCGACATTGACAGGTACAAATCAAACGGGTTAATATCCCGCAGTGTCCACCCTCCTCAATATTATTTATATTACATTATATAAATAAATAATATTTATACTACACAGGCCCGCATTATATTGTTATATTTATAAAAAAAAAAATAAAAATATTAATAATAACATACGTATGGTTTTGTGTGGATTCAGATATACGGTATGGTGTAGTACCGCGGATACAATTTACCATGAATCACTCTAAACAGAACTAATGGATTTTTTGACAGAAATTAATTTTTTTTTTAAATAATTTCTAAGACCAAAATATTTTTCTTGCCCCAAGTGAATTATTTTTCGCACCAACAAGAAGCTTTCCTTCCTCGCCAATTCTTATTTCAAGAAAAAATATTCTTTGTTCAAGCAAATATTTCTTCAGCCAAAAAAACCTGTTTTTCTTTTCACCGACTAGAAATTACTCGGAAATCCCCAAGAGTATGCATCTAGACCTCATTGGGTCCCAATGAGGCATGCCTAATAAGGAAATCCTTGTAAGGACCCAATCAGAACCCAAAAAGAAAATCCGAAGCAATAATAAAATAAATTATGGCCTGTTTTTCCCAAATGAATTTTGTGTGGACTCTAAATAGGAAATCTCAACATAAAACAAGAAGGTATAGTCAGTTTTTCCCAGTTGGGTTTGTGCGTGACCTAAAATGGAAATTCCAATTAATAATTCTCGACAAACAGACTATTTCCATTTTCATATTTTAAAACGTGGCAGTAAATAAACATTCAAAGTTTAATTTCGGCCTAAGGTACAACACTCTCACCTAGATTATAAGCAAAACAAATTTACACTGTAACCATCTGCTTGGTTATATTAAATTAACTCTTGGTTATAAATTATTAGTAAAAATGTATCACAAGATTTATATTTGTGATCATTTGTGTAAAAAATGACTGTTTAAAAATACAGGTTGGGTTTCTAAAACAAACGACTATTTCAGGAATAGACCATAAGACCATATGCCCATAAGATAGTAGCTTAATTGGGTACGTCATTTACACTCTTCAACCCCATTGGATTAAATTAGGAGCGATGGGAAAATATTTCGTGAAAGGATTTAGTTGGGTTATACCGATGGAATTTTTATATTTTTGGAATATTTTTCGAGAGACTTCATTTTGAGATTTTGAAAATCCAAAGTGAATATAAATTTAAGCTAATTCAAGAAATGTGACAGAGCAAAGTTTACAAATTTTAGAAAATTGTAGAAAATTCTTCAATTATAAAGATCGCATCTTAAAGAATAATACTTGATGTTCTATGGCAAGTGTTTCGACCATTTATAAGAGTCTTCTTCCAACTTCCAAAAAAGTGATTTCCCAATAGAACGTAAAATAATAAGTAGTAATAGAAAGTAATATCTAAAAAGAACCATATTAGAAAACACAATAAGAAATTATTATTGCTCTCAAATTTGCTCAATACGTATTATTTGCCAAATTTTTTAATGGTCCACTCAATATATGAACTGCCTGTTTATTAAAACTAAAGTAGAGTTGAACATAAAAAAAATTATTTATTATTTTTGTGTTATTTTAAATTACCTTTGACAGCTGATTTTTTCCAACATCACTCATTGACAATTATCTGATAAACTAATTTATTTACCAGGGAATTCTAACGAAATAACAACAAAAATATACATATGTTTTGTTAATTGGATGAATGTGTGTTTTTTTAAGATTATGGGAATAAAATTCGATCATGTTTTCTGGTATTGGTATTCAAAACATTTCTTGCGATATATAGCTGATTTATAGGTCTTTTTTTAATACAATGAGAACAGTTTCTTGTAAAGAACTAAATTTTTTTGGGAAAAATGTTGAGATAGTTTGAAATTCCTTGATGATGGAAATTATCTCACAATTTAAGTTAGTATATTTACTTTTTGACAATTTGTATTCAGTTATCTGGTTGAATGTCTTTTAGAAATCTTGAACACAAAATTTCTACCAACACGAAGGAGTAAATATTAATACATTACAATTTTCAAAAAATTCCGTACCCTTTGGCACTAAAAGATTATGTTTCTCGGTCTGTAATTTGAAAACATTCTATGAACTAGAAATATGATAACTTCTCTATCATAACTTCTGTATCATATTTCTATTTCGTAGCATATTTTCGAATTACAGACAGAGAAACATAATATTTTATTGCAAAAGGATACGTTTTTTTTGGAAAGATTTATTCCTTCGTGTTGGTAGAAACTTTGTGTTTAAGATTTCTAGATATATCTTTTTGGAATAGTGGAATCGTGGTAATTCGAACAAGAGCACGTGTTGCGCAAAAAATAATAAAAGTTTTAATTTCCATAATGGAAACAAAAACGAAAATCTGCTAAAAAGCGTACTTGCTAAAGCTATAAGGAAGTGTCCATAATAGACTATGTACCACTACCAAAAAAGGGTACCCTGCTGTAATTTTCATCAAAACTGTGACCACCTGAGAGTTGAATAAAAAATTATTTACAAAAAACCTGTTTATGTCATTTTCTTAAAAACTATTGCAATGTAATTCTTTTCATTCTATCATCAAGAAAAACTTTTACACGATTCTTCCTAATTAACGTACTTCAAAAAGTTATTTTAAATATTCAAAAAAAAAAAAAAAAATACAAAATTTCGTTATGAAAACATAAATCATATGCATATTATATTACTTGAGCTTCCATGTATATTAAAAGACTATTTTCAATAATAACCATTTTCCGAAAAACAAATTTCAAGAAAAAGATTTCGTTATTTGATAATAAATATTTAAAATATTTGAATTACTAATGAATGATATCTCACACTGATTAGAGAAAAATAGTTCTGTGCAAGTTTTAATTACCATTAATTTAAAAGATCACTGACCAATTAATATTGTTTTAAAGTGTAATTTATGCATCAGATATATCTAATTCTAATATTTCATAGTTGATTAGAAAAAAAATAAAATTATTATCTATGTAATTTATGGTTTATATGACAAGTAATTTGAGACAAGCAAGCCATAATGTCAATTAACATTTTTTATGTATTGAATTTATATAAAAAATTTGCATTTAAATGTACGTATAAGTCTTTACTCAAATATTATAAAAAAATGTAATACCCTGGCGACGTTTTCCTTTGAATCTCTCTACAATGTAACAGTTTTGAACGCTCCATCTCCTTGTATTTCTTAGGGTGCGAAATTTTAATAAATGGGGATACAAAGTTTACTTTCTAGCAGACAAACAACCTAGGGAGTTATTTCTATGCCCGTTTCATGATTCAGTGTTTGAAAAACAAAAAGGTTTCTTCTTTATCTCTTAATTTATTTACAAGTTAACTATTGTGTGTGTGTTTTGTGTTTAACAATCTTATTTTGTCTAAAACACTGCAATTTGAAGGATAATTTGTTTTAGGATATTACATTTTAAAAAGTAATATTAAAGTTTCAAAAAACACATCGTTATGCTATGAATCTGCCAACGTGTTGTACTTAGTAAAACATGGTAAAAGGTACACACTCAATTTTACAATTATTTCCTCCATTTAAATATGTAACGTATACATAAAGTAGAGAAATTTTAAATGTCATTAACTATTTTCAATGTCATTTTCAATAATATTAATTTCTTTTATATTATTTATAAGCATCAATAGTATTGGAAAAATAAATTCAATTCATTGGCGATGGCAAAAACACTTCATATAGCATTATTTTTTGACTTGCACGCCTCATCATTTTATAATGAAGAATAAAAGATGTTCCCTAATTTGAAGATTTACAATCACTTCGAACCTCTTTTATACTAAATTCAAGAAATTTGCAAAGTAAATAAATAGATTCTTTTTAAATTTTCATCTATGCTTATGATATCAAAAAATGTGGTCAGATGTTTCGTAAATTGTCTGAGCTCTTCATAACAATTTATCATCAGCTCGACCACATTAGAAAGTGGCATCGCCCAAGAATAGTGTTTCAAATGTGTCAAGTTCAGTAACTTTGAGTAATTGGATAAAATCAGTTAACAAATTTGGTTAAGGGTTATTCTAAAAAGGAATTTGAAGTGAAAATGTAATAATATGGTTCACTAAAAGTTCTTTGTGATAATCTAATTGGATAATTCGTTAAGTTACACCAAATCATACTTTATACAAATGTTGTTTGATGAACATTAAACACGAAATCATATGTTAAAGATAGTTTATTTTTAGGAAATAGATTAATTCGTTTTTTGCAAGTATTATGGATTCAAAATTTGAATTATTAATGGATTACCTTAAATGACTTAATTTCAGATTCTATATCTTTGACAGAAGATAGCTTATACATATATTTATTTGTATATTTACTGATTAAACAGTTATATTCAGTATGAACTAGTCGACCCGTAGGGTACTATGCAATGCGCACCAAATCGTTGTATTGTATTGTCTTCCTTTCTTTAAAAATTTAGGAGAAATGACATTTTGACGAAGAATAAATAAGGAGTTTTGGTACAAAAGAAGCCATGAAATTGAGCACATCAGTATAAATAGCTGTTACAAACTTTTTTCACAGGAGTTATTATCAGACATATGATTTTAAATCTCAAATATAAGAGAAGTACATTTTTAGTTAGTTTCAAAAGACGGGTAAAAAAGGAAGAAGGAAGATTTCGTGAACCGACAGAAAAACACGTTAGAGAAATAATATTCTTTATTAATTTTATTAAATATATTAAATCAAATTATGAATGTGGGCGATATTATATGTTTATATACAAGTATTTAATTTTAATCAAACGGCTAATTTGAAAGGTAATTTAAATTTGAAAAATATTATTTATCATAAATCTCTTGCGTCTAAATAGACTTACAAATCAGTAATAATTAAGTATAATTAGTACAGACTTATTAATGCTATTATTTTTACAAATATTTTATTAAAGGTATTTAATAGAATATTAATAATTTTAAATAAGGTATCAATAACTCAAACTTAATTAAGATATTTATATCTAATATTTGTCGAATATCTGGAACTTATAAGTTACCGACAATATTCTCACAAACTAAGTATTTGTAAATAATTATCATATGTGTCTTTTAATAGATCAATGACTTATACAATCAAAGCAATCAAAATAAATTTCCGTCTATTCTTTTTATAGTATTTAATTAATTTATTCATGATTTTAAAATTAATTTATGTCAATATTTCGTATAAATTTTTTTGGGTTTTTCATGCGATCGCCTAAAATTATTATTATAAAATCTATCATCAATTTCTTAAAATTTTCTGTACTTCAGGATTCAAATTGTTGTGGAAAATGATTTCAAGCAGTATAAAAAACAAATCAGTTTTTAAAATTCTTGATAATATTTTTTCCAGAAAAATAAAAATATAAAAATTTTCAGGTAAAAATTTTTATAATTTTTTCTCCAACTACAAACTATTTTTCTGATAAACTTTTGCTAACTTTGAGGCGAGAGATAAGTTAACTAAATAATTTTGATAACTACTTCATCTAAGTCAATTCCCGACTAGAAATTTTCACGTGCTCCCATTTGGGACCCAGCTTGGTTGCCCAATTGGGACCCCAAATTGGGCTGTAACGCAGAAACTTATTTGGGGCCCGGTGGGGCTATCCCAATTGGTTCCCAATTGGGCAGTCCCTATAGGTTCCCGAATGTGCAAGCCCTATGGATTCCCAATCGAATAATCCCGGTCTGTTCCCGCTTAATTTACCTTATTGTAAATCATTTGCCCCTTGTTAATCAATACAATCATGATGTAGCCTATAGCTTCAAATTAAAAATAAACTGGAAATTACCAAGCAAATTTTTTTATTTATAAATTTATAAAAATACAATAGATTCAGTCAATAGAATGATCATTTTTTTAAACGAAGAAGACGATGGCCATCCCAATCTCGAGCACCTTGTATCACTGCTGTCATTGCCTTCAAAATTTCTTTATCGTCTAGTGGGTTTTCGGGACTGGAAGCTAGTTTTTTAATAAAGACATCTATAATAATTAAAAAAAAAAATTATTAATGTAAGAACTATTTTTTTTAATAATTACAATATAACTTGTGATCGAAATTTTTACCTTGTATACTTGAATAAAAACTTCTGGTCCGTAGAAGTCCAAGTTCACATTTTACATAACCTCACTTTCAATTACACTCAAAAGTTCGTTACACATATGTCAAAATAATATAATTCAATTAAACGTAAATGCACTTAAAAAATTTTATGATATAGTATGATGCTGAATTTTTATAAATTAAAATAACAAAAAAAAACTATAAAAAATCACTTATTTTCGATTCATACTCGATTACTCGATCGTTTGTTAATCACAGTGTTTTTATTATGACAAATAAAAAACTTCTCGTAGCGCCATCTGTTGAAATGTTTTAAATAAATAAAACGCGGAAAATTCAAAAATGAAGAACTGATACTTTTGATTCAAATAGAAGGGAAATAGCAATAACAGAATAATATTAAGAGAAAAAAATAGATTATGTAAAAAACGAAAAGTTTATAAATACTCAAAGTACAGAGTTAAAAGTGAAGTAAAGCGTTTTGAATTAAAACTTTTTTAGGGAAATTATTTTTTTCTAAATTTATAACTATTTACTTACTATAAAAAAATAACTTAAACAAAAAAAATTAATTGAAAAATTATGATTGTTTTTAATAAAGTAGGAAATTTTTTAAATCAATTAACTGTACTAAGATTAAGAACATATATATTTGCTTTATTCAAAGCAATCAAATTTTTCAAAATCCGGTAAAAATAGAGTAAAGATTATTTAATTTTTACATTGGGCTATCCCAAAAGGTTCCCAATTGGATCCCAATTGGGATAGACCTATTTTAATTTAATTTGGGCTTTCCCAATAAGTTCCCAAATAGGCCCCAGTTGGGAAAAACTATTATAAAATCGCCTATTTTTACATTGGGCTATCCCAAAAGGTTCCCAATCGGATCCCAATTGGGATAGACCTATTGGGACATGCCCCAACAAATCCCAAGCGGGCCCCAATATAAGTACTGGGACAATTTCTAGTCGGGTTTTGAACCAAAATAAAAAGGAAAAGGAGTAATTTGATCGATATTTTTTCAACCTAACTACAAATTTAACTTGTTGAGTAATACCGCTTGTAATTATAAAAATAAATGACGAGTCTTGGTGAAAAAAAACTATGGATTTTGTTGAAATTTTCAAAAATAAAAATGGTTTTAAATTGTTTTCAAAGACAAAAATAAAAATAGTAGGTAGTTACGAAAGCTCTACTAAATTTTTTTGTTTTCTTTCTTATGTCGTCTGCAAAATATATTTTATTTTAATTAATTCTTCTTTTCTATTATATCAAAATGAAAACAATTAAATTTTTGGTATAATTATAATATTTTTCTATGCAAAATAATTAACACTCTTTGAAACTGTTATAACTGTTTATATTATTTTTTACGCTAAATTATATGTTAAATTTTAGTTTATTAATTGCAAAAACTGTGAATTAGAAACAACTGCAACAATTTATTTTCAACCATACTTCTAAATATCTATTTGATCTCTACTCTGTTCAAAAAAAATTTGGTTCAATTCCGACGTGGTTGGGAGGATAAATTCATACATCCATGTATACATGATCTTAAATTAATTCGACTTATCATCTATACCAACAAAGAAGGTTCACAAAGGGGCGGGGTGAGTAAGAGCAGCAGCTCAAATTTATCCTATATTATCCTCTACATAATTTTCGTAGGAAAGATCGAATTTCGCAAGCCTGTGAAAATTCGATCAAATTTCAGAAAATTCTAAACCATTCTGAATTGGTTTTTTTAATTTTTAAAATTTTTGTCTAATGTATAAAAGTCCCCTGAAACGGCGTTTGTGTTGGAACTCCTCCGAAATGGCTCAACCGATTTTAACGAAAATTTTTTGTATATTCGGTAGATATGCGAATAGGTTGTTAAGTATTTTTCACTTTCCTAACCCCACCTTAAGGTGGTGAAAAATGGGATGCCAATTTGGATATGAAAATCCCATGTAAATAATTTTTTAGACAAGTATAGATCAATGTTTGCTAAAATGTCAATGTTGCAAAGGTTTCATTGAACATGTGCTTCATTTTATTTTAATAAATTTATCTTTGTTTTTAATAACATGGAATTTATTCTATTTTCAATTTCAAATTAAAATAAATTTTAGGCTTATTAATAATCGCTGATCAAAATTTATTGTCAAATAAAGTTAGTGAAACGAAGTTTACCGAGTTAGCGAGTATTCTATAATATACGACTAGTATAAGATTAACTTCTATCCATTTCTAAATTCTTAAAAAATTGAAATATAAACCCACTTTGAAGTATCTTTCGTTTCCAAAATAATAATTATTTGTTGATCTTTAAATAAATAAAGTTTAAAATTTTTAGTTTTCATCTCATAAAGAAATTCAATTTTTCTAAAATAGAGATATTTAATTGAATTCAAAGAAGTAACAATTTCATTTCTTAAAACTAATAATTACATATATATAGGTAAAATTGTTATTGTTGGTGGTGGTTGGATCCTTCTGTCTAGATTTGGTTGATTTTCGGGTTGATTTTTATTTAAACTAAGGACGGTATCTACGCCACGGTACATGTATCTTTATAAATTTGTTTTTTTTTTTTTAATAAACCGTAAATATAATATCTAGAATATTATATTAAAGTACCAACACAAAACAATATACTTTTCATTTATTCCGCCTTATATTTAATGTTCGTGAAGTATAATAGAAGAACTGTAATGGGTAATACAGGCGCCTTATTGCGGTTTTAAATAAGACCGCCCTCATACTGATTGCTTTTGAAATTAAAATATAAATATTATTTACATTCCAGTTATTGTTTTTGTATTTTGTTCTTTTTCACTATAATACAAATAACTTGAAATTTGTTAAAAACAAAACTAATTGTTTCAAAATTACAACAAAATGTAAATTGTACCTAAAGCTATGCACTCAAAAATTACATATACAGGGTGGTTTAAGTTAAAGCATTAGGATTTAATCAAATATGGTAGATAATGTTGAAATAATGACAATTTTCTAATACATTCACAACCGGGAGAGCGTTATACTAGAAAAATGGGTATTACTGTAAATATTCTCAAATCGGTTGCAAAGTTTTTATGCACAAAATATCTTATCATTTTTGGCATCTTTATATGTATAATTACTGTTTTTATTCTGTACAAGCTTTTGTCCACGGCTTTGATCGTCATAATAAATCATTTCAACAGATTTCATAAATGATTCATTTAGTGAATTACCTCACTTATGCGCTCTATATACAACTTACAATATAGACGATGCAAACTTTGAAAACCCTTGTCCTTGCTTAGTCCGCCCCCTAAACATCAACCTTACTCCCATTCTACTGGAACATAACGTGGCACATATAATAATTTTTTCATTTCTAACTCCAAAAATAATAAAGTTTCTTATAAAAAAAAAAATACGCCGTGTTTTACCCCCTTGAAGAATGGATTTTTTTGAAAATAGACATGTAGTAAACTTTTGTTTTTAACCATGTTTCATACAAACTTTCAACCCTCATTTTAACCCTGTAGGGGATTAATTTCCTAAAATCCCTTCTTAGCGCACCCTTACGTCATTCAAACAACCTCTTACTTCAAGACCCAGCGGTTTTAGCTGTGCATTGGTTTAAGCCAGTCTGTCAGTTTCGTTTTTTATAGATATAAATTCCATTTAATCCCTGCTAGTTTACAGTGATTAACTGGAGAACCTACTATAAAAATTTATTTAAAAAAATGTTCGTTTATCCAAAAACTTTCTATTGACAATCCATAAATTATCATTGAGCTAGTTCATTCTAACAAATTTTCTAATTTAATAATAAAAACTTACTTTTGAGCTCATCGAAAAAAATTGAAAAGTTGTTGATCATAACAGTATTGAAAGTGTTGTTGAAATTTTGTAAATGTTAAGTAATAATCAATAATGGTCCCACCAGTGAAAACTAAAGCGTGAATATAAAATTTAAATAAAAAAAAACATTACTTAATACTCATCTTCAACAAAATATAGCCACCATAATCTAATAAGGAAATTATAAATTCGAATTTGAAATATATAAGATATTTTAAAATATACATTAAAATAAACAATGTCTATATTAATTAAAATATATTACATTTTAATATTATAAAGAAAATACACGGTGGTACATAAAGTTGTACCTTATATGGAAAAGTAATAATACGATTTTGACATCAGTTCTTCAAAAGATGAACAAATAATGATCCAAAAATAAAGTAAAATATATAATTATATATTATCGCGAAACTATGCCTCCAAAAATCCCCGAATTAGTATTAAGATGCAAACTCGGCAAGATTGATGATTGAGGAAGAAGAACAATAAACACTACTTCAATGAGAATTAATCCTCAAAGGTAACGATTTACTTTCACTAAGGTTATCAGGATAATAAAACAAATTGATTTAATTGCCATTAGCATTAAAGAAAATAAAATTGAACTTATAACAACTTACCTACAGTTGTCGTAATGTTGTAAACTTATCTTTTACGAACGCTACAATATTAGCGAAATTATCTGTATTTGCTGGACTCTATATCATCCAACGGAATGATTACCAAAGCGAATTTCGCAGGTGATAAAATTTCCTCGATAAACAATTGGTGTTTCCCAATGCAGGTAATTATTTTATTTTTCAAAATATATACACGTTTATAAAATCTATGCAATTGAATTTTACGAAATTATTGAAACACGAGCTTTAAACGTATCAAATTTTATAAGTAATATGGCGCTAGATAAATGTTATATGCTGGGATTACAGAAGAGGAGTGAATTGATCTCTTGTTTGCCGAGAGGTAATACTCGGTTGCATAATTTAAGTGTAAATAAAGCAAATAATTAAAGTATTTTAGTGGATTTTTATGTTGTGAAATGATTTGTTGAATAGTACCTAATGACGCATGCAACTAGAGCGCAATTAAAATTTCTTGTAGGATAAAAAATTATGATTTGATCTCAAAATTTAATCATTATTAATTTTTGTCGGTCATTCAACAATTCACTTCACAAAAGTATTGACTAGCCTATGATTTCTCCTAAGCCACACTGAAATTGAAGACACTATTACAGTATTACAATTAAATAGATAAAACTAATGGAATACAACCATTATTATGATAAAAAGTAAGAAAAAAGAAGTAATTTTTTACTTTTAAAAAAATATTATGTGTAGCGTTTTATTACATGTTTTCTAAAACAGTTCAGATTATAATACACTTTGGTATGAACTTCTTAATATCAAATTTACATAAATTAAAAACACACAAAAAGACTAAAAAAAAAATGTAAAGCAGTTTGAAAACGATTATGACCTGATTGGTTTATGGATTTTTATTGTATCATAATTTTTATTCAAATTCAATATACATTATAACTTAACATTTTTGATAATAAAATATCTATGGACTATAAAGTTCATAAAACAATCGAAAGTATAAATAAGGGTACCCGAGTGAAAACCGTAAGTTCAAAAATGTGCCCCAGATATAGGATTTTATGTTTATAAAATCTGCAGTAACGAGTGGAATTTACAAAACTTTAAAAATCCTCGACAAATTTTTCGGGTACGGAATTCTAAACTCGCACTTCAAACATATCTAGGAACATTTTTCCATAAAGCCTCTGCTAAACTGAATCGATTTCGCAGATCATCGCTAATTTTTATTTTTTTTCGTATACGGAATCCTAAACTCGAACTTGAAACATATCTAAGTACACTCTCCATTAAATTACCTTTCAAACGAAACAAGAAAGTAAAAATCGGTTGATCTGTTCAGGCTGTACGATGCCACAGATAGACAGACAGACAGACACACACATATAGCGGTCAAACTTATAACATCTCTTTTTTAGTTCGGGGGCTAAAACGCCTCTAAGAAATTGCCTGATATCGATCCTCAAAATCGTTAAATAAACCCGACTTTTGGTGATTTTTTTTTTGGATATCAGAATTTAAAAAAATTAATCGATTTTTTGCAATTTTATTAAATAACACTTAAAAAAGGGTAAAACTCAGTTGGTCAAGTATCAGAAACGGTAATTTTGACTCAAAAACTACAAAAAAAACCACTGCTTACACGTGAGGGCGCAAATTATTATACATTATTCGGGAATATCAGCTATGTGTGTCTGACATGTGTGTATATATGTGACTCTCCAAGAGTGGCTATCTTTTTTATTTATTTACATGACCTAACAAACAAACGATTTCGTAATAATGTACTTAATCAATTGTTTGTTTTCACTTGGTTGGGAATTTTCCATGGTATCACTCGAAATCCAATATGTCTTAAAAATGGGGTAGATTTGGGAAAAAAGGTTGGTCGGTAAGGTGGACAAAAAGCATCAGATCTACAACTTAAACAGGAGATCTGACATCCACGACTAATACCTCAATGTGCTTCGAAATAACAAAATATTTTCTGTAGCATGTAACACAAAATAATATATCAGTAATGTAAGATTTTAAAATGTTCGTACATGAAGTGTTAGAAATGATATATTTTTCATTTATCATACAAAGACAATTAATCATCAATTGTGAACATCACGTCGGCCATTTTATAATATCAATCAATTTTGTTCAATTTAATGTACAACAGCATTAATATAAAAATATTCATATTAAATTACAATTTTATTCAAATTCAAATTGAACGCAGACATGTTTTTTCCCATCTTTTTTGTTCTTTTTTCTTTTTATTTATGTTTTTATAACAAGTAGTTGGAATTTGTATGAAATAAATTTATAAAAATTTACTGAATTTATAGAAATTATGTTTAATGTAATAAAAAATCTAAAATTTTTGCCAAATCAACCTCAGTTTATCAGAATTCAAACGGTTTTTGGTTATTAGAAATATTTATTAAGAACATACCGCGAAGAAATATATTTAAATATTAGTTAAATTCAAAATTGTTTTATTAGCTCTTGTACAAAGATATCTTCATTTCTCGGACTTACGAATATTTTCATTTTCAACTGACAATTGACGCGGTGAGAAAAATAGACCAAATTCAAACCTTAACTAATTAGTCAACTTTACTAAATAACAGTCTTTGCGTATTCTGGGTAGTGTTTAGCAAAATCACTCTTGTAATCGACCAACCCTATATGGCGATATGTAATGATATGCCATGAAACTCGCTCAGTAAATCTATCACCCGGACAAAAGATTTGAAAAATTTTCAATAATTATTCAAAAATAGCCATCGGAATGTACTCGAATACTAATTGTATATGCTACATCAAGAAGTGAAGCTGATTGTCAAGAAGTTAAGCTGATGATATATATCAGATATCTGATAAAAATTATTATATTTATCTAATTCGTGTAAAGCAAATTAAGTATCAAAGATTATTTACATCTTCAAACTCTACGTTCTTTTGAAATTACAGGCCGAAAAGTTGAAAGTTTTTTTTTTCCTTGTCAAAATTATGTAGTAGTTTCTAAAATACTTGATTAATTAAACAGATGGCGTGCATGTAAAAAAAGGGTATAATTAAATGATTAAGTAAATATCAAAGCTTTTACGAAAATCTTATAAGCAAGAGTAAAACTACGTACGTGCCAGACTAAAAAGTCAAACCAAGAAGAAGTTTAGGTGTATAAAAATAAGATCATAATATGTATAAAGATCAAGATCAAAACTTAGTACGCAAACCATCTCCATCTAAACTTTTCATCGGTTTTAATAATTCTAACCAATCAGAACTACTTGCTATCCCTATATATTTTACGTTTCCCTTTAAATGTTTGTTTGTTTAGTTCGCTTTCACACAAAAACTACCGAATGGATTTCAATTAACTGTAGAACACTATAGCTCTTACATCAGAAACACATGAGCTATAATTTATGAAGACACAATTTAAAAGAATTGTTTAATTAAATTTAATCGGACCTTTTACTGCTCCATCTTTGATCATCATTTTCAACCATAACTTAAAGATTTCTGTAAATCTTTTCTGATATACTCAATGACTGATGATTATTTTACGCTTAAAAAAATTGAAAACTATGCGCGTATTTTACCTGTGTAAAACAATCCCTTCGAGTGTGACTTCGAAAGGGGGATAAGTGAGATCATGATAGCTGGAGGCTACAAAGCGGAGGTTGTTACTTTTAGGCCCAGTGAAGCTGGCGGGTATCAAGCTGGTATGTTTATATAACATATAAAGCTAACTAAGTATTTTCAACGAAATTATTATCATCATTTATTAAATATTTATGATACAAATATTAACATCATAGTTTTTTGTATTTAATATTTATGATACAATTATGCATAAATTACTAAATTAATATTCATATAAATTACTAACAAAAACATTGATTATATGTTTTTTTTTCGTCTTTTTGAAGTAAAGTAAAATAAAAAAATTTATGCAATAATTATGATTATTTTTAAAATATTTAGAAAATGATGATCATCATGTCATCAACGGTATCTTATGATATTTTTGTTTATAAGATTATAAATTACCCAGTGGGTGGTATTAAAAATTTATCATTAATAATCAGTTATTATTACAATTATATGTATATATATATTTATGCTTATGTTGTTTTTTTATTTTGGGTATATATATGGATTTACAAAGGATGTTGGTTAATTAAGCATTCGTTTAAGATTACAAACACCTTTGACAAGAATCATACAATAGGCAAATTATATATCTTAAACGCTATACAATATATCGAAACAAAGATCAGGATTAAAATAAATATATTTACCTAAGCTTATCTGACTCTACATAGCTGCTATACGGCTCTTAAATTTGTAAAATCCAGAGTGTGAACAATTATTTAAGTGAAAACTCGAAAACCAAGCAAAAACTGATGCATGTTCAGTTTTTAACCCCCGAACTAAAAAAATGGATTTTGACCGCTATGTGTGTGTGTCTGCGTGTTTGTCTGTCTGTGGCATGGTAGCGCCTTAATGGATGAATCGATTTTAATTTTTTTGAATTCATTTGAGAGGTAATGTAACGGACAGTGCTCTAAACTATGTTTCAAGTGCAAGCAAGAGTTCCGTACTCGAAAAAACTAAAAAATTGGCGATGATCTTCAAAATCGATTCAGTTTGGAAAAAGCATGATGTATAATTTTTTCATAAAAATAATTACTATGGAAATGAATGGTCAAATAAATCTGACTCAATTCATATTGAAAATTGAAATGCTGAAATAATTAGGTAATTCAAAACAATAATTCAAAAGAACAAACTCAACTCAAATATTTCAATTTTAATTAAAATATTTCCAAAAATTTGTCTCAAAAATGAGCTCTCTAAGAATCCTTTTCATCTCATCTGATGTCCTTGACCATTACTTTGATATTAATTTAAGAATGAGTGTTATAAGTTTAAAGTGTTTATCTGTGCGTCTGTCTGTGTGTTTCTCAGTGGCATCGTAGCCCCTAAACGGTCGGACCGACTTATTTGAGAACAGTTTATAGCTAAGTTTCAAAAAATCGGTTTACAAGGAATAAATCATATTTATCGGGGGTTTTTTCAATTTTGTAAATTTCACTTGTTAAAGCCTGCTTATGACATATTGACATGCTTCGTCCAGAAGCAACTTTACAGTTGGTTCACTACACGAAAATGGTGTCCAATTTACTTTTTTCTTTGAATATAATAGTCTTTATAAATAAAAAAACAACCTCCTATTAAATATGTTTTTAATAAATAAGTGACATTTTTTGACACTTGGAACAAATTAATTTGTAATTTACTTACTTTTTATTTTTGGTTGTTGTCATTACCTTGACTTTTATGAAAACAACGTTGTGAAAGTTACATTGTAATTAATCATTAAACGAAAACTAATTTTAACACTAAGTATATTTTATTAAAATCTAATATTTTATTTCCTTAATAATGAACCTATCTATGATTGAAGAAATTATGCAAAAAATTTAATTTTTATCTGGTTGTCAATTGGGAAATTTATTAAGGTAACTTTATGTATTCGCAAAACATAAATTTTCAAAATTTTATCAGAAATAATTATTTGCATAAATATTATTATCCGACGATATTTTACAGTTAAAAAACGGTGCGTTGACTAAAAAAACGGTGCTTGCTTAAGAAAAGCGGAACTAGGGCAAAAGTTAATGAGTATTTTTGCTTGTTAAAAATAATATACAGTGGAACCATGGTAATACAGACCCGCCTAATTCGACGCCCCTTGTAATCCGCCGTTAATTCATATTTATCATAAATACGTTAATACTTCGTGCTTGAAGTTAGAAAGCGGTTCAAATCTTATGATTTTGACATGTAATTGGTCAGATTACAAAATATTCTTTTTAAATAGTGTCAGATTAAAGGGAGTCTGCGACAGCACTCTATAGTTCGATAAATCGGGTAACACGACACCGTCTGGCTAAACGATTGTCGATTAGGTCGGTTTCACTGTAACTATTTACGACAGTTTTTTTCTCCATTTTTTCACATTTCCCGCTTCTTCTACCAATCTTTTCTTCACTGAAAAGTGTTTTTTTTTTCACCGCAAAGATAAATTTAAAGAAATCAGTTCAATTTTGATAGAAATAGATTTGATAGTAGGTGTATATTTACTCTGCGTTCAGAATATAATTTATAATTTATCAAAAATTTTCCTTGAATCCTCTCTTAATATCAAATTTTTCCGTGGAAGTTTAATGCAGAAAAATCTTCAAAATCAAAAAATTGGGCTATTGTGACCCGTTACCAACTCGAAGAAGAGATAAGAGATTACCCGTTACCAACTTGAAGAAGAGATAGTTTAAGAGTACTAACATCAATCTAATGATTTCTACGATTCAACAAGGATGTCTTTTGAAATTAGACAAGTGGATAAAGAAATCATTTCCAATTTTATTTTTGAACTTTGCATAGGTGTCTCTGAGTCAGATTGCAATACGTTCGTATTGCCAGAATTTAATCCATTTTATATTCTTAAGAAAAAAATACGAACACATCCGCTTTGGCAATAAATTACTATTAAATATTATTGAAAAATATATTATTAGATATAATATTGATATTTTTGAAAAAGTAAAATTGAAAATTTCATGGTCTATAAGATCTGATTCATAAAATAAACAAAAACATATTTCACCCCAATAATTTGGGTGGTCCTTAAAATTACTATTGTTTTTATAAATAATAAAATATTTAATATAATAATAAACTTTTAAAAAAGCAGTGCTTATTATCAAAAAATTAAAAACCATTTTCAAATTACAAATTGAAATAATTTTATAAATTCTTTAAATTGATATCTTCTTGAAGAACAAAAAAATAAAAAGATTAAATTTGAAATGAAATAAATCCTGCTACTAGTTAATTATATGTTTCAATTCCTATAGTTCATTCTTTTTTTTTTATTACGAAGTACTAACAACACTATGTGAATAAAACAGGTAGCTTAAACGTATATCATATTTATAAAAATCTAATATTGACCTTAATATAGTATTTTTTTCCGTATTAATTTCCTGAGTCTCATCGTCTGAAAAAACAAAGAATGCAGACTTATATCTAGTGTTGATGGACTAAATGCTCAGTCAAAAATTATAATTTTTGGTAAAAAATATTGTAGATAATTTGAAATAAATTGTTGACTACGTCATGAATTCACACTATTTTCCTTATTGAAATATGATGAAATAAAGGGGCATTAATTTTAGAATTTTTATAAAACTTCCATCGAGCGCACGTGAGTTTCTAGTCTTAAATGAAACCCGAATTAAACTTAATCATACTCAAATTATGTTTTCTTGGATCAAGATATTTTTTGCATTAATAGATAGGCAAAATTTTTTCCTGAAACTAGAAATTTCAAGAATATTCTTGAAAATATTCTATTCTATGCGTTTTGATGTTTATTTTAATACATAGACTAAGTCAAGAATCGATTTAACTTTTTTTTTTCTGCCAATTCATTACTAATCCATACATCGGCTTTGATAGCCGAACTTAATGCTAGTTAAGCATGCTACGTTTTCAATGTTTTTTACTGACATATTATTGGAGTAAAGGGATTAAATTAAGCATTAAAAAATTCATTTCACAACAACAAAAATTTATTGTAAATTATTTATACCACAGATTGGTTGTATGAAGCAGATGTACCTATGGCTCATTCTACAAAAATATGAATAGCATAGGAAGAAAGATTTGAAATTCATAACTATGAACCGTTAAAGACTTCAGCATATATTTGAATACAAAAACAGTAAGAGGCCCTCCTTTTTTACCCAAACTTAGATGTTATTAAATATTTTTTCGAAGAACCTTATTTTCGAGAGCTTTGACGCATTTTGAAATGTTTTAGAATAGTTAAAAGAGAGATCTACAAATTGTAATACAAATTCGTAAGGTTCCGCTCAATTATAGCTTTTACACTGCTTTAAACATTATACACGATTTTCCCAAGTTGAAAATAAATAATAGAAACTCAATGTTTTTTTTAAGCAAAAGCTTTTCTTGTAGAACATCCCATAGAACGTGTTTACACACAAAATCATTTAATACAGGTAGATAGAGTATATGATTGAAGTTGGTAATCTATTAGTTGTTTTTAGGGCTTTTTATGTGGGAATTCAATACATATCTACATCTTGACGTACGAATTATCATCTTCAAGCCATACAAAATACAAAATGATAATATTTGATTGACCTTTATATTCAAACTTCAAACACAAGCTATTATTTATATTTCATATACGGGGCTAATTAAAATTTTCTGAACACTTTAGTTTAAGTCACGATTGTACTGGAATGAAATCCACTTAACGTGAGCTTAATTAAGCAATATATATCTAATGTCGATTATTTTGACCATGTTTTCGATTTAAGAGTCTAATTAATTTTTATTCTTTGCAATTTTTCACTCAAGTTGGGGACCAAAATTTTGTTTAACCAAATGCAATTAAGTGTTTCTATTTTTTTTTTTTTTTTTTTTTTGAATATTCAATGAATCGAATTAAGCAAAGTTTTCGGATACACAAAAATAGTTTGTTTACTTAACAAATAAAGCAAGAGCTAAACGAAATATTTGAAATGTTATTCATGTGATGCTTTTTTGATGACTATTCAATGACATCCTTACCATCGAGATGTTCGCACAATGGAACTAGAAATAAGGATCAAACTTGGAAGCGATTCTTTATAAATATTATAAATTTGTTTCTATGTTTCTATCTATAGTCTATAAATAATCGGCGAAAGCCTATGATCGGAGATGTTCCAGAAATATTATTCTCATTTTCAAAGATCCTCTGCTGCAATCTAGTAGCAAGTATTACAAGGAATTACTTGGGTTGTAAAATTGCTTGGTAGGACTTAATATCTCGATTACTACAGAAGTTGTCACAATCGGAAGAAAGAGGAAACAATGATCGAGCTTTTTTCATCACTAACTCGTTCCTGTTATGAAAAAACTTATAGACTAAAACCAGTCATTGTTTGACAACCTTTCAATCTTTCGAGATTGTGTTCGAAATAGCTCAAGGAATAGTTTATCTTTGTTGGGCAATCGTTTCTTCAAGAATGAGTTACCAATAGATTTTTGTATTATAAATTATTCATACACTGTGACTTTTATTAAATGAAAACTTTTAAGTCTAAAATCTTCAATATCGAAAACGAAATTCACTGATTTAGTACAAATGGAAAACAATGAATACTTTATAATCACCTGATGAAATAATGGATAAATCGAGAAGTATTACAGTAGCTGATACATTACAATACTCATACATTAAAACTAATTCATCGTATAAAGATAAAATAATTTGCTTTGATAGGCACAGTAAACAGAAGCATAACACAGTGCAGTAGCGGCAACAACAAATCACACAAAAATCTAATATGAATCGTGATGTGATTTAGAGAACGTCGCCCGTCATTACAAAATTATAGACCGCATCAACTCTCTAGATATATGGGTGCCAGCTACTTGAGCCACCAAACAGACAGAATGATTGACCAACACCAGTCGAGCCGGCACGGTACTATATTATATAGACAGTAAAAGTACTAGAAGAAGATTACGTGGAAGGTCCTTTTTTCAATCCTCCACAGAACAACCACAAAAGGTTATTATGATGATAATGATGATGATTTAACCGCCCCTTGCTATATGTATGGGAGAGGGTTGCGCCTTAGATTTTTAACTTTATTCGTGTGATTTTTAAAAGCATTTTATTAAATATAACAATGGAAATAATATTTCGTGGTAGCAACAAGTGGTTTAAAAGAAAGATCTCATTATTGCACTTATGAATGAATAAGTAGTAAGAATGGGCAATCATTTTTTGGTTTGCTATCTTTCTGGTAAGTAAACTTAGTTTCAGCATAAAATTGTTTTTCTCAGGTTTTTGGATGTATATTTATATTTATTTTTTACATTATTTTAGGAAAAATTAAAATATTGGATTATAATAATAATAATTTAAACGGAAGAATGATTCAAGGCACACTGTTACCAAGACACAACACTTTATCCTGCGTGTTTATATGTTTTAAAGGGTTTACTTACATATTTTCGCTTGGTTTTTATTATTCCAGTTAAAAACAGTAGCTATGTAAGAATTTTAATGGGATTTTCTGATTTTATATCAAATGTATGATAATAATAATTAACTATTTATTTCTTTTTTTCTTTAACTTTTTTTTTTTATTTGTTTCTACTTTTTGTGTAATATAATCTATTTTGAATATTAATTCTGGCGCCATATAAAAACGTTTTGTGAATTCGATTTTGATTTCTTACTTCCATCAGTGAGAAGGCATTATATTTTTCAATTTGTTGCAAAGTACTCATTTCATTTACGTAAAATGGATTGCATAATGACAAATAAAAAGTAATGCAGCTATCAAGGTTCGCAATAATGGTATAGCTCTCAAAATGCAGAGATTCCTTTTCATAATTTCATTGACACAGACGAATTATGACTATCGTTTTAGAAATAATACTTAAAAATTTACTAATTCATGTTTATTGAATCTCTAGTTTGGTTTTATGTGTTATATAGTAAAACTTCTTTCTATTTTTGGTATGGTAGTCTGTCTAAATGTAGGGTTTATTCTCATTGCGAGGAATCAACGCAAATAAGTTAATTTTATTGAACAATTGATGGCGAAACCATAAAAGATAGACCATTGAAAATATTTTGTAGCTTCGGGATTTTGTTTTGTCCATACAAATATTATTTAGCAAGTGAAATTTACAAAATTGAAAAAACCCCCGACAAATTAATTTTTTGTAAACAGATTTTTGGAAACTTGGCTATAAAATGGTTTCAACTCGGTTCGACCGTTTAAGGTCTATGATGTCACTGAGAAACACCCAGACACACAGATAAACACTTTAAACTTATAACACTCCTTCTCTAATCAATTTGAAAAGTGATGGTCAAGGACATCAGATGAGATGAAATGATACTTAGAGAGCTATCACATACATATTTTAATTGAAATTGAAATACTTGAGTTGACTGAGTTCTTTTGAATTATTGTTTTGAATTTCCTAATTTATTATTTTACCAATTCACTTTTCGAAATGAATTGAGCCATGTTTATTTGACCATTCATTTCTTTAGTAATTATTTATATGTTAAAATTATATGCCTTTTCCAAACTGAATCGATTTTGAAGATCATCGCCAATTTTTTAGTTTTTTCAAGTACAAAACTCTAAGCTCACTTATGAAACACTAAGTTCACACATAGCTAAGAACACTCTCCGGTAAATTACCTTTCAAAAAAACAAAAAAAATTAAAGTCTGTTCATCCGTTCAGGAGCTACGATGCGGTCAAACATACAAACATACATAGCGGTCAAACTTATAGCAAGCCTTTTTTTAGTTCGGGGGTTAAACATGAAATTGGCTGAGGGGAAAAGTATCCACTTTGGGGAATTTTTATCCTTTGTAATATAAATATTTTGAAGCGAATTTATAATAGTTAATAGGGGTGAAAGTTTGTATGGAATAGGTTTTGTTTTTGAATCGATTAGCTCGAAATTTTGTAAAAACACTATAAAATGGAAATCATATCAAGTTTATCCATGCAAGGTCGGGACCGTCTGTATAATACAAAATAAATCAAAATAATGGAAGTGATGACGATGTATTTCATTATTTGTATTTTTTCTAGGTATATATACAAACTAATCTAATAAACCTAATCGTGGTTTTGAAATTAGATTATTTCATTTTTTATTTATCATATTTTATGGATAGTTTTTCAATTATACTGAGTAATTTATGAAATTATTATCAGAATAGTTTTACATTTTTCATTGATTATTATCTCTCACATATACCCAACATGAATCAGATATTTGAACGAATTAGAAGATTTATTTATTTATTTTTTTTGATAATGTAAAATATTTTGAGCCATGAAATTAAAAAAAAATGTATAATTAAATAATTAACGTTCTTTTGTAATTAACTTCATTTTAACCCGACTGCCTAGGAGAGGATATGATTTTCGCGCGTAGCTTATATGTTTACTTGTATATTTCTTTGTTCTCTCGCAACTTCTTCGAAACGTCGAGATGAATTTCGACAGTTAAGTTTTCGTTATATTCGCCTTAGAAACCAACGGTTTTTAGATAGGTGTTTGAAAAAAAAGACGAAATGGCGGATATGGATTGAAATAAAATCGACTATGGTATCAAAATAAAGATTATTCAAAGGGGATTACAAATATATATATATATATATATATATATATATATATATATATTACAACTTTAACTATTGCATGTAGATAAACTTTGAGAGCGATTAAATCAATGAATTTTTATCATCACAAATTATTGAAAAAATCGTTCAATATTCAATAAAGTTTGATTTAATAATGAATACTTTTAAATTACTTTTGAATAATTCTGAAATTATTTTAATGGGGTTAAATTATGCTTGTGTAATTTTTATAGCTTATTTTTCCGTTTATTACACTAACCGACAGAGAAATTTTCCCCATGCTTCTTCAACCACTCAATAACCGTCCACTCGCAAAAAAGCTACATACAGCTTGAGTCAATTAGACACTGTTCGTGTCTATGGACTATTTTGGCCAAGTAAGATCCAAAAACGAAAATATTAACCTCGAACGACAATTTTTCAATATGTCTCCAAAATCTCAAAAATGATTTTGAAATAAAAGCTTTTCGTACAGGATTTATAAAGATATATTCCAAAAAGTAATAGCCTTAGCTTTGAATGAATCGAATTTTTGTAATTTTTGGGTCAAAATTAACCTTGAAACCAACTTAGCTGTGAATCTTTTACGTATATGTAGAGGATTTGTATTCCCGCATGTCGACAAAATTCTTGTTTGACTTTTTATATCATCCAGGTGACGATTCAGAAACAAAATGTGACAGAGTATCAAATTTTTTTAGGTTCATATTCTGAGGTTCGGTGATCTCACAAAAAACTTTTACTATATATGGCAGGAATTTCGACGTCGCATTGTCAAAATGAAAATATTCCTATTAAATCCGATAGGAAAAAATATTTTTTTACCAAAATATCACCAAAAGTAATTTGCACTGTTTTCCTGTATGTTCATAAATTTTTTATGAAAAATAAAATTAATAAAACGTAAAAATAATGACAAAAATAATGGAAGGTATAGATAATAAATATGAATGGCATTTAAAATTAATTTTTATCACTTTAATATTAGAAGTAATAAGCATAATGGAATATTCTTATAAAAAGTTTACCATTGAGAGTACTCGAAATTAAACAAAATTGTAAAACAGATATCATTAAATTTTTTAATTCCATTGAGAGACCAGCCAAATTGGCAGAGCAATGTAATTGATATTGGTTCACCATGTAACATTGATCTAAGCATGCAAATATCAAACTTTAAAAAAATCAAAATGATAGTTCAGTTGGTCCTTATTATCGTATACTTTGTGATTTTTATTGGCTTGTATCGACCTTTCGAGTCAACTATTCGTCGTTTGGTAAAATAATTTTAAATCTACTTACTCGGTATAAAAGACGAGTATCATTGAAAAGTGAAGGTAATTCAACGGTTCTTAAAAGTAACAGTAACAATATTCCATTTCAAAGGATTATATGACGCAAAACGGGATGAATACCTCACAAAACGGAATAATACCAATATTTTAAAACTAAAAAAAAGGGAAAACAAACAATTGACTGAGTAAGTTGTTGAAATACCATGTACAGACAGTGTTGATTACTCTGTCACATTACACATACATATTTGCCACACACATATAACTGATATACCCATATAATACTACAATTTGCGCATAATATGCGCTCTCACGGGTAAACAGTGATGTTTACAAAAAAATGTTTCAAACAAAAGTTGTTTAATTTTTTATAAGGAACATTAACATTTAAATTTTAGTTATATCTCTAACGGTTTACAAGATGGATCCTACGGACCCAAGACCCAATTGACCTATGTTGCTCATTTACGATCTCGACCTCACTTTTTACGTCCTTCAGTCTATAAAATTTTCAACTGGATATCTCTGTTCCTTTTTGAGTAATCGTGATGACAGACAGACAGACAGACAGACAACCGGAAATGGGCTAATTAGATGATTTTATGAACACCTATACCAAAATTTTTTTCATAGCATCAATATTTTTAAGCGTTACAAGCTTGGGACTAAACTTAGTATACCTTGATATATTTCATATACATGGTATAATTATTTGTGTTCTATAACATATAACTTGTTGAATTGAAATTGAATGTTCCTCCACTCTTAACGGAAAACCTTTCAGCTAAATATAAAATATTTATAAAAAAAAGTTAAATATTAACACAGCCTTGACCTGTATTAGTTAGGTGTTTATTATTGCCTATTATGATTCTTCTCTATTCTAACCAAGAACAAATACAATTAATTCATTTCAAATCATTTATTAATAGCTTTTTTTTTCATACCTATCTATCTCTTCTGTATATACGCAAATATTGATGGTGTTTTATTTATTTATTGTCTTTAATTTACAGTAAACACTCTGTACAAATATGTGTCTGAAACCAAAGCAGTTATGAAGAAAAGTACTACCGAGCGGGGATGAAACCAAAAACTTTGATATGCAGGACCATCGCTCTTGCTAACCGAGCTATCGAGGTGCAGTACATAGAAGTGTACATTTCTTCCAGACCTTGATGACATGTATTTTACGTTGATTTGTTTACAAATTAATCATTCATGCAAGCAGAAGTCTATTCGTCTTGAAATAAATTCTTCTCACAAGGTCGTATCTTTATTGCCCAACCGATTATGAGACAGTGAGCGTTAGTTCCTAACGCTTGTTACTTCTGTTGAGAAAATTATAATTTTTCATGAAAATAGAACTCTCCAAAGTAGAATTATGATCAATAGTTTCTCAGAAATTATTTATCTGTCAAATTATTAGCCTCCATTCAGAGAGTCAATAATTCTTAAGATTACGAATCTTAGCAAATTTATACTTTTTACCTATTCAACATCTCGATAGCATTAACTTGTATAGAAACACAAGCACATATATAAATCGCAAGCTAAATAAAAACAATGAAATTTTAGTGTATTTTGAAATAATTTCCATAAAATCATTTCATTTCTAATTGAACAGTAAGCCCATTAATTGAGAATCTATGATTGGCCTTAAGTTTCACAATGTAACTTAACGGTGATTAAAACTATTAACGTGTTTATTTATGGTGTGGGTATATGAGACATATTGATTGTCGATAAGTTCGAGCGTTTTCTGTAATGAAATACCGTTCATAAGTTTTCTATGTGTTTCCTAAATTATTTCTGTTATGAAAATAATTCCACGTCAGTTAAAAAATGTACGACTCTGATTACCTTGACATATAACATTCAGCTACCAATTTAATTAGCTACAATCAATATATAAATATGTTTTACTGTAAAATTCCATCATAATAATTTAACACAAACATTAATATAGTAAAAAAAATTATGGATAAGTAATGATTTTACAACAATTTATTGTGAAATTGAATTAACTATTAAAAATTATTATAAATAACATAAAATTGTGAAGATTGTTTTAATTTGCATACCTTGAAAGAATGAAAATAATGATAATAATTCTAATAATATTTTATATAATGAATGAATAATAGAATGGAATGGCTACCTTGAACCTAAATTAACTATGGTCGTAATAGAATTATATTATTGCACTGTAATATATAATGATTGTCACATGTCCTAAACTTAAGTTATCTTTATTTTTTTTATTTATCATATTTGTTTTAAAACTTAATAACTAAGTAGGTAATAGAGCCACCGTTCATTTTCTAGAATAGTCTTGTCCAATAATATATACTGAGCAAGGGTGGTATTAAGAGAACTGCAGGAGATAATTTAATTATGGACTCGTCTAAAATTGTTTAATAATTAATTTTTCATTTTTTAAATTGGAGTTAACCAACTGTTCTAAATTTTAAAATTTTTGCTGACACTAAACGATTACAGTCATGCTGCTTTCTTGAGTGCTAAGCGCGCTAAGAACTTCCATGTTTAAAAGCCGAATATCACCCTAATAAAATAATAAGAAAAGAAGCAAATGTTCAATCAATTTTGGGCTGACGGATCAATTTCATATTTGCCGGGATCATAACTTAGTGGACCTCTCTCAATAGCGCTCTGGCTCGGTGTTTCTGAAATATCTAATAAATTACCCAGGAAATATTTTTTGCTAGGATAAAATAACTCTCTTCAGGACTATAACCATTAGTTAGTATAATATTTTACAAAAAATGTTTGGATAAATTCTCGTCGAAAATGAATCCTTTTGTCTATCCTTGGGAATTGGTATAAAAATTTTCCTTTTGTTGAATGCAAATTTAGCTAAAATTATGCCGCAAAAAACACGAAAATATTCGTTGAAAGTGTCAATACATCTCCAGTTAAAAAAATATGGAATTATTTAATGAAAAATGTATTACGTCAGTATGAGTTATATATGTTTATATATTGCAGTACCCGTTTACCATATTATTTCACAAATTTTTCGATTAGCATCGAGATTCCTTAAGGAAATGCATAACATAATCTTAAATTAGCCGATTAAAATTCGGGATAGATAAAGCCCTAGAAGGTTACAACAACTTATCAAAGTTATGCTAGAAGTTTATCGTGCTATGCTATTCTAATGATTGGACTACTGAATTAAATCGAAGGAAAATTTATTCATATTTTCTTTTCAAAAATTTATTTATTTTGCACTCAAATTGTTTTGTACTACAACTATTAATCATGTGCTTGTTCCAAGGTTACCAAAACCGCAATTAATTGATTTATATTGAACACACATTATTGAGGTATAGATATTTATAAGAATTTTCGTTAATGAATCTATTTGTTTTCAAAAAGTTTATTTTGAAACAAGAAGATAAAGTACTAGTGGAAATATTGGTATGTATTCATAAATCCATTTTTTAAAATAGTAGTTGGAAATAACATTTTGCAAGTAATTACAGTGTTGTATACAAGTTGTGTGGAAAGTTTCATTTTTCTTATGAGATATGAATAAATTTTAGGTGACTCTTACACTGTGTTAAAATAGAGTACGAGTGTTATAATCAACATATTCGATATTCAAGAAGCTTATAAAAGGGGATATTTATTTTAACACAGAATAAACGAATCTGAATGTATTATTTCATAGCTCATTAAGTTTTAACTGGCTTTGCACACGAGTTAATTTACATCATTCTCATTTTTAGTGAAAATTGCTAAAGTTAATTTGAGAAAAATTAGATAAACAAAACAATTTCGACTGTCACGAGAAAATCACAGTGATTTATGAACGATGTCAGTAGCTGATTAACGCATACATACAAATTAACTTAAATTATTAGTAGCAAGGAGAACAAGTGGAATTTATAAAATATAAAAAGTTTTCGGGTACGGAACCTAAAATCGCACTTGAAACTTCTAAGAACACTCTCCAATAAATTACTTTTTTCTTTAAAGCCTTTTATTTTTGAAGAATTTTTCTGATTTTGTCCGTAGGTTTCCAGCAATTCTGCTTCTAGTATCTTTCTAGCATTTCTAGAAGTTACTTAGAACTTGTGAGTCAGCTTAAGTTATGGCTCACCTCCCTCTATCTTCAAAACGATTGAGCCCATGAAAAAATGTTATTAATGAAATTTGCCGCTTTAATGCTCTACAATTTTTATAACAGATATTAATATCATTGGAGTAATAGAAACCAAGATAACCGCGAAAAACTGCTTTTTTAAGCTGAAAGCTTTATTCAAAAATTTACCTTTCAAAAAATTTCAGGGTAGCCTATTTAAAACATAAAATTAATAGGAATATTTTCGATAGTACATTGATTATAAAGCTAATAAATAAAATATTGATATTAAAAATTAACATACCATGCTTGTTTTCATATTAAAATGCATAAATACTTTACTTTTCAATGATGAAAATACTCATCCACTTGAGTAAAACACATTCCTTGTGATATTGAGTTAATATAAAATAAACTTTAAAAAATCTGATGCATGACTTCCTTGTATGCTTATAAACTAGTAAAACTCGGAGAGCACAGAAGGTTATTTCTATTGATATCTATCAATAGAATCTATCAATAAATCAATATAAATATATCACACAATAGTGATTTGGTCAGTGGTGATTAACAATTTTGCACTTTGTACATTACCTTTGCCCGGTACAGATCCTGGATGTAGAAAGTACAGAAGAGTTATCGTTTAAACTACATCTCGACGACGTGTCGATGTAATCTATATGTGATACATATGTAAATTTTTTATGCTTTTAAAAGATCCTAAACACTAAAAACGCAAACATAGGTATAAAGAAAATTACGGGTAAAAATCACAATTTTTAGGAAAAAGCTAACTCTTATATCTCAATATTATAAAAAGGAAGGCGAGTATATACCTATTTAAACGTAAAATTTTCAAAAACAAGTGTTCCTATTTAGAACTTTCAACTTGTCCTTGAAATGACCTTACAAGTCAAGTTCAAGGTCAAACTAAAGGTTATCGGTAGACAGCCTCCTCCAAGCTCGGCAACTTTTTTTTTGAGACTGTCTATGGAGAGATTTCTTGGAGAGATATGCAGGTGGATGATTTAAAATGATATTTCGTGTATTCGCACCGTGTGTGAGTTTTATTGGAGGCGTTTCCATGGTAACGATACACAACTTTTTTTTTTTAATATTATACTGCGTGTTTAATACACATCTTTAATTATAGAATTGCATGGATGCATATATAATTGTATGGATTGCATTTATGACTTACATTAATATTATTGTCTAACAAGTTTTAATAAATAATTATGATAATTTACATTTGAAAAAGAGTATTTGTGCAATTTGATTATCTTCACAATTTTTAATGCATTAAGTTTACTTAATTAGTGATTTTCAATAATTTTAATTTGACATTTTCTATAACATTAACATGTAAAGAATTGCAAATTAGTCATAACTCAATGCATCGACTTTTGTACAAAAGTACTTCCTTTAGTTTGTACAAGGTAGTTAAATGTATAATAAATATTACCATACGTAAGTATGTTTTTATAGAAAATAATAATAAATGAACTAAGTATTCTCTGACTGCGTTACATTGCTCCTTGGTATGGTGCTTGAAACGTCGTCGTATAATGTATATGACTTGAAAAATACTCTCAAATGATTGATATATTAATAATTATTTTGAAATGTGTCATTTCATCAAAAGGATTGACATTTCCAATAACAATATTTTTATTACAAGTGTATTCTTTCAAAGAAAAAAAAATTTGAGTACATTTGTTACCTCTATGTATAATTATTCGGGTCAATTTTGTAAAACTGAGAATGAAATTTGATAATTTTTGAAAAATCATTAATTAAAAATCGAGGATAAAGTTTTTTTATTTTGGCAGCCTTGTAGTCTAGGTTGTCCGCTTTATGATTTTTTTATAAGCCATCGTGCAGTTTGATTTTTTTTTCTAATGGTAACAAACTATTTACGTGCCATTACAATGTGGGGAAATTTGAGCAATACAAATTTTTCAATTAAAGGCTTACATATAATGAGAAAGAAAATAGAAACAACGAATCTACATGTTAAGTGGTGTGAATGTTTGTAAGGTTAATCTTCCGATAGTCGTTAAGTGCCAATCATTTGTGTATTATTGAGCCGATCATTTGAGCAATAAGGGGAGGGAATACTCTTAGCAAGGTCGTTGTTAGAGTTTAGTAAAATAATAGGAATATGAAACTGTGACAGAATGTAGACCTTTACCTTTTCTTGATTTGTAATTAAGAAAACCTTGACAACTAGCTTTCTATTCCATCTGGGCGGATTTATCCGCTCGCATCACTAAACAATTTATTATAGTCTTCACCCTCCTTGCTGTCATTTATCCCCCCATCCATAGCACTCGATATATATTTTACTTTTTATTATGAAACCAAATTATTTTGCTTTTAAAAAGCAAATCGTAGAAAACTGTTAGTATCTTTATAAATTATATAACTTTTGTGTTTTTCTGATGTATGAACTATATTATTGTAAAGTTTCATTAAAATCCATTCAGTAGTTTGTGCATGAAAGAGCCAAACATTATAATATATAAAATTTGTCACCGAATTTCAGCGATAGAATCACTTAAGCAATGAGCCTACCTCTTGATTAAAATGCATTTTTATTTTTGTTAAGTACACTTTTTCTTAGACATTTGAAATAAATATATAAAATTTGTCACCGAATTTCAGCGATAGAATCACTTAAGCAATGAGCCTACCTCTTGATTAAAATGCATTTTTATTTTTGTTAAGTACACTTTTTCTTAGACATTTGAAATAATTTGCTTGGAAAAAGTTGTCAAACCACCTTGATGATTTTTCCGTATACATTTGTCAAGATTTATCAGAGAAATTATTTAAAAAATTTTCCCAAGAGAGCCGTGACGTTTATCCATTGAGTTAATGAAAACATGTATCAATCAAAAGTTATTTTGTTTTGAAAATGGGGAAAACCAGAGCATTTTTATTAAGTAAAAATTTATTTTTTTAACTCGAACTATATTGGATGACTGGTATTATGGCGTTATTCGTATATAGAGGTTGCATGACGTTCATACCATTTTTTTTTTTCTAAACTCAATTTAAATACATTCGATCCAACAAAGAAAATAAAAAAATATAAAATAACTCGATAGAATTGTTAGAAGAATACGGTTAAAAGGTCACCCTATATTATCCAAATATAATAATGATTAATAATTCAAATATAGTATTGATTTTTTTTTTAAAATCTGAATCATTTCAATAAAATAGTGAAACAAATGAATCTCTTCGATAATATTGACAGTTCGTAACTCTTTGAAATCAAATATTCTTTTTTTTATATACATTTTATTAAGGAACATATGTCAAATCAAATTGTTAATTTATCGATGTTTTGCCATCAATAGATAGATTTAGGTGCGGTGTATTGATTTTATTATTGATTTTTAGTTCAATATATGTACATATCATGTATATGGTTAACGGACTTACGATCTTGTTTCGTAAGAGGTGATGCCTTTAAAATTGTTATTTATTTCTCTGAGTTTTTCTTCTTGTGTAGAGGTAGCTTTTGTACATGTTTTATATAATCTAGTTTCTATTTCAAAGTGACATAAGCATTTCAAATCTTGTAGTAACTTATTGCTAATTAGGATTGATTTCAATATACGAAAGGTAAAATAAATTTTACAACTTATGGCTCGAAATTTGCAACAATGCAGAGGGTTACATCGGTAATAATACTGTATCGGTAATAAAGCTACAGAATAAATCTTATGGATTTGTAAACTATTTTAAAATAAAAGAAGAGAAATAAAAGAGAAGTTGATTTTGATATTCAAATTTTGATACTTTTAAATAGTTAAATAGTCTGTAAATGAAATCTCGAAACCAATACCTCGTTTTTCTTCAATCATACTTACCTAAGCAGAACTGACCAAATTTTTGGAAAATTATTCATTACGTTTGCGTTTCAATAATGCTTCTGAAATTTGCTGCATTCTCCTAGATTTTCTCATAATTGTTAAATTTTTAACTAAAAAGTAATTTAAGATTTATTGCTTTTACTTCAGGCGTTTCGTAAACTTAAATTATTAAACTTTTGTAAACTAGAATTATTATTTTTTTAATTAGGTAAGTTAAGTGACACATATTCAACGTAAAAAATTGAAAATATTATTATGAACATCTGCAAATTCAATTAAATAAAATATATTTCCATATGACAATCATCAATAAGAATGCAGAATTTTTTCTGAAAATAAACTATGTGGTATATTCATTACAAATGTCACACGAAACTTCAAGTTGTGTTAGAATAACATAAATACATAGTGAATCAGAAATTTATTCCATGCTCTTCATGATTCATTCTTCTTCATCAAATTTTATCAAAACGGAGATATATAAATAATCCAAGACACTACAATAAAATTTGTGAGGTCTTGAGGTATACAAGAACTCATTTAATTGAACTCACTGTTTTTGATTTATTGTAACCAAGTAAAGAAAGTATTAGTTTGACTAATTTCATTGATTTGGTCCAAGTAATTTTACACTAAGTCTCAAACATGTTTGATTGAATAAAGTGAAGTTTCATATTCAATAATTTCAGAATAGTCATCTGATAGTTTTACCAAGTAAGTTTTCCTGGAGTTTTGGAAATAGGATCACAATTTTCAGCTTTAATAAATTCATTTATATACCAGGGAAATTATAAATGAATCTTATTTATTTATTGTTCATAAATAAGGGCTGAATGGCCAGCCTCGTTCTAATGTCTAACTGACTAACTGTCATAACTGTTATTCATATGCAATATACAATCTGTATAGCAATTTTCAGCTTAAGTAAGTTCATTATAGTATCAAACCGTTTCGATACCAAATATCTGACCCCTGTTCTATCGTTGGCTTGACTGGCCACAGTATGTGTGTGTACACAACTACTATAACCAATCCTCAAACTATCAGCTTTAGTAAAATCAACAAATTTTTTTTTTCTTGGCTCTTTCATTACAAGAAACGTGATAAATTCTTAAACCAAGAATTTACTGATTTCTTTAATCAAGAAGAAGAACAAAATATTTTGGAGGCTAAGTTGCCGAGACTATCTGGATAGAACATATGCTTTAATTTTGATTACTGGAAATGTGATCGCCCCACAATTCGTCACTCAACCAGCTACGACATAGTAATACAGAGTAAGTGGGGAAAATATGGAATAAGACCGGCCGGAAAATTGCATAAGACAAGGCAAAAGTTGTAATGCGGTGTATTTGCAAAACGTATGTCAATTTTCCTGATTCAAAAAGTCAACAGGCGGAAAACATTTCTGAACCAACTTGTACAACTGCCCTATAAGTCTGTTTATTTCTCCATGATCAATAATCCTCTATCTACCATGATATATACTAAATTCATGCCGTGAGGTTAATGGATATCGTGTTACCAATCAAAGAAATCAAAAAGTCACTATATGGGTACACCTACCAATGTGATGTGATGTTACCAACATCACAAAGATATGAATCTATTTATTTTAGTGTTTTTTTTTTCAAACTTTTGAATCTGATATTGATATTTAATTTTATGTTCAATCTATTGAATTTTTTTCCTCTATATACAGGAAGTAACATTAGTCTCTTTGCATTTTTATTTAAAAAAAAAAAAAAAATCATAAACAACATTTATGATTTGCAAATTTTATAAAATTTAAAACCATCAAGATCATAACTGCAAAGAAACTCGAACTAGCATGATGATCGAATATAAAATCCAAAAAAAAATTTATGGGCACAGAAAAATTCATATTATGGAGATTTAAAAATTTGGATTTTAACAAAATATACCTTCTAAAATCAAGTCTTAAACGCTTAAAATAACAAATTTGTTGCTACTATAGTAGTCAAAAGCAATCTGAAAACTTTTCCAGGAAAATGATAAATTTCGAAAATTATTTTCTGATAAAATATGTTTGTTATTTTATAAAGATTAACTTTTTACCTCATATTTTTCATCTATCTCGTACTTTTAATAGAATTGGAATACAATACAGGAACATTCATGCATTCCATTCTTATTTAATGGTTCTACTGCACTTTCAATATTATAACCCATTCGATTTTTCGTTTTGAAAGATGTGTCATTTTGAAATATATAAATTATCATTTTTTGAGGAAAAGGAGGTAGAAATCTACCTAAAAGAATGAAATATTATTTTATCTAATTTGGCCTTTTTAAAATGTATAATAATAATTAGCTGCGCTTCGGTTATTTTGCATATTTTAATACAAAAATGTAATTGGAAAAAGAGCAAGATTTTAAGCTCAATCCTCTTTTTACTATTAAATAGATGATAGATTCCATATATTCGATCTGGTGTGAAGCCTAGAACAGTATGACCCAACTTCTAAAAGCAACACTTCATCAAATGGTAGATAACGATTAATGGTAATTTCTCAAAACACTCATTACCGGGAGAACGTCCTTTTATAGATTTCTACAATAGAATTTGAAATTATGGAAGAAAAAGAATATTTTTGTAAAAATTGGAAAATTTGTCCGTATAAGCTATGAAGCCTTTATGATTTAAGCCTTAGGATGGTAAATTACGAAAGATACGGTAGAGATAGGAGTGCACCATCGAGTAAACATTTTAAGCGCTACTAGCTTTATTGGAAATACAATAATTCTGAGAAATTATGCAATTACCCATGCTAAGGGCATTGCGTGCGAAATTTTCTAAGCAGCCGTGCTTTTTTAAAAAAATATGTGTGTCCTTAAAAAAGCGCATTCCGGCTTTTCCGGCGCATTGGCATTATTTTAACGTGATTTACTATTCGACGAAGTCCTGTAAATATAACTTTGGCTAACCTGTATATTTCCATATACAACATCGATGTACAATATTTAGTCTATATACAGATGTTATACGGAGTACATATTTCATTTTTATCTTTTGCTTTGTTTTAATAATTTTTTGTGCATGATATGGCAATAATATTTTTAATCTTTTGTTTTGAATTAGTTAATATCATCAATTAAATCACTAGTCAATAATCATATTTTTTTGTCTATACATTTTATTAATTGATCTTGAAATGTTGATTTATTTGATAAAAAAATTTGTCAGAGTAAAACTGAGATTTATTAACTATCCTCTGTTCCCACTGTTTGGAAGATGGAACTTATGGTATTACACATTTTTATGTCTGACTACTGGATATTTTACTTCTAACCAAATCAATTTTTATTGTAGGTTCCTATTTATTTTTCTATCGGTACACATATTGAACAAAGGATGACATAAAACTTATTTTATGGAATAGACAATTTCAAAAGCTCAACATTAATTAAAAATGTGCGGTCAAGGCTAAAATACTTAAAAAAATACTTTAGCGAATTTTTGTTGTACACACATCATTAAACTATTCATTTTCCAGTAAAAAAAATTACGTATTATGCCTTTAAATGGAAATTTTTTCGTATATTATACAAATGATCAAATGCCTTTCCAGGACATACAATATAAAAAATAAGAAATCTCATCCAGAGATGCTCTAAGACTGTAATAACATTACGACAGGCTTGAGGCTTATCACTGTTCCGAGGATTTTTTCGAGAAATTGAGATTGGAGGATATTATTCCTACTATATGATGATAAAGAACAATGGACAGGAAGGAAAATATATACGAGATGGTAACCATGGTTTCTTTTGATCTGGTATAAGATTAATTAGAAATATGAATCATTAGGTGGCTATAAGATCACTTTATCACCAATTTACTCTACAAAAAATATAAGACAAACTACAAATATATAGAAATAACAAGAATTATAATTCAAGAAAATATAGACGTTAAGATTTTTGACAACTTTGATGAATACATAATAAAAAAAACCTATTATATTATTATAAATATCAATATAAAAACTCTCAAGGCTTCAACTTTAATTTTTTATAAAATTAAAAATAGTTTAAAATTAATGACTGACTCATTTGTTATACAAAACTAAATAGGCCTTGTTTGTTTTGAATTTAAATAAATGTATAATAAAAAAAATGTTTTTTTTTCTGAATACAAAAGTGTAAAAATATTACTTTTTGGCTTGTAAATAAAACCATGACCTGACTAAATTAATTTTTTTGAAAATATGAACCTTATTAAATAACAAATAATCAATCTACAGTGAGTCTTTAAAAAATGCTATCGATAAGAATCTAAATAGACTATTTTAAGCTAATTTTTGTTTTTACTCTACATATTTAATTTTTTTCTTTTCATTATTTTAAAAACATTGTGTGGGTGTTCAGGCGAATAGCCTGAAATAAAGAAAATGTAACCTGATCTTTCAATAAAAACCAAGAAATGACCAATTGTTAATACAAATTTAGATAGCAAATATCTTTGCAAAGACTTGCATAAAGCATTTTATTAAATATAGTTTAATATAGTTTTTAATCAGTTGGTTAAGGCGTAACCAATTCCGTCCGCGGTATGCTTAGGGTAGCGGGTTCGATTCCCACCGTCGCAATAATATTAATTTAATTAATAAATGGAGGCCTCTAAAATGGAGGAGCTGATAAATGCAACTGTCAGCGGAAAGGTGGTAAAACACATATATGGTATCACATAACCTAACCTAATATAATAAACTGTCGTAAAATTTTGTTCCTTTGCGTAATGTATCTACACGTTTACATATTGGTAGGGTTCTCAGCAAAAGAGAAAATTTCAATTTTTAAGTCTAGTTAAATTGAAAATGAAAATGTCATTGGAAAATGCATCGAAGTTTCATAATCATCCGCCCTTCTGCCCAAAATATCAAGTTGAACACGTAAATTTTTTTTGAGTATAATCACGTGACAAAATTTTATTTACCTACTGATACATTTTCCTAAACATAAGACATCATGACTGTCGCATGACTGTCGTAGAAATACCAAATAAATAAGCCTTACGTATTGAGGTATCTACCCTAAGTTCAAATCAAAAGGATACAAATTTTATATTGTTTTTAGCTGTTAATCTCGGTGTGTAAAAGCTGATGCTATTTTTTTAAATATTCTATCGTTAGGGAAATATTATTTAAAAAAAAAATCCATTGTAGCTGTTTTATTGTATTAGATAATTTTTTCTCCAAGTATTCGTTTCAAAAACATTTTTACAGCAACTCTATTGGAATATGAAACCATCTTTTTGTCAATAAAATGAACACTACCAGAATCTTCTACAGAATACATAATACAGATGATTAATATATACGATTAAAATAAGAAGTATACACTTTCAATATTTTACAAACTCTCTTTATTATGCTAATTTCCATTAAAATCATTAAAGATGAGATTTTATAAAAAAAAAATAATAAATGGTAATTTATTTATTTAAAAATGTATTAATAACAATTAATCATCGATCAATATAATAAATAAATATTTCAATCAATTGAAATCGGTTTTCAAGGTTTTATATAGATCATTATAAGTACAATTTCTGTAACTAGATTTTTTATTGAATAAATTTATTAACATATCTAATGGAATTTATTAAATAAATACTTTTAACTATATTTTATATTTGTTTATTTTAAAGTATGTGATATTAAATAAAGATGTTTTGTTTTAGGATTCCGTAGCTGAAGGGTGTTTAATCGTAGCTCATTCCATAATTGGTTAAATATGTTTAATTTTTATTTTTTAAATTATTATAATGCAGCAGCAACATTATGCACAGTTTGTTATCCCTTTTCAACTTTAGTGAACACTGAAATACTTTTCATCCACTTCAGATGCGAAAGCAAAGAAAAGGCGCCCAGATGGGTAATAAGTGAAATCACTGGCAACTCTTGATATATAAACTGTTAGTTAAATGTGTAAATGTTGTTTCACGTGACATATTAAGATAGAAGACCCATAGATCATTGTTCATTTATCATCTAAAAATAAAAATGAACAAATAACATACATCCACTTTGACAACAACGACATTAACAAGCATTAATATTATAGTAATACTGTAAACCCTAGCTGCACTGGACTATACAAAAAACCAGAGTGGATTCACTTTAACGATTCAATACTTAGTTGAAGCAGCATACAGAACGATGCTAATATCAAGACTATACGGGTCCGAAATGTAGGTCAAAATTTAGCAGATTTGATTTTAGAATCATTTGCAAGACAAATAGTGGCAATAAAACCGATTCGAATTAAATTGAGGGTGTCGCAAGGTCCAGGTAGGTTCTGGAAAAAATGCTTGTATGATGTGGTAATCTCGATGATTGGGAAAACGGCACTACTGGAAGTTTCTTACAATGAGCTAGTTTAGAGCTAGCTAGAGATAGCTAGGACGAGAAGAATGCCCCCTAGAGTGACTTGAAAGAGAATATCTCAAAAAGTTCGAGCTTCTTACCAAAGAAATGAAAATTTATTTGCAAACTTAAAATTTCATAATTGAGAATTTGGATATAAAATAATTTGACTTAAATACAGAAGGTTTTTATCAGCTCTTCAAAAGGTAGTGCGAGTAAACGAATTATTCATCGAAACTAAAGATATTAATATCCTTTAACGAGATATGCAAGGATTGAATAATACTAGGGATTAATAAAATTTCCAAAAATCACAAAAAATTCGTAGGTCATCGTGATAAAAAACTATCTAAAATATTTAGACAATCTTGTAGTTTATAATAATACCATAAAAATATAAGGTTGTCGATGCGATGATATAAAAACAAAATTTTAATTTAATTATGAGTTCATCGAAGATCCATGATTTGATGAACAGAGACGACTTTAGTTGCAGTATTGATGATTGCAGTATTGAATTATCAAATTTATAAGCAGCACTTGCACACAATATATTATACATTTTTGTAGTAGTGTGGAATTGTAAAGGTAAAAATAAATCATTATTTGACTACAAAGCATGTATTTAGGTTTACAATCACATTAAATGTCTACAAGAGAGTCTTAACCAAAAGTACTTATTTTAACTCTTGTTTATACATACTCAATACAAGTCAGCATCCACACTAAAAACTGAACTTATGGTGTCAGATAAGTAAGTGTTGGATTCAATTTTTTTTATTGTTATTTTCATTGAAAGTATAAAAAACAATTAGATAATATGTTAATGATTAGAAATAGTTTATGTCAACTTTATAATGCCTGTCTTTTGTGGATGGATGTAGAAGTGGTATAACTTGTACCTAATGGGTGCGTACTCTAATTTGTTTAACATCAGAATAATAAAACAAACTATGTCTTTTTGTTCTTATTTCCATACTAACCCTTTAATAGTAACATTCACCCGACTTATTATGTAGGTTGTTTGCTAAAAAACAGATAGACAGAAGTGAAAACTAAAAACTTTGGAATAATTTTGTTCTTTTTGATCTTTTAATTCATTATAGGAAGAAAAATTATAATTTCATAATTTGTAAATTGAAATTATTAACATGTTTATGGACAAATATTATGATTATAATCATAAGTATCAGCTTCATGAACAGTAATCAGAGGTTACCAAAGATCAGAATCACTTAGTTAATAGTTAATTGTACAGCTTTACATTTGATTACACAGGTGTCGCTTTTTAGATAGAAGAAACTTTTAGTTTGCTAAGTACATGGGGTTATACCTGTAGCATATTCATAGAATGTTGTTGTCGATGGCGATGGCACTGTTGACGCGAATGCTTAAGATTTAACCCCACCAAAAATTGTCTAATGCCCCTATAAAAGTGTCTACTTTTATTCATTTCGGTCACGAAGAGTTCGAGTTCGTGAAAATAAAGGAAATTTTATACATTTTTTGGAGAGTTAGAAATTATGGTTTTAGTAAATCGCAATGATGATAATCGATTAGTAGCATTGTAATATTTGTGTTTATTTGTTGTAAAAATGTAATTTTTCTAGCAAGTGAATTTATTTTCCGTCTGGAATATAATAGCTTACAAGAAGTCTGGATCGTAGTATTATGCTTCATTAAAAGGATGGACGATTGTAATTCTGTGGAGTTTACAACATATTCACAGAGTTATGGAACAAATAGTAAAACCTACGCGTAAACATCCAATTGTACTCCTCAACTTGTAATAGCTACCATACATATAAGTTTGTTGAATGTCCGATGCCATATGTCTGATTCTGGAAAATATATGATAAAATTACGAATTTCTATTTTACGCTCATGCTAAATTCACCTTATCAAAATAAATGAATTTCGGTTAAACGAGTGAGTATATACCTTTTATTGGAGTAATCAATTGAATTGATACTTCCTATAATTTGGACATTGGAATTTATGTCATAAAACCAGGGTACATACCCAATTTAAGCAAAGTTGCATGATCCAATTTAAGATTTCCTTAAGCGCCAAAACGGGTGGACATAAAATTCAAAAATGATTATTTTGTTAATTCCTTTGTTCAAATTCAAAATAAAACCTAGTTTCCCAAAAAATACCTTTGATGTGTTAATTTCAGATGAAACAATCAGGAGTTACCCTGATTACCCCATGGAAAATGTTTTTTTTTTTTTTTTTTTTGAGGTGAGTTGGTGCATTACCACAGACTGAATTTTCAATATTTTTTATGAAAATTCACTCTGGTAAAGTCTTTTGTTGACCTTCTAGAGAAAAACCTAATACTCCTTGATTTCTCAACGGACTTGTCGCATCTTTTTGGTTACTATAACAATTACAGCAAAAGACAAGCAAAACATAAGCTTACACGTAGAAATTAAAGCTCGTGTAATAGTTGTTTTACTTGTTACATTTTATAAGATAGAAGAACACTCACTATATACAAGCTATTAAAATACAAATACGATATGGCGATGATAATTTCAGCCGCCTTCTATAGACATAGTGTAAACAAACAATAATGAAGAACACGTCGTTTCTTTTTCAATTACTCTGTATTCATTTGTTTTGTTTACTATATAAATGATAATTTAAAATATAAGTCAGTCAGAAATGACTCATCGGCGATAGTGGTTCTCATTTTACAGCCCACACTGTTCTATAGTGAAATAAATAAGACAATGTCTTAGATATTATTATTGCTAGACTTAAGATCCATTATCTAAAAGAATTATAATTTATATTTTGTTAGAACTACTTCTTAGGCTCATACCATTTATTCAAACATTGAATTTTTTATCAAGTTTATAAATATTTAATGCTGTATCAAAATATAACGACCAATTTTTGAAGCAAGAGCATTTTGAAGACTTACAAGTTTCAAAATAAACACTTAAATACAAAAACTTTTAACTACCTTGTCTCCAGACAAATTAAAAAACCCCTGATAAATTTTTCGGGCACGGAATCCTAAGCTCATACTTGAAACTTGCCTAAGAACACTCTCCTTTAAATTGCCGTTCAAACGAAACAAACAAAATAAATACCATAAAATACCCAAATAAAATGTTGAATAATTAATGTCAGACTATAATATGACATGAATCGATTCAAATACATTTTGAGAAAAAAAGACGTTTCTCACTATTATTTGAACATTATCTAGAAGACATATGAGCTTAATTTTATCGTAAATATATCAGTCCTACAAATGCATCAAGCTCAATTCTAACACCAAGACTATAAAGCGCCAGGAACTAATCTATTTTTAGTACTTCATATTATGATAGAGTAGGCTGGAAATTTAAATTAAACACTTTTATTTATTATAACCGCATCGCGAACAGTCACATGGTATAAGTTTTCAATTTACTGCAACACAAGTATATGTCGAGTGGAAATCATATTTTTTGCAAATGTTCGAAAAATATGTAGAGCTTCAAAAAGGCAATAAAAATGCTTAACGAAGAACGATATTTCGAATGGCTTTCAAGCAATAACTGGAAAATAATTTTATCTCACTTTTTTTATTTGTATTATAAGAAAACCCCGTCGAGAGCATACATTTTCAAGGTACATCGTCATCGTATTAGATTTAATGCAATCGGTTTTATGAAGTTCCAGTTCATGACCTTATTTTTGCATCATTATCTGATAAGAGTTTTGTCTCCAATAATGATAGACCGAAATTTTCTTCTCAAAATTTATGGGTTTTCTGTTCTGCACTTCTTATTCTAATTTTTTCCCCAAAATTATACATTCTTCATTTGTTCTGACTTCGTTTTTAAACTTAAGGTTTTTCATGAATTGAGGTTAAAAGGTCCATCACAAGTATAAAGATAATCTTGTTTGAAAGCAGTGTCATTGAAAATGGACATCGCTTAGTTAAATTGGATTGTAGTATTAGTGATAAGTAAGCTGAAAGGCTGATTCGAATCGATGTCGACAATCACTTGAGTGTCAGAGGCCCATGGTGATACCGTATATGTGTTTTTACCGTACATGTGTTTGCTGATCATTTCAGCCCTTTTCCTCTTTCATCACTACACCAGCCCATCACAAATATTAACTTAATTTTGCAGTGACGGTGGGAATCGATCCCGCTAATCTAGGTATACCACTTATAGAATTGGTTACTTACACTATATCCACTACGCAACTAGGGTTTTTGACATTAGAAGTACTTTGGATTAAAATACTCGTATATGCTGTAGTAACTGGTTATTTGACCTTATGTTAACGTAAACAAAAATTTGATTGCTATCACGCTACCGTGTAAGTGAGCACAGCGTTTTTATGTATATACCCTAAGCCCATTGTAAGTAATAATATTCCAACACTCAATATTTATAATATATTTAAATTCAAATTAATGGTATATAAACCTATTTGAAACAATAGCATATAATTACACAAATATATCTCTATCTTTGTTAAATATATTCGTTTAAATAAAGAGATAAATATGAATATATCGTTTACGATGATGATTGTTCAAAAGAAGAAGACTAGATAGTTAAATTTTATATCTATAAAATTATAGGCTCTTGTCACATTAACTTACATTATTTATGAGGACGGAGAGGTTTATATGGTTTATATTAATATTTAAATATACAAGTAAATGATAATGTTAAAAAAAAAACTTTGTACCGACAATTGTATTAAATTTACTATTAAATGACTCATTGAATAAATAATTTGGGACTTCATTGTGTTTAAATAGCAAAAACTAAGGCAGACTGAACTTAAGTAAAACTGAAAAAAGTATATCTATATATATATAGAAGAATGGAAGCTTACTGATCGATCAACGCACAGCTGAAACCGCGAGGTCTAGAAGCCTGAAATTTTGTAAACACGTTCCTTAAGTAACGTAAGTGAGCATTTAGAAGCGGTATTTGGAAATCTATTCCTTAAGGGGCTCAAAAGGGGATGCGAATTTTGTATATGGGAACTGCATGTTAATAATTTTATAGACAAATATAGATCAACGTATGTAATAATGTTAACAAGGTTTTTTAAAATACAATATTTACAATATTCAAAAAATAATCTTTTTTTTATAAATCGAAAATCTGAAAGTATATTTAATCGCTGTACGAAATATTTGAAGCAATGGTTTTAAAGATTTATACTTAAAGTTCAAACCAGCAAGAAGAGTTGAAGGCAAAACCACTAAAGATAGAAATTTGAATTATTTTTAAAGATTTTTAAAGGAAAACAACCAATATAAATTTTGAAATGAAGTGAAGTCTATAACGAAATAGTCATTATATTAAAAATTGTAATTGCCCAGCGAAGCTGGTGGGTAGAGTTTCTGAGATATCGCAATGTGTGCATTTTAGTCCGTATCTCAAAAACTATTCGATCAGTCAGCAAATGCACCCGATTTTTGTACCTTTTGGATTAAAATTACCTTATATACTAAGTTTTATCGAAATTGCAGATAAAAAACTCCTTTGAAAAAATCAAGAAAAAATATTTTTGTTTTGGAATTTGATGAAACTCATTGGGTGGGGTAATTTTGATCCAAAAAGAATAAAAATCAGGTTAATTTAATGATTGGATGCAGAGTTTCTGAGATATCACAATATTTGGATCGATTTTAGTCCGTATCTCAAAAAGTATTCGAACAGTCAACAAATGCTCCCGATTTTTGTACTTTTTGGGTCAAAATAACCTTATAAAAAGTTTTATCGAAATTGCAGATGAACAAATTTTTTCAATTTTTTTAACGGGTACCCCTTTGAAAAAATCGAGAAAATCGGAAAAAATTTTTAATTTGGAAATTGATGAAACTCAGTTCAAATTTTGGTCCAAAAAGTATAAAAATCAGGTTAATTTAATGATTGGACCTATAGAAAGTTACATCTTTTAATTATTATTTATTTTAATATCTGGTTTGTGTCTTATGAGCGCATTCGAGTCCCCAATGCATTTAGATAGAACATTGTCATGCCTAGTATTTATATTTGACAAAAAATTAAGATAATTTAACTGATATTTTCTGACTACCCTAAAAATTTAGCATCTTGAATAGCAATAAATTCACAAATATATTTTATTGTATTTTCAGTAAAATATAAGGACAAATAAATAAACTAAAAGAATTATAAATCTTTTATGCAAAAAACTGACTATGTCATTCAAATTAATATGCATGCAACAAACTTACTTTGCTGCAAATAATATGAAACAGATTTTTTAATAATAAGCATCTAATTATTATGAAATAATAGTGGCACATTCTATATCTATCCACTATTATTGAAATGGAAATAGAGGCGTACTTTGTGGGAGCATATTGTTATTGTAACTTACAGTCTAGTGTGTATTATGGATGTAATATTATTTTTTTATATAAATAATAGCTATAATAATATTTAAACAAACGTCACGCAGTAGCTCTATAAACCAAACGAAATTACATTTAAGAATAGTCACTCAGAGAGAAATTCTAAAAATTTGTCTAACTTAAATTGAGTATATAAATAAAATAAAAAAAACTTTAAAAAAAAAGGAAACCGACTTCAAAAGAAAAACTTTTCTAAAACAAATTGAAATGCACAAAAAAGTAAAAAAAAAAAAAAACGATAATATAATGTAGTTAAAATTATTGTTATTTTTGGAGTCGGTGTCAGCCAAGGAAACAACTCTGACAGAACAGTTTGCTACATAAGCTTGGCTGACATCGACTGACAAAAATAACAATAATTTTAACTACTTTATATTATCGTTATTTTTTGGCTTTTTAGTGCATATTAATTTGTTTTGGAAAAGTTTTTCTTTTGAAGTCTGTTTCCTTTTTATTAAAATTTTTTTTTATTTTGTGATTTTTAGTGAACCTGGAGTACACTTACTAATTTGTCACTAAAAAAATAATAATCGAAATCGGTTGGCGTGATATTGAGTTATTCGTCCTCTTGTCGTGCATACTTAATGCAAATTTAAGACTTTTAATGGTTTTCTCATGGATGCCGTTGTCAGAACTGGACCAAAATGAAATGAGACAACACGGGAAGCACCAACTTTCAATTAGATAAAGAATCATTAAAATCGGTTCACCCAGTCGAAAGTTCTGAGGTAACACATATTAAAAAAATACAGTCGAATTGATAACCGCCTCCTTTTTTGTTTGAAATCGATTAAAAAAGAGAACGAAAAACCTTCTTCTTAAGAATTGATGATAAAAATAGAAACATTTTTTTTTTTCTTAGATCATATCTCAATTTTCTATATCTGATTTCAACTAATTTAATGGTAAAAATTTTCTTGATGAAAATACTTGAAATCAGATTCCAATGGTCTAGGTTTCGAATTTATAATAAAATTATAACTTCATTTGCTCTGATGTTCATTCATCATCGGTACCGATTTACACCCTTCATCGGTACTAAAGCAATAGCTCGTTTTTCTTGAAGAGTTAATTCGCTAAAAAAGTAGTATAACTTATGTTATTTGCTGTACTAAAAGAGTAATAATACATTTAATACAAAAGAAATGAATATAAATATACAAATAATATCTCTCATTACAAATCTAATTATTGCAATTTCTACTTCTATAGAAAACAATACGAATCTTTATTATAGATTACACTATAAAACCGTTTATAGTTATTTAAAACAGCTTGTGCACAAAACAAAATATTTAAAAATAGTCTAAAAACGCGATAGTTTCTTAACTTTTTAAATAATATTGTGGTTTAGTTTCGAATCAAAACAACTAAAAGCGTGGTTATTCTATGATTCTTGTATTGAAATAGCGAATTTTACGATTTTCATTTTCTTTGTCTATTGACAATTCATAGTACGGTTTTGAGAGGAAAAACTATTTAGGGCTCAAGTCTACAAAGTCAGTTTTTCTGATGATGAAAGAAGACTAGGTATTATATATCATAGACCATACACTATGCTTCGAAGAGGGTTCCAAAAGTAATGATCAAAAATATTATGTGTTAAGTGTAAGTTTGAAAAGTTTCCAAACAATGGATTCTAATTTTAAGAGTTTTTGTAAAAATTAGAGTAACACAAGTTAATTATAATGATCGGACAAACAAGCAAAATATCACAGTTTTCAATGGCTTTTTAATTCATGCTTAAACTGTAATTGTCAAAAAGTATATCTTAACTCACACACACTATTAAAAATTGTGTGTGACAAAAATAAATCAGTTGCTGAAATCTGTCTAGGTGAAGTTTGTATTTTAAGTGTTTGTCTTCATATACAATTAGTAGACAATATGTAATGAACAATTGAATAAACAGCTTTAATAAATAACAAACACAAAATGTCTATAGTTTAAGAAACAACCGCTCAGAAACTTCCAAACACACAAATATCTCGTTTTGTTAATTTGGCATTTTTACTAGTTCAAAAGGATCCAATCAATCTAGGAGTGTAAATTATCTCTATATAATATAAATATGGAAGTAAGGATGTTTGTTTGTTAGATACGCTGTCACGCAAAAACTAATGAATAGATTTGAATAAAACTTAACAATAATATAGCTCATATATCAGAATAACACATGATCTATAATTTATAAAGAAAAATTTGAAAAAAAATTAAAAAATTTAATTTAATTTGACATTACCATAAATTACAGATTTCTCTAAAAAATCTGTCAAGAAAACAAACTTATTATGGCCATCTTTTCTGATATACTCTATGAATTATGAGTATTTTACATTTAAAAAAATAGAAAACCGTACATATATATTAAGATATACTTAACTATTAAAATTGATGATTTATAGTAGTTCGAGTCAAGAAGATTTAGAGGCATGCAAAAAACATTTACTAATTATGATAACGAATTTTCGGAGAAAAATAGTGACATCTCACTGCTGGGCGGACTTTGACTTTTTTGTGCTCTGAGTGACTTTTAGCAAAAGAGGTATGTTCCGAAGTGAGATAGATGATAGCTTACCAAATATAAAACATAAAAATTTCTTGCTAACTCTCTGTTTCCGCCACTTCAGCACCAAGTTTCGATTGTAAAACTGGATTTAAAAGATTATAAAAAATTAGGAATAAGTTAAAAATGAGCCCTGGAAAAGACTTCATTAATGTGGGCTCTCTCTTTACAACTATAGTTCACTTACATAAATAAGACAATGCATAACAATAAATGGATCCGTTTTTCAATGCTCGTCTCTTGGACTATAACAAAAACGCATTATTCCCGTCAGTAATAACAAAATATACTCATTTATTTATCTTCCAATGCGTCGCAACTTTATCTTTGATGTCACTTTTAAACATATAAATATCACTTATTACAAAGGATCTCTGGTAAGCTTTTGTAGACAATCATCCGCCTTCATCCGCCGATTTTTTATTCAAAAGAAAAAGAAAAGTGTTTTATTTTATGTGATTGTATTCCCAACAAATATAAAATACGTTATGCTATTTAAAAACTATATTTATTATTCTTAACGCAGGTTTTTATTGAACGGAAACTAATAAATTTTAATATCTATCATTTGGATTTTTTTTTTAAAGTTTTTATTTATATTGAAATAACTACCACGCGTGCGTAAATTAATTAGTTAATAAAAATAATAATTATTTATATGTCTGTGTTATTATACATTTAATAAAAATAAAATTAAATCACGTAACATAAAGTCGTAAAATATTCAATAATTAATAGCTTTAGTATAAATATTATTGTTAAAAGAAGTTATTAATAAACAGAAGGAATAAATTAGTTTGTTCAAATGCCGTCAGGTGTTTTTTTTTCGATATTTTAAATACAAACGTTTATAGCATCAGCCAACATTTTTATTGGAATTCGTTGGAATCGAGAAAAAAACTATCAGAATTTCATCTCAGAATTTAAGTAATTGAACGGATGATTTTCCAATTTAGGTAACTGCTACTAGATACGAGTTTTACTTTGTGAATTCGACCATAAGTTTTATTTTATTATATTTGTAAGAATATTTTGACAAACTCTAGGTTAATAAAGCTTACCCATTACCGAACGATATTCCCACCATCTTAACAAAAATTAATTTAAATGATCGTTATGGGCTGAAAAGTGTACGGCAAATGTATGAATCAAGAGCACTTACCCTCTTAAAAATGAACGAGAACTGAAATAATAATTAAATATGACGCTTGAACATATACGACAACACATTGGGTATCAGGGTTCCAAGTGAGTGTCGACACTGCCAAACGAGCCTTTCAACTTTTCAACCTTTTCGATAACATTATTTTTATTGTAATTAATATCATATATGTTATAATGATCGACGAAGAACCATAGAGATATGAAGATAGAGAACGCTAGCCTGTATATGAATGCGATATGCGAAGCGAGAGAGAAGGACCCAGGGGAACTCACTGGCAGTCTTCTCTCTCACATCCCATATTGATTGCATCCACTTACAGCCTAGCAGACTCCTGGCGTTCTCTTACAGTATTATTCTATGCAAATAACTTGCATTGAATAAGCCCTATAACGGTACAAGAGATATATTAATATTATTAACCGAGAAGTTTAGGCTCCAAAGAACCATAACGAAACAAATTTTTAACATTGCAGGTGATTCTAGTTTGTATATCTTATCCTAAAATTTAAATTTTGAAATCAAACTAAAAAATTTCGATGATATTTTTATTTTTGAAATTTTTTGTACTTTTGTAATGAATCAAGGCTTTTTGTACGCTTTGAATAAACAAATGCATGCAATATATTGAACTATCAAGTAAAATACAAAAAATTACTTTTACCAAAAATATATTTGTGTAAACATAACCGTTTTATTCCCCGCCAGGCTTAATCAAAAAGAAATTTTGCACAGTAAACATATTCATTAATTTTAATCAATTGAATTTTGTATCGAACATTGTAAATTTTTTTATTTATTTTTTCAAAATCAAACATTCGACAAATTTCCCGTGACTTATTCGTGTCTTACCACAACATATTATAATAAATATATAGTTTTATTAAAATTATTCAGCCATGATAAGACAATTCATTTCAAAATTTTCAACTTACCTACATTACTAGGTAGTTATTAATAACAAAATAAAATCGTTGTATTTGCAAATAATGTAAATAGGAAGTCTTGAAGGAAAAATAACGGTGGCTGAACGGATTCATGCAACCATTATTGTAGAGTACAATTGATTATACAAACATCATCATCTCATCAAACACCGCTATCAAATTAAATTAAACTGTTTGGAGCATAAACACGAATATTACTTTTTATTTATCTTAAAGTGTACAAGCAGCGTGTGAATTTAGCCATTTTGATTATTGACTGTGTGTACACTATATTATCAATAATAATATAATCATACTTTAATAATAAGTGATGGTTATAAAAACTGTTTCAATTTTTTCTGTACACTTTAGATCAAATAAACTGCCCTTGCTAAAATATTTTTGTTCTTGAATTTTTTCATGGTTTCATATACAAGATGTTCTATAATTGACTGCAGAACTCTTCACTTCCATAATTAGAGCAGGCGCTTGATTAAACAATTAAAAAATTTATAAAAAAGTTGAGGCTTTAGAATCAAACAATTTGTAGGTAACAACTCATAATTTTATACAAGATGTTTATAGATGATTTTAAGATTTTGAAAAGTTCAAAAGTTTAGTTTATTTGCATTAATTTTCAGCTTCGAAAATAACTTTTCTGTGGTTTTTCCAAACATTAAACTATTGGTAACTCAAAAACTATGGACCTTAGAAAAAAATCACATGGGACCTTTTTGACGCAAAATTATCCAAAAAACATCGGGTAGCTTTATTTGATTCAAAAAATTGATATTTGAGTGTTTCTGTAGAGAGGGAGGGATATACAAAAATTTGACCACGAGGTTTTCTGTCTCCATCCAGAATATTGATCTAAAAGCTTTTTACAAGAAATAATAGAAAAAATGCGATCCTTTATTTTTTCACACTCAACTCTATATAGGGCCTGCCCTAAATAGCTTATAAAGAGAAACGAAAACACTCTTTACCAAATTTCGACTTGAGGCATAATTTTCGGTCTTTTTTTAATTTTTATTAAACCCAACCCAGTAGCCTATGTGTATTATTACATAACATGGTAACTACTGGGTTGAGTTTAATAAATATTAACAAAGGGTCGGAAATTAGGCCTCAGGTCGGCTTTTTGGGTTCAATAATGGCAATTGAACTCGAGTTCTCTTTAATTAGACTATTTAATTTATTAGACTTAATCATATTTGTAAATAGTGAAAATATACCAACCACAAATTAATTCAATTTAGCTGAATTTTTTTTGAAAATGAGTGTAAATTAAAAGTGGTTTAAATCGATTATATTTATACTTTTTATATTGGGTACTTTTTAAAGAATTAACGAACCATAAAAATATATGTAGATTTAATTTGAAAGTTATATGGTCAAAAATGTATTTCAATTTTATGGTCAATTTTAATATCCGATTAAACATTTTGAAAATAAATGCAACATACTTTGATTAAGAAACATAAACCTTGATTAAGAAACTAAGATTGATAAGGTTTTTAGTTACATATATCGTTTCATTTTAGAAATAGATACTTCTTTTTTTGTTCTAAATTAAAAATTTGCCGGAAAGATTTATATAAAAATTTAATAGCTCCAATGCAATACTTCAAAAAAAAAAAAAAATATATATATATATATATATATATATATATATATATATATATATATATATATATATATATATATATATATATATATATATATATATAAACTAAACTTTGGCGAGTTTGTATTGCACTCTGTTTTTATTTTGAATTTGAATATTATTAGAATTTAATATATTCATAAATTGGAATCGATGCGGAAAACATAGATTACCCCTCGATCTCTCGAACATACCTGGAATATATATTTAATAAATGTGTTTATTTGGTGGGATGCTTGGATCTTTACTATTTCCTAGTAATTAATAAATTATTTTTGTATTTTGCAATTGATAAATTAAATTTTAAGAATGTAACAAACACACTATAAAGTTTATATAAAATAAAATAATAACAATAATCATATTTATAATAATAAGAGAAAAATTTCACTTCTTGAAAAAAAAAAAAATGGTTTGAAGCAATTCTGTACACCTTTTCAATTTCTTTTGAATTCCTTGTTTTAAAATAACTGTAATTTACACAATACAAAATCGATTGATTTCTGTTGTTGAAATCAATAAAATAATTTGATAATAATAATATTTTGGTGTATGCACAAATTAATAACAGTATTTATGCAATAAAAATCAATTTTAAAACAATTATTAAACTTAATAGACATTAATTTGCAAAAAATAAAAGAAACAAAAATGTATTCTGCAGTGAGTGTGTATTATTTCTTGATTCCCTTTACGAATCGTATTCTATGATGTATGTTTCCCACGCCACCTACACATGTAACGTGTAAAATATCATATAATAATAATCAAACATTACTCTATGATCATCTTCAATCTGGCATTAAGTGTTTTGTTTACTAGATCATTCACTGATAATAATTGCAGCTCCACCTGTATGTAAAGATTTCAGTCATTGAAGACGCCTTCTTTTTAAATCCTGCATTACTGCCGTCATCTCGCCACGACCTAACATACATAAAACAATACATAAAACAATAGTTAAATGATTTTCGTTAGCTTCTCTACGTTTTTTTAAGAAAGCACTTTTTTACTTGACGCTTTTGAATCGTGTACACAAGTAGTAAATTAATTTGTTGAAAAAATTCGGTATAGTGAAATATTGTTAGGTCTAGAAAGTAAGATGAGGAAAATTTGTTCAATTCCAGTGAAAATATGAAACGAATTTTGATTCAGCAAAAACAATGTTGCTGGCTTTCAAAGTTTTCAAAACAACAGTTTCACAGAGCTTAGTTGTAAAATAGGAATTGTTTGTTAATATCTTGAAATACAAAGAAGATACGTTCAAATAATTTTTTTTTTAATATTTGACGCCGAGCTGCTTATTAAAACATTCAATCAGGAAGAAGAGGCCATAGACCGAAATCCGTATCGACGTCTGGCTTTTTAGGACACACAATATTATTTTCGCCAAGGTTGTGTAAATAGACACGGAAAAGTATGAAAATAGATAAAGAATGAACTTTTCCCAATTTCAATTTCAATTTAAGGCTAATTTCTTAGGCTAAAGAGTAAAGTAAATAAATTCTGAATCTGCAATAGCCTGCTGAATTTCCAGTTCCAAGTTGAACGCCTTTGATGGTAAAGCATTTCGACCTGGCTGAATTTACTCATAGAGCCAGCGATCGATGTACTTGACTTGTTAAACGTATAAATTTGCGGATAATTTATCAAACTTCCTCTGATGAAATGAATAACCCAATACATATTCAGTTATAACACACAAAAACTACATGGTATAATTTAAGTGACGATTACAGTTCACTTATACAGTTCGTTTTTAACATGATAACCAGAATTTTATGCGAGAGTTTTAAAATAATAGTATAGTATGGTATATGATTGTTAATGATATGAAGTTTGAATGAAAGATGCTATAAACTTATAGATAAAATAAACGCCCCCATGTATTAAAGTATCATTTTTATTATAGAAACTAGCTTGATACCCGCCGCTTGACAGGGCTTAAAAGTAACAACCACCGCTTATAAGCCGCTAGCTCTCTTGATCTCCTATCCCATTTTCATAACACTAGGAGGGATTGTTTTTCACAGCTAACATATACGCATAGTTTTCAATTTTTTTAAGTGTCAAATAGTCGTAATTCATTGAGTATATCAGAAAAGATGGCAATGAATTTATTTAAATTCATTTATTATTTTAAACTTTTACTGAAATCTTTAATTTTTGGTTCAAAATGATGATCATACATGGAGCAGTAAAATATCAGATTAAATTTAATTTTTTTTTTTTTAATATTTTTTTCTATATTAGAGCTCATGTTTTATTCTGATATATGAGTTATATTCTTTTATAGTTTCTTTCAATTCCATTCGGTAGTTTTTGCGGGAAGGCGTAGCAAACAAACAAACATTTATAGGGAAACAAATAAGATACATAGGGATAGCAATTGGTTCCGATTGGTTAGAATGATTTAAACAACCCGTTAAATTATGTATAGAGGCAAGCATAGCCAGTATATAATCAAGATTTTAAGGAAATAGTTAAGAATTTAAAGAAAAAAGTAGCTGAATTATTGTAACTCTCAAATGTGACATGCCCTGTATGTTTAAAATATATACCTATGGATTAAAAACTATAATAATTAGTTTGATACATTCATTCATCCTCACATATATCACTATGAACAATTTTTTTTAAGACAAAAGCTCGCTATATTTTTCGTGTGTCAGAGCCTTTATAACTATGCTTATCATATCGTTAAGCTTTCATCACCTTGTCGTATAAATATGCGTTTATGCAAGTTGTGGTTACATTTACCAACAAGTAAAGAAAAAATATAGAACGTTTATTTTTTTTATTTTTGTTTTTAATATGATTTCTTTACAATATTGTCTTGTGAGATGCACTTGCACTGTATAAGAACAACAACAGGTATTATGTATAACAACACCACTGAATACAATAAAATGCCGCTATAGTATTAAAATCCACCTAACTATACCAATTTAATGATTGTTTTCATGATATACTTCTTATAATACATATTACATTACAATACTACATATATCATATTATTTATATCTATTTATGAGTTTATAATCAATCATATACAGTATGACTATTTAATCAATTAGTAGTAATTAAGTATTTCTTTCTTTTTTGAACTTAAGTACGAATGAAAGACGCCTTGGATTTGAGAGCATTTCCGTTTCTGACAAGTTAAAATTACATTCTTCAAAAATAAAACTATAAATCGTATAAAAATTACAAAACTTTCTAGCAATTATAATTTATATTTCTAAAAGCACGTGTAAAATGATATTTAAATCATTATCTTGAATTATGCAATTTTCGTGGCTTTCTCAGGTATCAGGCGTACTTCATCCTTAAATTCAGTTTATTTAGCTGTTGGTCAATTATTTAGAGCAATTGTCGAAATGCGATCCGACAAATAGCTTTTCTTATGTGATTTTAGTTATTTCCGAAACATCTAATAAACAAATAATGATTTTCGTAGGTTTAGGGTCAAAATGAGCATATATACATATCTGTGCATAATAAGCTTTAAGCAAATACGAAATAAAAATTTACTCAATTATTAGCTTTTGGAAAAAAGCGAATAACACGCCAAAATGTGTTTTGGAATTAGGTAAAAGTCAATTTACAAGTTTATTGGGCAAATTTAAACCAAAAAATGTGAAAATCAAGTACATTTTTAAGATGTTGAAATTCGAAGCTATATTTCAGAAACCACTCGCGCAATTGTACAAATAAATCTTTATTTGAATTACAAATTAGCACTAAACGCATAACTATTTATCAACAAATTTTTTTAAAATTATAATACACTATAGCTTAGCACTGGAATATAATTTATATTAAAAATAAAACATTTTCAATAAAAATCACCTATACAAAATTTAAACACAATCAATAATTACAACCTCGACCAATACCATAAGTATATGCATAAAAAATTATGTTACTTTATACGATAATCGCACGCGGTTGGCTGGTTAAACTCACATACCTAACTAATTTCACCATAATGTACCAGGAAGAAATCATCTCTTGTATAAAGGCGTCATCAATAAAAGGTTATAAAGGTTAACGGGACATGTCGAATTTATGTGACTTTGTGGCGGGCGTAACAAATCATCGCTATGTAGTACATATTATAAATAATTCCTCTCATCTAGTTATATGTGTGCGCAAGATATTTTTTTTGAAATAAACCGTGCGAGAATGATGAATAACTTGAAATAAAATATATTTATAAAAAAAAAAACACACTCGGTAATTACATATAGAAACGTTTGGAGTAAGAATCGATAATTTTTTTTTTATATTTTATTTTATATAATGATTAGAATCATTTTATATACTAAGGTATATAATCGCGCGCGATACAATCAGATCAATACACAATTATTGTATTATTATATTATTTTAGGTATATGATGCTGTTAGATTTTAAGATATATTATTTAGCATACATACATATACATTTTTTGAATAACTATTCTTCATATGCAAGTGTGTTCCAAATAAATTTTACATTTTCGAATTTTATTATTTATAATTCAATTCATAGTTTTAATTAAGATTTTTTACAACTTTATGACACTTTATTAGTTTCATCTTACTTTTTTTAATATTTTAGTTTTTTATTTTAGTGTTGACTTTCTTCTGAACTTCTAATGTTATTATTATTTTTAAGAACTTGCATTAATTTTTCTTCCACAAATTCATATATAAATGAAAGAATAATTCATCTAATGTATATTTAAGTATTCTTTGTTAAATTAATAATTGTATTTTTTTTATTAATTACTAATGAAAAATAGTTATATATTTGAATAAAAAAAACGGTGGCGTATTAAGAACCGTGGAGGCTGTGAGCCAATCGGAATCACGCTAAATTCACAATTCATTTCAACTTGTTTCTATGGAAAATTACGTTATAATATAGTGAAAGCAAGTTAAAAAGCACTTCAAATCTATTAATATATTGCCAAGCTTAGTTTTTCGAATTTTTTTTTATTAAAATCTTTTTATTTTCTATGGACTTCAAAGTTGTGTAATGAAAATCCTCCATTAATGTCGTACTGTAGCAAATAACCTACGTAACTGAAAAAATGAGGTACAATTTAAAAGTAAAATATTAGTCTCTTCATTTTGTACCACGTAAGTTTTGTTTTCGTGACAAATAAGAGGTAATAGAGTGAGTTAATTGTTGAAATACCATGTATAAACAGTGTTGATTACTCTGTCACATTACACATACACCCATGTCACACATATAAAACTGATATTCCCATAAAATTCATGCTATACTATTCTGCGCATAATTTGAGCTTTCACTGGAAAACAGCGATGTTTACAAAGCATGTTTCAAACAAAAGTTGTTTAATTTTTTATAAGGAACATTTCTTACGTTTAAACTTTTGTTCTATCTCTAACGGTTTACAAAATTGACCTATTGACCTATGATGCTCATTTACGAACTCGACCTCACTGTTTACGTCCTCAGCAGGCTACAAATTTATGCTTGATATCTCTTTTCATTTTTGAGATATCGTGATGACAGACGGGCAGACGACAGACAGACAGACAACCGGAAATGGACTATTTAGGTGATTTTTTTAACACCTATGCTAAAATTTTGGTTGTAGCATCAATATTTTTAAGCGTTTCAAACTTAGGAATAAACTGAATGTACTATGATATATTTCATATATACATATAATATGCACATCATCGATAGTAAATTTTATTAGGTACACATTATATTTAAAGGCACGATTTTGTTACCTATTCATAAGTAATTTCATATTATATTGCGGCCTGAAATGTTATTTTAACTAAACTATATCATGATTACTACAAAAAGCTAAATGTTTGTCCGACTGCGTGTGTTATTTTTATTGTATAAGTAGAAGTATATTATAAATATTATTCATTCAAATGAAAAAAATAAAAATAAAATTATGATACATTATATTGAAAAATAACAAGGTAAATCTCGTTAACGGAATTATTGTTTGATCATCACTTTTTGAACTTAACCACGTACCTCGCTCGAGTTTTATATTTATTTCAATTGATATAGATTTGATTATAGGTAATTAAGGCAATTTTCATAACACCCACGTATAGTTATAATGAAATACGAATTCACGACTTTTTTTTAAATCTATATACAAGGCTTGAAAATGATGATTGTAAGTAATGGGCGAAAGAATAGTACAAATGAGGTATGGAAATTTAAGAGTATGTGATAGAGAATATGAGAAATCTTGTGTTTATTATATTAGGTGTAGATTTCGGTAAGAAATCCACACCTAATTCGGCAATTTATTTATAGTTGAGAATATCTTTGTTTACAGAAAGCTATCAATTATCGTTCTAGAGTACAAATCAGCTCCAAAAGGCTGCAAATAAATTAATAAAGAGTCAATGGGTAAACTGAATGAATTGTTTGGATGAACGAGGAATGAGTGAGTTACATGACTGTCATGAATTATTTACGAAAAATTTTTTCACAGTTTTACAATTGAAAATTGTTTTTCTAAACTATAAATTCAAACGGCAATGACGTCAATAATTCGCTTTCGTAACGCCATCTAACGGAGAAATGATAATATAACATGAATAATGAATGATAAATGGTTTGTTTCTCAGCTTTCTTTCACTATATTATAACGAAAATTTCCATAGAATCCGATAGGCTCAACGGGGGTTAATACTTCATTTCAAAAAAAAAATTATTAATATAAACAAAAAATGATTAATTTTTAAAGCAATTTCTTAAATATTCTTTTTTCATTTATATGAATTTGAGACAAAAAAAATTAATACAATTTCTTTATTGTGATTCAATTTAAAAACACCGGGTATTGAAAACTCAATCCAAAGTAGTTTATATTCTGTAAATTAAAATTTCGAAGTTTGTATTTGTATTACATTTTACCAATAAAAATAAAATATAAATTTTCCTAATGTGTAAAACTAGTCTATTAAATGTTTTGAAAGGAATTATACAAAATAAAATAAAATTAGCTGCTAAAAAAATGCGAATCCCACCTGCTTTTGATCGCGATTTCTGTTCGATATTATTGACACAAACAACAAGGACGTCAGTCAGGTCAAATCATATGTGTAATATTTGAACACTAAAATCGTAAATAACATGTTTTATTATTTTAAAATAAACAATCTTGAATACCAATCTAATGTTTTTGTAAATAAAAAAAGATCATTATTTTACTTAATCGTTTTTCTTGTTTTATTTTCTATTCCATTCTTTGTAGAATGAGCAAAATATTTACAAATTTGAACAACATTATTTTATTATCAAAATTTTTGCCTTTAATGGGGTCTAGTTCATTCTTTGTCGTGTACAGGTAAGAAATTTGATATAATTAAAAACAAAAATAATATTTTATTCGATCTGTACATGAAAATGAAGCACAAACAAAATTGTTCTCTATCCACAATGGTTGTGATTCTTGTTTCGGTTAAAGCATTGAATGGTACAAGACTATCGAAAGTAAACCGTTGCTAATTATCGTTTTTGATCGTATACAATGTTGGCTAAATTATACGCGTCAATACGTGCAGGTCACCGAAAGTAATAATTGGGATCCAATTTCCGCAATTTTTTAGTCTCCGTTACCATATTAAACGTATTTCTTCAAAATTTAAGGCATCGTTAGCTTACAAAAATTTGCTTTTTCTATCATTTCCAAGTAGACAAACCTATAATTTAATATTGAGTAGGGGATACTTTAATAATAGATAGAGGCATAAAATTTTAGAAAAGTCGGCAAAATTTTGATCACCAATCTTTGCCCAAACTTCGATTTAGGCCCGTTTTACCATGAAAAAAACGATGCCATAAGCTAAAATCCGATTTGAGTTATGGTTCTCGAAATATAAGTATCACAGTGCCAATATTTAAAAACCACAGATAAACTGACACCGTCGCATCTTAAAACGGACAAGTATTGCGCTCAAATTCCTTCTAAATTGGCGATTTTTGGGAAAAAGTTACTATAAAAATTGAACCTGAAACCAGATTTTCATAAAAATTGAAAAAAAAAGTATTGTTTACATTAAAAAAATTCTTAACAAAATTTAAATTTATATTCAATGAACTAATAATGCTTAAAAACTAATAAAAGAGTTCAATTTTGCTTACCATCCTCATTCATTAAACATTAGGGTTGAAGGATAGATTATATTATTAGTTACTGATCCATCTCAATCGGCATTAAACAGTCCGCACATACCGACAGCTGTTTTATACATGGACATTAAGTAACTCCACGGGTTACAGAACGTCATTCATAAATTTGTCACAAACCATTTTATTCCACAATAAATTTTTTATTTTAAAATATTTCGTTGACATATCATAGTTTGTCTACGAAAAAAATATTTCAAATTCCAAATAATAAATTCAATGGTTGGTTCATCATTACTATCAAGGCGGAAATTATGATGATGGCCAAATACGATAAAATGTATTCTCGCTGTGCAGTATATTTGAGATATTTATCACAGAAACAACTTTATGGTATTTTATTAAAAATAAAAAACAAAAATTAATAATTAGACAATCAGAGTAATATATTTTACATTTATTATGTATTTTATAGTGTTATTGTCTTCATAGCTTGGATCAACGCTCAAGAGACATAGATGAAATTTAATTCAAAACTTTCCTAAATATTTTTAAAGTTGATGAACCTGCTAGAACATCTTTGAAGCAAAGAAGGTACAATAGGTCAAACTGGCCGTAGTACGAAAGCTTTCTTAAGATTTACAGCATTTTGACAAATATTAAATATATTTGGTGAAATAGAGGTCTGCAAGTCAAGGATTTTTCTGAGAGTGCAAAACAATGCTCGCATACTTATGTCATGTTAACTATATCATGGGAAAATGACAAAAAGCTACTATGTGAAGTATTTCAGATCAACATAATATGGTGTTACCTGTATAAATATATGAGACGTAAAAAATAGTACATAAAAAGACTTATGTATAAAGCTTTCATTGGTACTTTTTTGGAATTATTTTAGAATTTGTGTAGATGTAATCCTGAAGTAGTCCAATAACACTGGGCGGAGAGCCGTAATTTTAAGTTCAGGGTTCGGCAAATTGTAATAATGCTGCCAGCAAACTGACGAATATGTTTTCGTTTTTCTTCATTCTAAAGGAAATATAGCCGGCTATTGTCTTAAATTGAACAAAGCGACGTGTTAGTAATCCCACACATTAAAAATTTCAATATCGTTAAGTGGACGACAAGAGTCGACCGTTCCGGACAGTCGATTACCTACTTTTAAAATGAGGAAATAGATCAAATCCACCAAATTTTTGACTTAATGCAAATAATTTCAAAAAAATCGTTAGTTTAAGTCGATATCGTTAATATCTTTGAGAAAGTTGATTTCCAAATCGTCTAATGTCTAATGATTATCACCTACCCATACAAAATAATTTCGTAAATACAAAACTGTTCATTGCTGTATATATATCAATATTCTTTATTTTCGATTTTAAAATTCTATCTGTAACTATTTAGAAGATTCATATTCTAGATCGCAAAGATATATATTGTGGAGCATACTTACTCACTCCACCACTAATTATAGTTCTTCAGTGATTCTAAAACAAAGATAAAAACATTTATTAAATTGGTAATAAATGATTGTTAAATAAAGATGATATAAATTCTAATATGAATATTCTAAGATTTTATTATATTTTAGTTTAATATCTATTCTATCTACAATTCTACATGATGAAGATAATAGTATTAATAACATTTTGGGTTTAGTTGTCGTTATAATATACCACATTCTTTACATAAATAAAAATAAATAACGGATTGTAATTAAATTCTATCTATATATCTATGTTTCTACAACTAACATATAATATAGTACCTAAATATGGGGCTTTAATTTCGCCTACGTTTTTTTTTTTATTTTTATGTCTTTTTATTATTATTGTTGTACGAAAATAAAATTTATGAATGTACGTCATGGTGATTAAAAGTATAAGTTTGACTTTAGTTCAAAGTAAATTACAATTAACAAAATTAGAATCCAACTTAGAACTGGGCTGAGCACGGCTACTGGTGGCACCAAAGTAGTATTGATAACATTTTTATCTCCAGGTTTTAAAGTTTCTCGGGGTGGCCAATCACTTTTACTCCAATGCTGTTCTCTGGCTCTACTATCCCATAAGCATAAGAAGCAAGCGTATTTAGTATAGACTGACTGCTGATCCAAAAGCATCGTGAGTATTTTGAAGTCCCCACAAACCATCCATTTTTGGTCCTGATATTAGATTCTTTCCAGGATAATGGCCAAATTGTTATTGTTAGTTTTCTTCCATATGCACAGAATACCCCATTGGAAGCGAAGCTAATTTATTTACCTTGTGCAATAATAATACGTTAAGACTAGTTTAATATAATATTACTATAAAACACTATAAATTCCTACTTAAAGACTAGTTTATGTTGCTACTAAAATCCATAAAAACCTATGTGATAGAATGTTTTGAATATTTTTCCTTTTTTTGGGAGGCCAAAATCTATGACCTGTGTAATTTTTCAAGCCATTTTGCTGACATATTACCAACTAATCTTGTTTCCTACTATAAATGAAAAAACTCCAATGAAGAAGAATTTTATACTATTTATAACTCTTTTTTATTTTTAGTTGTTGAAAATAATATTTTATGATTTTTATGACCATAATTAATATATATTTTTATTGTTTTTATTTTAATTACCCATCCAATGGTACATAATATACGTACTCGTAAATTGTAAAAAATTATACCCATAATATTGAACACGAGTCTCGAAATTTGATTACTCTTTTCTGATTTTTTATTTTTATGTTATAAACAGAAAAAAAAATAATAATTTTACATCATATTAATTTTAAATTCTATAAAATAACTTTAAGTAAATTCTACATAAGTAAGAATAATTTACAAATATAAATCACTTTAAGTAATAACATTATTTTATAAAATGATACCGCGCGCGTTGAATTACCTGTATGCATATTAGGCCGTGATGCTATAGCAAAGTAATAAAAGTAAAAACCACCGCTTTATGGCCTCCATCCTCTCTTGATATACATAGTTTTCAATTTTGTTAAATGTAAAATAGTCATAATTCATTGAGTAGATCAGAATAGTTGGCCATGATTTGTGTGATATTTACTATTTTAAATTTTTACAGAATTCTTTAATTTATGGTTCAAAATGATGATCATAGATCTGCTAACTTTTTTTTAAATATATCTTTATAAATAATAGTTCATGTGTTATTCTGATAAACAAACATACATGCTTATTTTACATTTATAATACATAGAAATAGGGATAGGCATAAGATACGTGAAAAAATATTCGACAGTAGCCGGATATTGCTACTGTCGAAAGGGCTGAAATAACTATTTTCTATCTTTTCGACTTTAAACTTATATGGCAGGCAAAAATAGTCTTCGAAAAACAAGAAAAAGGAAACAATTGATACTTAATTTTCAAATAGGCAGGCAAAACTCAAAATATTCTTCTTTACCAATCCAAAATTATGGGCTCACGGTTTGTATGTAAATACGCGAATGTGTTGGTTGCACTTTTCACTTGTATAGAATCGGTAAATGCAGTTTCAAGAACACTTTATGTACGTACGCTTTTTATAAAAACGACAAATTTATACAATAAAATTATAAAAACATAAATAGAATAAATTGCCTTTTATTATTCAGTTAATATGATATTTAAAATGTTTTTAATAGAATACGGATATGTATTCTATTTCTATAGGACGATTTTTGGTTCGTTTCTATCTTCATATGTCGAGCTATTAGCTCAGTTGGTTAAGCCGTAATCAATTCCGTCCGCGGTATGCTTAGTGTAGTTGGTTCGATTCCCGCCGTCGTAACAAAATTAATTAAATAATAGTTGTGATGGGCTGGTGTAGTGCATGGTATATGCATGAAGGAAGTGCACTCAGCCTCTGAAATTCAGGAGCTGATGAAATTATCAGCTGGAAAGGTGGTAAAACACATATATGGTATCACAATGGGCTCTATAGCCCAAGTGTGTCCTTCGTGGACAGCCAATATAACCTAACCAAACCTAACCTAACCTAACCTAGCCTAACCTATCTTCAATTCATTCATTCAATTCCTGAAATAATGGGATTGATATTTTACATTTACACAAAAATCACAATAAAAAAATTGGAAAACTTTTACATTGGGTGTTAAAAAAATGATTTTAAAATAGAATATATGGGAAATAGTAAATTTTAAATTTATATTTTAAAATTAAATGTATTTGAAGGAATTTTACCTTCTTTGGCAATTACTTATTATTTCATTATTCACCAGACCTCTATACAAGTAGGAAATGAATCTTTAATCTTCGAATGGTGGATCTCCTTTTCATCAAACAAAGAGCTATTTTTTATTATGAAAATATATCATTTCATCACGAAGAATGTTTTTTTAAACTTATTATGGCCATAATAATCAGCCAGATATTTATACCGTAAGATGATGACATGTTTAAACAATTAACTCAGTCAGTTATTATCTTTACTAATTAAATAAAATAATATTTGTCTTCATACCCTTCTAATTTATATTTCATTAAAAGTTATATTTGTTTGGCTGTAATTAATTTTAATATTAAAATAAGTGAGCTAACTGGTAACAACAAATCTTAAATTATGTCATTCATATTTTATCAAATAAATAAAATTGTATACCTAACAGGTGCTGCCCTTTCTAGTCAAACGCTTAAATACTAAACTGTTTATTAACTTATAAAATATTAAAATAATCAACGAAGTATTAGTTAAAAGAACCAATTGATTGCAGACCACATAAATATAATATTATTATTATGCCACATATGAACGCACAGCCACAACAAACGGGACTAGGACTATATATACAAATTTGCATGTGGGTTTTTTGCCACTTTAGAGGAGCACTAAAAAGCTCAAGGTGTTGAAAAAGCGGATTCAATTTTTTGGATTAAATAAAAAATATCGATTGAAAATTACATAACCGATTTTTACTTTTTAGGGCAAAATTATCTTATATACTGAGTTTTATCGAAGTTGGAGAAAAAAGTGGTACCCCCCGAGAAAAACGCAAAAAAAAAAATTTTTTTTCAAAAAATTTAAAAGGGGTAATTTTGATCCAAAAAGTATAAAAATCAGGTTAATTTAATGATTGGACCTATAGAAAGTTACAATGTCAGCAATTGTCAAGGGCAAACCTCCATTTTCAAAAAAGTTACAGTTCCCTACCAAAAAATTCAAATACCTAAAATTGTGAACAACAGGGCGCATAAGTGAGGACTATAACGTGATAGTCTTTGTTTTTAAAGGAGAAATTGTCCAGCAAAGCGGGCGAGTATCTGCAAGTCAAATTTAAAAATGAAGAGTTCATATAGTAATGTGTCATTACCATAGGAACTCCTGAATTTAAAGCCATGCACGGTGCGAATATGGCTTTCTCCATTACCTTCAACAACTTATTGTTAGCTGTTTGGTAATCATCCTGTATCATAGTTATATTTATAAGAATTGAAATTATATATTTATTTAACTCTATCCTTGTTTTTTTTTTTAAATAAGAATTATAAAAATAAAATTACATATAAAATAGTTAGTTGACATTTTTCATTTTGACATGGATAAATAGAAGCATTCATGTGTTTCACACACCTCCACATAATGTGTGTACAATATGCATATAAGTACAACGACAAGTGTACGTATAACGTATGTACTTTTACTTCACTATATAAGTAATCTGTCGTCCAAGTCAGTCCGTTCATTTATCCATTCGTTGCGTTGTTTATCATAGTATTTACATTATTATTTTATTCATAAAGGTATATACCTTAACCATTATAAAATAGTGTTACTTTAACATGAAAAGGTCATTTCATATCAAAAAACCATCATCCACCTGTATGATGATTTGTAACGATATATAAATAGCCAAAGTACAAATAAAACACTCCCTTTAAGCGTTAATAAATTACAGTGGAACTTGGTTAGGTGGGAATTGGGTAAGTGAGAAACCTCTTTAACTGGAACTCATGCTGATGTCCTAACACTTTGATACTGAATTACCTCTGTTAGTGGGAAACCTCTTTATCTGGTCTTAATTCTTTCGATTTTATCGTCATAAACTCTCTTTAACTGAGACAGCGAGTGAATTTTATATGCGTTAACTTCTGTAACTGAGAACTAAGATAGCATCTCTTTGTTTGTTTACTTGCTTATTCTTATTGTATTCGCAAATTCCGTGCTTAACTAATTTTGAATGGAAAGACTCGCGATGAAGTCTGTGCCGAATTTAATGTCGCAAAATCTACTTTTTGTACAATAATTCATAACAAAGGTAAAATTCAATCAAAATGTTTGAAGGACAAGGAAAACTGAAACGTATACGTTTATCAGAATATCCTGAACTTGAACAGTGTTTGCTAACATGGGTCAAGCAACTTCATATTACCTTTACTATCTTTATTTGATAATAATTTATTTTTTTTTATATTTACTTACTTGGATATCTGAGACACTGGGTAAGTGAGACAAATTTGCAGGACCCATGATGTATCACTTCTTAACCAGGTTTCACTATATATTTATAAATGTACATAGCAGTTTTTTGAGCTTATTAGTTTTACGACTTATATTTAAGAGATAAAATCAAAAGAAAAATGCGGTTGTTTGTAACGCTATTTTCTGAAAAATACGTTATCTTGAATTTCGTAATGCTATCTTCTGAAAAATACGTTCTCTTGAATTTCGTTCTATTTGATATTTCAAGAAATTATTATTGAAAATTGGAGCAATAAATTAATCTGCATCAATTCTTCATCGGAATGTTTATTAGTGTTTTTGTTGTTAGAAAATTATTTAAAAAAAATATTTACACTTAATTTTGTTATTTATAATTATATTTTTTTTTTAGCTCATAGAGAGTATATCTCACTCAAAATTGGTAATATTGTTGCTTATTATTCACTCGTTAATTCTGAATTATATATAAATCTATTTCTCGAAATAATTTAAATAAGGTAAATTAATATTTTGAATATAACAAAAACTATAAAATTTTATTACAAAAATTATGGCGTTGATCAAACTCTTGAATATCCTCTGTTATATAAACTAAAGAAACTCGAAATAACTTAGCATTTAAAGAGATACATTTTTGAAAATGCGATGAAAAATCTGATATTATAATACTAATTGATTTTGCCAAGACAATAAAATAATTCAAAGTTTGATTGAGCGGTGGGTAAAACATATAAAATGACTTACAACTAAAACAACTTGTGAGTTTAATTAGCATTTTTAGCACAAATTGAGCGACGTAGCGGTACACTTTTATTGAAATCTGTATTCTAAAGTAAAAGGAATGATTATAATAATTTTTTTTATAGTTTTTTGTTCTATAATTATTCACGCATGTGCAGAGAACGTGATCAAATATCTCATCACGAGGCTGAATATTACCAAACGGTAGACGGGAGTGCTGGCGGGTTAAGTCGTTAATAAGTTAAGTAGTTTTGCATCATAAATTATATCATTTTTCAACAGGTTTTCTGTTTCGTCTTTATAAAATATATAGAAACAAAAAAAAAGATAATCATGATTAAAGGTAGGTACCTACTATACCTACTTAAGTATGACTATCAAAGATCATATAGGTAAGTAAGTATATTACGATTACTAATCTTACAAAAACAAATTGATGGATGATGATACTAATAAAAAATAAATAAGTAGCCAAATGAGATTAAAAATTTTATGTATAATTTGAAAAATCTCATTATTTTATTATATTATTATTATTAATAATAATCTACATATTACCTACCATATTTTATATACCTAGATGGGATGTTTCAGAATTGTACGGCAATATTTTAGTGTGTTTTATAAAATAAGCGAAACGAATTTATATAAACAATACATTTTTTAATGGCCTTAAATGTTATGCGATTCTGTATTCTTTTCTGGAAAATTTTTCACGGTATCTTTGAACAGCAGTCACTCCATTTCGATGTACGTGTCCATTTCTTAAATGCAAGCTTGTTTTTTCTGAAACAGTTGAAATCGTTACGACTCTTATTTATTTTTATAAAATATTGATAGCCACAATATTCACTTACAACAACTGCTGGTAAAACTAAAGAGTAACTCAGTTTGTTAAGCAGTGTTTGTTTCTAATTGACAGTTTTTTAATCACTTGACAAAAAAACCAACATTAAATAATGGGAATATTGGCTAAATTTTTCACTGAGCGGACAGAAAAGTGCAGTTGGCTTTTGAAAATCTTTAGAAGTATGCAAAATATAAGGAATAAATAGGAAGATATCAAAATTTGTGTTATTGCCATAGAGATTACATATAAAACTTTATTTGCAAGAACGAGCAGGGCAACTAGCTTTGAATGCGAATAACTTCTTCTTTTTTAATCCCTGAACCAAAACAAAAGGGATGTAATAAGTTTGACCGCTGTGTGTGTGTGTGTGTTTGTCTGTCTGTGGCACCGTAGCGCCTAATTGTTTATACGAACTTTTGTGCTTAAGTTTAAGATGAGAAATACCTTAAAGAATATTGTGGAATTCTGAAACATTCTGTATGTACGAAGAAAATAAGCTTATTTTCTTTATTCTTTGGCCTCGAATTAATAAGCAGAAGAAATCCACAATTGAATAAACTAATTCCATCACTAAAAAATATATGAAATAAAATTATATACTCATATAAATGAACAAATAAATATATGCGATTCGATATATTATTTATAGTACATACTGTTTGTCTGATTAGCTTCTTTTTTTTAAAACAATATTCAAAGATTATAATTTTTGTTTTTTTTTTTTTTTTTTTGTATTATTTATTGTATACAGGCTAGAAGTAACGAACTTTTTGTCATTAAAAGGCATATTTATCTTTGAACTCTTGACACAACTTATAAATCTGAGACTTCTTGGCTTCTAAATCTTAACTTCTGAGACTTCTGCTGCATGTATTTAAACTTATGTATTTCGAAAAGGCCCGAGTCTTTCTTATTGATCGAAATGGCACTATACAATATATATGATTCCTTATCGCTATGGATAAGTTCAAAATAGTCCTCAGATATCTTCTAATGTCCCAAAAAATTAATTATAAACCTATCTGTTAAAAGTAGTGCCAACACCTGCGTTTTATTTCGATCAATACATGGTCCATACTATTTAAAAAAGATACTGCAGAGTATTAAAGATTTTACATCATATCTTCCGCTAATAATTTTTTAGAAACTGTGTCACTAATACTACAGCCTGCTATAAAACCTTAGAAATTTTATAAAACAATAATAATATTTTGTGGAATTTTTGAAAGCTATTATTATGTCCGATTTTCCAAACCTTAAAAGAGTTCAATTGAAATTCGTTCGTTTAGAAAATTAGTTTTGATAAAAAAGTTTTTTTTTTGTCATGACTAAAAACTAATAAAATCTGACCCAAAACCAAAGGGAAAAATTCAAGTGAATTTGGAGTGAATTCATCTGTTTCGTGATCGTTATTTCAAGGGTTAAAATATTTCGAACCAAGTTAACTCAGGCTTCGGATCAAGTTAACAGTGGAGTTAGGGTAGAAATTTTATTTTTAAAACCATTTATCTGTTATCTTTCATGGGTGCGGTACTACCTCTCCAAAATACTGTGTTTTTACAAGTTTTTCATTTTTATACTAGGAATTACAGATTGAAAACAGAAAAATGTTTTGAGTTGTTTCTACAGTTAGTACATAATATACTTAAGTATCTAAAATTGTATACTCAATGTCGATCTAAAAAAACCATTAAGGACGTAGAAACGGCTTTATCTGTAGGAGCAATGACAGGTATATATGGTCCTCACTCAAATAAAAAATTAAAATAGTAAGCGATTTATTTCCATTCCGTTCCTTAATAAATTCGATATTTTGTTTTACATTGGCCTTTGTTTTATTTGTTTTCATTGTTCCAATTTTCAATTTTTTGAAATTAAAGGAATATTTTTTTTAAATTTGTCGATCTGACGCTACACTATGACAAAAAGAGTTCCTGTTTGAAATGCTGAAACGGGACTCCCTCAGGGAGCTACGCCACTGAAAAACGTGTACCTAATATTATACTCTAGATAATAATATAACCGTCTAGTAAATAAATAATAAAGAAATCTAATATAATAATATTTTTAATAATTGATCCAATTATAACAATATGATTTCAAAAACTAAATGATTGTTATTATCTGCTGTACTAAGAAGGAAATGAACGGCTGACTGTTGTAGTATGTACCTATATAATTGGAACAATTTGGATAAATCATAAAATCCATTAATCTATATGGCGACTGACTGTGAGTGATGTGTGTCGTATTGTTTGTTTCTATACCTTCTTAACTAACAACAGTAGGTAAAAAAAAAAAATAATAAACGTAAAATGAAAGAACAAAAATTGATTAGTCAGTGATGTTACAAAAACGCGGTGTGTGTTCTTCTTAGTAAGCTTTGGAAAAAAATAATAATCAAATGTCAATTGTTTCAAGTAAACCAAGTCAATTAATGAATATAAATTTCTGTACAGACCATTTTTCGGTTTGAGAAATGGGATTATTTTCATCGTTATATACTGATATATATTTGTGATGGTCTTCATCTCTCTTTTGTAACTAAAAGCTCGCCACCAATGAATTTTGTAAAGCCTTGTTTCTTAAGAGAATCAAACTCATAGTGGTAATATAATGTATATAATATTTTACGATTTGGAATAGTGCAGGTTCTTCGACGCAAGACTATCCTAATTCAATTCATTGTCCAAAAGAATATAAATGAATAATTGAAGGGCCTTAGTGATAAAAGAAGAGCTTGAAATCACGTGATTTGAAAAATTTCTGAAGAATATCGTTTAGCTGTTTATTTACAAAAAGATGACAAATAATATCAAACGAAAATATTCTGATTAATTTATAAATCGAAATATTCCAATTCCAGATACGTGCCGGACATAATTCTTGTATAAATGGTTTTCTTTCACCCATATAGTGTTAATTGATGCCATTGAATTTTATGCAAAATATCCATGAGCAATTTGTAAGATTTCAATTTAGTTGAAAATCAGCTTGGAGTTATTCCGAATATCATGCCCCTAAATCCTATAGTTTTCTATCACTTTTTACGATCTAAAAGCATCCAAGAATATTGATATAATCCACAGTACGTATTAATAATAGTTTGCATTGTTTTTCACGATTTTTCAGAGTGATAATCAATGAAAAGTGTCATTGTTAGTTTCTGACCTTAAAATTATCTTCAGATTGAAGTAATACCATTGCCACAATTTTATTTCAAAGAGCTAATCAGTGAAAATTACCATTGTGACTTCCCGATCTTTAAATCATCCTTCAAAATTGAGTTAATCAAGGGAAAGCAACCATAAAAGATAAATCGACTTAAAGTGAATCATATAATTAATTTTGCAGACAAAAGCTTATAAACTCAGTTTACAAGAGATCATACATTTGATTTGATTGACCGACTGTAATTATAAAGTCTAATTTAAAACAGTAGTTAATGTTTTTGTAGTCATAACTAACTATTAAAGGTAGGTAAATATAGAAATAAATAAATAAATGATGGTATTGTGGTTTCCTTTAGACAATATGAACGGATTATTTTACGGAGTAGGTAAACGTATATAAATATGACTTATTTTTGTTTGTTATATTAAGCGAAGATCTTTGACTGGCTGGCTGGTTTGGTAGTTGTAGTAAGTAAGATGATGATATTATTTTATTATATGAGAATTGAATGTCGTCTTCTTTTTATTTAACTTTTATCCGCACGATTATATTATATGATTCTTGTTATTACACTTAAATTATAATTTTATTTGTTATTATTTGAACTTGTACTATATTGGGTACATGTAAATTCTTGGGCTAAGTGATCATATATAACGGTTAGAGGCAATAGGATGTTGGACTAGTTTCTAGAAACCATCTCAGAGCAAAAGTGCTACTAATTATTTTATATATTTTCTAAAAAAAATAACTAATAAGAATGCAAGGTTTAATTAACCAATCAATGATATTTGTGCTGTAGATACCTAAGCATAAAATTTATGATGCCACAAACATAATGTTTTATAATTAGCAGACTTTTTCAAGGGTGAATTAAGACAATGGAACCATTTTCAGGTCTCAAGTGGCTTGATCTAGATTTTCTCTAGATGGTAGTATAAGAGCAAATCGTAGACTTGTAATCACGTGTGTATGGTGGAACAAAAAGTGAAAATATTTTGGCTTTACTCGCCCTTGAGTACCTCTAATATGTCATAATTTTTTATTTTGTCACAATAACAGCCCAACCAAACCGTTTATAATCTTAAATTATATAAACATTTAGATTTTTTATTTTTTCTCAGATAGACGAATTAGTCAAATAACCGGCAAATATTCTTCAAAACCTGCAATTCAGAATATTCAAATATTCTTCTAAAACTGTCAAATAAATAGCCTTGTACATAATTTTATCATTGTGTTTTGGATGTACAATAAGAATACATTGACAAGGCTGTGAACAGGCAAGTATGGAAGTTATCGATTCACTACTGTTGCATGAATTGAGTGATTGGAGTGCAATATTATAGAAAACGTACGGAAAAATTAGGGCTAAATATAGCAAAATCAAAATAGTAGCATCAATTCTAAAAACTTGAAGCCAAGGTTAAAAAAAATCAGAATTCGAGATATAGAGACCAGTAGTCACAGAATCTATTCTGTCACCGCACACTTTACAAAAGGAGTGTCAGGAATGGAATAAAATGAAAAAACTAAGACAATAATAAAAATGACGAAAACGAATGTATACGTACAACCAAACCATTGATTTTGCGGGAAGCTTTTCTTTCCGTGTGGGACAATATGGTATAAACTGGCAAAGAAGTCGTTCTCTCGTAATATTACGTGTGGCGAATGAATTTTGATATTTAATGGACAACTATTTATCGTTTCTTAACACTAGTAAACTATTCATACCTACTGAAATATATATGAGACGGTTAGTTCAACGCAGAAAGACGTATAATTGATACTTGCAAGAAAAAGCTTAGGTAGTCAAATTAACAGTGTCCGGATATACTAGGTACTGAATTCAAATGAAGTATCTGTGTTCAACCAGGTAAACCTAGACTTTTGAGAATTAAAAACATGAAAGTAGCCGAATTATTTAATTCTTATAGAAAATATATCATAACACACTTTGTCAAGATTTCATATTTTTCATAACTTACATAAAATACTTTCTTTCGTAATATTTTATTTTTCAAAACAACTTAAAAGTTTTCAATCAAAATTCAACATGGTCAAATAATCAAAAAAAGGGAACCGAAATGGTCCTAGGTAATGACCCATATATACTAGATACTATAACATTTGAATTTCTAAGCAACAATTAACAAAGTGTCTCCAGATCAAAGCATTTTATGAAAAGGATTCACAAAACTATTCAAAAAGTAAGTATAGTATGTTACTTAAAATTGGCTTAAAATAAATTTACGCCTTTCTAATCACTTTTGTTATAATTTGAATAGAATACAAATTATACAAAATACTTGAAAAATAAGTCAAGCGTAAGTACTTAGTATGTTAAACTAGATAAAAATTAGGTTAAATTTACCAAAAATTTGTATAGGATTACAAATCCGTCTTTTATATTTATTTGTAATATAAAGGGAAAAAATGATATGTGTTTGACACGAGCCTGTTCTTAAGTATTAATTTTACAAAAGGCTTAGTAGTAAAAGATACATGTTTTTTTGAACTAACTCAGTAATAAAAGATCTGTGTAGTAAATGATGCATTAAATTAGACAATATTCCGACAATGTCTAGGTTTTAAATTTTCAATTGCTCATAAAGCGTTGAATACGTTCAATTTTGATTTCAAATTTTTCAAAAAATTTCCTTATCACAAAGTTTTGAGTAAAAACATAGCAATTACGGGCTATGTTAGGTTAGGGTAGATTAGATTATATTGGCTGTCCACGAAAGACACACTTAGGCTATAGAGCCCATTGTGATATCATATGTGTTTTACCACCTTTCCGCTGATAATTTAATTTATCAGCTCCTAATTCAGAGGCTGAGTGCACCTCCTTCATGCATATACCATGCATATACCATGCACTACCCCAGCCCATGACAACTATTAATTTAATCAATTTTGTTGCGACGGCGGGAATTGGTTACGCTTTAACCAACTGAGCTAACAGGGCGACAATTACGGGTAAACTATTGTTTACAATTTGCTTTAAAGAAATTATTGAATAAAATCGAAATTTTGATTTTCAAAACTACAATTTTTCGTTATTGAAGAAACATATTGTTGTAATTTTAAAAGGTCATAATTTTGTAGTAAACTGTGTAGTTACAGTTTGTAAATTCCTGTTTTTCTTTGCGTTTTCACGATTTTATCATGCGTCTACCAGATTAATAACTATACAGGGAATGAAGGGCAACTCTTAGCGAAGAAAGTGTTATCTTTTTCAAATTGTCTTAAGATGTTTCGATACCGATCGCACAAGGCTTTTTCGAAGCACCTACTTTTACAGTTTCGTAAATTGTGTAGAAACATTATAATATTTTGCAACGAAAACATTTACGAAAATAATACTATTGAAAGCTACAATTTGAGTCTCGATCGAATTTCCTGCGAGTGAACGAAGTTTTCTAGTGAAAAAACCGTGTTTTCTCCTAAATTTTCGAACGGATTAGACTCCAGCTAGTTTAAGTTTTCTTGCACTTAACCTTTTGTTGTTTTATTAAAATACTTTTTATTTGTTAAAAGACTTTATTTTTTCGTACCTTTTCCAATTTGTTTATAACCTACACTCCGGTTTTCCCTAAAGTATTTTTCTTAAAAACTACTATTATTCTCCTAATTTTGGATATTATTTGACCTTTTTTGCTAATTTTGAGGTGAGCTACATCTGAGACAGTATCGTGTAATTTTGAAACACTCTATATATAAGAACAGATGGAAACTTTATCATCGTAATTTTGTAATTTTATTCATATTTTAAAAGCTATTAACTAAGGAATTTCTCAATAAAATGTGAAATAATAAAAATGATCTTCTTTTGTTAGGGTTGATGTTTATACTTAAAGGTATTAAATATTCCTTTAAAATAGACCGCACATTATGATAATTTTAATTTTATTTTATTGCACATATTAGAACTATTATAGTTGCCATCTATCAAGATTGCTAGTGACACCTGTGTTAAATAAATTAAGATGTTTTCAAAACTTATAAAAATAAAATCTAATAAAATGTAAAAATATCATTTATTACGGCTGCCTGGCTTGGGTTCGATATTATAAAACATTAAATGTGAAACACTTAGCATGATAATAAAATAAATAATTTTCTACTCTTTTTTTAACATTCTGGTAGAAAGTTGTTGCGTTCACCCTGAAAGTCCAATTAGAACATATTGTAAAGCCAATACGTCGACGAGTATACAAACAATTTATAATTTGTTGGTTCTAATTAGTAAGACGAGCAATTAAGAGGTTTTTCATCAACAAAGTACGAAACTTTAAGTTTAATGGTTGTGTATGAGTTATCATTAAAATTTTATCTATTTTAAAAAGCAATTCATGAAATTTTGGGTACTTTCTAACATACAACAAATGATAGCCGTAAATTAACTTAGCAATGAGCAGGCGAAAAATATAACTTTTCGATTATTCAATCACGATAATCGTTTTGTTTTATAAAGGTTTAAAATCTTTGACAGTTTATAGCAGACATACTATATGCTAGTACGTTAGTAATTATAATTGGAAAAATCACCATAATATATATATATATTTATATTTATGTCCTAAGAACCTGAGAGGGATCGCCAGCGAACTCGATTCTGTGCCATGGACTTGGACGCCAACAAATGCTCGCCAACGAACTCGATTCTGTGCCATGAACTTGACTTCTCCCCAGGATTTGTCTTTTTCAGTAATTTCTTGCTCCAGGGTTCTTCGCCAGGTATGACGAGGTCGGCCCACCCTTCTTTTTCCTTGGGGGTTCCATTCAAGTGCTTCTTTGGCAATGCTGTTGTTTCGCCTGAGTGTGTGACAAATCACCATAAAACGTAACAATATTTTACTACACGTGAAAATACTATAGTCAGGTCCATAACTAGGGTGTGGCAAAGGAGGCACCCGCCACCGGCGTATAAGAAATAGAGACGCAAAACAAAACGTAAGTTTTTTACGTAAGATAAAAAGTGAGTAAAGAATCATGTAAAAGTCGCTCATTAATTTACACAAAGTCATAAAGTTAAAAATTTTATTTTTTTACAACACAGGCAAATTTGATTCGATCATATTGGAATTTTTTTTGAAACCCACTAATTTTGGGTTATTTTTTTCAGCTACGATGTCGGTTTTTCGCTAACTATTATTAATGTGCTTAATTCCGAGACCAGAGCTCCACCATTCTTGAAACCAATTAGATCTATGTTAATATTGATCGCACATTTGAAAAGTATGACTCAAATTTGGTATGATTACATACTTGGTTTATCAAAATTGGATTAAATTTGGATGTGATAGAGAAAAATTAAATTTTTTGGATTCTGATGGCGTTATTAAGTTTAAATATTCGATTGATAACACAGGCAAATTTGATCCAATCTTATTGGAATTTTTATTGACATCCACTAATTTTGGTCATTACTTTCAGCTCTGGTCATTACTCTCATTTTCTCGCTAGCTATCACTTATGTGCTATCACTTATGTGCTATCACTTATGTGCTATCACTTATGTGCTATCACTCAGTAATATTACGGAAAATAATTTTTAATTTATTTATTAATACAAAAATTTTTCCTTAATCAGAAAGATATTGGTTTGACTTCATTATGTTCTATCCATCACGGTTTAATTGCTCATCATTTGTTGGTATGCATATTTTTCATAATATTTAGAGTAGGTTCCATTACATATTGATTCCATTAATATAAGTACTTACCTAGGGTCTTTGGAATAGTACAAAACTACAAAGATAATTATGATGAACCGACCTCACATCAATAAATGATCTATATTTTTACCTTTGTCGGCATTTTTTGGTTGTTTTTTTTTTTTTTGGTTTTTTGTTGTTGTTAAAGAAATAAAAATTTTTACATATTGAAATTATTATTATTACTTATATTGTGACCACAATTGAAATAATAAATATTTAATATTTTTTTCAACTTTCGTTAATAGAGTCTTTGCTCTAGCTAGAGCACAAGTAAATAATCAGTCATATCTTACCGAATAACAATAGCTTAGTTCAAGTAACCAATGCATAAACATTTCCAATAATAATAATGCTATCAGAAGTTAAAGACAACAGATTTAAAGTAAGCACAATGCAATTTTTATGTTATGTTATAATTCATATCCTAATCAAACCAAACGTAATGTACTCAAATATTGGGTTGACTATAAATCAGAAATATGTCTTTTTTAAACTAATACTACAACTGTTTCACACGGTAAAAACTGGAGCCCTTGTTCCGGAATTAAGCTCATAAGTGATTGCTAGCAAAAAATTGACATCACAGCTGAACAGAATGACCCAAAATTAGTGGGATTCAAAAAAAGTTTCAATATGATCGGATCAAATTTGCCTGTGTTATCAAAAAAATCGAATTTTTTAAATTTATGACGTCATCAGAATCCAAAAAATATAATTTTTCTCTATCACATCCAAATTTTATCAAATTTTGATAAAACAAGTATGAAATCCTACTAAATTTAGGTCATACTTTTCAAATTTGTGATCAAAATTAACCTAGCTCTACTTGGTTTCAAGAATGTGGAGTCCTGGTCCAGCAATTAAGCACATTAATGAGACCTAGCGAAAAACAGACATCACAGCTGATAAAAATTACCCACAATAAGTGAGTTTTAAAACCAATTCCAATAAAATCCGATAAAATTTGCCTTTGTTATCAAAAGAATCGAATTTTTAACTTTATGACTTTATGAAAATTAATGAGCGCCTTTTTACAGGATTCATTACAATATTTTTGTTTTACGTATAAAACATACGTTTTGTTTTGAGCCTCTATTTCTTGTGCGCCGGTGGCGGATACCTCCTTTTCCACGCTCTAGTTACGGACCTGATAATAATATACATATAAATTTACCAACTTTCTTTGAAATTGAATTTTTAGCAGGTCAGTTATTTAACAAAAACTGAAGGTGAGGTATTTTTATACTCATACCTTCTTAGGGATTTCTTAAAAACACTGCTTACCTGAATTAAAATATTCATTCTATTTTTTACTCACATAAACATCAGTATTTGCTTGAACATCCCAAAATATCAATTGCAGAGGCACACAATATTTAGATGAATGTCATTGTCTGTTGCGCCTTTATGGCTTATAATATTCTTTGTCGGTATAAAATAGATATGTTTGTACCTACAATAAAGATGGCGACCGCAAATACAATTTTAACAACTTAGAGGTTTGTTGGTAACTTTATGGTTTTGTACAATAAATTTTTCTTCAAACTATATAACAATAATTTTACTTAGTTACTACACAACACTCCTATCTCAGCTATAATATTATGATGGTTGCCCCCTGGTTGAGACAATTTCCTGTGTTTACTACGGTGTGGTATTCTGTTTTTTTTTTCTTTTTTAATATCACCATCATGGTGTGTTATTATAACACCATAAAATAATTATTTCTATGTACTTACAAAAATAAGTTTTACAGTTAAATATTGTAGATACTTAAATTGTTTATTGATGAGGCTATATTTCGGTGAACATAATATTCAAAAATTATTTCTCCAACATAGAATACTCTTTTCTCGTTGGAAAATCTCATCAACCGAAGTTATTTCAAAAAAATATTAATGCCTCGATTTATTCTTTCGAGGTAAATTCAAATAATAATTACACGTGTAATATGTTCATAAATAATACGGTGATATTGTCACTGATTGGTACCTGAAAGGAAAGGGAGTCAGACCATTAATTTTACTTGTCTAGTTGAAAAAATTATGTTTATATTAATGGAAAATTTCAATTTGTAGAGAGTTTTTAAAAGAAAACAACTACGTTTTCCGTTTTCTTATAAATGCATGTCTTTATTTCCACCCTTTGTTCACTTATCACATTAAGTAAGAGTACATTAGGTAATTTATTTATGATTCTTTACTGCGCTTTCAAAAGCGACTGTCACTAGGTAATTGAAAATGAAAAAAATAAACTAATCTAAGTTATTTGAAGATTAGACAAGTTTTCGCAATCCTACCGCTTCATATACAAATCATCGATAAAAATATCATGGACATAGTATGTATTAGTAAAATTTCACTAATTAGAATGACTGTTAACATTGTAGTAATTGCTTTGACAAACTAAATTGGCAGTACATAGTCGGTGTGGTACTGAAGTCGTGTGAGTGCAACCCCTGTAGTCCACACGGCTAACTTCCCAGAGGGGGAAAAAACATTTAAAAAAGGGTCTTGTAAGCCTTCACAGATTGTTCTTCAAACATGTACTAAAGCTTATTTTGTTTATTAAGTTTTTTTCAGTTTTTTTATTACCATTAAAAAACGGCTTCATATCATAACTGGTTCGCGAGATAATCGAGGCGAAAGAATCCGAACGAGCACACAAACATACGCACATACGAACACACACACACAAACATCACATTGAAAAGGTTTGATTCGGATATTGCGACCCTGAAACCACTGGAAATATGTAAAACTGAAGATTTTCAAATTCGGCCCCATTACATTAACTTCCTCTGGGAAGTTAACAAGGACAATTTACAAAAAAAATATGATTTCATATTTGTCTCAACCCATTTCATCCATTCCTATAGCTCCATAAAATAAAACTTATGTCATAATTAACGCAGTAATATACAGACCCACGAAGTTGGATGGAAATAATATTAAAAATTTTGACAGAAGACTTTTTTAAAGGAAAAAGTGCATAATAATCATAACATGTTATGTATGTAATAAATAAAATATATTAAAATCAAAGCACATAAATTATTGGACATAGAAATTTGTTAAAAACAATTTGTCATATTGTCTAATTGTATGAAACTTGAACAATGACTAGAATTAAATTGTAATTGAAAATAATACACATTTAAATTATTATTATATACACAATTCTATTTTATTAATGACATAAAAAGTAGCAAGAGTTAAGTTTGCGTAGGGGTTTTTAAAATATAAAATATAATATAAATGAATATTCTTGTATGGCTGTGTTCGGAATATATTTTTATTAACAGTAAAAGTCGAATACAATGTCGTTTAGAATAGATATGCGATTGTATATTCTGCAGCTACTAGAAAAGAAAGTGGTTTAAGTTTAAATATCATTATGCTCTCATATTTTAGCTTGCTACAAAAAAATTGAGTTCGATTCGGAAACTTAAGTATTTGCATTTTACTGTGATATTGCACTTTCTGACATTTTTCTTTTATTTTTACTTTAAAGCTGGTTTAATCAGAATGGCTGCGAAGGCATAGGCCATTCCACTCATCCGTGTGTATAATAAAATTTAATGTTTCCAGTGACTCCATTTTTTTTTTGTTATCTAATATTTTTTGTCTTTATCATTCTTGGTATCACTACCTTTTTAATCGAAATAGCCCAGTCATTTAAAGGACTAATGAGAAAGATATTAAACAAAAAATTATTTCAGTTGGAATAAGGACATCCTCAACCCCCTTCTTCTGTATTCTCTCATTTATAAACTGCTCTCAAGATAGTTGCTCTGAACTTTAAATTCTCAGTCCGATGAATTACCATAGTAATATGTTGAAGCGCAACGTATAGATTGTATGCTTAAATGGATGTCTCATGGCAGCTATGCGTCAAAATCTCAAAAAATAAGACTGAAAGTTTCAATTCAAAATCTAGAATAACAAGGGATTTTCAAAATAATTAAATTGGAAAAACATTCTTCCTTAGATCATCTTTCGATAATCAACATGAAAATCCGCTAAAATTTAGATTTATCTTGAAATATTTAGAACTTACGTTTAAATTAATATTATTTTGTAAAAAGATTAATTTAAAATCCAAGCTTTCTTAATCTCTTCCTGAACTACGTGTTTATCGAGACCTTAATACATCATAGACTTAATTCCCCAATCTAACGCTGACATACCTTTGATTTACCTACAACATAAATTCAAAACACAACTCCGTCTTTAAGAACTGAATTAATCTTAATGTAAAGATTAATTCAGGTCCAAAATTTCTAAAAAAAACCGTTTCAAAAGGCATTTTTATGTTTACTATGGCTCTGCAGCGGTAGGTTAAGAAAACAAAAGTTAGACATACTTAATATTTGTCTTTTTCGGTTAAAGTTGGTATTTGGTTACTTCCCGGTATTTTAATGAATTAGAACATGAGAACTCAACAGTGACGTTTTATTTGGCTCCACTGTAAATTAATTCTCCGACTTTTTATATACAGAACATATTCATAATATAAAAAATAAAATAAATATAATTATATCTGTTATAACTTCATCATTCATAGATAGCATAATAAAATAAATATAATATAAAAATAATTTAATGTAATAGGCGTATAATATTACAAATAATTTTATATTTTTGATCAATTTAAATAATAATTATCTATAACGATCTCTAAAAGTCTGCTATATCTTCAAACGTATGAGTTAACATGTGTAGGTTGTTGAAATGGTCTGAAATAGATTCATTCAACACTATAATGGTTTGATGTCTACAAGCTATATATATTTGTGAAACCATATCGTGGTTTCGATAATGAAAGTGGGCAATAAACTTTCTATGTGTTAGTATATATTCTGAGATCTAATAATAAAGCGAAAATTTGATCATTGATTTTAGCTGTCTCATGGAAGATTGAAAATATTAAGTTAGTATATAACGAAAATTGCGGTTTTAGAATCGGATTAATAAGTATTGGATTTTTCAATCAATCAAAAAATTTTTTTTTAAGTTTTGGATTGATTACCGTCATGTTGTACAAAGGGCGTGAAGAAATGCAATAAGTTAAACGTTCATGATTTTACGTGGCTCTCCATTCAAACAGTACTTTGTCAACGGCATGTTCCGAAATTCTAGATTGCATTAGCAATTGCAAGAACGAGGATCTGATAAAGTTGGAATAGCAGTTTATATGCAGAATGGGTCCACTGAGTGGGTATCAAACCCTCAACTTCTGACACTGATTGAAAATATTAAAATTATACGGGCATTTTACTTAATGTCAAAATAAACACACGCAGCTATCTCTGTTAGCAAAGGTACAACCTCTTAAGAATCATTTACTATCAATGAATGAAGTTTACAAAAATAATTATGGGATGTGCACCCCCATGATATACGTATCAAGTGGCAGGGCTTGCTGGTAAGTAAGATCTCATTTACCAACCCTTCCACCATATTTGATATGCATACATTTTTTTAACTTTAAATTAAAAATATAAGTACAAAATACTTTCTAAAGGATAAGCTTTTTCGATACTAAGAAAAAGAAAATTATTGTTTCTATGTTTCTTATACATGACTATTTATAAAAGCTTGAGGGGTTCATCATCTTGTATATTTTTAATTGAGCGTATCCAGCTTTAACAATTATTCATGTAAGAGTAACTCATACAAGTATTTATTTTCTACGTTTAAGAATAATAACAGCTTGTCCTTAAAACAAATTTTTTTTAATAAAAAAATTTTTATTATAATTTGTACAAATAAATTTGTCTTGTACCTCATTAACACCAAGTAAGCGAAATTGATCAAATGTTATTGGCATTATGTAAAAAAAAAAAAAAAAAAAAAACACAATTACAACAGAGTAAAAATTATTCTGTGCATTTATTATACACTATTTTAGAACTCTTTTAGAACTGCACTTTATAGTAGGAATCTCTCTTAAGATTTATTTTTGTACTCCGTATATGATAGGTAATATAATAATATATAAATTTAATGATATATAAATCTTTTTAACATAACTGTGTGAAACGAATTAAATTTGTTACGATGTAGTATCTAAATATGGATGTTAGATGTTAAGTTTTAAAAGATATTCATATATTAGACCGTGAGCTCATAATGAAGTGAAATTTACATGATTCTGTTTTTCGATTTTCATGTTTGTCGTATATAAAGAAGAATATACGAAAAGAAAAATCGTAGAAAGTCATAAAAATCGAAAAATAGACCCCGCAATTTAAGATAGGAAAATTGCTTTCTGTGAATGTTTTTCAAACCACCCCTAAAATACTCTTTGAATCGTACTGATCAAAAGCTATCGGCAGTGCAAACATTTTTAACGACTAGTTTTCGGGTTAGTAGCGATTCAAGCTACGCATGCATTACAGTTTTAGTATATGACTAGAAAAATGACTTTCTGCGAAATTTTTTGAAAAAATTTTTTGGATCGTTCCGATCAAAATCCCTCATGACTACAAAATCGTTTAACAAGTAGTTTTCCAGCTACACATAAATTATAGTTATAGTACCTACATGACTAGGAAAATAACATTTTGTGAAACTTTTTCAAACCACCTCCAAAATGTTCATTTTCCTACCTTATTTTGCGAGGTCCTTTGATTTTCATAAATTAGAAACTCGAATTACTGTTAAAATCACAATTTTTTTAATAACTCAACTAATACTTGTCATACCTACAAAAGGGCAAGGCAAAAATCATGGAAATTTCGTTTCATTATGACCTCAAGGTCAATATGACGAGATGTTAGAATATGATAGAAATAAGTAATTTTTCTTTGCTTTTTTATAAATATTTCTTGAATAAATAATTTATTTTCATTCATAAATATTTATTACTATTATCAAGTTTTATTTATTACTAGCTGTCCTCCAAGATTTCGTTACCCGGTTCTATTTTTCTCAAACCGTTTGGATAAATATAGATATATTTTATTTATTTATAAATTACCGTAAATACAAAAAATTTCCACGTGTCTGCTATTTCAATGAAACTGATAAAAATTATGCTAAATGAATTGTAATTAATTTTCATAAAGCATATGGTTATTGGTTGAACAAACAATTGTTCGGAAAAGTCTATAAAAACATTGAAGTAAATTTCACTGTAGATTTAGAAGAAAAGAATATAAATTTTCGTACTCATAATTCAAATAAAAAGTTATAAAAACAAAGTAATTCCTACTTAATTTTAATTGCATCTCTTTACATGCAGAGGAGATGCGAAATTACTCGGGATAGAAAAATGCATAAAGGTCTAAATAAAATTTGTTAGGATTACACTAATTATTTTAAAATATTTGTTTATAATTTCAGAATATTCATAAAAATTCTTATTCATAAACCAAATTTAGTGATGAAAAATTGTCTACAAAATTTACTATTTTTATTTTATAAATTAATTTCTTTTAATGAACCCTCAAACTTTAAACTTGAACCTAATCAACAGGCCGACATTTTCAATATTTTACAATTTATTACAATTAATTATTAAATCCTACAATTAAAATAAAATTACTGACTTATTAATTTATTGATTTGAAAGAAATTAAGAGAAAGCATGCGAAAAAAATGTTTAATAAATAAAGAATAATAGATAATTAACATATTCATAAAAAAATGTAGATGAGAAATTACGGGGTCATATGATTAACTCAATCAAGGTTATTATTTAACTAAGAAATCGATAGTTAATTTACACGAATATATCACACACGATGTCTATCTATGAAATGTATGAAGTACATTAATTTCTATCAAAAGAAGTATATTGTAAGTACCCACATAACCTCTATATAATGCTATAATTGTAAAATCAGCAGAGAGGTACGGTAATCGTAAATACTCCAGCAAACGAGGATTAAATCTCTAAATTATTTTCTTTAAAAAGTATATCGGATACTTTTTAAAGTACTGCAAAAATTATTATAAATGAAAAAAGTTCAAAGTAATTTGCACGAAAATTAATGTAGTTATAATGAAAAGAGTTTTCCGTATTTTTTGTTTTGTTTTATTCAGCACAAAAATTGATTAATTTATCACGGGAAATTAATGCTTGCCGCTGCCCACTTTTATTTAGGTGCTGACAACATGCTCAAAAAGTTCTAGCAGTTTTTGAAATATTAATTTTAATGCAATTGCTACTAATAATTAAAATACAATTAATCTTTTTTGATTGGCTTTCGTTTAAAATAATTTAAACAAATTCCTTTTATAATATAGATTCATGCTTCTATAATTTATAAAAAAAAAAAAAATAGTAGCAATTACTTATCAACACCGTTTTTTTTTTCTTAAAAACTTTTCTCTTAATTTATAGTAATGATATAAAAACTTGATTTTCATAGCTCGTTCTATTCTTGAGAAATTTTGCACTTACTGTGCCTTTAAAAGCATACCGACACATGATAATCGGTTTAAATTGCTATTTTAAGGAATCAGATGATCCTGAAACTTGAAATATCGATAGAAAACAAAAGAAGTCATTTTCTAGATTAAACTCATGCCTCTGGAACATCAATATATTAATCCACACTTTATATATAGAGGTTTTAAAAAAAAATGTAAGAATAATAAAAGAAATTATTGTTATAGTATTTATTTTTGAATATATTTTGTATGTATAAATAAATATAAGGTACCATCAAGTTAATTAGGACACTTGAAACCACCTAAATTTCACATTTTGTTGCTTTTGTTGTTGTTACATGTATGATACCAGTACAATAATAATATTAATAATAAATAATATATTATTGAGCAGATAGCACCTGATCATATTTTTTTAATAATAAAAAAAAAATCATTGCATATAGTCTTTTTCCTATAAAAGGATAAAAAAAGAAGTTTTAATTAATGTAGTCCAGTGAAAAAACTCTTGAATTTTTTTCGTCTATTAATTGAAAAATCCTCGGAAAATGGATAGTCTGTGACCAAATGTTTACACACAAATCTATATTCTTCCTTTTTTGTGTTGAAAATTAAACTAAAACACTTAAATATCTTTTTTTTTTCCACGATTAGTGATCCCGTATTGTGTAAAAATAATTTCTGTTTCTTATGAATATGCAAGCTACTAAGTTTCGTTTCATCAATTACCAGTCTTTAGAATATATTTATATATTTCATGTATCTAAAGTAATCAGTGTTTAATTAATTCGACTAACACAATTCCCAAAATAAAACAATCGGTCGGTCAAACAATTGAAAAGATAATAGTTAAATAAATAATAATTTATATCTAGCTGAACTAAAAGGTAGAAAATAATTTCTTTGAATTCAAAAAAGTTATTTTATCGTAAACATGCGTGGGGTGTTAAATTTCAATTATTGTAAATATTTTATAGACAGATATTGATAGAAGTAAAGTCATTATAAAATATCTAAAAAAAGCACCCACGCTTTTTTACGATTAAATGATTTTTTTGAATTTAACGAAATTATATTCTACCTTTTAGTTCAGATAGTTACAAAAGAATGTTTTGTAGTTTCGGTCCTTGATAGGTATGCCAAGATATGATAAACTAAGAATTATTGTTTTCAAAAATACACAAAATACATTGTCTACACCGACAAAAGAATATTTCTACAAAATAAGCTCCATGTAAAAATTCAAGTTTAATAGCTTAAAAAAATTGTCATTTAATTGAAAAATTTCAAGTGACATGAAAAACTCTATATGGTATTATTACCCATACATATAAATATTGTGTACAATAATATTGTTTAGGTCTTTGGGGTCAAGTGGCACTCCTTTTCGTACATACGAGCATGCATATGTGCTTGTAAGTGAACATATATTATTCTAGATGTATATTTGTTAATTTTGTCTTCTTAATTTATATAACTTATGGTGTTTATGGTAGGGTTTTCCAAAAAAAAAAAAAAAAAACTCTGAAACTCTCCTATACATTTGTAATTTTTGAAAATTAATTGTTCATAAATTATAGCAAATATAAATAGACGAAATATCTTATTTAAAATTTGATATAAATGAAGTGGTGCCACCACCTTTTTTTTTCTCTTTGAAACTGCAAAGTTCATTCAAACTAAATTTCTAATAATGCAAAATCGTATTCTACTAGTGCATAAAAATTAAAACTATTCGAACTTTGGCATAAGGTTTTATTGTAGTGGAGAAGATTACTGAACTATAGTTAATAACCATCCTTTTATAACCAGCTTTAAAAGATAGAAACTCGATTAATTTCGACCAGTTTGCGTAATATTTTTATAGCTTCATTTATTTTGGAAGTTGATGGATATTGGATTTTGTTAGTTAAAATATCGGAAATGACGCATCATGTTCACCAGAAGAAACAATAAATTTTTAAAAAAGAAGTTAAATTCTCTCCTGTTTACGTATTTCTGTTTTTATAAATTTAATTTTTTTCATTGCCTTTAAGAAACATTCATGAGAATTAGTTTTATCAAAATGGGTATATAGTACAAAAAAGTTCTAACTTGGTATAGTACAAGTAAGATTGAACTTCACCCATCTGATGGAAGATGGCCAGATGGAACATACTTTTTATGAAATTTTATTGAATTCCAAGCATGTCAATCATAGCTTATAAAAAAGTGTTCATGGCTATTTTGCTGATTATACATACCTATATCACGTGCACAAATTCACATAAATTTTGATCAAAGTCTTTTCATTGGAATCATTCTAACTTGGGAAACATTATCCCTACACAACGTTAATAATTCTAAAACTGTCAAAGTTGATTATCCCAACGATCGTAGAGAGAATTGCTGCCTTTATCTTCACGGTATGGATTTATACTTGTAATAATGCAGGAGTATAACACCCATATGATCAAATAAATATAATATGAACGACATAAGTGGCATTCTTAACTCTTATTAAATGCAATATACATCCATCCGTCATATATTTAATATTTTTATAAATAATATTATTAAAATTTAAAAAAAAAAAACATAAATAATATTATATGTATGTTATAATATGTAGTAAGATTGTGTTCTAATGATCTGTGAGGACTAAGTTTTATTTACTTATCACTTGACTAAAGTCGGACTTTATATTTACTTAGCAATATAATTTTCACACAATACATTTTAATGTGTACATAATATTATTATGTATATTTATGTATTTAATATTATGTATGTACAAGATGCATCAGTAAAAAAAATATAACTATAACTCTCTCGATCATTTATTGGTGGAAAACTTGTAATATTGTAAAAATATTATTGTTATTTAAGTAGCAACGTTGTTTGAATACATCCCTATATATTATAAATATGAAAGTAAGGATGTTTGTTTGTTTATTACGCTTTCACGCAAAAACTAGCGAATGGATTTTAATGAAACTGTACAACAATATAGCTCAAAAATCAGAACAACACAAGAGCTATAATTTATAAAGATATATTTAAAAAAAATTACATAAATTAAATTTAATCTGACATTTTACTGCTCCATCTATGATCATAATTTTGAACCACAAATTAAAGATTTCTGTAAAAATTTAAAACAATAAATGTCAAACAATTCATGACCGTCTTTTCTGATATACTTACTTCTCATCTTCTCTTATATACTCAATGAATTATGATTATTTTACACTTAAAATAGTCACAATTCAAAAAATTTAAAACTGTGCATATATTTTAGCTGTGTAAAACAATCCTTTCGAGTTTTATGGGAGGGGAATAAGTGAGATCAAGAGAGGTGGAGGCTATAAAGCGGTGGTATTTACTTTTAAGCCCAGTTTTTATATTTATGAAAAACCATTAGTGCCAATCCTGCCTGCTTTGTGAAGATACTAAAATTAAATTGTGAAGATACTAAAATTAAAAAATAACACAATGATTTTTTTTAGAAATTAATTATTGCAAATCGAAATACTAGGCCTTCAATTTTGTATTAAAACATTAATAAACATTTTGGTTAATAAAATATTTTCAAGGATATATTTTTATTTTTTATTTTGGACATTGGATCATGTCATTTTAATTTCATAACCATTTTTCGTAAATTGAGGCCTCTTAGAGGTAAAAATAAAGCTATTTTCTTTTGGAAAAATATAGTTGATTTACACTTCCATATCAAACACCACGCTAAACTGTTAATTTTGGTAGATATGGATGAATCAAGTTTACATTCTTTAAAATTAGTTATTCAAATCATGTTCCCCAAACCATTATGTTCAATAGATCTGATTTTAATTTCTCAAAATATTTGCAGGAAATTAAACCCATGCTGCAACATTTTGTACATAAATATACACTTTAAATGTGATGTTATTTAAATAATACTAAAAGTATGACCAATCGTCTTCATCATCGTAGGTTTGTTGGTTGGGTCAGTTTACTTTTTAAGAGGAAAAAAATAAACCAGATCTGCCACATTTTTCAATATGCCTATATTACTTCGTGTGGATTTAAACAAACCATATTTTTATAAACAATTTTTGGTGGACTCTTCTTAGTGAAGTATACATAGTATTAGTATTTTTATATTCAAAAAACCATCTTTTTTTGTAAAAATGGGGCAATTTGGAAAGGCCAGACGATCTTTGAATATGTAGAAAATTTTCTTTCCCAATTAAAAAACTATATTTGGGTGGAAAAATAAGATATTACACATATGGTGAACAAAAGTAAAGAATGTCTCAGATCTCGTTTATTGATATTATGATATTATTAATTATTAAACATGAAATCTGAGACATTCTTTACTTGCTTCCGTGGTGTGTGTACTATTTTTTTTTGCTCGGCGGAGACGGAAAGCGTCAACTTTGTTTAGCACAGCAGAATAAATAGTTTGCGCTCATAGGGGAGAAATATACATTTTCGAAAGTTTTAAAAAAAATATTGAAACAGGTGCAAAACATTAGCTTTTTAGAGATAACTAATACATGCAACTTCTATAATTCGAATATGATTTACAAGGACTAAGCCATAATTACGGGAGGTTAGATGTTTGATATCAAGAGGAGCTATCTTTCTGCCATTCTTTAAATAAAACTACAGTTGACACGTGGTATTCTGGCCACTATCTAATTCGGTATCCTTTGTAATCCGACATAACCATAACAGCAATTACAATGCAGTTTTACCATAAATACATTAATTCTTCGTGTCTGAAATTAGAAAATGATTGAAAGCTTATCACTTTGATATGTAGTTTGTCGGATTACAAGGTATTCTTTTAAAAAAAGTTCCGAACTACAGGAAGTAAAGTCCACTGTAATGTCAAATCGTTGTTGTGGATACTGGAAAATGCCGTTTTTAAATTATTTATCTAGAGAAATTATTTAGACAATATCAATCTGACAGGCTCAGAGATGAAGTTAGAAATCTATATCAACAACGAAAAAGTTTTTCTTACAAATTGTAAAATTTTCAAAAAACCGAAAAATTTGTAAATAAGGCCTCGCTTAGGTAAGTTTGGACTAGCAATTCCAGATGTTTTGTCCTTTCTTTAGAATTAAATAATTAAAAACGGAAAAACATGTTACAAGCTTTTATAATACATGCATGCCACGATGTAGAACAAGAAATTGATTGTTCCCATTTAGAATTTTATTAATTTAATTCAATAAAGTCACACTTATTAAAACGTGAATTAATTTAATTTTTTTCCTTTACCAACTATGATTATTGTAATGATTGCACACCCAATTTTAAGTTGATGACGAACTACTCAAATCAAAAAAACAAAAATCATAAACCATACCAAATTTTTATTGCATAACAAACAAAATAACATTATAAATCATTAAATTAATTGGTAAATACCATAAATGGTACAAATAAAAAAATCATGATTGATTTAAATCTAATGTATTAATATAGAAATATAGTTTATTGGATCGCAGGTACAGTGGGCAATCTTTAAAGGTCATAAGATTCAATAGTAGTTGTAAAAAGAATGAGACAGTGGAATGATTTGAAATGAACTCACATGTGTTTCGATGTTATTTGCGTGCTAATAAGGTTTGGTTGGAAAAACAGTATGTAACAGGAAGTAAAAGTTGCTGGATGTTTCTTGATCGCTGCACATGATGTCACGTCGGTGATTTCAAAAAAACATATTGTTTAAGTATGGAATTCAGATTTGTACTGATTAGAAAATAAAATTAATTTTATTAAAATTAAAATTAATTGTGTAATTACACAATTGATTTAAGTTGTGCACTTTTAAATGGATTAGTATTATTTAAGGTCCAATAAGGTCCAGAGGAAGGTAAAATTCTATTCATTTCAACATAGGGAATATAACCTACGTTTCCGGTTCATTGTATTTTAAATGCACTGTGAAGATTGAGATTATAACCATAATTGAAGATAGGTTTTCACTGCGAACTTTGTTTTTAGCAGATTCAAATTATTTAAAACACAGTAATAAAAATTGGAGAAAAACTTACTTCCAATTTTATTATTACCCCTTGAGGAGATCAATGTCCTCTTGAAAAAAATTTAAGAAAAAAGATATATTTTTAAGAGAATAGTCTACGAAGGCAACTTTGGACCCGAAATATTTTCGTCGTTCTCGTTTGGATCAAATTAGCCTGAAATGAATTTTTTGAGAACATTAGAGAAAATGGATTTAAAAAAATTATTTTCAATTTCCATGAAAATCGTTTACAAGGTTTTTTTTTGAGGTTTAAATCTACTTAAATTTGATCATACTGTCTGTCTTTTTCAAACTATGAAAAACTTTCCAGATCAATGAATTTTAAATTTGAGCTATCAAAAGCTGATGTTTCTTAGAGCAATGATTTTCAACTGATTTTATCTTTTGGAAAGTTTAAAATAAGATAAAAATGAAGTTTTCGTTAGTAGATAAACCGTTTTAAATTTTTGTTAGTTTCCGAATTATTTACCTTTCAAAATTGTTCAAAATTTTGAAAAAACAAAAATGGAAAAATCACTTAATTTCATTAGCTTCATACCATTCATTAATTCGAACTTTCAGGAAGTAAACGATTTAAATTTTACAACGAACAGATATATTTACTTCATTGCAGTCATGAGAATTTGAAAAACTTCACCTCGTTTCCAAACGTAACATATATATGTTTTTATTCAAATAAATAAATTTCCATAAAGGAACTAATTGCAAAGTTTACTATCTGTCAATTTGTTCTTGTGTGTATTAAACATTTTTTTTTTTTTTTGATAATTTAATTTAATTTAAATCAAAATCCATTTATCATTTCAAATTCCACTAGATTATTACATATTAAAATATTTTGTAAACAAATAGATTAACTAGATCATTCAAATTCTCAGTAGTATTATATTATTGCAATATTAAAAAAAAAAGAATTGATTATTTGCCTTTAGGTAAATCATGATGCTTTCAAAAGTAAGCTGCTTATTTTTATTTTGCTAACAAGAATGCAAGTAATGACTAATCCACACTACTAGTTAATCAGAAATCAAAAATTTTTATTCCTGGAAAGATACTGCGTAATACTTGTAATATAAATAAATTGGCAGTACTTAGTCGGTGTGGTACTGAAGTCATGTGAGTGCGACCCCAGTAGTCCACACGACTAACTTCCTAGAGGGGGGAAAATATTAAAAAATGGTCTTGTTAGCCTTCATAGATTATTTTTCGATCATGTACTGCAGCTTATGCTGGAACGATCATTATCTCCATAGATAAATAATGTGTTTTATCCCTTTTTCAGATTCTGTTTATTCAGTTTTTTCCAGCTTTTTTATGACCATTAAAAAACGGCTCAACTAATTATGCTGAAAACTCTTTCAGTGTTTAAATACGCGATTACGCATCGAATAAGCTCAGTCACATTTTAATGTCATAACTGGTTTGCGAGAAAATCGAGGCACACACACACACACACACAGACATCACATTGAAAAGGTTGATTCGGATATTTATATTCGGAAAACTGGAGATTTTCAAAATAGTCCCCATTACATTAGCTTCCTTTAGGAAGTTAATAAAGGAAGAATCATTAATAAGAAATGCCACTATACGGGATGAAATTTGAAAATATTACTATATGATCCATTAAACCAATTACGCTTTGAAATCAAAGCAACGTTTTGATTTTTAGCTAAGAGTATGAGTAGCATTAAATTCAAAGCTTAATTTCTTATAAAGGAACTATTGATTGTAATAGGTACTTTCTCTGTCACAAAAAACACTCCAAATCCTAGACATAAAATTCATAGTTTCAGAATCTCCATAGTATATTAGAGGATTCTGCGAACATACGGATTAAAATTCGAATTAACAATTATGAAAACATAATTTGCTAGATACGTATCAATGCCAAATGTATGTCGGTTATAACAATATGTTACAGTATTGTAGTAAAATCGTGAACAAAAATTATTTAACAATTTTGATCAAATATACAATTTCATTTTCATAAATATTCAAATACTATTATAATAATATAATTTTTATTGTATTATACAGGTTGTTTTTGAATAGACCCATGAAAATTTTTAATAGAAGTATGGAATGTAGGCAGATTCAGAATGGCATTTATTTCTAGAGTTTGATTCTCGATCAGGCATATTGAACCTCCGAACTAAAAAAAAAAGTGTGTTATAAGTTTGACCAGTATGTTGTGTCTGTGTGTTTGTCTGCCTGTGTCATCGTAGCGCCTTGAACGGATAAACGATTTTTAATTAATTTGAAAGGTAATTTAACAGAGAATGTTTTTAGCAATGTTTAAAGTCCGAGCTTAGGTTTCCTTGCTCGAAAAAATTAAAAGATTGGCGATAATCTTCAAAATCGAAGTCAGTTTGGAAGAGGCATGACATATAAATAATTACAATGGAAATGAATTGTCAAATAAACCTGGCTCAATTCATTTCGAAAAGTTAAATGATAAAATAATTAAGTAATTTAAAACAATTAATCAAAAGAGCAAAATCAACTCAAATATTTCAATTTTAATTAAAATATTTTCAAAAATTCGTCCCAAAAACTGATAGCTCTCTAAGTATCCTTTTCATCTCATCTGATGTCCTCAACTATCACTTTGATATTGATTTAAGAAGGAGTGTTATAAGTTAAAAGTGTTTATCTGTGCGTCTGTGTGTTTCACAGTAGCATCATAGCCCCTAAACCGTCGAACCAACTCGATTGAGAACACTTTATACCAGAGTTTCTGTGTTGACATAATTGGAGCTCAAACTTAAGGAAACAATTTTAACCCTCCTATTTCAAAGTTAATATTATTGAAAATTGTGGTAGTAGGCTAGAGATATTTTGGAGGGGGGGGGGCATGCTACCAATTGATATGACTGTTGCTCTGATCCATTTTTGAGGTTAGAATTATTACTCTAGGTACTTTTAAGAGACTATAATTCAATTTAAGTTTACAAAAGGCTAATCGATACAAATTTTGTATAAGACTATTTGCCTGAGCAATACTGTTTGAAGTATTATTTCCCGTATATCATTTAAAATAGTCCGTCCTGTATATTAAAAATAATATCATGGATTTATAAAGATGTTTCATTTTGCCATGTTTTTAACTAACATCTATGATAGTTGTAATATCGCTTTCAACTTCAACATTGTTAGAAATCAATATATATGCATCTATTTCAATTATTTTATTATTATATGTACCTATATAGTTGTATAGTTAACAATTATTTGTAACACTTTAAACGTGACAAAACACAACATTATCGATGTATCAGAGTTACAATATTTCTATACTTAATAGTTAGTGACTTACAAGTACACTGCAAGTAGTATTCAATTTACCTAATTTGAATAAATATATTGTAATATATAATTTATTCAATTGATATATTCATTTTATTCAACAGGAAGAAATTGTGTGAAATTTAAGTGTTAGAAAATGAATGTTCATATTATACCTCTATGTGGTAAAAATGGTGCTAAAACCGACTTTGATATTTTGTGGAACGTACTTGTGGTGCTGCAAGACAGGTATGGTCTGAGTACAATCGTAAGCATTCAAAGATCTTATATCACTTCCAAGGGCCTCTGTTAGCAAAGTTCTTGTTGTTAGTGATGATGAGGAGGAAACAATGTCTCATCTTCTCTGTCATTGTCCAGCTCTTGCCATGGGGAGATGGACTTACTTAGCCAGCTTGTCTTTGACGATCTCTCCGACCTAAAGTCCGTCGACGTTTAAGAACTCCTGCTGTTCTTAAACAGCTCCAAATGGTTTATGAAATAGTGGCCGAGGACGGGCTTACCCTTTTTCGGTATCACAACGGCCGCTATGTTCTAAGTGTGTCCCACCCCAATCCAGCCACTCTAACCTAACCTTACCATAAATAAAATATCATGAGAGAAGCCGTTTGGGTCACGAGCTTAAATTTCGATATATTTTATCATTATCATGATAAAAAACGAAATTTTTGTGAATAAAGTGTAGGCTTTATATAAAATAGGTACTTAGTCAATACTTCACCATTGAGTCTTTGTACATACATGGGTTTTTATATTTTTGTGATCAGCGTTTTACACAAAAACTTCTTGGTAGCAGGGTGTTTTTTTTCTGACAGGGCTCGGAAAGTGTTTGCTTTTGATCTCAAGTTACACATTGAAAGATATTGTTTCTTTATTCTATTATTATAACAAATTATTATAAAAGATAAGCGAATAATAAATAAATAAAATTAGTTAAAAATTTTATTGTGTGGGTTAACAATCACCGGTTATATATTGCAAATCCTTATATATTCCTTACAGTTTTATCACATTAGTATAATTTCTGCCAGGAAACTCAGCGTACCTTCAAAGTAAGAAACTTAGAAACTAGGTTTTTATTTTGGATGTTTTTTGTTGATTATAATCGTGTATATAGAAGTCATGTGAGTATTCTACACAATATTTTTTACGATATTTTATTATATCTTATTGATATTGTTAACAAAAGTTTTGTTTTTATTATTTTCCTGCGGGCGTTTTAGGATAAGAGAAAGTAATTTTTTAATAGGAATAATGGAGAAGCATCATAATTTATTGAAAGTGTTCCAAAATTATTCTCTTCAATACAATTTTTGAATAGGACTGTATTAGGACCGTTTTAATAGGACCGTATTCAGTTTTATATGTTGGTTGATAAAATAGTTGCATCTTGTTCCCGTAGAATCTAAATATAAAATAACATAGTTCCCCCAAATATAAATATCATTTTAATAACATATTTCCCGGACTCCTCCGGACATTCTCGGACTAACACACTCATGCGACAGTCTGGTGTGAGCACTGTTATATTTAAAATAATTGGTAGTACAATATAAAATTTCTTACATAATAATGGTTGCCATGTCCTACCTCAATGCATTTGCAAAATGAAGAATTAAAATGAGTGAGTTTCCAGAACAGTTTATCCTTAAGGCAAATATTTAAATAGTAATTCAACCTTTTCCGTTGAAGTAACATCAGATAAATTTTATGAATCAACCAACTGAACTTAAAAAAATGAGTCATATCTATTATATTATTGAATAACTTATTAATCAGTAACAATAATATAATAATAATTCTTATTATTAAAATAAAAATAATTATAATAATATACTTAACTCACTTCTTTACTTAGGTACTTTACTTAAGTAGGTTTAAAATATTTGCACATAAACAATAAATAAGATTGCATATATAATAAGTAACATTTTTATGAACTGTTTATGATGATTTAATATAATTTATTAGGTGCGGCTTTTTGTGAAACAAAATGAAAAACCAGTTTCACAGGTCTAGGGTCAGCCGTAATATTTAAAATCAGACCAATTTAATAACGATGAGAATTTTGAGAGGCTATGTAAAGGTTAAATTCCTTCCGCGGTACGCTTAGGGTAGCGGGTTCGATTTCCGCCTTTGCAACAAAATTTATTTAATTAATAGTTGTGATGGGCTGGTGTTGTGTATGGTATATGCATGGAGGAGGTGCACTCATCTTCTGAAATTGAGGAGCTGATAAATAAAGTAATCAGCGAAAAGGTGGTAAAACACATATATGGTATTATAATAGGCTCTGAAGTGTGTCCTTCGTGGACAGCCAATATAACCTAATGTAACCTGAGGTCAACTGTTCCTTGAAATTTCTCATAACTGTGTTCTTCTCTTACAGAGATCCTGGAAATTTTTTACAGCATAATCAAGCTTAAAATTGATAAGTATTAACTGAGAACGATATTTAACTAAGGAAACAATGATAAAAAAGCGAGAGGTGTTGTGATATACCTGGTAGGAACTCTGTTTCTTTCGGTACAAGTTATGAATTTTATATAAATTTTTTTATTTTTTCAAAATCTATTGACTTGGATGAGTTTTTATCGGACGCCTTCCGCATGAGGATCAACCCCTCTTTTAACATGACCATGCCCTCGTGGAGAAAATAATTAATATTTCATGATAATAAATTATAGAAAAATTGACGGTGGTTGACGAATAGTTTGTTTCGTGTAGCCTTCATGCGCCAAACGGGCGATATGGAACATACTTGTAAAAAGTCATGAATTTTTCTTACACTCAAAAAAATGGGATGCTCGATATCCGACATGTCTTATTTGAACGATTTATTCGACCTTGAAAGTAGCCCCTCAAATTAATAATCGTTCTTAAATGACAAATACTACGCCTGGCCTCAAACCTTATTTATATAAGTTTTTTTGAATTGTGGGAAATGTTTTTTTTTTTTTAATTTATACGAAAAATCATTAAGAGTTTTTTTTCTTAAGGAATTAGATCATTCTATATATAAACTTTTGTGTTATAAATATTATTCACACCCATTGTATAATAATTTATGTAAATTTTACTAAAAAAAAAAATACAAATAGAATACTATCAGGTGAAGCGATATATGGAGGAAATAATTATTTCTACAATTTTTGAGAAATGTATTTTTTAAATATCTTATACTTAACATAAAAAGTCGCCCTATTAGCTCAGTTGGTTACGGCGTTACCAATTCCGCGGTATTCTTAGGGTAGTAGTAACTGTTAATTAATTTAATTAACAGTTGTGATGGGCTGGTGTAGTGCATGATATATGTATGAAGGGGGTGCACTCAGCCTCTGAAATTGAGGAGCGGATAAATGAAATTAATGATAAATTAAAGGTGGTAAAACACAATATATGGTATCACAATGGGCTCTATAGCCTAAGAGTGTCCTTCGTGGACAGCCAATATAACCTAACCTAACCTAACTTAAAAACCTCGATTGTTATTACTGCCATTGATTTGTAATTAAAAAATGATAAAAATTCGATTAATAAAGTTATTCATAAAAAAATTAACCATTAACTGTTAAATAAAGATCACCTTGACATTCGCCTCTTGCCCTATGAGTCCACAATTTTATAGGTTTTTGTTTTCTCAATTCTATTATTTGAATATTATGTTATTGAAATCAAAATTTATTACTTGACAGTAATAAAAAAAAAAAAAAACTGAATATAAAATTACCAACTAGGTAACCTTTTCAAAAAATTAGTATGTATGGTTAATACAAATTAGTAATTTGTATTATCAAAAGTCTATTATTAATGACCCAACCTTTTAAAAAAATGAAAAGGTGTTAATATAGTTATATACATCATCTTTATAGCTGCTAATTTTTATAATGTGCAATAATTTTTTTGTTGTTGTGATTATCACGTTGATTAACATGATATCATGATATGTCCAAAGGGAACACTTTTTTAGGATTAAGTATAATAATTTTACGTGGCCTTGATTTGTTAATCAAATTATAACAATTTGATTGGAATTTCATAAAATTCAATGATTTTTTATAGAAATTTATTGTAATGTGTCCGATTTGCGAAATCGAAATTTTCAACATATATTTCGTTTCGAATTGGGGGAGTTTTTTTTTAAATTCCCTCCATAGATATTGCGTAAATAGAAAATGTAATCGACGTTGAAGTGCTGATCGAAGTGTATTAACGGTAAAATTATCCGAAATGAATTTTATAGTATTCGGTCAAATCGTTTCGAGTCGGGAGAGTTTTTATTTTTTAAAACTTTTTGTTATGCAGGGAAGTTACTTGCGTGCTTGTTATATCGATGGTCGTGCCAGACTCTATCCAAGGCTTGTTCAATTCGATTTTACGGTTAAAATGTCATTTTCCAACAAATAATTTAAGGAATGAGCAAAAAAATTTTGTCATACAACCATTGTTGTATTTATACTTTGATAACAAGATAATAACGCTTGTAGATCCTGAAATTTGGCAGGATCAGTAAGGAAGTGGCATCAATTGTGACGCCATTATTTTTGAAACCTAATAACATTATTAGTGAAACTTGTTACCTGTTGATATGTACATCGAAAGTCTCTTAAATTGTAGTTCCTTATAAGAAATAATAAAACACATTTCAAAATTCATGCAATTTAATAAAACTGCTTTTTGAAGTTATTTGAATAAAAATATTTCTTATTAACTTTAGTTTTAGAATTTATGCTTACATTTAATAGCATACATGATTTACTTTTTATATTCATAATATTCTACTCAAATGTTACGTCACTACCTGGAACGTCCAACATGACGTCCGAGTAAGCTTAATAAATATTTATAACTGGCAGATACCTGCCTGCTTTGTTGAGAAATTTCTCCTTTTTAAAACAAAGACTATCACGTTATAGCTTTCACTTATCCTCCTTTTTGTTCACAATTTTATGAATTTTAATTTTTCAAACTTTTTTGAAAATGAAGTTTTGCCCATGACTCTCGCTGACATTGTAACTTTCTATAGCTTCAATCATTAAATTAAGCTGATTTTCATACTTTTGGGATTATAAAATTACCCCATCCACCGAGTTTCATCAAATTCCAAAACAACATTTTTTTTGCGTTTTTCTCGATTTTTCAAAGTACCCCTTAAAAAAATTACAAAAAATCGAAAAGTTTTTTTTTATCTCCAATTGCGATAAAACTCAGTGTATAAGGTAATTCTGACCCAAAAAGTACAAAAATCGGATGCATTTGTTGACTGTTCGGATAGTTTTTGAGATACGGATAAAAATTGATCCAAACATTGCGATATCTCAGAAACTCTACCCACCCGCTTCGCTGGGCAATTATGAGAAAATAAAATAATTTTAAAATTTGAATATTATGAATATTAAAAAACAATCTATGTATAAAGATGCGTTCATACGCGAGAGTGCATCCCTATATATTAAAAATGTGAAAGTAAAGATGTTTGTGTGTTTGTATGTTTGTTTGTTTGATTATTTGTTACGCTTTCAAGCAAAAACTAGCGAAATGATTTTAATCAAACTGTATAACAATATAGCTCATAAATCAGAATAACACATGAGCTATAGTTTATAAAGATATATTTAAAAAAAAAAAATTAAATTGAATCTGGAATTTTACAGCTCCATCTATGATAATCATTTAGAACCCTTAATTAAAGATTTCTGTAAAAATTTAAAATAGTAATTGTCAAACAATTCATGGCCATCTTTTCGGATATACTCAATAAATTATGACTATTTAACACTTTAAAAAAATGGAAAACTATGCATAAACTTTAGCTGTGTGAAACAGTCCCTTCGAGTGTTATGGAATCAAGAGGGTCAGATCAAGAGAGGTGGATGCTATAAAGCGGTGGTTTTTACTCTTAGTCCCAGTGAAGCGGGCGGGTATCAAGCTAGTATTATTATAAGTAAGCATTGTAAAATATAATAACAATAATAAGTTTATTTAAATTTCTTCATTTTAACTTTGATTATAACTAATTATCATACTAATGAGTTAATAACGTCGGCGGCATATGAGCACAAGCAATGAAAACTGTTATGGTGTTCGGTTGGTCGGTCGATAGTTACATCGCATCGGTTTGTTAGATCGGTGTACTTACATCCATCGTATATTATATAAGTATATTATATTATTACAATCATCAGAATAATAATAATGATAATCATATAAAGTAGATGTAGTATATATTAAAATAAATGATAGAAATGTCTAAATGATAAATCAGAGGTAGTATTTCAAATTCATATTTCAAGATTCACTGCAGTATATAGAAAGGGAAGGTGTAGTACCTGGAATACAAATTAATATATACAGGCTGTTTGTACTTAAGTGGGCTGGGTTGTATATGGAAAACTCTTTTATTGTAGGTTTACGATAAAAAGTAATTCTTTATAAAAATCTCTGCTTTCGAAAATATTAACAGTCATTCACTCTTGACATCCAATGTGCACTTTGTCCACAAATAGAAAAAATTTGTGGAAATGAAAAATTAGAAATGTAGACCATTTAAAACAGATATTAAGGGAGGCGGTTCAAGAAATCACTCCCGAAATGTAGGAGAGTATTTAAAGAATTGTTAAAGAAACAATGTATGAACTTTTTGGAGCAAAATTACTTTATATACCTACTGATTTTTATCGAAATTGGGTATAAAAAAAAATTTCACTCATTTATACAATTATCTTAAGCCAAAAAATTTTTGTTTTTGAATTTGATGAAACTCGGTGGATGGGGTAAGTTTGATCCAAAAAGTATAAAAATCAGGTTAATTTAATGATTGAATGTAGAGTTTCTGAGATATCGCAATATTTGGATCGATTTTAGTCCGTATCTCAAAAACTATTTACTGAGTTTTATCGAAATTGGAGATTAAAAAAATCTCGATTTTTTGCCATTTTTTAAGGGGTACGTACATTTGATATCTTACGATTTAAATCTTAACAGCCAAGAGTATTAAGTTAAAAATTTTAAGAAATCGCAGACACAAAAACTGGCTTGATCGATTTGTTTGTGGCATCGTAGGTCCTAAACGGTAGAATCAATTTTTTGTCTTTTTTTGGTTTGAAATGTAATTTGATCGAGAGTGTTTTTAGCTATTTTTCAAGACAATTTTCTCAGTCGTTTGAAGATCATCTAGTCTTTTGTAGCAACAAAACTCGATCTTGAATCATAGCTAAGAACACTCTCAATCATATCACTTTTGAAACAAAAAAAAAGAAAAACAAAACCAAATTGAATCATCCGTTCTAGGAACTACAATACACAGTTACACTAACTGATTAAACACTAGCTGTTACCCGCCCGCTTTGCTGGGCAACATCCCCACTTGCACCCCTCCGTCCCCAAAAGGAATATTCCTCCCAAATTTCAAGTCTCTAGGTCTTATAGTTCCAGAGATATCGTGATGAGTGACTATCTATATCTATAGAAAGTCTCCTATATATATAAGATAAGACATCCCTCTTTGCTAGTCGAGAGCTAAAAACAGTTTCAATATACTTTAGTATAGGCTATTGCAACAATTAGTACTTTATGTGGTTATTTTCACTTTTATGACTATTGATGTGTACAAATTAAGCAAATAAAATAAGGAATGCATAAATTAAAAACTTCTTGAATTGATTTGTGTTATTGGAAACAAGTTTCAATCTCTGTAACTTTGGAATTTCGCATGGTAAACTATTTCACTGTTTTTATTTTTTATGCTTCACTACCTATTACTTATACTCTGAACCAAGAAGTATGCATCAAGTGTACCTACCTCTGTAATTAATAATTTACAATATTTGTGAATAATTACAGAAAAATTACACGATAAATAAGACTGCTTTTTATCAATATCCTTACCATTACCGTCACGATGCAGAGTGAAAAAGCAACATTCTTTTTTATCAGCTGTTTTATGTACAGTCCTTGGCTATCATCCTTCTTCGCGCAGCCGAATTTTTTAAGACGAGGTTTAATGAAGTTTAAGCGTTTAGGCCGTCCAACCGTGAACCTGTTCGCTACCTGAAACGCTACCTTAAGTTCTGTCTTTTGAAATTTAAATGATTGATAGTTGGTAGCAACTACAATTCAAAATGTGTTTACAATTTACAACTGTAAAATACTTGCTGCTGGCTTATCAATACGTTCTGTTTTGCTCTGGCTTGAGAGATATGGTCTCAACGCCATTTCTAAAATTTTTTTCAAAGTTTAATTTCATTAAAGATTTAATCGTTAACTTTCCTTGGAGAAACGTCTTTTCCCCAACTTTAATTCAATTCAATCAAAGTGCTTTTCAACGTATCAATTTATACTTTTGTGATTTTGCATAATTTCTTGATTCTATAAAGTGTTGTGTTTTTCGATCCATTCCTTGATTCCACGTGCATAACCGTTGTGTTTCGATTATAACTTAAATATTAATTCATTCAAGAGTGTACAACTCAAATAAATTGTGTGATTTTATTATAATCTTTACTTTTATTATACCATGCATATATGTAATATGCAAGGTATAGTAAGTTTAGTCCCAAGTTTGTAACGCTTAAAAATATTGAAGCTACGAACAAAATTTTGGGATAGGTGTTCATAAAATCACCTAATTAGTCCATTTCCGGCTGTCCGTCCGTCTGTGGGCACGATAACTCAAAACGTAGCGTACTCAAGACGTAAAAAGTGAGGTCGAGTTCGTAAATGAGCAACATAGGTCAATTGGGTCTTGACCTATGGGTCCGTAGGACCCATCTTGTAAACCGTTAGAGATAGAACAAAAGTTTAAATGTAAAATATATTCCTTATCAAAAAATAAATAACTTTTGATTGAGACATTTTTTCGTAAGCATCACTATTTACCCGTGAGGGCGCACATTAGGCGTAAATTGTATAGTATGTATTATATAAATTGTATATGTATGTGCAATGTGATATAGTAATCAACACTATTTATGCATGGTATTTCAACAATTAACTCAGTCAATTGTTTGTTTTCGCTTGTTATAATTTGAATTCCATAATTAAACATTGCGTTTGTTTGAAATCACTGACGTGATATCATGTGCAACGTTCAAGAAGCGTACAACAACGAGGTTTGATCGTTCCCTAGATAATTCCCACTTTTCCATCCTGTTTTTCCGACCAACCCTTATTGGCACGAGAATAACATCGAAATACATGTGAGCATATTTTCAGTTAGTCCACTGTCTCATTTTCTTTCTGTTTGAGAGTAAATGCCCCAACAATAAGCTTTCTTGAGATCTGTAACTCTGCCTGAGCTCTCGTAAAAATTAAAACTGAAATAAAAGCTTTTTGTCCGCTCTTGTATCCGAAATTACCAAATTAGATATTATAGGGTATAAGCCAGGGTGTAGTATATCATTTACGCCTCCTACAAGACCATAATTTCATTGCATACGCTTACAACTACGATATTGGAATCAAATAAGTATAATTTTTTGATGATATGGGAATCAAATGTTCGGCATTTAGTATGCATTCATTGACAGCGATTGTAGATTGTACTTGGTAACATTATTTAATAATATTTCTAACCATATTGTAAAATGAAGTTAAAATGAATTTGTATGAAGATAAAACACTAAATGCAACCATATAAAATCAATAAAGTAGTGAATGATATTTCTAAGAAATCTGAGTATAAGAATGTTACTACGTTCTTTATTTAAAGTTAAAACTTAACGCTACATTCGTATGTAGCAAGTACTACATAATCGAACATACTCACCATTACACATTTATTAAATAAGTTAGTTCTGTAAGGATCTCTTTCAACGATCTATTATATGAAATATTTCAGTTCGTTAGTAAGTCATTGGTAGTTACTTATACAAGTAGTAAACAAATGACTATCTGTATCGTAACTTCTTTTAGTAGTGCTTTTTTCAAACTAAAATAATTGCAATATAATTGTTGATAAGTGTTTTAAACTGGAAAAATAATTAAAAAATAATTTGTATTTATGTCAGCAGGTACCTTGGAAATATGCCTAGAGGACTTGATGGAAATTAGTGAAAATCGTGGAGAACGTAAATGTCAGGGCGGTAGCGTAAAAAGTATACACAATAATTGTAAGGAAAATTTCTGATAAACGGTTTAAAAACTTAGAGAAATTAAGAATTGGTAGCTTTAAATATGCTTCAGAAAAACGCAATGGTCTAAGGGCATACCTAGTGATGTGTTCAGAGTCTATTGTCGATGTTAGACCTTATTTTACACACTCAATCTTATAGAAATTTTTGTATCTTACACATTGGTTTTGACCTTCCAAGGATTACACATTTAAGTCTTGCAAATGTGTAAGAGAAAGACAATAGTACAAAGGTATGCAAGACAGCGATTGTCAATTACGGAATAAAAAAAGACCAATGTGTGAGAGTCAGATCGAAGTGCAAGTCTAAGTGTGTGTCTTGGTGCTCATCACAAGCATTAATTTGCATTAGAAGAAAACGCTGCTCTTGTATGAAAATCAAATTAAGGAGCTGTTTTACAGAGATAAATTTCCCAATAGACGAGTGGAAAAGCAAGGAATTAATTTGTTTTTTATTTTAGCTTCTCTTAGATTTGCCTGGGTTCGAGCAACCAAACGTTTCCTTGTCGGACTAGGCACTAATCTCCTATACTTGTATGGAACATATATTCATTGTAAAATTTCAGAACTATTGTAAATAAGCAAATGTAACACACATGAAAATTAGTAAACTGTCGTTCAAATTTTCAATTTTCACTTATTTAGTTTAGTTTCACGTTCATTTAGTGGAATTTAATAATATGAGATATAATTTATTATAGATTTCTTAAACTAAGTACTTTTACAAGAACATAACATACAATCCTTCTGTTCCTCTCAGTCAATGCGACACGCCGTATAAACGTAAGAAGCACTAAGTATTTTACTACTACTACTAATATTCTGTGAAGACAGTGGCGGCACCACTTATAAACTATTTCTCTATGTACCTATACCTAATGGCGGTATGTCACATGTTATAAATACACAAATGTTAAACAAATAATCAACTTCAAGTGATATAATACCGCCGACAATAGAATAAGACTATCTTATAATATGTATGTATTGATTATACTTTACAGAATGTAACAGGTATAGTGCACTTTTACACCTTCATTCCTGTATAATTTGCAAAACTACAGACAAACTCCTGGAAGCAGCAGAGATGTGGTTTTATCGACGAAGTGAGCGTATTTCGTGGAAACACACTTCCAATGACAAAGTGCTCAAACTTTTTAATGCTAATCGTAAAATATTAGGAACTTTAGGAAAAAGGCTGCTTAATGTTTTGGGATATATTATACGAGCTAGGAAGTTCGAATACTATGTACTAACTGGGAAAATAGCAGGATCAAAAGCCAGAGGAGGAACTTAATATCTTGGGTCCGCTTTCCGAAAATTGAAATCAGTCTGCGTCAAATATCCTCTGATGTTTAAGATCAGCTCAAGAGAAGTGTAATGGAATAAAGCTCCTTAAACTCCGTTTACATGGTATTGTTTTCTTACAGGAAGATACTTTTTTCGAGATATCACTATGAGCTTTAGGGTCGAAAAATGGACTATTGGAAAAATACATTAGATACAACCTAGTTTAATCTTTTTTGAACAGATCGATTTATTTAATCCACCAAAACCTGTTACACTCCGTAAATGATTTAAGTATTTGTGTATGTATTAGTTAAACCGCTCTCGCTAAAAAGAACGACTTAACTTGAAACGAAAACATGAAACTATATTAAAGTTAAATAATAAATGGTACTTATTGTAGATATATAATATAATATATACATGTTCATTTGAGAGCTAGTAGTTAACTTTACATATTATTATGATTATGATTATGATCATGATTATTATTATTATAAGATTATTAACCTAAACGAATTTGTGAAATATTGTTCAATTAATAGTTTTCTAATTTGTTCTTTTAAATGCATTTTTGTGTTGATTAATAATATTAACCATGACTCTGCAACGTTGGTTGAATTTTACAGAAGGTAAATAGAAATTATAGAAAAAAATTAATTTTCTTAGAAATATAATATGTTGGTAATAAAAATACCTATAATTATGGTAGTTTTTACGGTAAGCGATTAAATCGGCTTAATAATTTCGTATAATATTTGTACCATCACGGATTGTATTCTATGCTTAAAGTATCAGATTATGAAAATTTAATCGTTTGTCTAAAAGAATAATTTAATTGATACAAATTCAAAAAAAAAATAAAATGTGCATTCTTTGGGTAAATAATCTTTTACTTTTATAGTTGGGTTCGTTTTTCAGTTGGCTTGGTAGGTGGATTTCACGATCAATCATATTTCTTGCGTGATTATAAATCAAATAAAATTATTTTAATTTTAATTATGGAGGCCAATAATTTATTCCACTTTCTGAGGCATAAAGTAGCGAAAATATCAAAAATAGCGAATTTGCATCTGCAACAAAATACTTGTTCATCGACGTTTTATTAAATATAAAATTTTACCGAACTTGAAATCAACTTATTGGAAAAACAGCGCTGTATCAAGGACAAAAGCGTATCTAGAGATAATACAGAGCGTTTCTAGAGATAATTGCTATTTAAATTATAAGAGGATGTTATTTAGACATTCCCTATCCTTTAATATGAAAAACCCCAATCAAATTGATGTACATAAAGGGCTATCGATAAATAAGGGTTTTAAAAAGTTACACTCACATTATCCAAACTTCAATGTTCACCTTTTACGTGAGTGTTTAATTACAACGCCAAATGCGTTTTGAACTGTAAGTCTGGCAATAAGAAAATTCTTTAGGAGCTAAATATAGTAAATAATAGTTAAAATGTCATTTAAGCTATTACTTAACTAATTACATCAAAGAAGAAAAAATGGTTAAAAAAAGAAATTGAAAGAAAAAAACATTGTCTATAAGTAATTGACACATAAATAAAATGTAATTGTAAAATTGTTTGTTTTTTCTTCTACTTTTAAGATAACAAGTTAAGTAGTTTTGAACTAATTGTTCACATAATATCACATCCAGTATGTGACTTTTTCTATCAATTGTAATTTTTGAAAGAACAATATTCACTTACAATTCTTAAACACATAAATTTTAAAAAATAATGTGGAACTAGTTAAAATCCCCCTCTTATTCGTTCTCTTTACCGCACATATCAGAAGAATTATGACTGTAGTATATTAAAAGATGGGTAAGATGACTGTCTGCCGGTTGACCAACCTAGGAAGAAGAAGTAAAGTGGTCTATCTTTTTCATTTTTTTTTCTGTTTAAGTAAAAGTACAGTGTTTACCATATAAATTTTTCACATTTATTTATATTTTAGTGTATCATGGAGACCACCCACATAAGAGACTCTTTTTTCGATTGCAATAACTAGCAGCGTTGAATATTATTCCATTTTCGTAACTTTGTATTTAAGTTTTTTTTAAGGTAATTTAATGGAGACTGTTCTTAGCTATATTTCAAATGCCAGCTTAAGGTACCCGTACCTGAAACAAATGAAACAGAGGCGATGATTTTCAAAATTGGTTCAGTTTGGAGAAACAAAACGCAAAACATTTGTTGACGGTTTTTTCAAATATAATATAATTTAACCCGTCAAGAGAAATTAAATTTGTCTAAAAAAGACACACTTTTTAATTTATTCAGATAGTTTCGAAAATTCTTGTGGGAATGATGACGGATTCAGAAAATTAAAACTAGAGTAGAAAGCTCTTAAAAAAATGTAAAACGACGAATCCACCTTTGGAATAGGAACACAAACAAGAAAAGTTACAATTAATTTTTAGGATTTTATGATATAGCTCGCAACAGCCTCACAAAAGAAAAAAAAAATTGTATAGCTCGCAAAAGAAAAAAAAAAACAAACGGTGACCAGTATAATGGCCAGTGTAATTTCAGGCCATATTTCTTGAAAAATGCAAAGTGCAATGAAGGCAATGAAGTCAAATTATTCAAGAAAAATGACATTATTTAAAAGATGTATGTTCCGTGGTCAATATTGAAACTACAGATCGTTGAGAACCATATATTTTAAACCAGTAGACATTCGTTATCATCGACCAGTATCAGTTTTCGGTGTATGTATCTATATAACATCATACAAATTTACCAAACGATAATTATTTGCACGTGTTTTGTAATTCCCATTAGGATTGGCTAAATAATAGTTTGTATCGAAAGCTGAGAGCTATATAATTGCTTTTATGATTGGCTTTTGGGAATATTGCTACTCGGGTTTTTCCAAATCTTAACGATTGACTTTCCAGTTTTAACCATTTTACATTTTGGCTACTGTTAAATACTTTATGTAGTACACATATTTTTTTGGACATATACTGGATAAGTTTTCTAGTATAATATTATTTTTGTTGTAAAAATACATAACAAACAACTATTAACTACAACAAACAGACAACGATTAGAAACTGATAAATGTTGGTGTCAACCAATAAAGCTGTCCAACATGTCCAATAGATTGTCCACAATAGTATATCATTCAAAAAACATTACGTATTATATATATTATATTATAAATACATAGAAAAAACAACATATATACACGAACAAATAACAACAACAAACAAACTAGAACTCTTTATCTTTTTATATAAAATGTTGTATATTTTACGCTGTATCTGCTACCACGCTGTGCTTCATGTTTGTTTTCCTATCCTCCTAAGCTGTAAAGTGATGCGAGAAACCTACCGAAATGCGCATATCGTAACGGTTAGGCATTTGAAGTAGAAAAAAATAGACGAACAAATAACAACTAAAACTCCAGCGAATAACTGTATCTACTATTTCATCGTAGTGTAATAATAGTCCTATATCTAGAACTACAATTACAATGACGGATAACAGCAGAAACAAAATACACAATTAACAAAACTAGACCAAGTCAAAAAACAGAACTGGATAGATAGATCTAGGCTTGCTTAATATGTTTTCTCCCCTCCAGACAGAAAGTGTCAACTTTCGTCCCGATATGCTAAACGAAGTTGTTACTTTCTACTTGCTTCCGTTACCACGGGAGCAAGTAATGGATGTCTCTGATTTAATCGACTTCGAATCTGGCGACAATGAACATGATATTCGGATATTCGCGAAAACAAAAACAGAGTTTTAACTAAAATACAGTTAGAAATACTCTATGATAAATCTCTCTACGATAAACTCACATGTTCATGAACTACGTAAAATCCACAAAAATTACCAGTTTTGTAGTCTGGAAGTATAATTGAATCGTACATAAAAGAGTATTGCTCTATGCTTGAAGGGGTGAATTTACATGTAATCATATTAAAATAAAAAAAAATTAATGTTGATGTCTTACACCGTTTTGTTTTTTATTAAAATTTCAAAATGTAGGTATTACTCTTATTTGAGCACTCTTTTTTATTGCTCTTCACTTTTGTAATAAACTTCAGTCTTCCTTGAGGCACAAGCGGGAAAATGAAAAAACCTGATCAGTCAACATCTAACGGTCTATTAATAACTGTTACAAAGTCAAGGCTGGTTAAATGTCAATATATGTAAAGTTAATGCATATTCTATTTTTAAATCATAGATCAAAAATTGCATTTATAATCACGTCAATAGGTCAACCTAAACCGGTTTTAAAAGGAAAAATAAATTTTTCATAATCTATAATTTTCTGTTACAGCATTCTGCAGTCTTTTAGACTATCTTCGATAAAGCCTAACGTAGAAATATTGAAATAATTGTTTTATTAAATGTCATAAATATTATTACATATTTATATATAAGTGAATAATTATTATTATCTTTTTAAAACCAGATACCTATTCGTATATGAAGAAGATGACTGTATAGTTTATTGAGAAATGTCAACGAAATTATACTAGCAAGAATGTTACAATAAGTTATTGTAATACTACCTTACACATACCTTACCCATTTCGTTAGCTATCGATGTATTAATATTATCATTTTCCGAAGAATAAACAGATTTATCGGTAATCATCAGCAAAATTGTTACTTTTATGAGAATAGTTTTTGGAAATCCTTTGGATGCATACAATGTCAACAGGTTTCATAAAATTTTATTTTTTAATATTTTGGTTGCCACAGCATGACCAAAGTACAAGGAACCTCAAAAATAAAAATTTTTAAATTAAAGTGTATTTTCTTATGAATCAAAATTTTCTCAGAAAGAGTGAATACAAAATGCGGACTGTCGTCAATCTTAATCATCTCTAAGTCTTATTTAAAAAAAACACCGTTATTAAATTTTTTATTTTGCACATTTCTGCCCTTCCGACTTACTATAGAGAAGATAGTCTTTTTTGCCTACTTAAATTTGCCTACTTTATATTCCTGCCCCATCTAAAGGAGCTTAATTTTGGGACTTTAATTTTTCTCTAGCTTTTCTTAAGGTTTTTTGAGATTTTTTAAAATAAATACCATGGGGTAACGAGAGAGGGGCAAAAGTGGATAATAGCAAACTTTACTATCAAAAAATCGCAATAGGAATGGAAATAGAAACATAAAAATTATATTTGGTGGATGTATATAATTAGGCTGTCAATTCCTATTGCCCAAAAATTAAGTAGCAATAATGAAAACCAGGAAAAGTCACCAGTATTCACTTAGATAGTTCTGCGAGTTGCTAAGAATTTTACTAGGGGTAATATTCATGTTTGCACAATTCCAAATTCCAAATTCTGGAATGCAAATAAAAATAATTGTCGAAGTATTAATTTTTTAATTTATATCTTCAAAAGGTTAGAATGACTACAAAAATTCAAAAACAAGTGAAAACAAACAATTGGCTGAGTTAATTGTTAAAATACCATGGATAGACTGTGATGATTACACTGACACTCTGTGTTGATTGCATAACTGATATTCCCATATAATACATAATATATAATTTGCGCTATCACGGGAAAACAGTGATGCTTACGAAAAAATGTTTCAAACAAAGTTGTTTATTTTTGTATAAGGAAAAATTTTCAATTTAAACTTTTGTTCTATCTCTAACGGTTTACAAAATGGGTCCAACGGACCCAAGACCAATTTAATCTATGTTTCCCATTTAAAAGCTCGAACTCACTTTTTATATCCTGAGCACGATGTAAAAATGACGGACAACCGGAAATGGACGGACTAACTAGATGATTCTATCAATATTTTTAAGCGTTACAAACTTGGGACTAAACTTAATATGCTATGTATATTTCATATATACATGGTATAAAAATTATTGTTGATTGTTTTATTTTTGTCCTTAGGTAGACTCACAGTGCGTATTATTTAATGCGCTCTGTTATTAAACTTTAAGATAACTTGTTCTTTCAATTGAATTAACCTTAGAGAGATGTAGACAGTGTTGGATTGAGAAATACCGGAGACGAAGGACATAGAAGCTATAATGATCAAAATGTTTCCGATGACAAAATTTGTAAGGAATTATGTAAAAAGCGTTCAATTGTTCATTTTAAGTCAGAAAGTTTTTGATCATAAAAAAAAAAAAAAAAACTAAACAAGTAATCGAAGCAAAATAATTCTGGTATTTCTAAACCAACTACAATCTGAACACAGAAACTAGAAATATGAAGAAGATTATTACATTTTATTTATGTTTACAAAGATGGTATTAGAAATATTTTTAGCAAAAAGTATTTTTATTTTATTATTTAAAAAAAAATTCTATTTCTAGTAATATAACAGTGTTCTCTTACAGTTTAAAAAAAATACTATTCCGGATCTTTGTGTCTGTCATCTTTGTTCTAAAAAACAAGAGTAACAAATGACAACCATCATTGATTGATCTATCAATTGTTTTTAGAATAAATAAATTTCATTTTTTTTTTTATAAGAAGAAAATAAAAAACAAGATGCTTAAAGTGAGGTATTAAGATGATTACAATTTGTCTTAATCAAAAAGTAATGTTTGTTATTTATTGAATATCTTTGTACGGAAGGAAGTTTATATCTTTTATGCACTTATTTTTTACTATATTATTACACGAAAATTTTCTTGTTTATTCTGTTTTTGATTTAATTGCAAATCCAAATTTGGAATAATAAAAAACCTTTAATATGAAAAATGTCTCATTTCCTGTGGAGTAGTAAATGTAGAAAATGGCCTTTCTTCAACGACCAAAACGATTACTCTGTCTCTTCACGTACCTACCAACGAGTTCGTGGCTCCCAAATGAACGGACCTATTAGTGCATTTTGAAAGACTGTTTCGTTGACATAAATAAGTTAAAAATTGTAATATTCTTGAAAAATTAAAAACTTTTTATTTCGCAGTGTACTTCTATAAAAAGAAATAACTACACAAATTTAACTTTTAATCTCGGCAGAAAAATATCGACTTCCATGTTTGATTTTCGTATTACCTCATCCGTTCTACTTCAACTTTTTATGCTGAATGGGTGCTTTAATATGGTTTAAGATCGCTCAAGTAACGTATTTGGTATCCAAAACCGTAATTCAAATTGTTTTCGTTAAAAATAGTTATTTATAAAATACGACCACCTTGAATGTTTTAGAAAAATGAAAGGGTTTTTAGGATTATCTTTTGAAATGTAAATCTCGCGAACTATAAACTGACGAAATATTAAAAATCTTGAAGCCTTCATTTTGAACGATACCAATAAAACCAGTTTTTGACCAAAATATAAGGTCATTTTGCAATGAAATTACGGAAAAAATTTAAATTTTCATATTGTTGTGATGAATCTTCTAAAGTTAATTTTTTGTATTATGGCACCGGTCGCTCCACTGTCAAATTGTGGACAATGTGGCTGACTTTTTAGGAATAATAGGTTCTAGCAAAATAAAGTGATACAATCAAGTCAATTTCGAAAAAAGAACAAACGAGATAGCATTACTTGTACTATTATAGTAACGAAATTTAAAGCCCATATAATGTTTTATTTATTAGTTTGATAAAATGTTTTTTTTAAATAGAAAACAAATGGATCATTATAGATTATTTGACATATCATTTACACAATGTAAGCAAATTCATTACAAGATGAAATTATTTTTTATATAGCAATATCATAAATTTCTTTACCAAGACCAATATAGAGGTACCTACATAAACATAGTATTTAAATTGTTGGTTTGTTTGTGTATTGGTAACATTATCAAGATTACGTGAGAAATGTATATAAAACAATTATATAGAATAGGTGAATAGATTTTAAAGAACGTTTTGTTGAAAGGTGAAACACGCAAACTCGATATCATATTTATATTATTATATTCGTATACCAGATAGGGTGGTCCACGTAATTAACCCGCCAACACTCGCGATATGAGCACTTGGCTCACGCTCGATTTAAAACATAGATAATTTTTTGAGACGCATATATATAGGTAAAATATAAATTACTCACTTCGCATATTTTCGAGCCCTTTTGTGTTATTACGAAAATTTGGATCAAATTCCAAAATGAAAATGTTTTTCCGATTTTCTCGGCTTTTTCAAAGGTGTAAAAAGTAAGTACAAAATACGGGAGCATTTGAAGACTGGTCGAATAGTTTTTGAGATACGAACTAAAATTACGATATCTCAGAAACTATACCTACCCGTTTCGCGCTAGGCAAACGTAATTTTAAATATAAAGACTATTTCGTTATAAACTTCACTTCATTTGCCATCACTTATTTCCGCTTTCGTGCACAAATTCGTTGGTTTTAATTTTTGGTGTGGCATTCCTAATGTTTTTTAAACAAAAGACACCCGTTTATAATAATAAAATTTTCACACCTGTTACTGCAGATAAACTAAAGTGATTGATTGTTTCCTTTCTTGGGAGCAGAATGATTATTTTTTGAATATTGTAAATATTGTATTTTAAAAAAACCTTGGTAATATTATAACATACGTTGATCTATATTTGTCGATAAAATTATTTACATGCAGTTCCCATATACAAAATTGGCATCCCCTTTTGAGTCCCTTAAATTATGAATTTCTAATCCCTTCTTAGTGCTCACCTACCTTACTTAAGGAAAGTGTATACAAAATTTCAGGCTTCTAGACCCAGCGATTTAAGCTGTGCGTTGATCGATCAGTCAACTTCCATTTTTATATATCATGTTTGATCTTTCTGCTCACCATGGCCACTCTGTGAGAAGGTATACAATAAATTATACCCGTATGATTTAATTAAACATTATCTATATTGTTCATTAAAAAAATAATTTTAAAAATATAATATTTCATAAATTGATCACAAAAATCATATAGTTCAAATTTTAATAACTATGAATACTTAACCCACACAGTCAATATATTTTGAGTATGTGAACTTTTAATTAGTAAGAGAAGAAAGTTTGAAAAAAAAAATATTAATGGTAAAAAATAAATTTCGACATGTATTTATAAAAATAAAAATATTTTTAAGACTTTCATAGCAATTATTTTAACTAAAATTTATAGTGCCGGTAATAGCGTAAAATGAATTTTTGTTTTCGCTTATTGCACGGGTGATCTAGAAATTGTTAAACTATACTTGTAAGTCGTAGACATCTACACAGAAAAATATCGGGGAAGATGATGGAAATGGAACTAAACAATATTAAACTAATCATAAACGCAGCGGAACATGGAAGGTGGTAATCGAGCTAGCGAATGATTGGCGATGATAATGAATAGCAGAATGATCTTATATAAATCAGCAGAATATATTTATTTCTATAGCCACAAAAAGTTTTCACAGCAGACGATGATCGGTTAAAATCGACAAATATTGTAGGAAATGTAATGACGAAAATTCATTACATTCCATGTCCAAGTATAATCTTTTAATATTATTAGAGAAATACTCAAAATTACAAAACGAAAATTAACAGAACCTTATCTCGTTATTAGTCCATCAAATTTTAAACTGCTAGACGAAAGTAACCTTAGAATTTTTTTCGTTTTATCGCTGCGACCTCCGAAAAAATCATCAACCTGTTTTTAACGACTTTTGTTCAACCTAACATTACCGGAAAATATATTTTGAAACAGAAATAAATTTTTAATAAGTTTTTCATGCCATTTGAATTATTAATTTCCTTACTTAAGTGTCAACCAAATTTTTACTGGGCCTGTATAACAAATAAAAAAGTTATAAAAAAAAAAAAACAGGATAAATTTAATAAGTTATTATAGGAAGAAGATTCGCTTGTAATTGATTTTAATATTTAATGTAAAAATTATTCCAAAATTTATTGAATAAAATTACTTTAATTAAAATAAAATACTTTTTAAATTATCCAAAAATTAAAATTATTTATTTTAATAGGTACTAAGTACTTTTAAAAATTTACATAATACAAAAAATTGAACTTAAAATCAATTATAAATTAATTATAATCGAATAATTTTTATAGATCAACTAAAATTAAATTTAATTTTTATTAAATATACTGATGATGTTCATTTGTTTAAAATTTATGTATAAAACAAATGAAGGTCGTGTAAAAAATATTTAAAAAAACAAATTTATATTTCGGTTTTTATTATTTTTACTGGAGTGATACCCATCCGCTTCGCTGGGTTTAAAAATAAAGATTGATAAAGATTGCTGTCGCTTATCTCCTTTCTATAACACTCGAAATAACGGTAAGGATTGTTTTACATAAGTAAAATATATGTATGGTTTTCTATTTTTTTAAATGTATAATAGTCGTAATTTTTCATTGAGAATATCAGAAAAGATGGCCGTGAAATATTTTATATTGACTATTTTTACAGGAAATCTGTAATTTATGGTATTGTCAAATGTCAAATTAATTTAATTTTTAAGTTTTTTTTTTCTTATTGATATATCTTTATAAATTATATCTCATATGTTATTCCGAAGTATGAGCTATATTGCTGTACAGTTTCATTAAAAACCATTCGTTAGTTTTAGCGGGAAAGCGTAACAAACAAACATGCTTCCTTTCGCATTTATAATATATAGAGATATTATTTTATTTATGTGTTCGTGAAATTGCATTTACTCTAATTTAATTAATTAATATTAAAATGTATTTTACTAATTGTACAACAACATAACATTAAAACGTGTTGAAATCCAATTCTTTAAATTATTATTAATGTTTATTTATTTATCTGTTGCATGCCACTCAATTTAATTATATTAATGCCTTCAAGATGGATAAATATTATTTTTATTTATATAAAAGATGTATATAGTTTTTTTTTTTTTTTGAAATAAATAATATTTATAAATGATTTTAATATTATTGCAAAATATTATTATTAAAAATGATTAATAATGATAATTTTTATATTAGTGGTGATTAGTTTTAAATTTATAATGTTTATATAAAGTGTATCTCATGCATTTTTTATGCTTAAAGGTAAATTTTTTTTTGGATTATCATTGAAAGATCGAGTTATAGTTTAAATTAAATTTATTTTTGTGTTATAAGGTTAATGATGAGAGACTACATTCATAGTAGACATATTACGAAATTTCATAAGTAAACCTTATCTATATATATTTGTCCAAATTCAGGTGCCATTCCTTTAAGGGAATCTATATAAAAGAAAATACTATATTCTTCGAGGATATCTGTAGTAACTCCATAAATGTTCATAAAATTGCTCTAAGACATCAAAGTTGGTAAAGATTTTAGACGGTACGTCTAATCCTCAAATGAACTTAAAACTTGAGGCCAAAATCGATTTTATCCAAGTAATTTTTATTTAAATTGGTGACACATATATTTTCTCCAATTTAAACAATTTTCTCAAGGGGTCTCCATTTCAAAAAATTGATAATAATTGTTTGTTTCTGAAATTAATGTAACTCGATTTCGAAGGTAGCTTGTTCCCAATTAAGTCAAAAAACAGATTCAATTAACGGATTTGGTAAGTAGTTTTTGAGATATCATCTAAAATCCTTTTTAAAACTTTCATTAAGTGACATCTTAGAAACAACATGTCCAATTGTCAAAAGACAACTACCATATTTTTGCAATTCTTAGGATAAAATGACTCTAGAAAAAGACAAATTGTATGATTCGGAAGGTTATTTTAACAATTAGGTGAATGTTTTTGGAGATATTGCCTAAAATGGTGAACGTAAATCTTTCATTTCCGAACAGAATCTAACCGTCAAATGAAGGAGTGATACCACACAGTTTCTTAGGTATCAATTAAAGAAATTGTTTCGGGACATTTTTTCTTGATAGTAACTATACTCGAACAAAATTACTCTAGAAGATCAGTTTTACCCAAATCACTCTTCAAAAGAATAATAAAAGTATAAAGTAAGCAGAATTTATAAATATTTTTTAGTTTTAAAACGCCTGTGTTAATCCTTGCTTAAAACAAAAGTATTTTTGATGGATTTTCCATGTAAAATGTGTGGTGGGAGACACTTTAAACTTCACATTGTTTTATGAGAGTAATCTGTACACAATTCAGAATAAAAAAATACTAAAAATCCCCAACAAATGATAGAAAAACTAACGTAAAGATTGTTTTTTAACACTTCAAACAGAATTAATCAAGTTTTAAAAATTATATGGAATATTTTCATAAATCATTATAAATGATCTAATAATATAATTTGCATGTAATTTTAAATAATTAAAAATTTAAAAATTTTTTCTATCGCTTTTTTTCTTATACATTAGTTAGTTGTAAAAAAAAAATGTAAGTTCAATTAATTCTTGCGGTTAAATTGCAGAAATTAGATCATAATTATTAACAAAAACCATTTATAATAATCTATTATTAAGTAGTTTTTTCTCATTTTGAATTCTAATCTATTATACACGTAATCAACTTTGTGGTAATTTATTGATCGATCTGGATGACCCTGACAATCAAAGCAGTTCAATGTTAAATAATTATGATGCCTTGCTTGCTTAGGTATATAATGAATAAGCTACCAGTTTCTTGTTATTGCAACTGTAGGTAAAAATAGGTCTAGGGCCAAGTGGCGCGATTGTCATCGTCGAGCATAAAACTTTTTCATAGCCAGCGATTTCTTTTTTAGAAGGCCTAGTTTTCGGTACAAAGTAAATGAGAACAATATTCAAATAAGAAGACAAATTTTGATGACTGCCGGGTCCATACATAGAAAATTGAAATTGTAAAGATGTCTTGGAATGTCTCGTTTTGGCTCATGGTAGACAGAAATTTTTAAGATAGGGAACCCCTCCCCTATCTCCAAATTTCTGAGATGAAATTCTTAGATAAAAAATATCTTATTTACTAACCCCCCTCCCCCCCGGATAAGATAAGATATTTTTTATCCAAAGATTTCATTAATTAAGCTGTACTTCAGCATAAATACATTCTTACCAACCTTAATCTGAGGTAGATCCATAACGAGAAAAGAATAGCTGCCGGCCCTCCCCTCCTCGTGCTGCTAACCATTTTTCAGGTCGTTTTTCAGGAAAGATAAGTAGTCGGCAACGAAAATTTTACAGCTGGGAGATAAACATTTGAGACAAAAGTATCTCAAATTTCCACTCGTTTTGAAATACTTAATGGCAAATACTAGAACCGGGTCCTAGACCTAAAATATTATGTTATATTGTAGGAAGAACCACGATAGTTAATCTGAATTAGATCATAAAACTATTTTTATGTTGAATTTTGTAATATCATTTTTCATATATATCCTGGAAAATCCGAATGATGTCACTTCTACCTTTTTAATCGTTTCACCGTGAGAACAAATTGATTGCGAAATGGGAAATAAATTCTTCTTTACATTATGTTACGCGATTAAAAGCTTTTAGAACTATTGTGATTCAGTGTGTTTCCTTTCTTACTTCTTCCATGAATGGAGATATATTTGTCTTTAACAAATCGAAAAATTTGTATTTGAATTTTTCAAAATGGCTATGATGTACTCAGCTCTACTATGTTCTCAGAATGATTATATTACTATTAAAAGTCGGCTAAAGAAATGACCTGAAAATTCACTGCAAGAAAACCGAATGTTTTAAAATATTTTATTAAAAATTTCAAGGGAAAATGATTCACAATATAGGCTTATATTAAAATTGTTTAAGATACTTTATATAAATCAAAATAGTAATCTATATTAAATTAATAACAATTAAATAAAATTAAATTAATGAGCGTTATGTGTGTGTGGTTTTATTGTAAGAGAAACGATTAATTAACTATTTAATGAAATGTTTCATTAATTATGTCATAATTGACAATATTGTTAATTGAAGTTTTTAAATATCACAAATCGACAGTGTCCCAGTACGTTCTTATAAGATTGTGATCATTTTATTGCCTAAAAAGTTTCATTCTTAAATAAATACTTTTATTGTATTAGAGTTACATTTTTTAAAGTTAAAAAGGGAATTTTATTACCGATGTCTTTATAGCAAATTTGTTATGTTTGGTTAAAAAAAAATGACACTTCGATTGAAACAACTTAAATTTTTTTTGGGTTCTCAGGAAAGATAAAGCTCTTAGTTTAATTTATCAACTTAGGGACGACAAATTTAATTTAAAAATTCTATACTAAATGATTTCCGTAAGGCTAAGAGAAAGTGTTTTTAGTATAACTTTTGTTGGTTTTAAGGTATTATGAATTTTGCATCATAATATAAACATTTTAGATGGTTACTTTTCAACAATTTAAATAAGTTTTACTTTTTACCTTAACGAGTTATGTAGGCTCATTTTCTTAGGAAAACACAAATGTCTTAAATTTTCATAATGTCCCGATTTCCTTTATATCGTATACTAAAATATATGAATGCTATAAGCGCATGTCTTTATCGTGTTATTGAAATCTGTTAAGATTATAATCTCTATGTATTATATAAGTGCAATTATGTGCATATAATCAGTAAACTTGAATATCAACATATTATATCAACAAATAAATCTAATGAGATCAATTATTGTAGGTTTATTATTGTATATTAGTTTAACTAAACAATTAATAAATTCACATATACTATAAAAATAATGTTAATCGGTTATCAATTATTTAATCATTTTTCCCACGATATCTCGTGTGCAACTCATCTTCTTTGCATTCATTTAGTACAAGAAAGAAAAAACTTAAAGGTATTGTTGTGTAATAAATACAACAAAACACATTGTTTAGAGAGCATTATGGTAATAATAATTAATGTTTTATTGTTTAAATTAATTATGTAATAAACACACCTACGCCTTGGATAGAATATATTGTGATATATTTGACCAAAATGCTTTTAATTTGACTTTCCAATCGCTATGTGAAAATATCTTCTACCGCATTGATTGTTTAAGATGTTTGTTAATATTCTTTGCTAGTTAATAATTTTCCTCCAAACTAAAAATTACAAATTATTTGTATACAAAAGTTTTCATGTTTTTTGAAAGTTTTATGTTATGTGAATAACACACCAATAACTTAAAAAAACCAAATCACACAAAAAGGGCGAAGGAAACTTAATTCCTTATTCCACCCGACTCGTTGATTCGAGAATATTAAAAGAACTTAAATTTTTGAAAGTATATTTATCAAGAAACGGATTTCAAAAGCAATACAAAACTTGTACGGGGGGGCCACTGATTACACAGTGGTAATAGTCTCTATAAAGAGCAATTTGTCAACACTTCATATATTAAACGATATCCAATGTGTGGTCTAAATATATTACTCAAGTAATAAATATCTCCAAAAAACATAACATTGTATCATGTTCCTATAAAAGAAAACATGATTCAAAACATCCAAAGCAAAACCTATAAAAACAATGTTCTTCGCTTTTGTGTACCTGATATATAAAAAAAATTCACATCAATATAAAATAATAACTATTTTTTTATTAATTTTTTATTACTATATATCTTCTTTTTTTTTCAAATTCAAATTTAATAAATCATGTACAATATACGCCTCTGTAACGCCTTCAAAATTTGTAGATAACAACAAATAAGATGAACAAGAAAAAAAATTATATCATGCACTCTAAAAAAATTACCAGCCGTGATGAGTTTGATACAGTAAGACCAGATAAATATTGATTCGATGAGTGCCGTTGAAGCTACAAATGTCAAATTTGGAGGCTTTAGTGATGTTTATTCAACAATTCATCATAGATTTTATGGTTCTTGGTAACGTTTGGTTTTTTTAGTTCGTTAATATTCAGGCCAAGTGGAGGGAAGATGCTAATCTTAACGACATTCTACCAAGACGGTGTTACATCGTACTGGCAGCAATGAACCTTCTGCTCTAATTTGACCACATTCCCATTGCTTTTGCTCATCGATCTTTTATATCATGAGGTGCCTCATTAACTCATCGCTGATATCATGAGATTTAATGTCATTATAGGCATTTTTCATACGCAACCAGTGGCAGCACTGCAAGCCCATCTCGGGTTCGGGTCACCCATCAAAGTTTCAAATAATCCATTAAAAAAAAGAACCGAATCTCATGGATAACTTGTTTAATCTGAAACTCTTTGATTAGCATCATCTGCCAAAATTTAAATATTGTTAAACGTGTATAAAAGCATTTTAAATTTCTCGAAGCGTAAAATTTTCAAATTTATAACATAAAGTTTCGGGTCGATTACTATAAATTCCTATCAGGAAACTAATAATACAAGACTACAAAGAGTTATGATTGTATGTTAAGCCGAAAAATAAAATATTGTCTAAATCTTTTAACTAAATAAATAAAGAAATCTGTAATTAATAATTAACAAGGAGTATTTCGATTTAATCAATAATACCTATAAAGTATTTATGGATGAATCAATAATTGCTTTATTTATGGATAAAATATTAAGTGGTGTGTCCAGTTTAAGTGATATGATCACTACATGGCACGTTTCTCTCGTAATCATTTTAGAATTTTAGGCATTTTTTGATCAATTTATTAAAATAATAAAAAAAATTATTGCCTATTTGTTTTAAAATTTACTAAAATGTCTTAAATGCAAACATATAAGATTTTTTTTCAAACCACTTATTCCAAACACTTTGTTGCTATGCCGATGCCCGGCACTTGAAAATGGTCGTTCTAACATTGAGAAAATTTGACTTTGAGAAACAAATAAACCTCGCTAAAGGCTGAAAATCGTCGTTTGGCACGAACAAAATCCTTTCAAAGAAATCAAATGATAGATAAATCGGAAGATGACAGGCAACTCTAATCTTTCTACGAAACAACAATTTTTTCGGCATACCACCTTGACCTTTAAAACCTATTTTTATAGGTTAATATTATACACATATGTTTGGGAAAAAAGCAAAAATTCAAAGACAATAAATAAAAGACACACACTACTTCGAAATATTTATGTATTATTTTCCACGATTTTGACAACAACAAAAAAAAAAAATAAAAATAAAAATACTCACACTACATCCATGACTCAAATATCAGAAAATAACTTAATTTTAGTTATCTCAAAATAATCTCAAGCGTCGTTAATTGTGGTGATTCTCAAATTTGAAAAATTTGAATTAACAAATTTAGCGCATTGCAATTTTTTTTATTAATAAGTCGAAAATTTACTCAGGTTTCATGTATGAACTTTATGTGGAAATGCAGAAAATGTGGTTGATGCATATCCTTTAATACAGCCCCGAATTAAATTTCTTCTGTTGGTTAAAATTACGTGAGCTGTTGAAGAACAGAATTGATTTGTAAGCCATCTTATTGGTAATAAGTTAGGTAATGCCTGTCCACGAGAGAAACTTTTTGACCATAGATCTCATTGTGATATGCACTTTACCAACTTTTCCGCTCCTCAATTATTTTGAAAGGCTGAGTGCACCCACTTCATGCATATAGTATGCACTACACCAGCCCATCACAACTATTAATTTAATTTTGTTGTGATCGCGTACGAAATTGGCTACGCTTTAACCCACTAAACTACTACAGTTGAATTGGGAATACATCGGATAAAAACTGTAATCTTCCAGACACTATCTATAGGACTTGTAAGCAAGTCATACCTGGCACAGGTAGTCCATTATTGTTTTTTATTTTTTTTCTGACTCTTATGATATGAATTTTTTGGTTTAGGAAAAATATAGCTATGGTTTAAGAATGCCAAATTTGGTTAAAGCTAAAAGAATTTCGAAAATAAGGCCGGGTTTTTAAATTTTTTTTAAATTATTTATTTTATTTTAAATATTTTACAACCCTCCACATTTCTCCAATTCAAAGAAATTTCCCCCTTTCTCAAGGTAGCATCCTAGTTATAATCGCCTACTCCTTAATTGTGTTCGTATGGAAGTAATGCTGTTTAAAACAAGAATGTTTCTAAGCTAATGTGTACAAAATACATTTTAGATGGCATGAGAGACAGTAGTTAGTCATCGTCGATGGTGGTTGCTGGTTGTCTTCACCCACTATCATCATAACAAACGCTAAACACCTTTTTTATTTCTCACAATCTCTCACTGCAGCTGAGTGCACACAATGTCTTAGTTTTTATAAACATAGCTTTTATATAGCTTGGATTGCATGTCTGCGGAAAATCAACAACAAGAACTAAAACTAATAATAAATCGTAATAACAAGAGGATCGAACATTTTACATGATTTAGTGTACCATAACAAAATGGTAACCGATGGTATACACAAGGGTTTCTTATTGTATTAACGCATCTAAATGTTTAGTGAAAAGTTTTGTATTCTTGGTTTTTAGAACCTTAGATCAAACAAGTGAAAACAGATATTTGACTGAGTAAATTGTTAAATTCCATGTGTAGAGTTATTAAATACCATGTATTGTTAAAATACGTGTTGAAATCGTTTATGTTTTTACGTTAAGTAAAGAAAGATAGCCACTTCTAGATAACCACACGTATATACATGTCACACACATACAGAGTGGGTCATTTTAATCTATAATGACTCCTAACACTTTTTGTAGCTAATCAATCAAAAGATGAATTCAACAAAAGTTACAAAGTTTGATGGGAGATATAATGTTCTGACATAAGATTGGGCCCAATTCTTCGGGTTTCTTTAATAGACAATGTAGATTCTAAACGGTTAGAGGAGTTGAAGAATCTAGGAATAACACTTTAAATTTGATCCTCATAAAAAAACTAACATTTTTCATTTAAACCGTTTTTTCGTAAACTATCAGCTTTCGGAGGAAATGGGACTTAAAAATATGTCATTATTGCATTTAATCGAAAGAAAATGCGCTAATTCAAGGGAAAAATACTTAAGCCAAAAGTTGTCAAAGGCAATAGTGGACATTCGCCTGTGTCCATGACTTTTACCTACAATTATCGATAAACATTAAGATTATTATTCCTAAATATAACTTTATTTGTTTATATTTTCATAATAATAATAATAATAATAGGTAACACTTATAATAATCATAACTATCAGAATAACAATAATCATAATCATAATAAAACTACTCTAAATAAATTTACGGTAATAATCATGCAAAGTTAGTATTTAATAGATAAGGCGCTAGAGGCCTATAATTTTGGATTGCTTTCGGTAGATTTACAATTCCAATTCCAATTAATCTTGAATTAAATTTGTTTCACGTATATATCAATCATACTAACGTATTGACCTTTTTTAATTAAAAATTAAAAAAAACCTATTGACGTGGATGGGTTTCAACCTGACAATCTTTTGCATGACGAGCGAGCACCGTAACCATACGATACTAATTCAAGATAATAAACTATAGTATTAGCAAAATAATCTTATATTATTTTTCATTCAAGCGTGATCGTGATTGAAAAAAGAAAGAATCATCTCCAATTTGGTTCCAAAAACAAAATAGATAATAATTAACTCAATAGCCAATTAAACATAAACAAAGACACTACCATGAAGTAGATTTGCGGCTATTTGAAATAACCTTCTAGACTAAACAAAACTATACACTTTACAGTTGGTTGGTTCTTCCTCTCTCCTTTTCAACAGTTTCTTCTTTTTTGTAGCCTATAAGACACCCCACTGTGGACCTTATCTACACCACCTTTAGTACGTTTTCTCAACTTATTAAATGTCAATTAACAACATGTTTTTATTTATTAAAATAATTTATTTCTATTTATATCAATTATCTGTGTGCTTATTTATTTATTTATTTATTTTTACTCATATTTTACTCGAAAATTTAGACTTATGTACTGTTAGGTACACCAATGTCAACGTGGAAGGGTGGGATGTGTTATGAGTTCATGAATTAGTTGCTGACAACGAAGTGCCTTGAAGGGCGTCAATTACTCCGCTTCCTCTCCAAATCTCCAAAGCTAGTATATTCAAGAAATATTTAAAGGCAAAAATCTTATTTAAGGATGTTCCAGCATGGTATTTGCAGTTTCTATGTTAAAGCAATGGTACAATTTTTTTTTCGACAGAATTTAACGAAAAATTAAATTTAAGAATTTAATAATGCTTACTATTAATTCCCAAAGTTTCAGAAATTTTGACCGTTTAAAATGGGAAATAATTATGCCAACGTCCCAATTTCGATCAATTTACGTCAAAATTAATATCTCGAAAGTGAAAATTAATTTCTAAATTTTTTTTTTTTGAATTGTATTGTATAAACATTTTTTTCTACTTTTTCTTCAATATATAATAATATCATAAAAAATAGTTGGAGAGACCGGACATTTTACATGCTTTAAATGGGACATGACCCTCAAAATCGCGAACTTTGTCTTTAAATATCTCGCGATCTAAACGGTCAAAAATTATGAAATTTTAGGAATTCATAAATAAAGCTATTATAAACCCGAGAAAAAAAATTCGGCCAAATCTGTCGAAAAGTGATTTCATGCTGGTACTACCTTAAGTAGGAAACATTAAATAAAAAGAGGTGTCGTGAGACACCGCATTAGGAACTATATTCCTTTCGTATCTTGGTGCATTATAAATGTAGCGCTTACTTTTTTTATCTACGAGATATTTTGCTGAAAATTTATGATATTATTTTCGAAGTCAAATATTTGTTTGATTTTAAGAATTAAATTTTATAGCTACTTTTAGTTTTTACTATATGAAATAATTATAGTATTAGTTTAAAAAAGACATACTTCTGATTTAGTCAACCCAATATGTGAGTACATTACGTTTGTAAGGTTTGATTAGGATATTTATTATGACATAACATAAAGTTTGCATTGTACTTCCTTCAAATTATCGCTGTTTTCTTTAAATTCTGATAATTTTCACTGCTCAATTAAAACATAATGTTGACAAAAAACATAAATTGACAGAGTTATAAAACGATTTTTATAACAGTTATAAAAATATTTTTTGGATTAAACTCCTAACCATAAACAAATATCGTGCAATAAGGAATATAGTTCCAATATAAAGAAATATGACCCTAGTTTTAAAGCTCTGCTGCTCACGATTTGTTTGTATGTTTGTAAAAGTAACTCTTTGGTTTATAGAATCGCAGTCAATAAAATATTGTGTGGTGGATGATGACACTCAAATATATGTAAATTAGTTTGCACGCAATATTACATGCCCAAATATAAAGCTTGCATCAATGGATCAAGTGATTTATGATTGCAGCGCCAACGCGATTGTCATCGAAGTGCTACGAAAAGTGAATTTAATAACTTATAAAAATATGAAGAGGATGATACACGACTTTACACGAATGACACCTTATATTTCCTAGTATAGTAATAACTTTATCATCAAATTTTCTCATCTATCGATGGGGTACGTGATTTATGATAGTAGCATAACGTCTTTATCATCTAATCTACGCCAAACTATATTTTTAATCATATTTGAATTACCATCGTTAACATCGTTTATGAATAAATTTGTAAATTAAATAACTGCCAAAAATAGGTTTTTGTTTTTACTCTTTACTCCATGAAAAAGTTGATAAGGCAGCATGACTTTACAAAAAGAACACGTATAGTTCCTGTGTAGTTTGTATCAATTTTAACGGTGAACACTTTCTCACCATTTTTTCAATTTTACTACCGACGAGTCGAAAAAAACTGCAACAGTCTTAATTTTAACTACTCTAACTTTAGCTGCAATGTCCTTTAGTATAATTTCATCCTTGTGCTCTATATCATTCTATTAATATAATAATCATTTCACTTCGATAAAATACATAAATACGTGTAGGTACATTCACTAATTAATCATTTGCTAATCTCTTAAATAATAATTTTTATGGTACTTATTTTCCTTCGCAAGTAACTGTTTTTTTAATTTTTTGCACTTGACAGCATATTAATTTTAATAAAAATTTTAAATTAAACCAAAAACTTTTTAATCAATTTTAATTATCTAAAGAAATTGTAATTCATCCATAACACATTTCCCTGTTTAATTTTTTTTTATCCACCATGCAAAAGAAGTAAAATAAATTGTATGTAATAATAATAAATATAAAATTTAGTGATATTTTGCGCAGTTAATGAAATTTATTTGCACAAATTTTAATATACATGATCGCAATATACATATATATTTTATGCTCACGTTTTTAGGATTCCGTTACTCAAAAGACAAGATGCCAAAATTGTTATTTTAAATTATTGAATTACTCTATATGGTTTAGCTCTAGTAAGTTGCCATTACAAATATGAATATTTATTTCTAGACTATTCTAGAGTAATAAGGAGTATTCAGCATATTTTGCGACCATTGCAATTGATTCAAATTGTGTTTCTAAAATAATACATACGCAATACCTACAATAAAATTTATTTTTTAACAAAATTGAAAAATTATAATATGCAAATGTAGCGTTTACGAGCAAGCAATAACAAGAGTTCACTAGGATTGAAGTTTGTTAATGACTTTGAAGTGTTGGACAACGAAAAATTTGGGTTTAGAGCGAAATTTTTTCATCAAGGTGTACAGTTAGTGTACAGTTACAATTTCTAACAAATTCAAAATAAATATACCAGCTACTTTAAACAAGTGCAACATATCAAACGTTATCAATTATAATCGAATGTGCTAAAAAGTGTTATTTTCCAGTTTACTCCCGAAATTTTTGAAGAAGTAATTTATTCTAATTAATATTTTTGAAAAATTCTTTCGAGACGTTACTCTTACAGAATAATATTATCCGCTTTTACAAATAAAACTGCCAAAAGCATTGCTTATCATGATTAGTAGCGTCAGAAACAATTAAATTGTTTACAAAATATTCATATTTCGAGGAAAACGTCCTTGATTTTGGGATTGAGACGAAAAAAATACGTCGAAAACCATAGTCGGTTTTCGGCGAACCTCAATTGGCCACGAAAACCCTCCCAGAGATCATACTAGGTATGGAGAGCTCGATTACGTTATTAAAAGAATTTTTCCCAAAAGAATATTTAAAAGGCAGCATTCTGTGCTATGCTATCCGGTTGTCTTTTTTTACGCTGTTAAATAATTTTACACTTAATCGATGATATTTTGTTTATAATAAATATAAAAGAAGCATGTGCATATTTTTTTAAATAAAATATATGTTTCATATTGGTGCAAGACATTGGTGTTCAGTTACCAATATATAAGAATATATATAAATCGTAAACTAACGATATTAAAATATATTGCAAATAATGTAGGTATACATAAAATACACTTTATATATGGGTATTATGAAGTCAAAAACCAACTCAATGATGAGAGATAATGAGGCCGTAGGCCATACATAAATTATGAGTAGAGGACTTGACGAGAGAGGTCTATACACACTAGGTATGTAGAAGAAGAATATACATTTATATATAATGTAGTTAGGTGATACAATAATATATAAGTATACTATCACAGCTTTAAGCTTACGAAGATTATTTGATAGAGTCCTATATTCTGTTAAATTATCAGCTTGAAATATTTTATGTAAATTATATTACATTTTGTTTAAATGCTGGTTTACCTATTCATATTTTGATGTGCTTGTTTATAGTGTGTACTTGAGCGTGTTAAGCACCTCAGGAAATATTGCTTGTAAAAGAAGTTTATTACAAGTTTATTGAAATTATCAATTTGTCCAGTTTTTACATTCCATAGCACATTAGTGAAAAAATAAAAAAAATAAACTTTTACAATTTGTGTGCTATGGAATGTAAAAACTGGACAAATTGATCATTTAATATTGTTATGTATTCAAACATTTCAATAAACTTGAGTGAAAACCAAAATATTGAAAAAATTTAATATTCAAACAAGTGAAAACAAACAATTGACTGAGTTAATTGTTGAAATACCATGCATAGTCAGTGTTGATTTCTTTATCACATTACACTTACAAACATGTGACACATACATAACTGATAATCAAGTATAGTACATATTATAAACTTTCCGCCTAATTTGCGCCCTCACGGTTAAACAGTGATGTTTACGAAAAAATGTTTCAAACAAAAGTTGTTTAATTTTTGATAAGGAACATTTTTTACATTTCAACTTTTGTTCTATCTCTAACGGTTTAAGATGGGTCCTACGAACCCAAGACCCAACTGACCTATGATGCTCATTTGCGAACTTGACCTCACTTTTTACGTCCTGAGTACGCTGTAAAAATTTCAGCTCGATATCTATTTTCGTTTTTGAGTTATCGTGTCCACAGACGGACGGACAACCGGAAATGGATTAATTAGGTGATTTTATGAACATTCATGACAAAATTTTTTTCTTAGCATCATTATTTTTAAGCGTTACAAACTTGGGACTAAACTTAATATACTATGTATATTTCATATATACATGGGTATAATTATGCCATGAAAATCGGTATATGGGTGTAAAAAAAATTATTATAAGCAACATTTTCTAATAGTTTTTTTTTCGATGTCTCTAACCATCTCTGACGGTAAAATATAAAGTATCGTCCTAATTATTTATCGTCGTTAATATAAATGTTTATTTGTAGTAGGCTAAGTTTAAAGTTTTGATTTCGGTTAAGTATCTTTAAAAGTTTGACCCATCACTTTCTATAAGTAACTGTTCAAAATTTCAAATCGATATTTCTATAAATAACGAAAATATGAGGATGTCTTTATCTTAAACGCGACACATAGTATTTCTGAAAGTATTAGTTTTAGAGAAAAAAGGATCAGGGGAATTAATTATAAAAATTATTATACACCATCATCCAAAATTGATGACGTTATTGTCACTTTAAATAAAATCAACTATATTTACATACTAAAAATAAAATCATCAATAAATATTCTATTAGTTATTAAACAGAGTTAGAAACCATTATACACATGACTGATGAATAAAATATATACAGAGTGTCACAATTCAGAAATAGGAGAAGGAAAAATAGCGCTTTTTCTACCATTTTACTGTTTCAATAACATATACTAGCTCCACCAGTGTGTTTTTAGTCATGAACCAGCACGATAAGCATTATAATTAAGGGTAAGAAATTGGATTTGAAAAAGGATATAAGTAAGATTTGGCGTACCCAGGGAAAAACAGCCAAAAGGAGTAATATATAAGATAATAAAGTCACCGATCATTTTACTGAACTAGGATGGTTAATTTCCTCAATACTAATTTAGGCTTATCTTATGGGTGGTATATTGGCTCCAAAACTTTTCTTGTTAGGAACTTTAATCCAACAATGGAAATCATATTTACCTTGTTCGAATACGGTCATTTCGTGTCATCCTAAATACATTCAACATGATACATGTATGTATAAGAGAAATATGGGCTGAGCAAGAAATTCAAACTTTTGTGCCATCGTGACACTTGAAATTAAAATGGTCTTCTTACTCCGAATTGGAGTGTCATTTTCACCTTTGGCTAAACTCTTTTAAATCTCCGATTTATATGGAAACGACCACTTTTGAATAGACACTCGGTATTTACGAATACTTCATTCCTATAAATCTCATCATTCCATCTTCATTTTATTAATAAACAGTTTTTAAATTCATATCACAAATATCACACAGCAAATAAGCAGTTAAATAAAAATAAAAAAAATTGTGAATACTCCTACAACATCCATATACAAATGCATACTATTAGTAGCACCTTGGGCATGTTGTATGAGAAAGCTTTTCGTCACTTAATTAATAACTTCCTTCCAAAGTAAAAAAATTTTATAAGTGCAAAATAGCCGATTATTTAATCTATAAGCTATTGAAAAATTGTACACATAACCTATCATATACTGAAGAAAAAAAAAATTAAAATAATAGATAGTTATTTAATACATAATATAACTACCTCATCCCGAAGTTGGCCGTTTCATATTGAAATAAAGTAAAAATACTTTCAAACAATTTCCAAATAATGATTAGTTAACTTATATTCAAAACTGATTGCATAAAGGACCGAAAATTTGATATTCATCAATTCTGTTTCTGTTTTGAATCATTTGTTGACTATATTAACGGCTTCAAGATCCAATTTGCGTAATCAAAAGAGACATTCGTAAAACGTTAGTTTTTGACGTAAACGTAAATTATTGAAGTAGGCTACAAATGTGTTTTGAAAGGATTCTAACAATCTTTGGGAATAGTGTCCCGATTCATTTTCCGAGCTAAATAGCAGTTTATGATAATAGTTTGTGATTCATAGCCTTGTTGTCAAAATTAGAATTTGTTACCAGCTCCCCCCGGATATTTTCTTGTATATGGTGGAAAAATAAAATAAAAAATAACATATATGGTAATTGATTATTATTTAGAACTTATACAAATAGTAATAATTATTGTAATAAATTAAATTCAAAATGATGTGTAAGTATGTACCTATAGAGATGATTGTATGTATATGAAATAAGATTTATTAATTAAAAAGGGATGGGCAAAAATCTATTTATCTAAAATAATCGATTAATTCATATTATACAAACAGTGTTTGTATATGCATTACCAACAAATAAAAATAAATTATTATTGATTACCCGGATACATTTACATTTTTGGCATATCTACATCATCATCTTGTATAGTACCTATCTAAGTACGTTACTTTTTATGAATATTTTAAGACGACATTTATAGATTTAATAAAAAAAAAAGAATATCTTCATTCTACACCCTTTTATAAAGTAATTGAAGCTGAAAACTTACGTTCTAAGAGCCAGTCAATCGAAAAAATCACTCGGATTTCAATCTAGTTTTGCTTGTTGGCCCCACCACTATCGCGTCCCAAATTTTCAGCTTTTCTGGAATGACATTTAAATAACTAAACTAGTCCCTAGACCTTATTGTTAAAATTGTGATAGCATTGATGGCATTCCTTACTATACGAATGCATTAATTTCTACTGTAGGTACTATTGGTACAAGGGCTTGCAACGAAATGAGAAAGTTCCTTTCAAGACAACTGGATTTTGAATATTTCTTTTTTTTCTGTAATAAGGTCGAGAAAAAGTAATTTTGACATCTGATGCATTGCGCATTTACTGCATTTACAAACGCGCATCTCCAAAAACCGGAAAAATCGGGTGAAAATTGTTGATTTATTTAATTGTTGAAAATTTAGAAAATTGAGTCTGGTGCGACCCACGAAAAACTACCCAATATAATAACAAGTTAAAAAAAGGTCTTGTTAATATTTATAGATGCAGCTTATAGATAAATGATGAGATTCATCCACTTTTCAGATTAAGATTTTCTAGTTTTTTTATTACCATTAAAAAACGGCCCAACCAATTCTGCTGAAAACTCTTTCAATTTTTCAATTCTTAAATACGCGATTACACGTCGAATAAGCCTAGTCACGTGTTAATGTCATAATTGGTTCGCCAGATAATCCAGGCAAAAAAATTCTAACGAACATACGCACATCCGTACACACACACACACACACACAGACATCACATTGAAAAGGTTTGATTCGTATATTAAGGTCTAAAAACCGCGGAAATATGTAAAACTGGAGATTTTCAAAATCGGCCCCATTATAGTAACTTCCTCTACAAAGTTAATAATTAATTACAAAATATGTTTTCATGCCTTTTTAAGAATATAAATTATACTTGACAGACAAAAAGTCCGAAATTTAGTAATCCATCGAAAATGATGCAAATTCACTCACTATATACCATTTAATAACATTTATACACAAATAACCAAAGAAAATTTTAATTAAATTAATTGTTTAGTAATTATGGACTCATAAATTTTATAAATAATGTATAACCAAGGTTTTATAATAAATACATGATATGAAACAAATAATACAAACTTAACAATACTATATTATCAATTTTGATATTGAAAAGGGCAAACAGGCCAAATATGAACATAATTTTAATCAATTTCAATAATGTATAATATATAAAATATGAAAGTAAGACAGAAGAGGTTCAATACTTGTTATTTTGCCAGATACAATTCTTTTGAGGATTGTTGAACACAACGAACACGGGCTAGTTACATAAAATTATTATAATTATAAAATAACGAATAACTATCCATTCAACATCACACATTACTTCCATGCATTTTGCTTACATGATTGCTATCCGGCCATTAATCGATTATAGTAATTTTAATTTAAACGATAATCATAATCATTAGGTCGTATAGATTATTCGAAAATTCATTCTTGGCCATTTCATATGGGATAATTTCACTCCTGGTTGTTCCATCTTTATTAAGTGAACAATTTGCAAATATACATCTTAAAGTTATCTAAATTATTTGATTGGAATGCTAAGGCGATTTAATACTTTGAATGAATACGCAAGCATTCTAAGGATTGGTGATGCCTCTAATGGGCTGAGGCCAGATTGAGTTAGCTCTGTGATGAAATATTCGAGTTAACTATTGGCGTTTTAAGAATTCTGGTGTAACATTATCTAGTACTAACAGATCACCGCCCGCTTTGTTTGTACTTTGTTTGTAGACTATCATGTTATAGCCCTCACTTATTCACTTTTTTGTTCATAATTTTATAGATGTTAATTTTTTGGTGGGGAACTCTAACTTTTTTGAAAATGAAGTTTGGCCCATAATACTCTCTGACATTGTCACTTTCTATAAGCCCAATCATTAAATTAACGTGATTTTTATACTTTTTGGAGTTTCATCAAATTCCAAAACAAAAATTTTTTTTTGCGATTTTCTCGATTTTTACCCCTTAAAAAATTGCAAAAAATCGATTTTTTTTATCTACAATTTCGATGAAACTTAGTATATGAGGTAATTTTGACCAAAAAAGTACAAAAATCGGGTGCATTTGATGACTGGTCAAATAGTTATTGATATACGGATTAAAATCGATCCAAATATTGCGATATCTCAGAAACTCTGCATCCAATCATTAAAAAAAAACTGATTTTAATACTTTTTGAATCAAAATTATCTCATTCACCGAGGTTCATCAAATTCCTAAACAAAAATATTTTTTTTTATTTTCTTGATTTTTTCAAAGGGGTACTACCCCTTAAAAAATTCGATAAATTTTTTTTATCTATAATTTCGATGAAACTTAGTATATGAAGTAATTTTGACCAAAAAAGTACAAAAATCGGGTGCATTTGATGACTGGTCAAATAGTTATTGAGATACGGACTAAAATCGATCCAAATATTGCGATATCTCAGACACTATTTTCCAATGCTTGTTATAGTTACAAAAGTTTTCCAGGTGTGCGCAAGAATCGAGTATTAAATATCGATATGTGACAAACATATTACATCACTAAATGTCATATTAATGGATGTAATTAAATATAGATAATTATTGTAAGAATTTATCGTTGTTATAAATAATTGCTTTTTATATATCTGAAATAATAGTAGTGTTTGTAGCTACAATAAAAAAAATATATTATTGAACATTGAATGGGTTGGTTAAGTAGGTGTTTATTTCAATCCAATTTTATTAATTATAAAATATACATACAAAGTGTCTCCCTGTAAGAGTGTAGTCAGTCAGTGCCTTATGGGGCCAATATACTAAATCATATCGATCCATGTAGGAAATAATATTTATAAAATGTAATAAGTCATTGTTGACATAAGGGGCTGATTGGGTTGTTACATTTTTTAATTTAAAATCATGTAATGAAAGTTGTTTTTTTTTATTACTTAGAGTAGAAATTGGTCAGTCAATAACGAATGAAATAAATGGTTTCTGATATTAAAATCCTTAAGTTCTTATTTGATTACAAAATTAATAATCATACTTTGCAATGTATAAGTTTGGCACATAAATACTTTCGAAACGTAGTTACATAGAGCATTATACGTAAATTAAGACCTCTTTAATTTACCTGATATCCTCCGTAAACCAATTATTATAGATATTCGGCAGAGTAGGTATTGTCCACTCCATTTTATCTTTTAAGGGCTTAGAACAGCGCTTTTTTTCTGATCAACCTAAAAGTTTGCTCACCTCATCTTTTTTATACTATTCGTAAGCTCACAGATGCATTTTTATCCAAAATAACCGGTTTTTGACATATAGAATCATTTTATTTTGCAATAGGGCATTTTTGGTTTCGATGATAGTCTTAATTATATAAATCACACAACGTATCTTGTTTATAACCTCTTTTAGGTACCAGAGCAAATCAATCAGTGATGATTATTTCAATAGTAGTATTATTTTCGAATATAGTCGGAGAATTGGAAGCATTTTCCGAGTTACAGGTCCTGACTCTTTGATACTAACTATGCTGACATAGATCTCAAATTTGGGGAAAAAATGACACCCGTTTACTTGGATGTGTATACCCAATTTCTAACATATCAATTTACCGCTTTGTTTTAATCGAGATATTGTCGTGGCCAGGATTATGAAACTCAGAACTTGACGAAAATGAAAGAGTAGCAAAATGTGCACAAAAACTTTTGCTCTAACATACCTGCTCCGTCGGTTGATAAAGCCAAATCAAAGATATATTCAAATCATTTTTATGCATCGAACCTCGCATTCCTGGATTTTTTTTTGCTTTTATTCTAGAATAAATTTGGAAAAATATGAACAACGATTCCGATAATTGTTATGCTTTACACAACTTGAAATACTTCACTTTGAACAGTTGACTTCGAATTTAAAATCACACTTTTAAGTAGCCCTTGACCTTACAGAAAAGCAATGTCGTTGATGTGATCTATAGGATGAAATTTTTCTTTCAAACAAATATATTATAATTAAATATAAAGGGATTAAATTATTAAATATTTGATTATTTATTCAGGTACGCGGAACGTTGAAACTTTAATTAAAGCCACTTTGTACATGCCAAACATTTTCTTCCTTATGGTTATGTAATAACATTGTTTTGATATACACAAGAAGTATGTTTTAGAAAGATTTAAAATAATATAAAATACATATCATACAAACAAAAGGGATATATGTTATACAACCTTATAGTATAGAACAACTACTCAACTTTAATCAGATATTAATATTGGAATTTTTAGCGTTATAATTTCATTAAACTTATATTAATAAATGTCTATGTTTGTGTGTAACTTAACTAGTAATAATCCTTGTATGTTTTTCATTAACGGAACACCCAATTCTATGTTCTAATCTTCTAATATTACAATAAAATATATGGTAATAAATCTTATGGTTGAATTGTTGTATGGTAAATAGATATTGATATTATGGTATTATATCTCTTGCACGAATAATAAAAAAAAAAACTCGCGAGCCGTAGAACACTATCACAAAAGTCACATTTTCCTCTCATAAGGTGCTTCTTACTATATAAGTGAAATTTAAGAAATTTAAAAAACCCCCGACAAATGCGATTTATTTTTTGTAAACTGATTTTTGGAAACTTAATTATAAAATATTCTCAAACAAGTCGGTTCGACCGTTTAAGGGTTACGATGCCACTGAGAAACACACGACGGACGCACAGATAAACATTTTAAACTTATCACACTCCATCTTTAATCAATATCAAAGGGATGGTCAAGGACATCAGATGAGATGAAAAGGTTACTTAGAGAGCTATCATTTTTTGGGACAAATTTTTGGAAATATTTTAATTGAAATTGAAATATTTAAGTTTGTTCTTTTGAATTACTTAATTATACACATAGCGGTCAAAGTTATAACATCCCTTTTTTTATTTCGGGGGTTAAAAATGCTTTTTATGGCAATGGAATTTTTTTTAATGTTCTTAGCGACTACATATTAATTATTACCATAAAAGAGCTAGACGAGCTAAGAGGTAGAAATCTCCAAAAGGCAATTCCATGACGCTACATTCAGTTTTAACCTTTCTAAGTCAATTTGAAGAGGCTGCAAAAGTGACCAAAGTCTTCAAAACTACGAATAGGTATGCTATCTTTTAAGAAAAACGGAGTGCGGGCTGGATAATTGGCATCCCCAAAAGACTCTTTTTCCACAATTACTCAACCTACATACAGATTTTTAACCCCCTAGTTCAATTTAGAGAGACCCTAGTTGTAATAATATCTATTGACTGGTAAACAAGCCTACATAGCGCAAAATACTCCCACATCCTATACCATTGACATTCGATACAGTGCACAGGTGTATATTTTCCTAGAAAATATGATAACAAATATCTTTTGTAATGATATTTTTGTATACCTGAAGCAGTAGTAGAAATATATTAAACTAGTTTATTTTATATGATCATTTAGTTTTATTGATTTTAATTCATATATTTTAGTTTACATGACTTGAGGCGCCAGGTATGTACAATTTTACGCCAACTTTAGTAAAAAATTGAAGTCGTTTTATTCAATACTCACCACATATATATTCGGTCAAAGCCATCATCGCTTTAATCGGATCCACGCATTATAGGATTCTTCGAACACCATGATTCCTGGTTTCAACCCGGCTAAATTAGCGGTATAAACGAAATGGCTTCGAGCTCTAAGTATATAGCTAAAATCGATGGTCACAACACAATCGACCCCTCTAGGCTAGATTGAATAACAAGTGAAATTTACAAACTTTAAAAAACCCCGGCAAACTTTTCGAGTACGGAACCCTCGCACTTGAAACATAGCTAAGAACACTCCCCGTAAAATTAAATTTCACACGAAACCAAGATAATTAAAATCGGTCATTGGTTTATCGGTTATTGGCGCTACGATGCTACAGACAGACACACACACATAGCGGTCAAACTTATAACACCCTTTTTTTTTAGTTCGGGGGTTAAAAATCAGGTAAAAATAATAATGGTGTTAATTTCTTTCTTATATCTAGGAAACAGAGTTAGAATCCTAAATTATAGAAATCTCATTTTTTCGGGTTCATTAATTAATTTAGTGCGGCATATTTATATAACCGTTAACATTCATACAAAAAAAGTGAGTTATTTAGAATTAAATGAGTTAAAAGATAACTTATTTGCCTGGTACAAAAAATCTTCCTTAAAAACGTCGTGACTATTGAATATGTCATACCCGCTTATACATGTATAACCTAAAACGATTTTTCTTCTACGAATTTAAATCTCTATATCTTTATTTACCAAATATGAAAACAAAATTTTATAAAAAAAAAAAAAATATTTTTTGAAGTCGATTATTATTATTTGTTAAATAGTATTGTTGATTCATTATGATTTTTTTATTCATGGAGATCTTGGAGTTTATGATACATTTAATTTAGTAGATCTGAATTAAATTTGGAGACGCCAAATAATATACTTTACTCTATAATTAAAGATATAAATTATTTAATAAAAATCAACAAAACCCACCCACATAACATACATAAAGCATAAAACTTAAAATAAAAATTGTTTTATTTTTTATTATATTTTTTTCAATAAATAAATAAAATTACGACTAGAATGACTAGACTAGAGACGTGTATGTACAAACTATAGTCTAAGAGCTATTCGAAAACATTATAGCTCTTTATTCGAGCTAACCTGTTGGGGAACTATCCGAACGTGAAGTGTAGTTAGTAACTAGAAACAAAATTTACAATTATGTGTTTTTTAACTCCCGAACTAAAAAAAGGGGTGTTATATGTTTGACCGCTGTTTGCCTGTCTGTGTCATCGTAGCACCTAAGCCGATGAACCGATTTTGATTTTTCAGATTTGTCTGATAGCTAATTTAATGAAAATTGTTCTTAGCTATGTTGTCAAGTGCGAATTTAGGGTTCCTTATCCGAAAAAACTAAAAATTAGCGATGATCTTCCAAATCGGGTCAGTTTCGAAAAAGCTTTAAGGAAAAAGGCAATTTAATGGAGAATGTTCTTAGATATGTTTCTAATGTTGAGTTTAGGGCTCCGTATCCGAAAAATATGTCGAGGGTTTTTTAAATTTTGGAAATTTTACTGGTTAATGCCATGTATTGAAATATTACGGTGAAAATTGTGATTTCCGTTTATAGCACTGTTATTCCTGAACACTGTGCATTCTTCGGGACTGTAAATATTAAATAACTATCGATAAAAATGTGTGAGCCATGGTAAACGAAGTAATAATAGTTAAAGTAGTTTATGGAATGAGTCCAGTTACAGGTATGGTTCAATTTCTATTTTGTCCCATTTATACTACGCTAACCTGGAAAATCTAAAACAATTGTAAACAAATATCTATCAATAGCATGTATCCGTGGCATACGGAGTGTTGTTTGATCCGAGGTACATCACACGACATATTTTCAAATTTTACCTTCTCAACATTTTGCATTTTGTTTTAATATGGATTAAGCAAATAAATTTCAAAATGCAATTATTGATTGGGAATGCGATAGGTAGACACGATTACGAAGGAACAAGTTTTTTAGTGTGTAGTTTTACAGTAAGTTACAATAACATAAAAAAGCTTCATACGTTTGTGATATTAATTATGAATGGCTCTTGGACTATTACAGCAGTGTTGTAAATTTTATATACTTGAACGCTATATTTATAAAGTATATATTTTTATCTGCCAATATCTCACGTTTAAAACAATCAAAGTACACTTCGTATTTCTTGAATGAATATAAGAATTGTACCAGCCCCTTCTATATACACATGTATAGAAAGAAGTATTATAAATCAGAGCATAATATACTTTTTGAAATAAAATAAAATAAAAAATAAATATTGAAAAAAATAAATAAAAATACAACATTAAAACCCCACACATAGAATTTTGAATTATCTATCTGTATAAACAATGTAAGTTACATACCTAAAAGCACAACCCAGGTTACATACCTAAAATGATTTTGTAAAGTAGTTTAAAAGTTTTAAAATTTTCTATTAGCTTTATTAACGCTTTTAGTCCTTACGACAGCACTTAAGCTTTTCAATTGTTTGCCATCAAACTTTATTACATTGGGTGTTATATAAATTCAATGGCTCAATAATTGTCGGTATGCCGAACTTACTGAAGCTGTTTAACAGTCTAAAACCTTTGAAATAGTATAATCATTTAGCCGTTTTTCGGCAAAGTAGTAAATGCACCTTTAATATTTCTTCAAAAATTTGCCCAACTAAAGACTTAAGTTTTTATTGGTAAATGTGCTCTCGATAACAACCTCAAAATGTGTCGGAACACTACAGGTTAGAGTAAAAAAAATTTCACTTTTGCGAATGAGCCATATTTTGAATAAGATTGTGATATTGGTAACATTAATAATAGAACATTAATCTCATTAGTTCCTAAATACCACAGTTAGATTTTTTTGCGGTAATGATAATTTTTCTAGACTATTCTAGCCAACTTATAGCGACAAATATATCAAAATTGTGAAAATAGTTTCGAGGTATATGGATCCGCAAAACATGCTATATGTGCGGAATGTTAATAACAAAACAAGAATGGATAAAAGAAAGTATTAAACTTAAAACGAGTGTCTTAAGATCGTGTCAGAAATTCAATTCTATATATCAATTAATCACCCGTTTATATACATTGTTTGAAAAAAATTCGTATCGATTCTCTGTATGGTTTATGAGAAATTAATTCTTAAAGCCAGCGATTTTCTCAAAAATAGATCTAAATCAAACATTGCTGACTTTGATAGTTCATTTCTAATAAATCGTACAGAGAATTGATATGAACGACTGATTAATTGAAAATGAAAAATAAAAATTTTTAATATAGTTTTCAATTTTACACTCGAAATACCTTAATTTTATTTTGCTTTAATTATTGTTAAAATTGTTTTCTAAATCTTCCTACTGCTAAAGAATAAACATACTATGTACAAATATATATGAAACTGACTTTAATAGTTCTAGAAAAATTTCACACCATTGTTACCTCTGCCAAAAACTATAAATTTTACTACAAAAGTACGAAACGAGTGGCATACTTGTATGATGGAAGATACGGGAAAACAAAGTATTTTAATCTTATCTGTAATTCAAAAATTATAGTTTTATAAAACTAAGAAAACACGCTTGATTTTGACAAAATGGGTCAAAATAAGTTACACTGTCAAAAAAGTATTAGTTGCAAGAGAAAAAATGTTCCAAAAGTGTTTTCAGCATGGTATTTGCAGTTCCTATGCTAAAATTGTAGTAAAAGTTTTTTTTCGATAGAATTTAACGAGAAATTGAATTTAAGAGCTTAATAGAGCTTACTATTAAATACCAAAATTTCAGAAATTTTGGCCGTTTAAAAATCACAACAGAAAATTGTTTGGTACTTTTTTGTCCTCTGTTCAATAATACGTTGTTCCTTAGTTTATTAAAGCTAAGCTTTTTATTGGTAACAAAGCCGCTTAATGTTTATCATAATGTACATGGAACTTTAATATCTGGACCATTTCTAATTGACTGGAAAACAATCTTGAAAAAGTTATGCATGCCGTAAGGTAATTGAAACTGTAGTAATAATATTAAGAAACTAATGAGAAAAAGAACACATACTGATATTTGATGTTAAATTATTTAAGTTGACAGCCGCATATTATATGATTGTGTTATTGAAGAAAAAAAAGACATGGCCATTAGCCATATAGGTTAAAGTAAAACTATTCCACACCGTAAGTTTCTCAAATTTATTTCACTGGTAAATTTAACAGCTTCGTATACGCATAGTCCATATGTAACTTACAGCATATTCGATAATGATGTATGAGCTAAATTTTTTTTTTTTTTTATTATATTTCTTTCCAAACTCATTTATAAAAGAATTCATCATCATTTAGTGTTAATATTGTTTGTAATATGTGTTATTGTTATTGAATATTTTTTACATTTCTATATATTGTATACTTTGTATAATATTGAAAGTTGTTTTAATTCATTTCAAGAATTTCCCACTCACTGACTTTTAGACAATTTGAATCTACTTTTTACGTTCAGATTTTCAGTTCCTTAGTTGCTCGAGCAAACGATACAAAGTGACATTTACAAAATTTAAAAAACCCCCAACAAAAAAATTTTGGGTACGGAACCCTAAGCTGGTACTTGAAACTTATCTAAGAACACTTTCCATTCAATTACCTTTTTCCTTAGAGACTTCTCCAAACTGAACCTACTTTGAAGATCATCGCCTGTGATCAGTTTTTTCGGATACGGAACCTATTAAATTAAATTTTGTTTCAAACGAAGCAAAAGAAATCCAGATCGGTTCATCCGTTTAGCCGCTACGATGCCACAGACAGAGAGACAAACTTATGACACCCATTGTTTTTGGTTCGGGGGTTAAAAAGCATGCTTCATGAAAAACCATTTTAGGTAAATATAGACCTGGCAAGCTTGCTTTTTACCAGTTATTATCAGCTCCGTTTCATGATTCTCTAGATAGCCTCGGAGAGCTCAAAATCAAAACGTAATGATTTGACTACGTCATATATAGAAAAAAATAGTTTTTTTTGTTTAGAAAAATAATAAACGAATTTAATATTTATTTTCCAACGATTATGTTTACGTACTTATGAACATACTTAGCCCTGTGACGTCGATGTTTCAAGAAACATTTGTAGGATAATGATATTTCAATGAACACCGAAAATAAACTGGTGAATATACAGAAGTTGGAGATTTTATTGTTTTTATAAAGTAGAACATATAAACAGACCAGTTGATATGGATGGAGAGCACATTCTGGGCCAATCTTTACGTTGTTGCGTTGTTGTTTAGCTGCACTTATATACTTATATTCGAATCGTACTTTATTGTATTTTATGATTATTTTCTGTCATATTATTTCAAATGTTGCACAATAACTTATTTATAATTTACTGTTCTGCTTAAATTAGCTAGTGGCTTTTATTACTAAACTTATTATCGTATGGTGTTTTTTTTTAGTTTATTGGATATTAGTTAAACTACAGTTTACAATGAATGTATAATGTATATTGTAAAACTGATTCATGTTTGCCTCGATTCCAAGGAGTTTGAAGCTGAAGTTTAATAGCACAAATTTTTATAGCCAGTTAGCGGGGTTTATCTGATTTGAATATTTTTTTGGCCTTAAAAAATGGTAAGTACAAGTATTGCCATCTGGTAGTCGAAATTGTAACTACTGTATTCGGGTTTTTTCTGATTTTAAGTAGTACGAATTATTATCGACAGTGATGCGAGTTGCAACTACCGGTTACCAATAACTGGATATAAAATAAAATTACAAGGTGATTAAGCTTTTCTAGATCGATATTGGGAATTATATTTACTTATTGTTAATCAAAGACTACTGCAGGATAAATTTACCGCTGCCGCAAGACGATTTGAGTATAATCAATTATTTTTACAACCGTCAAAATCAAATTTTTTAGTATATTACTGCAATTTTTAGATCTTAATGACCCTTAATAAAAAGTTATTATTATTAATCATCAGAGAAAAATATTATTTTCATTACTCAACATTTTTAAAAGATTAGGTGTACCCCTTTAAGAAATTTTGAAAAAAACGATACAGTTTTTATGTCATTAAGTAATTTACACCCAAAAAAGACCAACATTCCGTCGAAGTGATAACAGACTTGTAATTTTTAAAATATATTTAGCGCAACCTCGGATTCAAATACGGATTCCTCTACATTAATACTTAATTATTTTGGAAAACGTAATTAAAATCAAATTTTGCAGTGGACTTTTACAATTTGTGCGTAAAAATGACCTTAAAAATTTATGATCATTAAAATTGTAGAAAAATATATGCTTTCGATTTTTTCGAAGAATAGCTCCTTAAGAAATTTCGAATCAAAATTTCGAAATAAGGTAAAAGTAATGAAAGACTTTTTAAGATATATCTTTAACAGACACTTTACTCATTCTTCAGTGTAAACTCAGCTTGTTTTTATGGCTTATTAGTTAATTTATGTATTTGTAACACTTTGTTACAAGCGATGCTATAAAAAATCTTTAATGTTTTCTGTTGAAAATCATTAGTTTTTCAAAAAGAACGTTTTTAAATTATTTTGCACTCATAATATATATTCAATACATTGTTGTCTTCGAGAATTATTCACGTAAAGAATTTTTCTTAGTTCTTATCCAAAATTTTTCATTTCTCTCATACTTAGCATGATACCCGCCCGCTTTACTGGGCTTATAAATAAAATTTTAAAAATATCTGCTAAATTATATCATCAAAAAAATATCCTTCTTAGTTTAATAATTTATCATATAAATTAAGTATTTAACAAACATTACGTATAGTCAATGAATTAATAAAGAACCAATTAATATTCTCACTTCTTTAATGTAATGAATTATTGGTTTAAATAAAATTGATTTTACATAATATTGAAATCGTGTGTGGTCTTACAACTCAAATGCATAATTATTATTTAAATGAACTTTTACACATAGGACATAATTAATACAAAAAAAAATTATACATATATATATGTATGATATTTAAAACCAATAATTTCCGCACCCTAATTACAATATATAAAATTACAATACTAAATTATTAAGAATTACATAGTCGAATCAAATAATTTATAGACTTAGTATTACACACAGACTTAAAATCTTTATTTCGTTAAGAAAAAAAAGAATTCTGAATAAACTTATGCACATCAAACCAATTTTTAAGATTCTGTACATAGGTGCTATAAACTAAATGTATTATATAAACAAAACATTGACAGTACATGGTCCCGGTCGGTGTGGTACTGAAGTCGTATGAGTGCGACCCCTGTAGTCCACACGATTAACTTAACATGTACTGCAGCTTATGCTGGAACGATCATTATCTCCATAGATAAATGTTGTGTTTTATTCACTTTTCAGATTTTGTTTATTCAGTTTTTTCCAGTATTTTTATTAACATTAAAAAAATGGCTCAATTAATTCTGTTGACAACTCTTTCAGTTCTTAAATACGCGATTACGCGTCGAATAAGCCCAGTCACGTGTTAATGTCATAAGTGGTTCGCGAGGCGAAAATAATCGTGGCGAAAAAATCCGAACGAACATACGCACATAAGTACACACACCCATACAAACACACACAGACATCATATTGAAAAGTTTTGATTCGGATATTGTGGCCTTGAAACTGTGAAAATATTTAAAACTGCAGATTTTCAAAACTGGTCCCATTACATTAACTTCCTCTGGGAAGTTAAAAATACCATACTTCCATATATTTCTTAGACTATTTGACTTTATAGATCGTGGGACAAAAAGGGAGCTCTGTAAAATGATTAATACATACTAGAAATTTCGTGAGTGACTTCCTTTTGAAACGATTTTTTCGAAGTCACTGCGTTCTCAAATGAGCACGATGACGTCATGTTTAAACAATCGCTCTGAAAAAACACAGCAATTAATTTTTCGGAGACTATGAGCACTTTATAAAATTAATAATTATTAAACAATAAAATATTTTATCCGGCAGAAATACTGCAACGATGAGCTTGTCTGCGACTTAGAAAATGTCGTGCTTAACTATTTTTTCCTTTTAATACATACGTAGTTCATTTTAGCTGAATTGTTAAATAATTATTAATGTTATCAAGTGGCCACAGTGTCCTACAAATTCTCTGCTTCGTTTTTTCAGACCGATAGCTAAAATATGACGTCAGCGTGTTCATTTGATAATGCAGCTCTTTCGTAAAAAGTCGTAGAAAGATGTTTGGTAGACTTGCCAAAAGGAAGCCACTCGAAATTTAACCACGCGAAATTTCAAGTGTGTGTTAATCATTTTACAAAGGACCGTTTCTGTCCCACACCGTCTAGTATGAAAAATGTGATATCTGCATAGATTATGTGTTTTAAAATTTATTTATCGCAATCAGTCTTGCACAACTCAAGTAAATAAATAATTTGATTGGCTATTTTAATCAAAAATTTTTATTAATTTAAAAAAAAATACATAAATTCAAATTAAACACTTTTAATCGGCTTCATAAATACCTACTAGTTATCTTAGATGATTTACAGAAACCAGTGAAATACACTATTGAAAGAGATTAGTATGAGTTTCGTTTGGACTTACTTAATTGTAATTATGTAACTCAAAAACCTAAAAACACCTATGTACCGTGTTTCGTGTGTTAATGGGTGGTGTAAAATACAACTGTGCTAGTTGGAATCATATATTAAATATATATGAATAAATATATCTGAGCTTATAATCTTTTGGATTGATATTGTTGGGTGATGAGTTATTGTTAGGGAGGTATATGGTAACTCCCTCATGTTTACATTTCGTAAGATAATCTTCTTCATCAAGAAAAATAATCATAATTTAAAGTTCGTTTTGGTTTTTTTTGAATTTTTATTTTCATATTTATTATCTTACTTATATGATAGGTTTTAATTAATTTATTTTCTTAACCTTTTATGATCTTTGAAAATAAAGTAATAATTGGATTTATCTGTGTGTCCTTATTAAATGGGATCAACCTACTAAACGGCAAAACTTTATCTCATAATTCATGAATTTTTTGAACTCACAAACTTTCTTCTTACGATAAACATAATCAAAAGTCTTGTATACGAAAAGCAAGTAATTTGAGAAATTATTTTGTCATCAATTTGCTTATGTTGGTGGGACTATTTATATTAACCAAAGCTCATTAAAATTATAAAACAATAATTATTTGTTAAGGTAATGTTAATACCTTTGATATTGGCTTTATTGAGATGGTAATATGAGTATGAACACCGTGGCTGAAGGGAATTGATACTACCGACAGTAACGCAATCTATAGACTTGACATATTCTCACAAATTACTTAATATTATTTTTACGATAAATAATATAAATTTTTTTTCCTCCCAGATATCATTTGCTTAAATTTTAATACACAAATATTCAGGGAACTACCTTCACCTAAGCAAAAATTAATTATTAATCACAAAGATTAATATTTCTCAAGTATTAAAACACTTTAGTGACATGCAAAGAGATTGATAACAATTTAAAGTCGTGTGAGAATAAATCAGCAATTTTTTTACAAAAATTTAACCACGTTTTATCGTGAACAATTTTGGGTCAAAGTGTATAATAGAAACAAATCTATATATATATACCAAATGTGGTTGGGGTCATTGTTTAACAACAAAACACACAAATTTTTGGCATAAAAACGTCATTCATTATGTATTTAGCTATTACCAAATTCCATATGAAACAAACATTTACTAATCATGATAAATAATTGTATTTATTTTGATTTAATCTATCAATTTTGAAATTATATTACCACAATAAAAAAATAAAAAATTTTTAAAAATAAAAAAAGTTTCATCGTGAAAGTAAAAATATTATTACATTTGTTTCATGTCAAAATAATCGATCAAAATTTAAATCAAAAATATATATTTTTTTAAATGCCTTGTGTACGGAAAGGGTTTACCTTTAAGAGTGTCTTAAAATTTATGTTAAACAACTTGTGGTTGGGATATTAAAACAACTTCATTTATTTGAAAAGTGTTTTAGGACAATTTGTGTTATTTCCTTTATAATCAAAATGCATTGTTTTTCGATCCTCCCCACCCCGCATAGATAGATTTGGTTCAATATTATCGATAAAATTGTTCGTGCTTAAGAGCACAAGATCAAACTTGGTGTTTCGAAGATCGCATATTGTTTGAGTGTTTATTAAATCAGTTGATAAAATTTCTAATCAAACGAAGAATAGTCAACTTATATTGCAGATGTAAGAAAAGGAAAATGTAATACGTGCATGTAAAGAGGAATTGCTGAAACTGAATTCTCATTTTGACAAAAAACCTTCAATAATTTGTTTGGGTTTTTCAACATGATATTGATGAACGTTATTTTTCCAAAATTTAAATTGTAAGCTGCCCAGCGAAACTGCAGCTGCTATTTTGGGTAGTAACTATATAAAATCAATTGCTAATAGTCTTTACATAAATCAAAATTTTAGAATACACAAACAATTTAATTTAATTTCAAAATTTGGACATTCTTAATGGAAAACTTAATTTGCGAGTATGTATACGGTGTCAATTAAATATTTCAATAAATCAAAATTAGAATGTTTTGAAAACTCAATCTCAACATTTAAAATGAAATCAATAATATATCTAATAATAAATTTGTAATGTTTTAAATAACTTCATTTTACTTACATCATGATTAATTTATCAATATATTACTTGTGCTTTTTATTATTTCTATATATAAAAAAAGTGTTGCCGCCAGACGAAAATACCTTCTTTCTCACCTCGTCTAGACTGCACTAAAAATATAAAAAATAGTTGTTTGGGTTGTGCGACCAATATGGTCCTGACTAAGAACAACCCAGAATATGAAGAAAAACAAAAATATGGTTTTAATTAATCTTTTTATAAATGACGAAAATTACTCTCCATATACGTAAGCACAGCTTAACATTCTATACAAGAAGTATCAGGATTTATATACAGCTCATGCTGCAGAAAATTTTCTTAAATATTATACAAATTCATTCAAGTATCGTAAATATTTCTGTAAATATTAGTTTCAAAAATTGTAGTTTCAGGAGTGTGCTAAGTAAATATTACTCACAGACCCAGTAGGAACTATATTCCTTTTGTATATTATGAATTTTGTATATTTAGGTATTTATTTTTAGAAGTCAAATACTTGTTTGATTATTAAAAGAATTTATATTTATAGCTACTTTTAGTTTTTACTGTATGAATTAATAAAAAAAGACTTCTTCTGATTTAGTAGTCAACCTAATATGTGAGTACAAGTTTGGTTTGATTTGGATATTTATCATGACATGAAATAAAAATTGCTTTGTACTTACTTTAAATTACCTTTTTTTCTTTAACTTCTGATAACTTTTACAACTTAATTTTTTGAAATGATAAAACATAAAATTTGGACAAAAAATACAAATTTACAGTTATAAAAGGATTTTTACATTTTCTCAAAATTCATGGCAACCTGAATTGGTTGAAAAAGTCATAGTTTTCTAGATAACCTAGATGTCGGTTTTTGGTGTCTGTTGCAATTTTTTGGGTTTAACTCCTAATCAGCAAACAAATATCATACGATCAGGAATAAAGTTCCAATAAAGAGCAAGTACTTCTAGAGTCATTGTACTTTTTGCAAATAAACACAATTTTACACAAATCGATTTTTTCAAAAGGAAGTAAACACGTCTTAAATAGAAACTGTTTTAGATACTTAAACATAAGAAATAGCATGTTAACTGCAAAACACAAAATAAAGTTGTTAGCAATTTAGATCACAAGTAGAATAAATATAGTGCAAATACTTTAACTAATGTTATTGTACATACATGTTATTTACATTGACAGAATTTTATCTACTATAGAATATTCAATCCACGGCACGTAATATACAGGTTGATTTTTCAGTCATTACATTTCGAATACGTATTAGAAAATCATAAAATGCGAAACATTTTTAGAGAGAATTGAAATTGAAACTAAATATTGAAGTTTATTATTTAGAGCAAACAGGAGTCAATTTTATTTTTTTTTTTAAATGAAACTACATATTTTTGTTGCAGATTCTTGTTTTGATAGCAAAAAAGCAATTTTTGTTTAAAAACTATTTTCCTAGATCTCAATATTTGGTATCTGATTTTACAGCTGAAAAATGTAAGAATAGTATTTCGTAGACAACATTTAATTTTTTGTAAAAATAAGAATCTTTAGAAAAACTAATTTTTTTCTTAATAATCGGATGAAAATTATGCTGTCAGGATCAAATTAACCTGTACAAAAACTTTTTTTTTGAGCATTTGCTGTTGGGTCAACTGAAAAATGTAGTAAATGATAACATCTACAAGGTGTGGATGAGCAATATAAGCTGGTATAACATCGATGTAGTATCGAATTTCCAGCACTGAAGGATTTATTTCAAAGCAGCAAGTGCTAAAATTTAAGGTTTCAGAGAGAGCTTTTATTGTGGCTTTGTTAATAGTTTAACTAATATATTTTAATCTACTTTCAATATGTTTACAAACACTAATGAGAAATATTAAGTATAATAAACTTTAAACGTGTGAATTCTGCTTCTGTAAATAAGAAAAGTTCAATCCATATTACAAGCTTAAGTGATTTACGTTTATATTTGTGTCCATATGTTGTTGTTCGTAACTAACTGACTTAACTCATTTGTTTGTTATTAGCTAAAAGCAAAATTAGCTTATTTCTATCAATTATTTTATGTAATTTGTTAATATTACATTTGCTTAGTTCTATATATTAATCATTGTTTGCTCTATAATTAATAGATGTTTATTTCATGTTTCGCGAGTAGTTTTATTGTTTTAAAGACTAAAATATTGTATTATACATCCAAGAATACACATACCAATCGACAGTAGATACATAAACACTTTAACGCACTTTTCACTGGAAAGAATGTGAGACGTTAAGCTAGATTACAAACACGTAGCTTTTGTAACTTTACAAGATGACACATTACACTCCATAAAAATTTATTTTTCTACCAGCAAAGAGTGTCTATTTCTGAATCATTTTAATAATAATGAGCACCAGTTCCAAGACAAGGCTAATTTGACTATCTTTATCATAAGACTCATATCTGTACTTTGCACCTTCTTTTACCCTTTTGTCTTGGCGTTTTTCGTACTAACTAGATCTGTCATACATACTTGGTTTTGTAGTTTGACCAATGAGTAAAACAAAATGCTTAGCTCAAAACACTGTGTTAAACGACGATACTCAGACACAGTCTGGTTTCAGTATTGGTCTTGTCTTTCATTGCTTATTGATCACTACAACAGTTATAATTTGATAAGATAATCTGGAGGATCTTTACAATTATGTGTTTGAATTCTGAAGATGTTACATACATTGGTGTATACCACAAAAATTTGAGACAAAGATCTTTCATATTTCCATGAATATGATCTTTGCCAATGCATATTTAAAAATTACTTTTTAGTCCTTCCTCCAATGAATAGAAACACTGCTGTTGCAGATACCTACGAACTGCATTGATCGGAGCCAATAAGTAATATAAATAAATATAAAACATAAAACAGTGGATTTAAAAAATCTTTTTGTATGCATTTTTTGGCAAATATTTCTTCCAGGCATTTATTTGAAAATAGATGGTAAAGAAACCATAGTCATTTACTGCAAGCTAAAAAGTCTACTGATCAAGCATTTTAATGAACTTACCTGCTTGTCGTTCATAAAAAAAATTAAGTTAAATATGTATTAATAAGATACTTATTTATCATTAGCCAGCGATTCCTGGAATTTCTTCCCTGAATTTCTTTAAAGAGCACTCTTGTATGTACTCCAATAATTTGCTTACAAAACGAGTAAGTAGTTGGATTCATGAATAACAATTTTGTATGCCTTATATAAATGGTAATTACATTAAAGTCTTCCATGCCACCTTATATGTAATAAGCAAGTCTAATGTTTATATACATATATTAAAAATTGATAAAAGATCAACCTAATTTTAACAAGTGGAATACAAATAATCGTGACGTCATGCACTGAATATAATATACTTGAATACTATTTATTAAGTTTGAATCATAAGCATGTATTCAAAATTGACCAGTCGTCATTAGACTAGACACAACCTTACAGCGCAATGTAAATGGTGAAATGGTTGGTTAATTTAGTTTTATTGCTTTAAACAAGAGGGTATGTCTACATGAAAGGAGTTGAACGTCTGTCTATAGCTACACTCTTGTGTTGTATGGACATAGTCCAACCTTTTCTAGGCATTAGTTAGGCGTTTGAAAATATCAAACTTCAAAAGAAGGAAGATCCTTTTGTCGAGATTGTCCAAGCAGGATATATATAATCGTATTCCTGTTATGTTGCATTAAGTGCCGCCTATGTAGCTTTTCCATTGTTAAAATCAGAAAAATAGGAATATGACATAAAACAATGTTAAAAGTTTATTTTAGAGGGCGTTCGTGAAAATATCCTGGGCGATATAAAGTGCGAATAAAGAGTTGTTTAATAAGATGTAACCGCGTAAATGGGAGACATTTTCTCCGAAAAGATGGAACCATTTAAATGGGAAAGACATTTATCCAAATATGTTACCACTTAAACGTGAATTTTGGGAACATAATATGAGAGTAATAAATAGTGTATTATATATTATGAATTATATATATATATATATTTAAAAGTCAGTTTAAAAACCGATTTAACTTGTAAATTTTCTTTTTTTCAAAAATGCAAAAATGTTTATCATATGTATAATATTGATAAATTCTTTTGTTATTCCTGACTAACATATTAACTACCAAGTTTATTTTGAGTCAAATGATTATTTATCTGAATTTTCTTATGCCTACCTCAAATATATTAAGTATTTACTATTCGTTTTTGTATAATGGTAAGATATTTACCATAGAATAAAAACATTTGTCATTTGATTTTCATCTTATTTCATTTATATAAGGTATACTTTTAAAAGTAACTATAAGTGGAGTTTAAAGAGTATATTTATTTATTATTCAAAAGTTTTAATATATTTATTTTATATAGAAAAATCTGAATAATACGATATTTAACTTACAAAGAAACTCTGAAATTCATAAATTGTGTAGTTTTGATAGTTAAATTTATACAAAAGCTAATCAAACAAACTAATTTTAGTAAACTTATAAAAGAAAAACATTTTCTGTAGTGTGAGTAAGTAATGTGGTAGATAAGGACAGAATTACTTGACGTATTTCTGGTTTATGCTCCCAAAAATACTTAAACATATGACATATGAAAAAAAAGTTATAAAAATCTAAATAACCACCCCATCCATAATCAAGAATATTATTGATATTTTCTCATGTAAGTAAATATTTTCAGGCTTGCAGGATTCAAAACAGATTAATTATTTTAGTTAGCTTGTTCAGGAATTCCTACGAGTTCAATTTTGGATAGGTTGTCTATTGCCCTAATCTTAGTCGAAAGATTTCAATTTAACATGTTCGGCTTTGTTGGTTTGGCATTTATCAATTTGTTGTGGTTAGCTATGTACTTTGTGTTTAGCTTCTTATTTGTACACAAGAAGTCAGTCAATAAATAAGGCAACACCGAAATAATCATTGAGGTGAGCCATAATATTTGCAGTTGCAAAGCTTTCCCTCCTAGGGGATTTTAGAACATCTCAAAAGCTAATCACTCAATCATTACACGAAGCCAATTTTTGTACATTGGGATAAAATTAGTTTATATACCATCTTTCATAGAATTTTCCGTGATTTTCCCTATTTTCTGTCTCCGAATTTAGTAAAAATCATTTCCTAGAGTAATTTTGATCCAAAAGCTATTAATAAGATGAAATATTAATCGGTAGCAAGGTAGAAGCTATTAATTTTTGTAGTAATTACATATTCCATCTACAGGCTATAAACTATATATAGTATCCTACTTTAAGAAAGTTGCCTACATTTAGATACTTATATCACGATAACGTAATGCATGCGATTTGCAATATCACTGTATATTGGAATATAAGAATATCAATTAAATATATGTATCTCTTTAAGTTTAGTATGTGATATTTGTGTATTTCAAAAAATTTGAATTCAACCGTGGACTAGATTTAATTTGTATTTATTTAAAAAAAAAAATATAAATATATATTTTATTTAAAATATAGACACATAGACGTGATTTCCTTCAATTGGAATAAATTAAATGGTTGGAGAATTTATTATGTGCATTTGAATAAACATTCATTCGTTTCACCGAAGAGAAAAAAAAACTGCTCTAGCATTTATTGGTAGAAACGATATGTCTCTATAAAATATATTTATATCTTTGCATTTGAATATAAATACAAATTCTTTAAATCAAAAGTAGATCGTTGTTAGTGTTTGGCATATAATCTCGATAACACGAATGACTTCTTGAAAATTGCAAATTGTAAATTACAAATTCTAAATACCAAGGTTGTATTCAAACTAAATATACTATATCAAACGACATTGGAGAGCAAATGAATTGGTTCGAATTTTAAATATTGACTGAGTATGTCCAACTTCTATAAGGTGTTTCGATAAGAGTGATACTTTTTAAAATTTGAATAAAAAAACATATCAAACATTTGATGTGCACATAATTTCGTTCAAATGCACCTTTTTGCGGACATGAATTTGAGTGTCGAATAGATGTTAAATGTCAATTTTTAGTTCTTCAGTTGTTTGAAAAAGTTTCACATTATATTAACTTTTCGAATGAAGTCAAAGAACATATCCCAATGGATTATTTTTCCTTTCTGTAATAGAAATTCGAATGGACACCTGTTAAATGAAACCAGTCTTGGTTAACATTTACAAAATATTTTGCTGACAACAAAACTTCAATGCTCAAGCTACAAATTAAATTACAATTTCTTCTATGTTTTTATTTTCTAAACCGCAAGCTTTTTTGGATACGTCATCACACAAAAACTTTTATCCATTATTTGTACGCCTTTTAGAGTTAAATTTTCACAAACTTTATTTGTGGTATTTACTACTATCTAATCTAAGAGCCTAAAAAAGAAGTTTCGAGTCCAAATGACATAATTTACATACAATACAAACTTTCATCCCCTATTTCAACCCATCAGAGGCTTTTTTTCACATAATAACCTTTCATAGGCTCTAGACTATCTCTGTACCCAATTTCATTTAAATCGGTTCAGTAGTTTTGGCCTGATTGCGTAACACAGACAGATAGACAAACAAAGTTATTTTAGCATTTATAATATTAGTAAGGATTCATCTGGCGTCTATATAATATATAATTGAAGTAATTGAATAATTTTACAGTTTAGTTAGAGCATCATATAAGTGCGATTTTATAACTATAAAAATCGTCATATAAGATGAGCCTAATGGTACCTTATTCGTACCGTGCGTGTGTTTTATTGGAGGCGTTTCTATGGTAACGACACAGTACTTTCACTATAGAATTGTATGGATGCATATATAATTGTATGGATTACATTTATGACTTACATTGAAAATTTAATATTATTGTCTCACAAATTTTAATAAATAATTATGATTTACATTTGAAAAATAATATTTGTGCAATTTGGTTTCTTATTTTCACAATTTTTAATGCATTAAGATTATTAATTAGTGTTTTTCAATAATTTTAATTTGACATTTTCTATAATATTAACTTTAAAGAATTGCAAATTAGTCATAACAGCCTCCTTTATCGCCAAAATTTTCACTGGAAGCGCTGGCATCGATTTTATTGTCCCTACCATGACTACGCACACAACGAATAGATAGATACTGTATGTTTTTATTGCAGTAAACGACTATATATAAGAAATAATAAATAATTTACATAATTCATAAATGCATTGCATATAGTGTGTAAAAATCATATTGCGATTTCTCTTTTTGATTGATAGAAATTATAGAAAAATGACAAATCAATTTATTATTATTTATTAAATAATGATAAATTATATTTTAAAGGCGTGTGTATAAAATTTTATAAATTGTATTTATTTCTCTGTTTGTAGTTGAAGTCAATCATAAAATCTCTTTTTCTTTTTCATAGTAAAATAAAAACAATAAATACAAAATGGTTTCTTTATGATAATTTTATAAAATAATATTATATTGATATTCTTTGATTTATTACAATTTGTTTGCTTCACTTTTAACTCCTTAATACAGAAATTTCTGATAATTTTTATATTCTTATCGAATTAAATTTTTAGAAAATATGTTTAGAAATTTTGGAGGAATATTTCAAAGTTGATAGTCTCGCAAGCACTTAGAAACTGCTAAATAATACCGTACACTTTTTATTCAAGGTCAAAGTTAAGAAAATATTCAAACAAACTCGAGAGTTTCTAAACTCTCGTATGTAATTAGTAGTGACACTTTCCGTATTGCTTACAATATACCCTCCTAACTATTTGGTCGATTTCTAATAAATAATCAATGTTTAGGTTACATCAAAATAAAAAGTAAAAATTCCGAATCCGTTGCTCCATTGATGGCATAATTTAACTCTATGTAAACGAAAGTTAATCAATTTTGTGACATTTTTATCATGTTTTTATTAACTCGCGCTTATATGTCCAACCTTAACGGGATTTAAGCTTTTGAAATTTAAACCAAAGAGTTTCCCATGTACAGCTTTTTAAATATTACTTTTCAACACAGATCTTTGCAACAATGTGAATAGATTCCTTAGTTACTAAATAAATTTCGCGTTTTTATGGCAATAGCCTTTATAATATTTTATGAACAAATAGCAACAATGGTAATCAATACATATATTCCAAAGAATACTCCTATTACAACAAGTGAAAACAAGCAATTGACTGAGTTAATTATTGAAATACCATGTATAGACAGTGTTGATTACTCTGTCACATGACACATACATACTGTCACACATATATAACTGATATTCCCATATAATACATACTATACAATTTGCGCATAATTTGCCTCTCACGGGTAAACTATCGTGATGGTAGACGGACAGACAGACGACAGACAGACAACCGGAAATAGACTAATAAGGTGATTTTATGAACAACTATACCAAATTTCTTTTCGTAGCATCAATATTTTTAAGCGTTATAAACTTGGAACTAAACTTATTATACCTTGGTATATTTCAAGCATTTATAGTATAAAAACATTTGATGAAAACCACAGAATAAAAATGTAAATAATAAAATGTCTTCGAACTGTACACAAAGAAAATCAAAAACCACATATTATTGTTGTGAATCTCTGTTTGTAGAAATTGAATAATAATAAAATTGATATAAGAAAAGAAAAAGAAGTCTTAGTAAGTAGAAAAAATTACTGTATTATATGTGAGTTGTGACAATGTATGTATAAAATGGTAGCCTTTTTATTTATTATGATAATAATATGTATTTCTGTTTGAATGATCAAGTGGTAGGCATCGTCATTCAGTTCAGTTGGTATTTATATATATTTATTATGACAAAAGTGCATCATGCAATTTTAAGATTTACATTTTTTATTGTATAATTCATTTATGTAGATCAATTTAGTCATATGCATTAAGACACATATATTTGGAGTTCATTGTAAAATTTAACTATCTGCTTTACTGAAGTTTTGAAATAAGTGAAGAGTAAGTTTTGCAAACTAATGTGTTGGCAAAAAATTAAAATGTTTATTAAGTGTTTGGCATTTTCAATTGTTTATTGCAAGTCATAAATCATGAAAATGTGTAACATAAAAATAAAAGCAAAACTAATTTGATTGAATTAGTTATAAAGAGTAAGTATCATGCAATATCTGTTCTCTTAGTAAATAAAGTAGCAGTGGCTTTTGGGATGATAGTACATTTATTGTAGCTGCTGAAGTTATATAGTAAAAAAAAGACCAAATGTGCCAACCCATGCAAAAAAATGCTGCTATACATAATATATTAAATGTATAATATTAATCAGTCTTTCCATGCGCTTCCACCAAATTTTATAATTTTTTGTCAATTATGCAAACTCTGATATTATTAATTTGCCATCGAGATTTGTTATAAAAAGTGAAACAAACAATTGACTGAGTTGATTGATTATGTATAAAGAGTGTTTATTACGCTTTCATTTATTTTTAGACCCCATTTAAGTAAGGAAAGATAAGCAAACACACACATACATAATATATGCTACTTATAAATTTAAAGTACATATAAACAACTTATTTATACATACTATGTAATGTTTCTAAGCTAATTTGCGTTCTCACAGATAAACAGTGATATGTTTACGAAAATATGTTTCAAACAAAAGTTGTTTATTTTTCTTATAAGGAACATTTTTACACCTAAACTTTTGTTCTATCGCTTTACAAGAGGGGTCCTACAGATCCAAGGCCTTGACCTATGTTGCTCATTTATGAACTCGAACTCGATCTTACTCTTTTCGTTATTGAGTTTTCGTGTTTACAGATAGACAGACAGACAGACGCGGGACAGCCGGAAATGGACTAATTAAGTGATTTTAAGAACACTTACAACAAAATTTTTTTGATAGCATCATTATTTTTAAGCGTTACAAACTAAACTTAGTATACCTTGATATATTTCACATATACCTGGTATAAAAAGACGTAGGGCAATCTAGTTACATTAAGATTGAGTAAAGTTCACTCACTAGACCACTTCTACATTAACTGTAACGGTTTAAATATTATTATGAAAAGGATGAATTTTTTTTAATTCTTGGGGGTTAACATCACCACTACCTAACAAATACACGTGTCTGTGTACTTGTGTGTCTGTTTGTGGCATTTTGTTTTTGTTTAATATTTAATTTGATCGATAGTCTTCTGAGATATGTTTCAAGTTCGAGTCTAGAAATTTGTATACCTGATAATAACCAGAAAAATTACAACGGATACAACAACGGACTCTCGATTAAATTACACTCGTTCGAAATCGGTTCTTCCGTTTAAGGGCTACGATATCGGAGGTTTCTTAAAACTGTCATTTAATATTAGTATATTAAAAACAATTCGTATATAAGTCAACTTAAATGAATTATACTTGAAAAGTAAACAATAAAATTGCATTATAATTCGTAATGTTGTGTACACATATAAAATTTTTAATACAGTTTACTTATGATGTGTTGTATTATATTAGCAGTGATGTTGGTGAATTATCATTTTCAATTCTATTCAACAATAAAATGCCTTATTATATAAATTATATTTTAGAATCCTCTTTCGTCTGATTACAAAAAATAAAATAAAATATACTTGTGACGACTGACTTCATTTTGATATGATATGTGTAATACACGTTACTTATTATTATGTAGTGTTCAGAAATAAGCGCATTATAAGTGCAAAGTGGAAGTTGCAGAAAATAATCTTTGCTTCATTTAATCTTCTAAGAATTTAAAATTAAAAAACTAATTAACGGAATAAACGATAATTAATGAAACCATACTTCGTTAATGGTATATCAAATCGGTATATAATATCCAAAAACCGCATTGGAACTTATTGTTTACATCACTCTGCTCTTCTTATTCACACCGTGCATGAGTCTTATTTCAGGACCTGCCATGGTAATGGCACACTAATTTATAAATATAATTTAATTAATAAGAATATAAGTTCATTGTTTACTATACCAATAACATGTAAACAATCGAAAAATAGTTAAATTTTAAATAAAAAGTGTGATTTATCCCAAATTCCATGAGAAAGCTTCGCTGTGATCAGAGAATATGATATTTTCGAGACTCCATATTGTAATTCAAAGTTCAAAAATTGTATTTTATCTATAATTGGAGAATAAATTAAAAAAATTTTTTTGAAACAGTTCCTAGCCGAAATTTCAACTATAAAACATCATTGTATAAATTAAATACATCGAGATTTATTAACAGCGAGCTTTATACTCGCCCGAGTGCTAGTGTTAAAAATAATGACCATCGCGTCATAAGATAAGCCTCCACCTCTCTTACCCTCGCTTATCCCTCTTCCGTAACACTCACAATAGGGTTAGGGATTTTTTACACAGGTAAAATATATGTACAGAATTTAATTTTTTTTATATGTTATGTAGTCTTAATTCATTGGGTGTATCAGATTATTTGGCCATTGTTAAGTTTCATTCAAATCCATTCGTTAGGTTTTGCGAGAAAGCATAACAAACACACAAACATTCTTATACTTTCACATTCAGATTATATAGGGATAAACATGCATTAAATCGTTTTAAAAACGGGAAATAAATTGGTGCTTCCGAGTGAATACAGTTTCTTATTGGAGAGCTCCATATTGATATCGTATTGGCAAGTTGTAAAGATGCAATGCCAAACCAGGTTGGGGCAGCGTACTTAAGTACGTGTTCCGAGGGAGGATGCTTTTTGGTGTTCTGTATCAAATTCTGTTTTTTTTTTTTTTTTTTTTTTGTAGATCTCCTTTCAGGTATTCAATACTTTGAATTTGCTCTCTCCGTATTACAATTCAACATTACTATTTATGCAAACAAAATGTATATATATATATATATCATTTGTTTTACCTAGGCGGTGTTTTTGATGTATGAATGTTAACCTGTCTGTGTCTATCAAATACCCATAAAAAAATACTATTCAACACTTGAAACTAGAATACGATGTGCGTATTGTTATTATTATGATTCTAAAATATTTTATTCATATCATGTTACCTCTGTGCAAATATGAAACTAACTAATATTGGATCTGTACCAATTATATTTGAATATACGTGTACAAAACAACAGAGTGGGGCATAAAAGTATACGATTTTGAAAATGCTGTAAAATTGATCGGAAAAACAGTAAAATTTTACAACAGTACAGTACACTCTAAATTTGTTTTGAAATAGAAATCAATCTTCTATATAGAAGTTAATCTTCTATACATATAAAATGCTTTGTCCCGAATGACTGACGGATCATTGTACAGCCTAAACCGCTAATCGTAGAGACCTGAAACTTGGAGAGTGTGTTCTTTGTATGGCGTAGGCCTCCTATTTTCCTAAATACTACTCCTAACGGGGTAAAAAGAGGATGCGAATTTTGTATATGGAAAATCCATGTGAATAATTTTATAGACAAATGTAGATCAACGTTTGCATGTTTGTCATGTTACTATAATTTTCTTTAACTTCATGTGGTTTAGTTATATTTACAGAGAATTTTAATGAGGTACGTACCCTTTTGAAAAAAGGAGAAAAACGCAAAAAAAATTTTGAATGAAACTCGGTTGATAGGGTAGTTTTGATCCAAAAAGTATAAAAATCAGGTTAATTTAATGATTGGATGTAGAGTTTCTGAGATATCGCAATATTTGGATCGATTTTAGTCCGTATCTCAAAAACTATTCGACCAATCATCAAATGCACCCGATTTTGTACTTTTTAGGTCAAAATTACTGTATATACTGGGTTTTATCGAAATTGGAAATACAAACAAATTCTCGATTTTTTGCAATTTTGTTAAGGGGTACCTCTTTGAAAATCATATGACTATTAATCGGATGTATGATATTATTGAATTAACAAAAATAACAAAAAATCGCTATTTGACTCTGTCCGTCTTAGTCGACGAAAATATTCGTAAATTTTTAGATATTTGCAAAACTTCATCAGACTATTTTTTAATGTTTACGTAATGTTCGAGATTTAATTTGTAAAAGTAGAAGTTTTTTACTTTTTCTAATCTATAGAACGTCAAGCAACATTATCGAAAATGACTACTTTCATTCATCATTTGCTTTCTAAAGCCTGTTCTATTCTAATTTTTCAATAATTAATTACAACCCTTCATCATATTTTTTTTAACTTTATGGTGTATGCACCTTTGAGCTAGCAATTATTAACATCACAAATACAGATTTTTGTCCATGCATTGTCTTAATATATCAAAAATATAAATACTGAAGAAATAAATTGTGTCTACCAAAAACCTTGTAACATGAATTCGTCTGAAATTTCAACATTAATAAAAATCATATGATAACCAGTGAAAATAAACAATTCACTGAGTTAATTGTTGAAATACCATGTATTGGTAGTGTTGATTACACTAACACATTACACTTACATACATTACTGATATTCCCATTTAATACATACATCAATTTGCTTCCTCAACGGTAACCAGTGATGTTTACAAAAATGTTGCTCATTTACGAACTCGACCTCACTTTGACAGATAGACAGACAACCGGAAATGGCCTAATAGTGATTTTATGAACACTTATACCAAAATTTTTTTCGTGTCACCATTTTTAAGTTTTAAAAACTCGGGATTAAACTTATATACACTCGGGATATAAACGTATAGGTACCTTGATATATAGTATCATACATTTTATAACAAGAAGCATTTAATAAGGGAAAAATATGACCTTATATTAGTGAATTCCTCTAGTTTATGAGTATATAAGCAACTTATAGAAAAATCTTTACCAAGAATTATGTTTGATAGCTATGCAAAAAAAAAAGAGATAATATTACATAATATCAATTAACTAACATTTTATGCAAAAAACGTTTTAATAGTATTAAGACGAATGAAACATGAAGTTACGCTAAAAATACCAATCATAGTTTAACGGAAGCTGATGACACATACAAAACAATTGAAATAATACAATACTTGACTCAAATATTATCAAAGTGTTTTATAAATATTACTTAAGTAACTTTAAGTCGTTTTGTTTTTTTATCGTTTTACCTCCATACACATAAGATACCAAACAAAAATACGGTTATTTAAGTTTAACGAGCCGTATTTGTGCATATACAAAAAAGTAATAATGACATCGGTTATAGTGACGAATCAGTTATAGCGACATAATTCAAAGGTTGCAACTTAATCCTTATAAACACTGATATGAATGTATCGGCTATAACAACATCGGTTATAATGACACATGGATTGTAGTAGCCAATATTCATGTGAATTACAGGCTATAATGAAATATAGTAAAGATCCTTGATTATAAGTTAAATTGAAGTTTAGAGGATTGAGGATCAAATCACAAGTTAATTGAGAAAATAATTTATTTTTTACGCAATGTTTCGTGCTGAATTAGCACTTCTTTAGGCACTCATGTACAATATATATTCTCAACATCGTCTTTATCATACGTCGTAGTACATAATTTTTGAATTACAGTTCTCTTGTCGTGGTACATAATCAGTCTTGGCTATACTTTTTGAATATATTGGTTATAGCGATCAATCGTCATTAGTAAGCAATAACGACCAATATGTGTACATATGCGCATGGACTAGGTTAGGCTATATTGTCTGTCCATGAGGGGGTAAACATAGGCCTTATTATGATACCATATGTGTGTTCTACCACCTTCCCGCTGAAAATTGTAGCTCCTTAATTATTTTGAGGGGCTCAGTACACTTTTTTCAAGTTTGTACTAGCCCATCACAACTATTAATGAAATTAATTTTTGTTGTTGCGGCGAACTGATTATGCGCTAACCAACTGAGTTGCTATGGATGCGCATATTATTTTAAATTCTACTTTAATATAAAAATGTTCATATCGCTTATAACGACTATCAGTTGAAACGACTTTAATTGTTGATCCCCTCAATGTCGTTATATCCGATTTTCACTACATGTGGTCAAATATTTTCAAGATTAAAAAAAAATAAATCATTTCAATTTCACACATAAGCTAAGCATAATACAAATATGTAAAATTAAGAATATGAGCCTCAAAGCTTCAGCAGTAATAGAATCAAAGTTTTCCATTAATACTTTTATATTAAACGAAAAAAACAAATTGAAAGGCGGTAAAAATTGAGAAAAACCATTGTTTGAAAATTTTACCACGCATCTTGGAATCTAATCTTTGTTGTACCGACTGATTTTTTATAAATTTCCTAATTCTCTAACGGAGAGTAATCTTTTAAACTTGTGTGTATACGTTACGTATATATAGAGATTGTGTGGCGCTGACCCCAGATTTACACTTTTTGCATCTTCTATCCTTTTTAGTTAATTTGCATATATGAGGCGTGGTTCTTCTTTTCAATCATTACAATAATGTATACGTTTTAATGTGTTAACACATTTGTATACACTACAGAATACCACACGTGCTAACTAAAATTTCCATCCACATAGTATTATGCTCATATTCTTAAATTCTTACTGATATACTAGGAATAGACCTCATGATTTAGGAAGCAAAACTTTTTACACCGTAATTTTGACAGTAAGTAGCCGTAAACCACCAAAAATTATGTATGTTTTATATAGTAAGGAATTATGTAAAAGGCGCTCATTAAATAACATAAAGTCTTAAAGTTAAAAAATTCGATTTTTTTGATAACCAGGCAAATTTGAGCCGATTAAATTGGAATTGTTTTTTATACCCACTAATTTTAGATCATTTTTATCAGCTGTGATGTCTGTATTTCGCTAGCTATCTTTTTTGTGCTTAACTTCGGGACCTGGACTCCACATTCTTGTAACCAATTAGAGCTAGGTTAATTTTGGATTCTGATGACGTCATAAAGTTAAAAAATTCGATTTTTTTAAAAACACAGGCAAATTTGATCCGATTTTTTTGGAAATTTTTTGAAAACCACTAATTTTGGGTCATTATTTTCAGATGTGATGCCTATTTTTCGCTAGCTATCATTTATGTACTTAATTCCGGGACCAGGACTTCAAATTCTTGATACCAATAAAAGCTAGGTTAATTTTGGTCACAAATTTAAAAAGTATGACCCAAATTTAGTAGGATTACAAACTTGGTTTATCAAAATTGGAATAATTTGGATGTAATAGAGCAAAATTTAATTTTTTGGATTCTGATGACGTCATGAAGTTAATCAATTCGATTGTTTTGATAATACAGGAGAATTTGAACCAATCCTAATCTGAATTTTTCTTGAAACCCAATATTTTTGGGCCATTCTTTTCAGCTATGATACCAATTTTTCGCTAGTTATCACTTATGTGCTGAATTCCGGAGCCAGGATTCTACATTCTGGAAACCTAGTAGACCTAGATTAATTTTGATCACAAATTTGAAAAGTATGACCTAAATTTAGAACGATTACATACTTGGTTTATCCAAATTGGAAAAATTTGGATGTGATAGAGAAAAATTAAATTTTTTGGATTCTGATGTCGTCATGAAGCTGAAAATTTCGATTTTTTTAATAACCCATGCAAACTTAGTCCGATCTTATCACTTATGTGATAATCTCTTTCGAATACTTATATAATGACATATATGAATTTATCCAATATTATAACTATATAATATCTATATAATAACTATATAATAAGATTTAAGTCCGATATTTAATACAATATTTAAGAGTTTAGTTAAACTTCTTTTAAATATTGTGTTAGCTAGCATCGATCAAATATATGCTCTTAAATTCAAGAAGAAAAATGAAGGCTTGTAGACTCATAACTTACGTTTTCCAATATTTTATTATTTCAGTTATCTTAGCCAAACAAGTCTATTATGGATATATATTTTATCCTAGAATCATCTATTGTAGTAGTAATATATATCTTTTTTAATCTATTATATTTATAGTATATCAACTTAATGCCATGTTGATTCAATATATAATTCCTACTTAATTATTCTATACATAATTTAAAATTAGCGCCACTGTCGTTCGTTGTCAATCGTATTGTTATTTTATTATCCAATTGTTCATTTTTTTTTCTTTCTATATATGAATATCTATTTAAATAAAAACAGATGAATGATGTGATGAATCATCAGATATGTTTCGTTGAAAGACAAAATCAGAATTGCTAATTTATTTTTTTATATATATTTTTTAATATTTAAAATGTTTTTATTTATTTAAATAAATAATTGATCATTTTATTTAAATGAATTTGAATGCATTGTAATTATTATTACTCACAAAGAAACTGTAATAACAATGAAGAAGGTTGGCTACATTTGTGGTGGTAAGAAGGAGCAATTGTACTTTTTTTTTTTAAACGTAATTATAGGTTAGAATTTAATTATAGCAGTAAAAAAAGAGTCATAAACATTATTTATTTTAATATTCATATTTGTTATGACAATATGTTTACAAAGTGTCACAAAATATCTAATACAAATCAGCAATAATCTATATTAGGAAAGTCACGAAATATTTTCCACACTAGCATTGCGCGACAAATAAACCCACATTTTGAAACCATGTATATATGAAATATATCATAGTATATTCAGTTAAGTCCCAAGTGTGTAACGCTTAAAAATATGGATGCCACGAAAATAATTTTGGTATAGATGTCCGTCTGTGAACACGATAACTCAAAAACGAAAAAAGATATCAAGCTGATTTCTACATTTCGTTTTCTGGGTGGCTCACCTCGTCACGCGGCGTCATATTAACTGTCCTTCCTGCCCTTTGGTTTGGTGATGCATTTTATGAATTGATGCTTCACTTCGATTACATAGATTTTTTTAACATCAACTGTGGTAGAACGAAACGCTTTTTCGTTCCTAGATTGCACTCAAGCAAATAAATGTAATAATGATAATTTTGACAAAGAATGCAATAAATAGCAAGTGTTTTACATTTGAAAAAAGTTTTGGATCATCCTGTAAGTTAAATTAGAATTTTGCAACCTACTATGCTATGAATACTAAGTTGGCAATACTTGTTAATTACTTTTTAGAGTTTGAAGGTTAATGACCAATTTTTATTTTCAACTGAATATAAATCTTTTATTTATATCGAAATGAAAGAAGGATGGTAGCTCCACCTATTTATGCTCATTTACATGTAATCCTCGAGTTTTATAATATTAATGGCAAAGTTCATGAACATAATATCGATCGTAAATAATTGATTTACAGAGCTATAACTTAGACAAATTTATTATTTTATAGAGCAAAAAACTATATTTCCTCTGTTAATGAATACGTATGTATACATACCTATAAAATGCTTTGTCTAGAATGACTGACTGACGGATCAAGGCTCAGCCTAAACTGTTAATCGTAGAGACTTGAAATTTCTAGAGTATGTTCTTTGTATGATGTAGGCATCCGATAAGAAAGCATTTTTCGAAATCTCTTCCTAAGGGGGTGAAAAATTTGATGTTTAATATAACATGGTGCTCGTTAACCGACGTTCAGGTGTAAGTCAACGTATATTCTGTTACATTGAAGATCGGGCAAAATTATTTTTTATTTCTTGTTTGATTATCTTTCTGTAAGAATAATAAACAAAATGGATATATTTCAATTTGAAGTTTGTGGACGCTATCAAATATTTTAAGCCCCGTGAATAAAAATGCAAGGACTTGAATAGCATATACGTAAAGTCCCAACGGCTAAATTGTTTAAGCGTGGGTCTACCAACCAATAGTTAAAAGTACTATAAAAAGATATCAGAAAGATATTATCTCCTATTTCATGAATAATAGCTATAAATAAGACACACAATATTACCAATTACCCTTATTTCATAAAAATTTTCTGATAAATATCAGTAGTATAATATTATTAAATGTGACAAAAGTGGTTAGTTATGAATATGTTATTCAATAACAATATCGATAAAAATATCTGATGAATGTGATCTATTTGTTATATATCACAAACATGACAATTATTTATCATCAAATGGTAGAAATTTGAAACATATGGTACAAGTTTAAGATGGATATCTGTATTTTTGTGTAACAAAAAAAATCGTCATAATTTCCAAAACAAAACAAAGATACTATAGTTGATTACACAAAGGTTTATTTTTTTAATGAAACGTTTTAATACCCTTATTGATTGAAAATTACGAAATAAGCCGTGTTTTTCGAAGAAATAAGATTCGCAATTTAGGTATTTTTGTACCTTATTTTCTATTTTGATGATGAATTGTGTTATAACTTCGATATCTGCCTTGGTTTTCGAAACATCAAAGCTAAATACTTCAACAAAATTTACAATTTTCAATATTTTGAAAATTATGTCAGATAAATTTTATTCCTACTTTTCGTCTTATATTGTCAAGTTATAAAATAATTTATCATCAAAATTGACAATATCTATTTTTTAACTATTATGTTATGTTTATCTATTTGTTTTAAATTATTTATTAAGGTTTTAACTTTAATTTAAATAGTTTTTTATTTTTTATTTCTACGTATTAATTTTGGAGAAATCTATGAAAATATATCATCTTTTCAGGATTGATCTAAATCAGTTCACTTAGTTCAACTACATATAAGAAAAGAGGATGAAATATATCATCATCTACCGTTTTCCCGTGAGACCAATGTTAATTATGACCACTTTTGAAGTAATTTATTTATTTAAATAATCGGGAAACAACCCTCCTAAAATTTTCAGGATTGGCTTAGACTTAGTCCAACTAAATATAAAAAAAGGAAATGAAGTCTTTTACCCAACATTGCCCTGGCGCTCGTACATTCTTAAGTTCTCGTTTGTAAATCTATTGGTCTCGTTAAACCTATTTGATTGTAGCTTAAATATTAGTTTAGTTGATTCGAAAAGCTTTAGTCGATAAAAGTAACACATCTGGTTTATCTTAGAATTCACAAGTATGGTTTTATCTCTGATTTAATTTCTCATGGAAAAAAAATTCTTTCGAACTACAAATAATTCATCATTAAAGATTGATGCGATTAAAGAGTTCTACTTTTAAAAATTTGTAGGTACTTTTATATAATTCAATTTTTTTAAAACAGTACTTTTGTACTATTTTTGAAAGTATAGTCCTGTAATTGGTTTCTAATTATAGGAAAACTGGCTTCCATGGATGTATCTAAAAAAAATCAAAGAGGCTAAAATATTCTGCCCTATTTTGCCAAAAACGAATAATAAACTCTATCAATTTAGAAAATTTTGGCCGATGACCCCAAATTCTGTTTGTTTGTTGAAAAATTCAGTTAAAATGAAAAATGGGAATTCTTTTCTTGCAATATCTCTGGACCTATTACAAAAGTTTATCAGAATATAATAATAAACCATAAACTAAACTTCTGACTAAATATATATCGTAAATAAACTAGATTACTATCACACATATTTACTATGAAACAGCACTACATGCAAACAAATGTATTATAACAAATGAATTTGTGAAATATGAGAGAAAAAAAGAGTACAAACATAAATTCACAAACTGTCAACAATTGTTTTGAGCATAACCACAAAGTTAACAAATAATTTTCAAATAAATATTATGTTTATTATATTTAGATTTATTGATAAAGATTACAAAAAACTATACCAAAAGACTACTGGAAAACAATTTATGGTAAAACCGAATACCACGGGGATCAGTACGAGAAAGAAATATTATTTGCCGTCATGGTACAGTGTGCAGTTTCATTAAGTGTTTTTAAAAGCTTTTATTATGCCTTAGCGTTCAATTAGAAGCTATTTCAATTTTAAAATAAATGTCACTAAAAACATTGTTAACAGATAATAACAGAGCTTTAGCTTCAATTAGAAGAGACGTGACCTCTATTACAGGTCATCCATTGTTACTTTGAGGCTTTGTTTTACGACTTTAACTTTCATATTATCATAAGTTTCGATAAGAATATTCGATAAGAATCATTACAACCATAAATGACTTAAATATACCCAAATATAACCTTACTCGAAGTTAAAAATAATAACACTCTAAACAATTAACTACTTCATGAAGTGCCAGCCGCTATTAACGGGATTGAATCGTATCGTTCAGTTTCCATCAAACAAGTATCGGATCTCAGTTTGCCTCTATGTTTGGCTGGTTCTTACCAAGGTTACTAGAAGTATTAAACATAGAAAATTAGTAACTTTATGTCTGTACTAGCTTAATACGCGTCCGCTTCACTGGGCTTAAAAGTTGAAACCACCGCTTTATATCATCCACCTCTTGATTTTACCTATTTCCTTTCCATAACAAAGGGAAGGGATTGTTTTACGCAGCTAAAAGTTATGCACAGTTTTCCACTTTTTAAATTGTAAAATAGTCATAATTCATTGAGTATATCAGAAAAGGTGGCCATGAATTGTTTGGCATCTGCTCCATCTATGATCATCAGTTTGAAGCATAAATTAAAGATTTCTGTTAAAATTTAAATGTCCGATTAAATTTAATTTTTTATTTTTAATATAGTTTTATAAATTATAGCTCATGTGTTATTCTGATGTTTCGTTAAATTAGAACTTTTTCTGAAAGAATGCAATCGAAAGACTCGAATTATCGTTCTGAAAAAAACCTTATACTGGAAACCATATTGAATCACACCAAATTTTTTTCGATACTGAACCCTAAAAACCATAAAAAAGGACTAAAGAAAAGAAATTTGCACAATATTGTGTTGTATTAATAAAATATGATGGTGATAATGTGATCTGTATGCGTACCTCATACATATATAAGCACAAACAATTTACAAAACTAACCACCCAGAGATACCCATTCTACAGCAAATATAACCCAACCAACTCTGATGGTGCCATTGATAAAAAATAGTATACCTCTATTGCGTGAAACTACTTCACATGTAGAGTCAATATTAAAATATATTCTTTGGATTTTCAAAACAACTATTATTCACTTAATATATATATGTTTTTATCTATAATGATCGAAAAAGGTGTTTATTATACCATGTATATATGAAATATACATAGTATATTAAGTTAAGTTCCAAGTTTGTAACGCTTAAAAATAATGATGCTACGAACAAAATTTTGGAATTGGTGTTCATAGAATCATCTAATTCGACCATTTCCGGTTGTCCGTCCGTCCGTCTGTCTGTCAACTCGATAACTCAAAAACGAAAAATGATATCAAGCTGAAATTTTTACAGCGTGCTCAGGACATCACTGTAATTTTTTCGTAAACATCACTGTTTACCCGTAAGGGCGCAAATTATCCGCCAATTGTATACAATGCATTATATGGGAATATCATTTATGTATGTATAATGTGACAGTGTAATCAACACAGTCTATACATGGTATTTTAACAATTAACACAGTCAATTGTCTGTTTTCACTTGTTTGTACTATGTTTGTCGAGTTCTTTTTTTTTTTGTACACAAATACGATTGAAAGCTAAAAACATGCATAACGCAACAAGCTAAGTTTGTTTTTAAACTTAGTTTGGTCAGCATGACATATTTTTATACCATGTATATACCAAATATATCATAGTATACTAAGTTCAGTTCCATGTTTGTTACACTTAAAAATATTGATACTACGAACAAAAATTTGGTACAGGTGTTCATATAATCATCTAACTAGTCCATTTTCGGTTGTCCGTCTATCCGTCTGTCTGTCGACACGATAACTCAAAAACGAAAAGAGATATCAAGATGAAATTTTTATAACGTGCTGAGGACGTAAAATCTGAGGTGGAGTTCGTAAATGAGTAACCAAGATCTATTGGGTCTTGGGTACGTAGGATCCATCTTGTAAACTGTTCGAGGTAGGACAAAAGTTCAAATGTAAATAATGTTCCTTATAAAAAAATAAACAATTTTTGTAAACATATTTTCGTTAACATCGTTGTTTACCCACGAGACCGGAAATAATGTGCAAATTGTATATTATGTATTATATGGGAATATCAGCTATGGGTGTGTGGCTATCATAAAGTCATCAACACTGTCTATACATAGTATTTCAACAATTAACTCAGTCAACAGCTAACTCAGTTTTTACTTGTTTACGATAAATATCATCAGTTCTCACATGATCGATTTTGATTCCTTTTAAAGAGTATAGCATGCAAATTTTTTGAAATCGTGTTATTCTTTTCGGTCAGCAGTACCGGTACTCACTCAGAGATGAATGGGCTATCATGTTTCTTTCTATAAAATAAACCCATTGACATCTTTCGAATCTTCTTCTTTAACATAGCTTCTTATTTTTGAACTACAAATGTTACTCGTAAGTGAACTATTAATTCGAAAAAAGGTAGCAAGACATGATGAAGAGATAATTCGGAACTGTAATGGTTTTCCCTGAGAGGATAATGGTATTTTATTAGTATTAAAACGTTGACTAAAATCTTGTTAGAATATTCCGAGACAGGTAAACAAATGGTCCAGCGCCATTAAATAACGAAACTAACAAGAGACAGAAATTTGTTATAAATATATCAGTTTTAAGAAAAACAACTTTTAATATTCAAAGCGTAACTTGTATTTCATAGCTGACAAAAAAAAATGTTTTTTCATTGGATGTCACAGAACATCTCTTATGCATGCTCCTTCGTTTTTATTTAAATTTTTTCCAATTTAAAATTCAAAGCAAAAACTAGAATTTCATAGGTGACAAAAAAAGATGGTTTACTGCTGATTACAATATTTATTGTGTTATCTTATGCATGCTTTTAAAGTTTGTGCAATTCTAAGAATGATTTTTGTTACAATCGTAACATTTATCTCAAAATATTTTACGGTTTACTGTCCAAAGATGTCGTCCTTTTGGGAAACAGTAAGGATAAGTATAATATTTTATTCCAAATAGGTATATGAAGGTATTTCAAACATGAAAGCACTTGTCGATAGATTTGGTATATTTTTTACAGACTCAGAATAATGTTGGATGTGAGATTTCGAAGCAATGGCTTCGTGAATAAACGAAATTGGCTCCTTGAAGTTCATTGTTGTTTACACACAAAATTCCACAGCTGATTTTTGGTTTGGGATTATGAATGAATCATAGTTTTGGCAAAAGAATATTCATTTACAAGAAGTAATTTTGAATTAAAATCATATGGATATCTCATACCGGTTTGCTTATATTCCAATTTAGAAATATGTAAACCGAATTTGATCATCCTAATTATTAAATTTTACCGTAACGTTTTTAATATGACTCAGATTGTATAATAGAATGCAAAATAATTATTATTTAAAATTCAATCCTACAATCAATTCCAGATTAACTAAAGGGTACCTAGTAATTAGTTAACTCTATTTACACTTTGACCTCGAATAGACGCCTTTTACCATATCCATAAATGCAATTTAATTTTAATTTTAATTTTGTACGACTCATAAATATTTAAAATTTAAATAAATGCAATAGACAGACGTGAAAACATATACAAAATCTAATTTCTTTTTAAAATATTATGCAATTTTTTTTATCCCAATTTTACTATTAACAAATTATTCTATTTAAAAAATTGTAGGTTTCATTTATTATTACATTAAAAATAAGTGAAAACAAACAGTTGACTGATTTAATTGTTGAAATACCATTTATAGACAGTGATGACCTCTGTTACATTACACTTACATACATGTCACACACATATAACTGATATACCCATATAATATATACCATACAATTTGCGCATAATTTGCGCTCTCACGAGAACAGTAATGTTTACGAAAAAAAATATCAAGCAAAAGTTGTTTATTTTTTTATAAGGAACATTTTTTACATTTAAACGTTTGTTCTATCTCTAACGGTTTATAAGATGAGTCCTACGGACCCAAGATGCAATTGACCTATGTTGCTCATTTACGAACTCGACCCCTCACAACTTTAGCTTGCTTTAAAAATTTCAGCTTGATATCTCTTTCCGTTTTTGAGTAATCGTGATGACAGACGGACAGACAGACAGACGACAGACAGACAGACGAAAGACAGCCAGACAACCGGAAATGGACTAATTAGGTGATTTTATGAACACCTATACCAAAATTTCATTCGTAGCATCAATATTCTTAAGCGTTACAAACTTGGGACTGAACTTAATATACTTTGATATATTTCATATATACATGGTATAATAATACTATGGCTTTACTTATACAATTGAAATTGAATCCTACACAGTTGTGTATTATAAAGAATTAAATTATAAAATTTCTGATTAGTCATTGAAATCTGATTTTGAAATAATTGAAAACAAAAAATTATTCTGGAGGAATAAAATATATATAAAAAGAAATATCGTATTTTAATTTTGTTTGAAATCCTTTCTAAAATTAAGGTGGTTGATATATAATAATCTTAATTTGTATTTACAAATTAATTTTGCCCACATTCATATCGTATGTAATTGTATATATGAACATACATTGGTATTGAATCATTTTGACTTACATTAAAGTTAAAAATAATTTTAATGAAGGAATTAATACGAATCAAAACTTAACTCAGCGTCTATTAGGCATCAATTTTTTGTATTCAAAATTAATCATTATTTTATTTAATATCTAAATTATCAGTTAGTTACAGAGCTTTCAAAGGAGAAACTGTTGAACAAGTGCAATTTACAAAATTGAAAAAAACCCGAAATATTTTTTGGGTGCGGAATCCTAAACTCGTAAATGAAGAATAATTAAGAGCACTCTCCATTTAATTACGTTTTTCCTGGGAGCCTTCTTAAAACTGAGCCGATTGTGAAGATCATGGCTTGTTTTTTAGTTCTAAAATCGCACTTGAATCATAGCTGAGAACACTCTCCCTTAAAATCGGTTCTTCCGTTAAGGCGCTGCGATGCCACTGGCAAACAGACAGACATGCAGACAGACGCACATACAAATAGCGGTCAAACTTATAACACTCCTTTTTTGATTCGGTGGCTAAAAAATATTTGGAAGGCAAGAAAAAACTGTTCCAGGATTAACAAGTTAAAAATTAGTTATTTTCTGGTGATGAAACAAGACCAGGTCGACACCATATGAGATTAATATATGCCAGAATATAATAGAAGATATTAACATGATGTCTTTATCCCATATAGCCACCATCTTGTTCCGCGCTTGGGTAAGTCAAACATTAAAAAAAAGTTTACGTGAGAAGCAGGTAAATTTTTTAATCTCTACCAACGTAGCTAAATTTTTAGATTAAGGCTGTGAAAGTTTGTGTTTTTAACACGTAAATTCTATATTGAAATGTTTTTAAAAATATGTTGTCTTATGTAACAAGGCTAATGTTCTTAAGATTGACTTGGAAAACTAATCTTCATTAGTTAAAGGCAAAACAATAATTTTCACATAAAGAAAATTATTGCAAACGGTACTCGTTTTTTCATAAAATTTAAAAGGGAGAAATTGCATGCACTTGAGTGTTCTTTCATCTTTGAATGATTTTCTCTCAATATTTAGGCATAAATATTTTAAAACTATACTATATATCGAAAAATTTTATTCTTAATTTTCGTCTAATATTCCCAAGTTCTAATAGGAATCACTCTGAGAAGTTGAAACGGGAGTTTCAAATAATTTCATACCTAATGATTCCATCAATTAGCGAGGGAACCCTTTAAAATTACTCTTAAAATTTGTAAAATATAGATAAAAATCGTAAACTGACATTCTCCTTTCTGGTTGAACCATAAAATATTTTTGATAAAAATTTACACTCAAAAGTTTCATTACGATTGTGTCTTTCCAAATTCGAAATACACATCTATTTTATTTTTATAATGAAAGCTTGCAAAAGAAAGTGATATTTAATTAAGATGATTTTTCCATAACTTGCGTGTTGTTTCTTTGGACTGAAATTTCTAATATACACCGTTGATTGTGTTGATAGAAAGGAAATCATATTTGAAACAAATAATTATTACTTTACAAAACCTTTGTAGAGATCTTCAATAAGGAAGATTAAAACAGTTTTGATTCACGAAAACAATCATTATACAAATACTGTTGAAAAAAAAAACTCAAAAAATATCATCATGACTTTGCCTTCAAATATATGAAATACAAGTAATTATTACCCAAAACAAAAAACATAAAAACAAAAAACGACCTATATTTACGGCTATTATATATAATTAAAAACAAAAAATAATAATAATAACAATATTGAACGATAAAAGGTCATGATATCAGTGAACAATAATCAAAAAGTGATGTTTGCATTATTGTGTGAAATAATTTTTTGTTGGAGTTAGTGTTAAATGTAAAGCGTAAACGAAAAACTTAGTGGAAGGTATGATAAAGGTTATTTGTCCAACTTTTATGGAATAATTTCTTTCATTTGCCTAGTTTTAAATGCTAATAAAGTAGTTTTAATTTCTTTTTTGAGATCTATCTTCAAATCGAATGCGCAAAGTTGCATTACTTATTCATGACCAATGTTAATTAGTGGAAATACTAATTAAAATTGGAAGCAACAGGTAAGTAAACTCGTATAACTGTAGTTCTTGAAAGGAAAGTGCAGAAATTACTGGCCTTTTTGAATTACCCAACCTTTTTTCGAGCAAATCAATCTTTCCGAAATTTGACCAACTAGCCACTTTTTTTAAAATTGAGTTTTTTAAATGGTCACAACCGGGATTAAAACTTCAAATTTATAAGAAAAAATTTTCATAACTGTAAAATAAATTTTTTTTTAAATATCAGTCTTAAAAAATGGATAAAAGCTTTATAACACGAAAAACAAGTGAAAAATTTTTTCTGATCCTCATTTTAGCCGTCATCCAACGAGTTATTTACGTGATCTCAATAAAAAATTTGCTTAATTTTTATTTAATAAATATTGACAACTTACTGTGAATACCTTAATGCGAAAATCTTCATTAAAAAATCTCCTATGGTTGTTAAGTCACATACAAAGATTGAAAATCGATTTAGAAATTTCTATACTTTGTTACCTGATACTTGGAAAGAATTACTAAATATAATGTTTCAGGGCACTTAAACTTGAGTCATTTCTCTAGAACAAAAAAGTCAATCTACAAATTTTACACTGACTCTATAAACAGTTGGTGTTTATATTTATCTGACTTTTCGTTGCTCTATTATTATAATTATTTTAATGTATATGAGATTGCCCTCTCGTCAATGATGATAATCTGTCGGCTGGCTTAAACATCATGAGAGTTGGGGGCCGGTCAAAGAGTGAAGGAGTAAGTCATTCTTCAATGATCTTCATAGATATACCAGAAACTATATGGAAACGGCAAGATCTTGTATAGTAGTATTTTTTAAGGCGATGAAAACATTTGTGATCACAATATGAGTTATAAAAAAACTGCTTGTATATTCACATGCTAGCATGCTAGTAATTAATTAAAAGAACTTTAAAATATTTAAGATACTTTCATTGCATTTTGAGATATATTTTTAGGCAGAGCGAAATCATTTCTCGTTTAAATTTTTCATGATAAAAATATTGTAAGCCTTGTTTTTAGGCTCCAACCCTGCATTGAACGTCTTTTATATTCCTGTTTCTTTTAATCGCTTCCAATCGTTAATAATTCCAAAAGAGACCATTGGCTTTTTTATTTTAAAAAAAAGTATCTTATCATTTCAAATAAAGTCAAGAATTAAATTCGTTTATATTAAATATCTCAACGTTGGACAACAATAATAGGGCATTCTACTATTTTTGAGAAAGTACATCAAAATGTTGATTTTTCTAATAAAAAGCCACAAAAAATTTATTTCGGAAAAATACACACGCTTTCTTGCCAAAAACTTAAATTAAATTTTAAACTTTTTTTAAACTCTCAAAAACGAGGCCATCCAATTTGATGACGCAATATTGGTATCATTATACGAAATAACGCAAATAAGTTTGAAGAAATATTCATAGACATCTGATTATAATAAATATAAGTACTTATTATCTATGGAAATATTATACCCAGCTTTCTACACTGAACTAACTGATGGTATATGGCTCATACCGATATGACATCACTGCAGGGCTTGCCCGCGTTTTAGGACACGTGATATACAACGATTTTTAATTTTAATATTTTAAACGAAAAATGTGCTTTTATGACTCGAAATCAGTATATTTTTACATAAATTTTAATTTTTTTTCAAATTTCATAATTGATTTTTGACTAACGATAATACCCTATTTTACAATAGACTCGCGTGAGTGGAATAAAAAAATTTATTATTAAGTTATCTGGTAACTCTTCATGCAATACAAATGTTTAAATATTTCAACAAGTTCAAGTTCTCTTTATTGTAAAATAAAATCAGATTATTTTATTTTATTCATGTGTTTTAAAATAAAAAAGATAGTGCCTTTTTAATATTTTGTTCTGCAAAGAAAAAAAAATTACTGAACATCTATCTTTACTTTCAATTGTTTGCCATATAAAGAGTATGCTTTTTTTACAATTTTGTTCAATAAATTCTAACATATTTTTTATTTTAAAACATTGAAATGTTTATGTAAAATATGAATATTATTATCGTTATTATGATAAATTTTGACCAATAAAGGTGCGAATTAGTGAACTTAAAAAAAAAATTGGGAATAATTTATGGTATTGATTTGTTATGTTAACTATATGTTACAAATATTTTGAACATGAAAAATATAATATTATGAGAGGTATACACTGTTGTGCAAAAGTTAGTGAGAAAAGCTAATTATCAAAACAAGCTGCTGTCGAAGTTGATTTACTATGGTAACTTGATTAAAGTTGCATATAAAAAAGAGCTTATGTTATTCACTGAAAAGGAAATTTTCTTCAAAAGACAAATCTAAATTCAAAGTTATGTATTTGTATTGATAGCGCTTTTTTAAAAATAGAATTTTAATCCCCGAGCAAAGAAAAAGGGTTGTTATAAGTTTTATCACAATGTGTGTGTGTCTATCGTCTGTCTGTCTGTCTATCTGTGGCATGGTTGCGCCTAAATCGATGAACCGATTGGGAATTTTTTTGTTTCGTTTAAAAGGTAATTTAATGGAGAATGTTCTTAGCTAAGTCTCAAGTGCGAGCTTAGTGTTCCGTATCCAAAAAAACTAAAAAATGGGCGATGATCTTCAAAATCGGCTCTGCAGGAAAAGGCTTTAAGGAAAATTAATGGAGAGTGTTCTTAAATATTTTTCAAATGCGAGTTTAGGATTCCGTAACTGAAAAATTTATCGCAGATTTTTTAATTTTTGTAAATTTCACTTTTTGCAGACTCATTCTAAAATATATATCTTCAGAAATTGAGACCTTTTTTTAAAACTTCCAAGACACGATTTCCGAAGTGAAATTTAGAATTTTCTAAATGTTTACCATTGTCACTTCTAGGGGTGGTTTTAATGGTGTTGCAACCGTATTCCGTTGCTTTTTAGCCTTGAATTAATGATCAGCAACCTCGAAAACCCTCGGTAGACGATTTTCGAGGTGAAAATTTTATTTGTTTTCACTGTCACTATTTGGAGTACTTTGGGGGTGGGAAAACTACTTTAATTTTCTAAGTTTTCTTTGTAATGCCGAGGCTAGTGCGGCTGAATGTTCCTGAAAGTCTAAGGAAAACGAACAAAAAAAATTTTCGAAATCGGAGCTGTTCCACCACTTTCCCACATTTGATAGTATTTTCCGGCTTATTAAATGAACAAAGTAGAAGATTCTCTTTTTTAATGTATTGGCAAAATTTTACATAGCAAAAGCAATTCTTGAACCTTAACACTTTTAACAAACACGGTAATATTATTAGAATGCCTTCAAACAATATATTATAATATAATAATATTTGTGTAATACAATTATTATTATATTGTTGAAAGTTGTTGTTGGTTGAATTAAGTATAATAATATTGAAGCAAACGAATGAACGCGAGGTGAAAATGAGAATCACGATACAGTTTAAATATAATCAAAACAAAAAACTTATTATACTTATGATTTGAACTTGTTTTTCAAATTATTTATATCTGTTCTGTATTTTTTAATACATTTTTTTGTGTGGATTTATATATTCATAATAGTGGAGGCGCTAGAGCTACAAATTTTTGAGGGAGATAAATATTGAACAAAGTTGATATAACCACAAATTATTGGCTTTTGCTATTCTGTGATTTTGGAGTTTCAAGTTTTGTGGAAAACATTCTTACGGTCATTAAACAATGAATCTTTGATTCCAGTTTTTTACAGCTTTTAAAATGTGATTTAAGAAGAATAGGGTTAAGTATGATTGCTTTCTGCAAATCACAAAGCTGAACAACCCATTGTGGATTTTATCCTCTGCAATTATATCATTGAAAAAATGATCGATTATGAACATTTGGAAAACAACCAGTGTCTAATCTTATTAACGATGTAGCATAGTCAACGACTGCTATGCTTTTTTAGAGAAAAACAATCGAATAAATTTTCGTTCGTTCGTTTTCGTAATCTTATAGGCGTGTCGTGCTTCTTCCAAGCTATTGTCCAGCAATAGATCCATATATTTGAGTCAGATATTCCATTTCATTATTGGGAAAATCTCCAATGACGGCAAACCGGCAGCATGGAACTCATTAGCAGACTTAGACCTTAAAAACAGCATTTGTCAAACAAATGAGTAGACCATTAAAAGGGTTTGCCTTTTTTATAAGACAGTTCATTTTGAACAGAGTTGTTGTAAATAACTATGGTATGTTATAATGTTGAAAGCTAGTTTAAGCGAGTTAATGTAGATTTATTTTAAGCTACCGGCTTTCCCATGGCAAAATGATTTTCCTAATAGAACAAAATATTAAATTTTTACATAAGCATTATCAAATGAATATACAATTTCCACTTGTAATTAGAGTTTTTTTTTCCAAAATAATGACCATGAGACCAATCATTCATCCTGTTATTACCATCGCCTGGTCTATTTTTACAAGATTCTGCTAGTGTTGATGCTGTTATTGTTGATGATGGAGACAATTACAGGTTATGGATTTGGATATAGTGAATCAAGCAATCTGATATACTTTATATAGTTTATACGTAGCTATACAGTGTTTCAGAAAGAATGTATAAAGTTTAGCTTAAAACTATTGAACTGTTTTTGTAAAAAATTTTTTGTTTTTATACAAATGTATGGTGTAGATATTCGACAAAATAAAAATTGCGGGTTATTTTATAAGAGTAAATATCCGAAACGGCTTTTAGATTTTGAACGCCCTGCTTTTATTTGATTTGTATATGGGTTATATGAACGGAATATATAATTCTACAAATGAGTTCTCAGATCTATTTACAGGTGTTTTTTTCAGTTTTCAGATCTACAACGTGATTAAAATATAGTTAACCTGAAACTTGTATTAAGATGGAAGCGAAAAGAAATTCTAAAATTTGCAAATAAATAAAGAACCGTTGACAATTATGGAATGAAAAAGATTCCCTTTGTGTGCTATTTCGAAAGTTGATGAAGTTAACTTTGATTACAAAGAAAAAATAATTTATGGACTTATTTTATTTTCAAATTTTTGTCGGTTTATTGTTACGCGTTGTATTCATTGAAAGACAGGCACGTTCGTGTATCTGCCTTTCACTATTAAGACCTTAATAGGCCTTTAAATAAATTATAACTTTAAAACAATTTTTGGGGTCTGAAAAGGGAAAATGTCGTGAACAGGGCCAATGAATTTCGTTACACAAAATCGATTCTTCAAATTACCGCCGTGAGTTATCGAGATAGCCAGAAAATATTTTCCCAACGTGCCTTCTCGCTGATTTCTTGTGAACTTCATGTAAGGATTACCAGAAAAGAGAGGGCGAGAAACTGGGATAAGTTGATTACTTAAGTTATCTTCCATTAATTCAGAGAGACAGCTTAACTTAAATTACAAAACACAATTATTTTTAATTTTACAAAAAGAAGTTGTAAGTTTTCAAATTGAAATTTTGTCTCAGACTTTTTTCGTAAATATCATAGATTTGCCACTATTTGAACTACCCATATATTTAAAATAATATAAAATCGGAAATGGCTATGTGGCGTATTAATAACAAATGTTGCGTTACTACTAATTCATTCTGTACACAAATAGTTAGATATATAATATTTATTATTTATTTATATTTTATTCTCATATTTAGAAGATAGATAGACGTGTTAAAATTTAATAGAGATCAATCTAGTTATTATTGTAACATCTCTTGATGATTGCTAGGTGTTTAGATGAGACCCAGCTGTCTTTGTTCACGATACAACACCTTTAATGAGAAAATTATCATTTTAGTTATAATTTATTACCAGTCTCATTTACAAGCAATAGAAAGTTTTTATAATAAGCAGATTTTTCGAAAGGATGATTGGTTGTCAATTTCGGATTAATTTTCATTGGAATTTTGGGAATAATCCTTCAACAGGTGAACTTCGCTACTCTAACATAGGTTGAAGTTTGTTAAAGAGACCATAGTATACAAGCTGATGAATATTGTTAATTCTCTATTCTGTGCTTAAATAAGTTAACTTTAAGATAAGTTAAGTTTTATTATCTAACAAATTAAAAAACACCTCACAGTCTAAGAATTTCTTCCAACGGTCCCATATGGTGTTTTGTTACGCCACAAGCTTAAAATTGACAAAAATTCATTCAGGACGATACATAGATAAGAAGATAATTGCATAGCAAATAAATATAAAATTTCTATGATAACAAGATGTGTACCGATTTCTAGAAAATTGTAATTTAATGCAACACAACTGCTAATGGATGTTGAACGTACTTCATGCCTACCTAAGGTATTAAGAGAAACTTTCGAAAACATTTCCGGTTCTCGTACTATAAAATAAGATGTCAAAATACTATGGAGCTTGGACTAATATGCGTAAAATTCATAAAATTGGAAAAACAATGTAACTGTCTAAATATAAAATTTATATATCAAAACTCGATCATAATTATCATAAATAATCAAAGATTAATGAGATCGATTCATACTACAAATTAGTAAAGAAAAATCGGCCTATATTTTAAAACAAAAATTATGTGTGAAAAAAATAATAGACCACAAGAAATAAATCATATTTTAAATACTTCTTTTGGAGCCATATCTTTCAACTGTTTTGAATGAAGTGCAATATTTAATGCCAATTAAACTAATTTTAGTTATATTATTTATGAGATTAATGAAATATATGATATTTATATAAAAGAAATTCTTCTTTTTTTTAATAATTATCTTTAACACTATAGCTCATTCACAACTTCGTTTACTAAGCTTCTAAGATTTGCTAAGTCATACAAGTGCTAGGCTGCAAGACTCCAAGACAGTCACATTGGAAAATTTGAAACACGACATTTGAAACACGACGCTTTTGGATATGATTTATTTGGTAAGCTGTCCTCTTATTTGATGCAGGTGGGAGATTACAGATTTCAAGTCTGCCGTTTTCTTTAAAGGTTTCTGCAATTCTCGTTTACGATTTTCAGTTGAGGTAGTATCTATTAAAAATTAGACTGCAACAGTGTTCTTATCCTTTGTACCTTGTTACGTCCACCCTTAGCTGTACTTCTATTGCTGCACATAACATAATTTAATATATTTCATCAACTTTCATGAATACACCTACGAATATATCCGATAAAACGAATGAACTATATATAGTAGAACAATATTTTATAAAATCCATATATCTATTTAAAAAGATTAGTTTTAATGAATCATAGAACTGATTATTTACTAATAAATCTTTAAAAGATTATTATTAACAATTTTATTCTTAAATTATATTCAAAATTTATTAGTGGGTATTTTTTTAATTTAAGAAGTTATAATTTGTATGACCTTTTACATTAAAAAAAACACAGATCTGAAAAATAATACATTGTAGTTAGTGATTTGAATATATATTTTTTTATGTTTATGTTTAAATTAAAATTCTATTGTAACTTGTTGCTAGTATTTTGAATTAAATTTTTTGATTAGTATCTGTGATTAAATACAATGAGATAACAATACTTGGAGAAACATATGTGCTTTTTGTCCGTTTGCTAATAATATTCGTAGTATTCGGTACTTCAAGGGCCTATAGCCCAATAACACTCGTCAAAAACTTTATTTTATTTGCTCATTCAAAATTATCCATTAAGATACCGAAAATCGAATGAGACTAGCGAGCACATACGATATTGTGAGTTAGATTGAACTTAATGAATTTTCAGTGTTTTTGATTATATTATTGAATGGAAACTTTTTATAGCCTCTAGATCAGGCATGGCGAGTTATTTTAAGTCGAAGGCACCATTGTTATAACTTTAATGAGTGTCATAGCCTTTATTATGTATCTCTTTATCCAAGTCCGCATTGCTCATAGAGAAGGAAACAAGACGGGTTTCGTCTACTTATCTCAGTTTCTCTTATAGTAATGAGATAGGTAGAAAAAAATGTTGCGTCTCTGTTTTACTCGTATTTTTGATTGTCACTGGTTAGGTTGTCACTGTCTTACTCGTATTTTAGATACAGAAGTATGAGTGTCTTCTTTAAGCCACGTTTGCCCATGCCTGCTCTAGATTTTACTCATATAGAGATGATCACACATCTTCATGAATGTTTTCATGGGTTAAAGCTATTTTTGATACTTTTTCCCACACACCAATGTTTCTTTTTATAACTAATTAATAAAAGTATTTTTGTTTATATCATTGAAGTTTTATATGTAATTTCTATTGATTTTCTATTTGATGTCAAATAAAATCAATAAATCAATAAAAACTAATAGACATAAATTTAAAAAAAATATTTATTGTTAAATACTCAATAGCAAGTAGAAGTAAAATTGGCCTACTCACAAAAAAAAAAAACAAAAACAAAACAAGAACATTAGATAAATTAATTGTATGCATGTAAAAAATGTATTAGCGGCTATTAAAAATATGATTCACTTAATTTAAACGAAAAGAGTATTTGCAAAAAACATTGCAAGATATGCGTATACATGTGAAATAACCTTCAGTTAATTAGTATTTTTAACTTTCTGAGAGAAAGTTGTTGTTTCTGACTTGAAAATTGAATTCAAAAACTTTATGATTGGTTGTGCTTCAATTTAAAATATTTCAAAATGATGACATCTCTTAATATTTCCATGTCTTAAGATCTGTATTCAAATTGGGGCAAAGAAAAAAAAATTTTCGACATGTCTACATCAAATGTGTCTACATCAGATGTAGTAAAAAATGACTACATCTAAAATAAACCTAAGTTGCAATATTACACCCGAACAAACATAACAAAAATGACATTGACATAATATTTGCAAATAACCAAAGTACGCCTTTAAATCCGAAAAATGGGAAAAAAGTTTTTCCACCGACTTCACAACTTACAATGCTTTTTAACCCTCTGAGGCAGAAAAGCCAGTAAAAGCATCCCAAAATGTCATCATATTTTAAAATAAGACAATTTTTGTTTATCAACGATAAAGAATGGATAAATTAGACAGTCTGTCATCATTAAAAGTTACGTTATTCAAACGATTAAAAAAGTGAATAAAATATTTTTGAAGCTAGCCAAAAGGTTTATGCTTTCATCATTCATTTTAAAATAGAATGAAGTTAAAAAAAACAAGATGTAATGACTAATAATAATTCCACGAAGTGTAAACAAAATACTTTTTTTTTAATAAATCGTTTCAAGTCACGCAAACGGAATACTACACACAAATATTGCTCTGATTCTTTTAAATTTTGGTTATAATTTTAAATAATTTTAAGCAGAAATAAAATAACCCTTCCCCTTTATTAAGTTCACTAATTAAATGGAATCGTGCAATATGTATACTAAATTGTGTGAGAAATTTTTTGTTTTTGTTTTTAAGGAAGGTATTTATTGATTCATACATATTTATTATTTTGACTTACAAACCTATGTGTTTTTAACTTCTTTGTGAATATACAGCTTATTGAATGGCTAGGAATTCCTGCGAGAATTATAACCGCTACATGAATTATTTACTTATTTTTATATTTTTTTTAAAAATTGATTCGTTACAAAAAGGTTTTCCCCTTAAATACATAATTTGGTTAACAAGATTTTCATCTACGAAAATTCTTTAAATAGCGGGTTCTCCTACTCGTCAAACGAAAAACAAATGTCCGGGGCCTAGGTTAAGTAAGCTTAGCTGGCCTGGAGTGGGATACACTTAGACCATAGGGTTCGTTGTGATATTAAAAAGGGTTGACTCATCCCCAGCCGTCACTCCATGAACTATTTGGAGCTGTTTAAGAACAGCAGGATTGCCTTGACGGCAACGGATTTCAGATCGAAGAGATCGTAAAAGAAAGGCTAGATCAAGTGAGTCCACCTCCTCGTGACAAGAGCTGGGCAGGGACAGAGAAGATGAGACATTATTTTCTCCTCTTCTTTACTGTGACAGCGCCTGCAATATCATGATACACTGTCAGGTCCAGGCGTTCAGCGTGCCTGCCACTTGCCTGCCACTTAGCCAATGTCCTGTAGAAGCCGCAACTATTTTGCTAATAGAGGGCCTTGAAAGGGATTTAAGATCTTCAAAACTCCTACGTCCAAGTGCTAGAGGCTTTTAAAGCTTATCAATTTATATTTATCAGCCGACGTTTATTGAGAATAGTTGAAAGTATCAAACATTTTCCGAATTTCTTAGTACTTTTACATAAAACATGTAAATTAGCCAAAAGGTTTATGCTTGTATTAGCAAAAATCGTTCTTGAAAAAAATATAAAATGATATTTCATTGATTCATAATACCTTAATCTCAATTATTTCAAATATGGTATTCATGTTAAAAATCCATTTAGATTAGCTCTTTCATTTTGAATATATAATTATTTATTAAAATAAAGTATGTTCAAAAATTCAATTCAATATATATTAGTAAAAATAATGGTATACTAATTAGAATCAATTTTCATTTCTCTATAAAAATATAATGTTAATAATAGTGAAATATTTAATTTAGATATTTGAAAATAATAGTGTATTTATTATATCAAATCAAATTATTATATAATAATTATTTTATATTTATTTATATAAGAGAAAACCCGTTGAATAAGTGCAATTTGTAAAGTTGGATATATCCCGTAATTCTCGTAATGCAGTTCTGAATGATTGTGTTGAGTAGAAACATGCAAATTTGTACCCAAAAATAAACACATGTTTAATGTCCCCTAAAATATCTCTTTTTGATAAATGTATAATAAGAAAGAATTTTACGAAATTCAGCGACTAAACTAATATTTTAAGGATAACAGATTTCGTATTTTGTCTGTTTATATGTTTGTTTAGTGGATAAGCTTGAAAGCTACCGTATAAATTGCAAATAACTTGAGCTGTATTTGATTTTCAAAAAAAATTAGAAATCCTCAAGAAAATTCTAACGTAATATATTCCAAGTTATCATGAATTTACCTATAGCAGTCATTATTTGATGAGCTTAATGCGATTTCCCAAAATCTGGACAATCTGGGAATAATTTTGTCTTTTTTGTGGAATACTTACATATTACATATAACATTCAAGATTTTTGCATATATGATCTGCATGCATGTGTTTGCTCTCTTTTAATCCATGAGAAATTTTTCAATTTTTTTTTTTAAATTTTAAGTAGTTTAAAAGTAATATTATTAGGTTTTTTGTATTTATTTATTTTCTAATCTGACAATTTAATCAAAATATATCACGCAAGTATAGAGTATCTATTAAAAATAAAAGTATATTTATTTGTTTATTTATTTATAAAACTTATATTTTTCGATAATTTAAGGTGAAATAATAATATGCATTTTATACGGCTCATGAATTTTTGGCAATAATAAACCCAATATATTGGCAGTAAAATCGGTATAGGCAATATTAGCGTGGAAAGAAAAATTACAAAAAACATTAATATGCTCTAATTTTCATTGGCTAAACTCTTTTCCACTATAGAAAAATGAAACCTTTAAGACTAAAATAAATTGAAAATAATACAGAAATTTATTATTTATAAAATCTAAACAAAAATTTTGATAGAAAATTTTGCTTTAAATTATCAATACCAATTTAATAATTCAATTAATTAGAAATTAATTAGCAGTATCTAATACCACGACTTAAACAAAACTAAAATATAGAAAAGTTTTTTTAAATAGTTTTTCTAAATTAAAATTTCTATGTATAAGTCGTAGCGGATTTGTTTTGTAAAGAAAATAAATGCCAAATTAAATGTTGTGTTAATTTTTTTTTAAATAAAATGCAATTTTATATTACATTGGGTAAGGGTTTTGGTAAATTTCTTAAAAATAAAGTAAACCAAATCGAAAATGAAAGTGTCTTCATCCACTTATCTATGCCCCATTTTTGTAATAATAGAATACTTTCTAAATTATTATTTTATACCAGAAATTCTATAGTAAATCGTATTATCTGTAAACCAAAACAAATCAACAAAAAACACAAAAATATTATTTGATAAAAAACTAAACTAATTTAGCCTGTCAAAAATAAATAAAGCCGTTTTAATTTCATGTTTCAATTGTTTCAGAAACTATAATTCAAACAATTATATTTATATATTTCTTTTCTAAACAAAAACATTTGCAATATTAATTGAAACAAATTTATAATGGCTGTTATAATGATTATATTCATTTGTTTTTTACTTTTTTTTTATTGTATTTATTTATAATTCAGTTTTTGATTGCATTATTATTATTTCATCACTAATAAATGATAATCATCATAAGTTAATTTAACTTGAATTTCCGTAGTTGGTTGTCCTCTGCTTCGTGCTTCTTTAAAAAAATCTTGGAGGTAGAAAACACCCAAAACCTGTAAATCTATACATAATGACGGATCAAGATGACTCATTATCGGTTCTGATTTAGAAGTGGCCTGCATAGTATATCAATTTTGGATAGAATGAAAGAAAATCAAAGTTTCCCAATGACTGTCATTTCCCTATGGCTGAAAACTTCTTTACCCATTTGCTACGCCTTTATCAACTCTGCTGGCATCTACTGAATTAATTCTAAACTAATTCAGTACCACTGGTTAGTACCTAAGGCTTCAAGCTTCAAATAATGGTTGAAATAGTTACATTATATCTAAGAAACAGGACAAAAGTTATATGTCTAGCATATACGTATACCTAAAACTTGATAAATATAGGCCACACAAAAAAAGGTCTAGGAATGCTCAAGTAAGACAGACTTCAATTGACAATGTGTCGATATATTACCCACGATGTTCGTCCGCAAATTTCCGCCCATGATTTTTGTTAACACATATTATCTTTATTCGCAAATCTGTCACTATAATCTATAATTTTCAATAATTATATAGTGTTGAACTCTGAATCTAGTGTAAATTGAGCTTTGAACTTTTGATAACATACTACAGATCAAACAAAACTAGGGTATCGTTGATTTTTCAACGAGAATCCTTCTTTGTAATGATAATATAAAATATAATTTATGATAATGTTATGTTAAAGGTTGATGACTATTACGAAGAGAATGATTGAAGTCAAAGCGAGCCAAACACAGCTCAACAAAACTCAACTTAAAGAGGTTTGTATTATCAATCAGACGGATAGAGTCCATCATCATCATTATATAAGGACAAATGGAATATATATGTATATAAGTTTGGTTTGTTGATGAAGAGATGTGTTGATTATTTAAATGAATTTATTTATACTAATCAACACGTGTTGATTTTATTTATAATAATAAATATTAAATGTTATAATGTATAAAATAATTTGTTGAATAATGCAGTGTCAACGTGCTTTATAATTATTATTGTATTTTTAATATTTTATCGTCAATTTTTTTAAATTTTATTTAAAGTAAAGAATAAATTGATTGAACAGTCGTAACCAATTAATTCATAGTTTTTGTTTTAAAGGATCATTTCAAAAGATACAAAAATTAAATTAATTCTTTTTTAAAGAAGGTGCTAAAGTTTAACAAATATTTTTTTCTGCTTCCTTTATATATATCTATGAAATCTTTTTCGAATGTCATTTCAAAATTAACTTTTAATACATAAACTTGATTGGGACAAAAAGAGCTCTTAACAATTATTTAGTTTAGTATCACTACCCCCAAATTTGATGCCAGTAATAAATAGATTTCTAAGAATTTGTGTGTCGTTTACTTATGTTTCGCTTAATAACTACGTCTTTTACAAAAAAATTTTCAGCAGGGTAACCTTTTCCATCACAGAGTTTCTAATATTTTTGATCCCCCAGACATGCTTAAAATTGGCAGATATATATCCTTTTTTGTTATAAGCATTAATAGAAGAAAAAATGGATAAACAAATGCTCTTATTTTGTTTAAAATTTGAAATTTAGAGAAAATCTAAATTTAAAAGATGTTGGGCAACAACTGTTATTTGATAAAGCATTGCATATGTGAATAATCGAGTGCCTTCACTGGATAAGGCTTGGGGAAAATTTCGACAGTATGCCCCTTTCTGAATATCTTAATATTAACTTATTAAACATAGCTTTATGTACATTTATTTATTTCTATTCTTATTTATTTCTTATTTCTTTACAATTAGTGATTCCCCGTAGTATGTACGTAATGACGATATTCACCGAAGTCTCGAAGTGACCATAGTGCGTGAAGAAATTGCGCGTTTCAGTGATAGATACCTGACACGCATTGAGCAGCATCCAAACTCTGAAGTGATCAAACTCTTGGACAAGTGTGACAGTGTGAACAGACTAAAGAGACAAAACGTGCTAGATTTAAAATTTAGGTTTTAACAGTCATTGTGAACAGACTAAACAGACAAAATGTGCTAGATTTAAAATTTAGTTTTATTTAACATTATCACTAGATTAAGGCTATTCATATACTTAGTTTAAGCATATTAAGGTGATCACCAGTGGGTAGATTACCGTTCAAGTTAACCTTTTAGTCACTAGATCTATTTATAGTTCTTTTAAGAACTGATAATAGAAAATTAGGAATTATTAAAAAAAAAAAAAAGTCTTTGCAAGGAATTTCTCCATTATTTTAAATTTAGAAAACTTAAAATCACGTTGAGTGTCATTCCTTTGTTCTAGATACATATAGGAATCAGATTTTTTCACTAAGGTACTAGACAGGAAATAAGACAGTGATATGAGCCAAACTTATTTTAAATAAAATAGTTCGTATTCATTATGTATGTACATATAACAAAAAGATACCTTATATACCCGTAAATATAAAAAATGAATAACAAAAATATAATATATTAAGGTAATTGACGAATTGATCACGTTGTATAGGCTACCGGAGGAAATCTGGCATTCGTTAACGGAATATTAAAAGAATTATGTCTAGGCTTTAAAAAATATATTATACAATTATAGGGAAGAGTTTTGTACCTTAGGAAGAAATTTTTATTTTTTTAATGTTTTTAAAAAAAATATTATATTAGAAATGGTTTCTAATAATAATAATAATAATAATGGGGTTTAACCTCCGTTTCTCTGACATATACGCCTATAACAGAGGCAACCCACATCATTATTTGTTAACCTTTATTTATTTTAATTTCATACATATTTACAATTACATTTTGATGTGGGTGGATTCGGTTACTACGTTCTTATCCAAGCGACGACAATGTTATCAATTCTGCACTCCCATTAATTATAATTGTTCACACTGCCGCTACCTGGATTCGAACCCGCAACCTAAGACTACACAAATCTTATGGACTACACCTTATTAGTCCATTTTCGTCTGTCTTCCTGTCAACACGATAACTTAAAAACGAAAAAAGATATCGAGCTGAAATTTGTATAGCGTGCTCAGGACATAAAAAGTAACGTAACATTAAAAGTAACATCATTACTCGTGAGGGCGCAAATTATATAATATGTAATATAAAGGAATATCATTTATGTGTGTTTGACATGTATCTATGGGTGGGTCGCTATCTAAGAGTGGCTATCTTTCTTTACTTGCATGACGTAAACAAACAAATGGTTGCGTAATATATACTGTCTATACATGGTATTTCAAAAATTAACTAAGTTAATTGTTTGTATTCACTTGTTTCAGTTCTCTTTAATTACTCTCTCAGTTGTTCTCCTTCTGACTTCCCATGTAGGAACCGCCATAGTTGAACGACGGGGCCTAGCCTGGTCCAGTACTGGGGATCCCAGCTTTGGTGCTCCGATATTGGCCCATGCTTGAGCCAAGATGAAATAATTAGCCTTGGCCGACCCAACGATTGCCCGAGCCTGGGACAAAGCTGGGTTGCCCAGCCTTGGGCAAAGAACGGCCAACGCATGAGAGCCCAGTCTTGGGCCAAGACTAGGCATCCTAGCCTTGGCCAATCCAATGATTATCTAAGCCTGGGCCAACATTGGTTTGCCATAGAACGACCAACGCAAGGGAGCCCAGTCTTGGGCCAAGACTAGGCATCCTAGCCTTGGCCAATCCAATGATTATCCAAGCCTGGGCCAACATTGGTTTGCCATAGAACGGCCAACGCAAGGGAGCCCAGTCTTGGGCCAAAACTAGGCATCCTAGCCTTGGCCAATCCAATGATTATCCAAGCCTGGGCCGACATTGGTTTGCCATAGAACGGCCAACGCAAGAGAGCCCAGTCTTCGGCCAAGACTAGGCATCCTAGCTTTGGCCAATCCAATGATTATCCAAGCCTGGGCCAACATTGGTTTGCCATAGAACGGCCAACGCAAGGAAGCCCAGTCTTGGGCCAAACTAGTCATCCTAGCCTTGGCCAATCCAATGATTATCCAAGCCTGGGCCAACATTGTTTTGCCATAGAACGGCCAACGCAAGAGAGTCCAGTCTTGGGCCAAGACTAGGCATCCTAGCCTTGGCCAATCCAATGATTATCCAAGCCTGGGCCAACATTGGTTTGCCATAGAACGGCCAACGCAAGGGAGCCCAGTCTTGGGCCAAGACTAGGCTAGGCTAGGGTACATGTACTTACAATAACTTCCTCCTTCTCTGTCTTTTAGTCACTATCCTTTTTACAAAATAATATTTATTTTTAAAACCTCTCACTAGTAAGATGTTCTAGTAAGGTGTATATAAACATACAATGTTATTGCTTCTCGGCTTAATGAGCTAAGATCAACGTATAGTTGATCTTATCAACTCAATATCTGATACGTCTCGCATTCCGAGACCAGTATATTAAACTATTATTTGGAACACGGTAGATTGTTAGGAGCTTGCTCCTCTCTACCGCGGGTTGACTCAGTGTTGCAGTACAGCTGAGATTGGCCCTGTCAAATAAATTACAAAATAGAATTCTTCATAAAATAATCTTAAAACTTAACTATGGCCTAGCCCTGCCAACCAGGCATGGGCCAGACTTAAAACTTAACTATGGCCCAGCCCTGCCAGCCAGGCATGGGCCAGACCTAAAACTTAACTATGGCCCAGCCCTGCCAACCAGGCATGGGCCAAACTTAAAAATTAACTATGGCCCAACCCTGCCAACCAGGCGTGGGTCAGTCGGGATAACCAGTCTTGGGCCAGCATTATCATTCCCAAGCATGACCCAAGTCTGGGCCAAGTCTGGCTTACAAGTCTGGCCCCGAGTTCTGCATAGTTGGATCAAGCCTGGCCCAAGCCTGGGCCCGCCATACTTTCATACATGGGTTGAGTAAAATGTTTCAAGAAAGTTAAAGCTTATCCACGGTATATAATTCTAAAGGTACAATAACTTACCTTATTATACAATTATTTATAATACTCACCACATCATACCACATAACCACCTACCTTACAATCGAAATGACATTTAAAGACGTGTTTGTTTGTTTTGTATACTTAGAACATAAAATTATGAACAATGATTTAATTTATTTATTTATTGGTACAGGAAACACAATATGTGTAAGTTTTGTGGCTAAAAAATTATTGGTGGTACGTTTTAATTGCATTAGTCCAACAAATACAACTTTATAGATTTAACTTGGCCACCATTTAATTTTTCTGTCATATTCGTCATTGGGTATTCTGAAATGCCGGATTAGAGTCCGATTCATTTACCGGGCTAGAGTCTATAAATCGAAAGTTAAAAAAGTCTGCTTTGATGTGTTTTAAATAAAAGTAACGCATGCGTCAATTAATCCTTAATCAATGCAATAGCAAATAAAAAGGATGATATTATGTAATAATGGCTAATCAATTTGGAACATCAAGTATTAAAAAAATATATATATATATAATGCAAATAATAATGAAAAAAATACCTCGACAACACATCGAGTATAAGTGAGGGAATTGATCATAATATTTATATCTATTTATCTATAAGACGTATGATCACGGCCCTGTAACCAAAACTCAATCGTAATAATATTAACGTGATATGTATTTAAATTTATCATCAAGGAAATGGAAAGAACGTTGAAAAAACAACGGTACCTATACTCTTTTTTTGATTTAAAAAAATGTCCATATATCATTTTGTTTCAGTTGAATTTTAATTTCAAACCCTCCTTAAATACTCTTTTTTCTTAACCGTTGTTTTAGGATCAATCGTAGGATAAAATCGTGTATACGCATTCTCGTAAATGTTCTCTATGGGTAAGTAAATTTTTACTACTCCGTACGGTGTTCAATTTTAAGATTTGCTCTATTAAAGTTTGCGTTTCTAACATATGAATCCTGTATAGTAGTGATTTTAAAGGTATGCTCTATTATGTATAACCAGGCTAATTTTTCTTAAAATTAATTTTGAAAACTAACATTTGTTAGCTAGGTTAGGTTATATTGGCTGTCCACGAAGGACACACGTAGGCTATAGAGCCTATTGTGATACCATAAATGTGTTTTACCCCCTTTTCCGCTTATAATTTTATTTATCACTCCTCAATTTCAGAGGCAGAGTGCACCTCCTGCATGCATATACCATGCACTACACCAGCCCATCACAACTATTAATTTAATTAATTTTTGTTGCGACGGCAGGAATCGAACAATCTACCCTGGACATACAAGAAATGAAATTAATTGAATTTGTGTTAAGAAAATAAGTGATTTTCTTTAGATCTTTATCAATATGTCAAAAACTATGGTATATATCGAAAATTATACTCCTAATTTTCGTCTAATTTTGTCAAGTTCTAACAGAATCCACTCTAAAAATTGTGAATCGTAAGTCTCAAATATTTTCATACACTCATTTTTTTGATAACGTCCTTCAGGGCTAAGGAGTTTCTTTTGAGAGAGCATCAGATAGAGGACATATGGTGCAAGACAACTGATATCAGACAGAGGATGTTTTACAAAATAAACAGTTAAAGTGGATTTGATTTAAAAAAAAAAAATACAGAAGCATTTTTTGTTTTACTCACAATTGATTTTGAACGAACACACAAACAAAATAAATAAAATATAAAATTATAAGTATGTAATACATTTTATGAATTTAAATTTATGTTTTATTTTTTTCTTTCTTTCATTTCGTGAACAATAACACATTTAAATGTAATAACAATAATAATAATCATAATAATAACAATGAAATAATATTATAATTTTTTTATTTTAACTTCTAAACACATCGTTAAATGAATATTAATTAATTTTAATCAAGTACAATATGGTCTAGAACTTTGTATATAAAAATTCAGATGATATCAAATTTAAAGAAAAAGCCCAAATTATTGGATACCAAATTTGAGATTTGTCTTGACTTCATGACAATATGACAAAATTTGACATATCGCGTCGAAAAGGCGGGAATTATATCTATGCTACGAATAAAATACATTAAAAAAAAGGATTAATGTTGTTTTGAGCTCCAAAATTCTCGATTTCGAGATTCATAGCATGTAAACCTCACTGTCTTCCCAGCTATTCATTACGTTATAAAACAATACTCTCTTCAGGCTTGAAAAAAAAGAGAGTTGGAAGAAATTTTTTTAGAAAAAACAAATAACACCACGTCGTTTGTTTTCGAGATATTAATTTTGACGTAAATTGTCAAAATTGAGAACTAAAGCATCAATTATCTTGTGTTTTAAACGATCAAAATTTCTGAAACTTATAGATAACAAGCCCTTTTCTTTGTCTGTGAAAAAAAATTCGGTAAATTCTGTCGAAAAGTGGGTTTTAGCATAGTTTTAGCATAGGAATTGCAAATACAATGAAATACCTTAAAAATATCTTAGGAATTTTACTAAACGATTTTCTCGCCAATGCCTCCGACAATATCGAAAGTTATAATGCTTTTTAGTGTTTTAACCAACTTTTTTGTGTGAGTAATTTGACTTCGCTAAAGAAGAAGTGTAAGCTCAGTTACTTCAAACAATGTCACGGCATACTAATTAGTAAATTTCTATGAGTGACTGTAATAGAAATCTGTACTATCGTTAGTAGAAATGAGAACCAAAACTTATTACGGAGTACCTTATATATGTGCTGTTTGGTTTTCAATATTCCACCTTAAATCAGACTTCAGTCAGACTTAATTGCACTCTTCTAAAAACGATATTCACAGTCACCTAGGATACCAGACTCGTTAGCAATATCTTATTTCAAAATATAAAAATATTTATTTCATACTAGCGGTCCCGACAGACGTTGTCCTGTCCCGTAAAAACGTAACTCCAATTCATTAATACCTATACTACGTTTCGCCTGTCCGCTAAACCCATCCCGCTAAACCCCAATTTAACTCCTATTTATTGGAGTGGCCTGACCTTCGACCTTTGGCCTGGTCTTTGATAGTAGAGCTCGCTGCGCTCGCATATGGCTCTAATAAATGCCTATTGACAATACCTGAATACTTTTAAAAATACATAGTACACATAGTAAGTTGTAAAATAATGTGATATGATTTATATGCGCTCCCACCATTTAATGAAATTTCATTTTTTTGGTACGGAGCCCTCAAAAACAGTTGTACTGGACCAAATTGTGAATCTAAACCATTCTCGAATCCCCTTGAACTCACACAAAAAATTTCATCAAAATCGGTCCAGCCGTCTAGGAGGAGTTCAATTACATACACACGCACACAAGAAATATATATATATTAAGATATATTTTCCCGAAACACTCGGTATTTATTGTTACTAATTTATATATTCATAATAAATATTTTATTTAAGGTTGGTACCCGTTAAAAGTGAATCCGTTTTTGTACATACAAAATATATAAGTAATTACTTTGTGAAATATGTGAATTATTGTTCACTTTTGTCTAGAATTTTTTATTTTTAATATTTATAATACGAGAATAATCGATTTCAAAAAAAATTTAACATATCTACATGCAATTCGTGATTACAAAATATGTTATGAAAACTGGATAAATAAATAAATTCCACATATTTCAATTGAAAAATAAAAGCAATTATCATATATATAATAATTTTATAGGATAAATATTTATTAAATTAGAATTACTTGAAGGCCTCTCATATTTTTCACAATCATCTTGAGAAATAAAAAACCGCATAGTATTTTTTCGAAGAACTTGTGTTCTAAAGCATCACTCTTTGGAACTACATAAATCAGGAACTTTGAGCATCGTATCATGCAAGTACCCAAGCCGTTGTCTTTTAAAAAATAATTGGCAGTACATAGTCGGTGTAGTACCGAAGTCCTGTGAGTGCGACCCCTCTACACGACTAACTTCCCAGAGGGAAAAAAACATTAAAAAAGGTCTTGTTAGCCTTCATAGATTATTCTTCGAATATGTACTGCAGCTTATGCTGGAACGATCGTTATCTCTATAGATAAATGATGTGTTTTATCCACTTTTCAGATTCTGTTTATTCAGTTTTTTTATTAACATTAAAAAACTAATTATGCTGAAAACTATTTCTTGAAGTTCTTAAATACGCGTTGACGAGTCGAATAAGCCCAGTCACCTGTTTCGCGTGATAATCAAGACGAAAGAATCCGAACGAACATATACACATACGTACACACACACACACACACACACACACACACACACACACACACACACACACTCACAGACACACACACAGTCATCACATTGAAAAGGTTTGATTCGGATATTGCGGCCTTGAAAACGCGGATACGTAAAAATGGAGATTTTCAAAATCGGCTCCATTACATTTACTTCTTCTGGTATGTTAAAAATTTCGGGACAAAAGTTTTTTTGCAATTTAAAGTTTTGCTCTATCTGCCACTATCACCAAATTAGCATCGAGTAGTGTACTCAATAAGAGTAATTACGATTTACTAATTCATACTGATAAACACTACTTGGCAGTCGAAATACGTTTTTATATAATTTGATTGGAAATTGAGACAAACACGAAATTTATTTGGAAATATCCTATAGATCTTATTTATTATCTTTGATATTTTGTTATATAACTTTTGTTCGAAATATTTCTTTCGAAAACGGAAAAAGTTCAATACATATCTAAATAGTGTCTCAAAACTATATTGTCTCTACAAGAAACATTTTTTTTTCAGATGAAAACTCTTTACAACATATTTCAGGAGAAATAGCTCGTATTTTAATTTAACCAGAAACGACATGAACAAAAGGGCATTTTTTGAAAAATAAATAAATAAAAATGCAACAATAATTGGGTAATGGCTTAGGTGGTTTACATTTGAGAAAGCGTACAATTGTTTAAAAATTTCTCAAAATTATGAGCATATTTCTCAATAATTTTCTTATAGAAAAATTTTTCGAGAATTTTAACGATAAGCTTCCAGGAATTTTTAGTTGCAAAACTATGAAATTCGTAAGATTATTGATGCTTAATAACCGTTAAATAAATTGTCAAGAATCTGTAAGTAGTCCTAATTTGTGTTAATAATATACGTAAATAAATAATCTCAATAAAAAAAAAAATAATTACAATTCGATATAATTAATTCAATAGCTAAAGTCAAACGAATAAAATATAATGATTTGCAATTAAATGTTTTTAAAATGGTTATAAAAAGTATTTCAATACTAATTCAATTATAAAAATAAATAGCCATTCAATATTTAGATCACATTATACCATTAACAAATATATTATTTTGTTTTTGTCTGTATATAAATAGTGTTGGAGCTTGCTTTAGGTTTAGATAAAAAAATTGTCGCCCGACCCCCGATCCATACCAAAAACATGCAAGGGGAAAGTTTCTGAAAGGATTTAAGTCATCGAAAAACTTGAAGGTATATGCTGCGTCATTGTTTTCAAGATGAAGTTGAGTGTAAAACCGAAAGGGTTGTGTTATGACAGTCAGTCAGTTATACGTTAGAACAAAGCTGGTCAGTCAGCCCTTATCTATGGAAAATAAATAGATTAAAATCATTTATGTTTTCTGTGGTATTTAAATGAATCTTAAATATTTATTGTTCATAAATAGGGCTGACTGGCCAGCCCTGTACTAACGTTTAGCTGACTGACTGTCATAACTGTTATCTATATGCAATAAACAAGCTGTATAACAATTTCAGCTTTAATAAATTCATTCAAAAATATCGGAAATCATAAATGAATCTGATGTATTTGTTGTTGATAAATAGGGGCTGACTCAATAGTCCTATTCTAACACCTAACTGACTAAATAAATTTCGATTTTTGCCCCAATTTCTTAGATCATTTTTTGTATTTTTTAAATACGTATTTCGCCTACCACGTAGCTATCATCAGTAAGAATTAGCTAATCGTGATTACTCTTATTTTGAATATTACTCTTTGCTAATTTGGTGGCACATATTTGACACATGGCACGGACTGCACATATTTTAAAAAATACAAAAAACTGATCTAGGAAATTGGGGCAAAAATCGAAATTTATTTCGAAATATCCAAGAGTTCTCATTTATTATTATCTACGATAATATTTATACCTAACTGACTGACAATCATAACTGTTACTTGTATGCAATATACAATCTGTATTACAATTTTTAGCTTTTGTAAATTCATTTTAGTACAACGTAAAACTTAACGGTTTCGATAGCATATATCATACCCCTGTTCTATCGTTCGCTTGACTGACCGCAGTATGTGTGTTTACAAAACTACTATAACCAAACCTCAAATGGTCAGCTTTAGTAAATTCAAGGCCTTTTTTTATAGTCTGGCTCTTCCATTATTGGAAACATCAACATGCGCCCTTTCTTTCTCGGTCAATTCTTTAATTTCTCATGAATTTATTTTGGGGATAGCTCCAGAACTATTTAAAACTACCTTCTTATCGTTGACAACATATTTATTTAAATACAAATAAAATAAAATTGACTTTGTGATATGTATGTTGTGATATGATTTACAAAATACTTATGTTCAAAAAAGTGTTAAATTCAAGGTTGAACACGTTTTAACAATAATATAAAAAATTGGCAGGTACATAACAACAATATAGGCATATGACTAACTGCTCTTATTGGCGTGATGATATACATACATGTGCACGAATTAATAATAAAATACAGTTTTATAATTTAAGTACATTCGAATTTCAAAAAAATGATCTCATCCCAATTATACACATATGTTTGATATCTCTTCTATTCCTTCAATTTGTCTCTAGGAAACTTAGTAATTTGGAAACACTAATGAAATTCTTACCCAAAATCAAGAATGTACTCACAAACATATCGTCTAAAACGTTTTCGAACAACTTATAATGATTCCGACATAAAAAAACTTTTGATCATAAAGTTCGTTTTTAGATTGCCTTCAAATACATTTCAAGCCTAAAACAATAAATCAGAAATGAGGAATGTAATAGAATTCTCCTTTCTTTCTTTATATCCTGTAGAATATTCTTAATATTCTGGGTATTAGGATATGTTTCATAAAGCTTCAAATTGATCGATACTTATGTTCTTGATGTTGTTGTTTGTTTGTTATTTTTTTTCAGGAAGATAATCGAATAATAAATAAAAAAATCGTCGAACAAAATGACAACTAACGAATGTCCCTGTTTTATAAGGCGCCCATTAATAGACACACAGAATATTCCAATTTTCAAGGTGAATGCCCGCCGTTACCGAGAATTTTATTTTGGAAGAAACTGTCCAACAACTGGAATAAATTGTCTCGCTACTTTAGCAGAAAAAATTCTGAACAAAATGATAACAAATAACCATGATAGAGCCAATGCCAAAAAATCGATATGAAAAACAAATTACCGGAAACATATTATTTTGAACCGTAAATATCTTAGGAAGAATCTCCAAACATTTGTTGTGTAAAATTTATTATTTTCAATAAAATATGGCGAATGTTTTTTAAAAAAGAACCCAAGTATACTTCGATTTACCCTCAAAAAACTCTAGTTTTACTAAAATTTTAGTTTTACGACATCAAACTTTAAGTAGGATTTATTTATTGGCTATTATTTTACAGGCAGGTTCAATTTTTTCAATCTGTATTGTACATAGTTTTCATCAGACTTCACAGACATGTTTGTGGTTACTTGTTATATTATTTGGAAATACAATGATTTAATTTCAAACAATGTCTTCTTGTTTAACAATCATATCATAAAAGTGCCCATATAATACAAATTTGTTGAATATCATAAATATATATATTCTATAAATCGATTTGCAATACATGGTATTGTGTTTTTGTGTGTTAATTAAATTGATCGGGATTTTTTATATAGAGTGGCATTTTTTTATTTAGAAAAAGTTCATTATAAGTGTAATTACAATATCCGATGGAATACAAATCCAAATAGCATTTTAATTTTGCTAAAACACGTTTTTTGTATAGAAATAAACAACACTCATTTTACAAAAAATTAGAACCGATTTCAAAAAAATCCACAAAAAAGATGAAAACTAATTAAAAAATATCTTATTAGGCACTTCTATCAATAGTTTCATTGTGAGCCATTCTGGTTTGAATCCGATGCCACACAAATCTCTAACAAGAAATAGACTCATTGAAACTCACTCACAAAAAATTATTTTATAGAAGTATTTATTTCATCATAATTCACTTATTTTTTAATTTTCTTTTTCTCGAAAATCTTTTTCGTACGCTTTCATGGACAAAGCTGCCAAATGTTTTGAACATTTTTTTCCATTCCCTCTTCCATTTTTCTCAAGATTAGGATTTTTTACTCAAATTAAAAGGGGAACATCCAGATTGTATTCAGGGGACATCCATAAAAATATAATTGAATTAGTAACCTTCTTCTAGGGTTTTTTTTGTCGGTTAATTAGTGAAAACAATTCAAAATGATAAGTATAATAATAAAAAATTATGTATTTTTTTCATGGCTGTTATGTTGAAGATACTTATAGAATTGGCAAATAAATAATTAAATATATTCGTTAATTATTGAAAAACAGTTATTTTGCCATTGTTTCATGCCACCAGCGGAAGACAAAGCTTGCTCGACGTGGTGAACATAAGTTTGCTGTAATTTATTTCTTGTTCTAAAAAACATCTAGTTTTACTTTACCATCCCTTTGAATTCCTTTATCATAATTGCGTCCTAGCAGCTGAATTCAATCCATTCCAAATATAATCTATGTATATAATGAAGATAATTTTCTCCTATTTTAGTAACCCAAGAATATTATTGATTTAAAGTCCATTTTTGTTTGCCGCCTGCTCGTCATCACGATAGTTCAAAACGGAAAGCGATATCGAGTTGAACTTTTTATAGGATGATCCGGACGCCAAATGTGTGATTGATTCCGTAAATGGGCAAGATATGTTCATTTTATTAACCGTAAGAGATCGAACAAAATTTTAGGTAAAAATGTAAAAACTACTCTTTATTACAACTTTTATTCGAAACTTCTAAATATCTGTTCTAAATATCAAAAGTATTTATCTTCGAATGGTATATTCATTCTTATTTCATATTAAACCCATTCGATTATATAAAGGGAACCAACAGGGTAAAATTTCTGGGAGAAATTTTTTACCAACATTTTATCCTTAATATTTTTCTTTCTACTTTTCTGATGAAAATAATGCAAGCACTGTCTCTTAAGGGAAGAGCAAGTTGACATTACTGAGGTAATGTCAACAATTACCTCAGTCAACTGTTTATTTTCACTAGTTCACTTTCTTAACATCTGTCTTAAAGGTGTAAATTTTTGTTGAGGAGTGGGTAAGTTTGTCAGTGTTCAAGTGGATTCTTCAATTGTTTGCAAGATTTTTTCAATTTTTGAGCCGCATACATCGGTATTGGAACCCAATGTAGGACTGTGGCCATTTATGTCGCCCAGTAGGATATACGACTTACTTAGTTGGTTTAATATGTCTAGTTCAATTTAAAACTTTGTTTGCACTCTATAGACACTATAACAGTTGCCCCGTATCTAAGCATACCAAAATATAATTTTAATATTCTTAATAAAAGGCATGTTCATACAAATTTGTAATTCTAAAACATAAACCTCTACCATTCTTTGTAATGTTATAAATTATTTTTATACTTTGTGTCTTTTGTGTTAAAAAAGATGAACAATATTAAGTGTTTATAAAATTCTACATGTTTTACATACATGATGAAGTCAATTGGACCTTCGCATAAATAATTATATTTTCATCAAAACTATTACTTCATTTTATTTTTGTGAATATTTAAATTAGTTTAACTTCGTATAATAATACGCTCATAATTTATATGATCGGTAACAAATAGACCGTGAGCTCATAATGAAGTACAGTTTCTTTGTTTATATCTGTGTTTGTCATTTGGAGGGATGAGTTGAAAATGTTTACTAGAGTTAATTTTAGGATGATTGCTTTCGGATATTCCTTTCCTTATTTAATTTAGATTATAAAACCATGGCAGTACGTGTTGCATCTGAGAACGATTGCGTTAATAATCGCGGAATTGCGCCAGTAAAACAATCTGATTTCTCTCTGGCAAAATGCAATCTCAATTACATTATTTAACTATAAGAATAAATCATATCAAACAAGTGAAACAAACAATTGACTGAACTAATTGTTTAAATAGACTGTGTTGATTACACTGTTTCATTACACATATAATACATACTATACAATTTGCGCCTAATTTGCGCCCTCACAGGTAAACAGTGATGTATACGAAAAAATGTTTCAATTAAAAGAAACTTTTGTTTTATCTCTAACGGTTTACAAGATGGGTCCTACGGACCCAATTCCCAATTAGCCTATGTTGCCCATTTACGCAATTTCAGCTTGATATCATTTTTCGAGTTTTCTGAGTTAGCGTGTTGACAGACAGACGGAAAGACAGAGAAACAACTGAAAATGGATTAATTAGGTGATTTTATAAACACCTATACACAAAATTTTGTTCGCATAATCAATATTTTTAAGCGTTACAAACTTGGAACTAAACTTAATATACTATGATATATTTTATATATACATGGTATAAAAACAGCCACAGTAAAAAGCTTTGAATAATATCTTCGAATAAATTAGTAAAAACACTAGATTTTCCAACATTTTCGAGAATTACGAACTACAATTGTGTTTCAACGTACTGTGTTGTCAATGAAGAATGAAACACGAAAATCATACAATTATTTTTCGTTAAATTTAACTCTCGAACTTCTAAACTTGTCTTGATAAAAAAGAATCATAGAATTTTCGCTTCATTATGGACTTACAGTCTAAGTTACATACTTACTGTACATGGTCATAAATTTTAAAATCAAATTATCATAATACTTAAATTGTTTAAATAATTAGGTCTACGTGTTTTAGTATGTAAAGTATGATCTAATTAGGTATTAAAAAATATTGATACGGAAAATAATTGTTTAACGATCACATTTTGTGTAATAATTGACGTTTGCAGACAATTACATGTATATATTTAAAGTATCAAAAAGTTGATTTTGTTGGCAATAATTTTTTGAAACAAATTCATTTAAAATTGTAAGTACAAACAGTAAAAGATCTGAGTACTTTCTGATTACAATTTCAGTAAGAAACTTATAAAATGAACAGTAAAAGTTTAGTTCAATATAAAGAATTGATTATTTTGGGCATAAAAATAATTGTTTAAAAGAAAACTAAAAAAAAAGTTAGAAAATATATTCTTTATATTCCAATAAATCATTTTATCGTTAAAAAGCGTGGGGTGCTAAATTTCAAATATTGTAAATATTTTATAGATAGATATTGGTAAAAGTAAAGTTATAAAATATTTTAAAAAGCAACCCACGCTTCTTTTCGATAAAATTATTTCGACTTTTTTGAATTTAAAGAAATTATTTTCTACCTTTTAGTTCAGCTAGTTACAAAAGCGTGTTTTTAAATTCTTTTAAACTATTATTTATTTTGTGTTTTTTAGTTTTTTAGACTATTATTATGTTATCAAAAATTCAGTATAAATATGGTGGGAGTGCAAATAAATGTACATATTTTGAGATTTGGAAATCGTTATTTCTGAAAATCCTGGTAATCCTGATAATCAAATAATGGGGATAAACTTAGTAAATTATTGTATTGTCGTCGGTCCTTTATAAGTATTTTGAAGGGAGTCAAAACCATGTTCAAAGTTTCCGTTACATGCTTACATACAAACATACATACGTATGAAGTAAATAAAAGCGTGTTAAAAAGGATACAAATGTCAACAGAAAAAAATGAATAAAAATGGCGATAGAAATTATTTGACAAATCTCTAGTTGCTCTAACATGCTTAAGTGAAAAATTATTACAAAATTAACCACGGGTGTTGTCAATAATCATATTGGATTTAGAGGAGTTAGAAATTATTATTCTTTTCTTATATCGTGAGAAACCTGGCTGTAATTACATGGAAATATCGGTTATGTTGAAGTATTTTAGAATTTGGTAAATAAAATGATTATGATAAAAACGTGATCCAAGTACCATTTTTTGCGATACTAATTCAAGTGTTATTTATCATCATTTTATGCGAGAAATTCCAACGTCTTATTTCATGCAGAATTGTTTTTTAATGTGATAAAACGATTGTCATTTCGTCAAAACTTAAAACTTTCTAATTTTCTCACAAATATAAGAAGGTGGTTTGGGCCACTATGGTTTTAACGTACACAAATATAGATTTTAAATAAAAATTTTCTTATCAACTCATTTCATTTTTGTTCGTTAAGACTTTCTTATTTTCCAATAAATATAAAAAGATAACTTGGATCATTATGGTTCAACCGTACTCAAATATGCATTTTAAATAAAAAATTAGAATCAGTTAATTTTATTTTTCTTCTTAGTCTAAAATGCTTTAAATAAAACTAGTTGAAATTGGATATAAACTAATAAGATAATATCGAAATGATATTGAATACATGTAATAATTTTGAAATTCAACTATTATCATAAATTGAAAAATATATTACCATGCTTCACGTTTGACAAATATAGTTCTCACATCGTCGAGTTATACAAAAAATGTATTTGTCAATATTAAATTTCAATTTGAAGTAATGTTCGAATACGGATTATATATGATCCACACCATCTTTATGGACATTATTAAAATTTAACTTTCTTTCTCTCTTGTCGTTTTGCTTTGCACACTTTGCTTGCCAAATTCACTTATTTATGACTGTTCTACTAGTTTATTTATTATGTCCTCGTAATATAGGCTATGAACTGAGATAAAAAAGATCTCAGATTATATTTACAAAATTCATCATACATTACAGAGTTGTTTTTGGATGATCATCGTAGAAAATAATCTCCGTTGCTTCTGAATTGAGTGTCATTCTCGAAAACTTGCGCGTTTCAAACTTTAATAATAATTTTATTTTAAACTTCAGCGTCTCAAACTTAAATAACAGTTTTTATTTGTATTAAAATATAGCTGTATTTTATTATTATTTTTATTTAGTTCCTTTTGCTATAATTTATGTGTTTTTTAAATTACAAAAATTAATAATATAAAAAACTTTATTGACGAAGGTGGATTTCGTCTTGACGTCCTTCCGCACGAAGGAAATCACCAGAGCCAGATTAAACAATTGAGGGGCCCCTTTTTATTTTAAGGAAACCTGGACCCTGGGAATGTGTCCAATCGTGCCCATGCATTAATTGTTCCTTTTGCTATAATTTATGTATTTTTTAAATAACAAAAATTAATAATATAAAAAACTTTATCGACGAAGGTGGATTTCGTCTTGACGTCCTTCCGCACGAAGGAAATCGCCAGGGCCAGATTAAACAATTGAGGGGCCCCTTTTTATTTTAAGGAACTCTGGACCCTGGGCATGTGCCCAATCGTGCCCATGCATTAATCCAGCCCTGGCAAGGATCGTCATTGCAAGACTAAGGTGTCATTTTTTTCTGTTTCATTACGATACTAAAGCTGTACCTCAATGATATTCTGACATTTTTCTGCAACAGGGAATCGTAACAAGTTTTACAGATATGAAGTTCTATATTATTCATTTATAATTTTTATTTCTAGGTAGGTCGGTTCTCTAAGTTATTAATAGCCACCAAAAAATCATCAAATATTCATAAAATTTAAAACTTGTGCAATTCGTTGCGTTTCCGTTGTATATTTATCATAGCGCACCGTGCAGTAGCATGATTTCCCACCCTTTTTTCCCAGCTATCGTAGTTACTTTAATTAACCACACTTTTGTGTTCGTTACATCTATGATATTATCAAATAATACCTAGAAAATATTATAGTTTAAAACAAATAAATCTTTTTTACAATTTCAGTTAAACGTACAGTATAAATATTTTCCTTATTATGAAATATTTGTGTTCATCATCATTGCATGATATCTCTGTTGAACTTCACAACCATATATGGTGTGGTTTAACTCCTCCAATTACTATTATTGTTTATTCTAGTGTTTTGGTTTTTTTCTCTCGGTTATCGTTAACATTGTTCTTATTAAATTATATAACACACCATAAACAATAAAATAATCTAAACTGTGTGTGTAAGTCTAACCATATAGAATATGAATTCTTTGTTATTATTGTCTTATCATTATGCTATCGATATTATCAACGTAAGGCAGTCCATTAACTCATTGACTTTATTATAACATAATTTTCCGAATATTTTACTGGTTCTTGGAAACTATCTCAGATTATTAGATGGTATATGTAGAGTCTATTTAAATCGTTTACTTTTAATTATTTAATATTTTTCTTCAAAAATAAAAAACGTAAAATACTCGATTTAAAAAACCCATCAAAACGGGATTTGTAATATGAGGTATCCAGTAAAACGAGTGAAGTCACAACTAAGCAATAGACATACAATGTTTTTAACCTCCTAAAAAAAGGAGTGTTATAAGTTTGACCGCTCTGTATGTGTGTCTGTCTGCCTGTGGCATCGTAGCGCCTAAATAGATGAACCGATTTTGATTTTTTTGACTTTTATTGAAAGGAAATTTAATGAAGAGTGTTTTTAGCTATGTTCCAAGTGCGAATTTAGGGTTCCGTATCCGAAAAAACTAAAAAATGGCTAACATCTTTCAAAACGACTCAATTTAGGAAAAGGTTTACAGGAAACAGGCAATTTAGTGAAGAGTTTTTATAGATAGGTTTCAAATGCGAGCTTAAGGTTCCGTAGCCGAAAAATTTGTCGGGGGTTTTTAATTTTATAAATTTCCCTTGTATGTTTATTAGAGTTGCTCAAGGAAGAATTAAGACAATGTTGCCATTGTCAGCCAATTAGTTTTTGTATCTATGGAAATATAAAAACTATAGTTTTAGTAGTCCTACGATCAAGCTTTTTCTTGCCCAATATTTACTTATTGGTTACATCGTCAGAAAATGCAGACAATCCATTCATTACTCACTTGATAGACGCTTAAAAATTAAAAATTTTATCGTGTTTTATTTTGAAGAAATAATTCATTATTTCTTCGGCACATACACGCTTACAACTATGGGAGAGGGGTATCTCTAGTCAGCGTCGAATTTTTGGGTAAGAAATCTGGGTAAGTAGAAGTTTTATTGTAAGTGGTCGCTTTAATTTTCTTATAAATTTTATGGATTTTAATAAGTGAATTTCAGTGTGCACACAAATATGATGTAGCTATCTATCTATCTTTAAAGTAAACATTAAATGGACCCCAGATGAAATATCGAGAAATAAATAAAATATTGTTTAACGTTTGTTAGGAGTGTTATTGGGCGTGAAAGTTCGTATCATGACATAGACATTCTGATATACAAATGCAAAATACAAATTCTTAATCTTCTTGATTTATTATTTTTGTCAATTTATTAGCTACATTGCTGTAGTCATTCTGTAATTTGATTTAAGAACCCGACACATCAGGATATGCTATAATGATCGTATTCGAAAAATACAGTAACAAAGACAGTAAAATTATGAAAAGAAAACAGATTTGGAGTTTATGTAGATATAAAGATATATTCTTCAGACTTATTTGCAACAAGTCGAAAAATTGTGTGAGTACAGTCCTTAGGTGTTATTGAGACTCTACGATTTTTAAGTTCTATAGATCAGTAATAGGAAATATTCATGAAATTAAAATTAAAAATTAATGTGTAAACAATGAATTAAAAATATAAAAAAAATACATAAATATTCCCTACTTCTAAATTACACACAAAATTAGTATTTAATATTTTTTTCTTATTCAAATCGATATTTAAAAAATTGAATATTCAGAAACAGAACCCTGAAAGACATGAATCTTTCCACTGAACTTACTGTTATAGTTTTTATTGTTTAACAAAAACAAAAATTAAATCGTGACTTGTTTTTTTTCTTCTGTAAAGTGAATTCATTTTAATCTTCGTCATGTTGTAAAACAAAACTATAATATGGATCATTACAAAAAAACAAAAACAAAAATATAAGCAATAACGTAGTACATTTAATATAGGTAACAAGAACAATGTTATTTTAATTTACAACAAGAAAAAAATTATAATCGGCTCTAGATATAATTAAAATGATTGCTATATGTACTCGTAAAGGTATTATAATGTAAATCTTTTGATATACAGTATACACAAGTTCAGAGTCCAGGGTGTGATAATACAAAATTGGTTTGAAAAAAAGGTATCAATGACCTTGTATTATTTGTATGGTAAAGGAGATTCACGCAAAGTCTATAAGATCTTTCAGAAGCAAAATTTTTTAAATTCAAATACCCATAGGTATGTAATAACTAGCTAGCGATCCTGGACGATCGAAAAAAGTCACACTAAAGTAATAAATTTTTACATAAATTTGGGGTTTTAAATTCTATCTGCCGTAATATGACAACAACAACAACAAAAAGATTTATTTATTTAAAAAAACTGTTCTGTGCCTGAAAATAGTTTGAAATAGCTGCCGTTGTGACTAAATATTAAATTGTTAAACATAAAAGTTGCTCCAGGAAGAGTAAAGCCAATATAATTTAACTTTCGGTTCAGGTATATACAGCCAAGAAATAAGTCTACAATTAGCTATAGTTCTCATACTTCCCCAGAATCTTTTTTACCAATTCCTCATTGATGATTACTTAAATCGAGTATATTTAGATTTATGTAATTTTTTTTTTTTTTAAATACGTAAAATAATTAAAAATAAACACTTTTTACGGGCTCTATAAAAACCATCAGAGGTGGTTTCCAGAAACTAATCAAATATACTGTTATGTAACGTTTATAAAAGTTTGACTTGCGTTCTAGTAAATTTCACTTATTGGTATATTATGCTTTTGTATGTAAGTATCCTGTCGATCTATTTTGTAGCCTGTCTTTTCGATACTTTTTTCGGTAATTTTTAAGATACCTTTTATAAGCATTGGAAAGTGTTAAGCCCCTTAAATATTAAAAAAAAATTTGAAATGTGGTGCGACTCGTATCTTTCTTCTATCATAGATATTCCGAAATATTGTACTTGACTACTGACTGCTAAATGTAAAGTTACCGTTGTTTTGCAAACATTCTGTATAAATTGTACGAAACAATATAAACTTAATAGAGATATCATTAATAATAATCATATCACTAAAATTAAAATTATTTCAAATTTTTTTTTGAACACTTTTTCAGATAGACAATACCTATGCGTAGAACTCAAGAATGTCGTCTTCGCTAATCTTAATTTCATATTTTGAAGCACAAAGTATTAAAATTACTCAATTTCAGAATTTATTAACGTTTTTGGGGGTATAATTCGTTAATCTATTAATTTAGGCGTCTTTCATTTTGTTTTTAAATTTTATGCTAAATAAAAATGCAACAAATATTTTTCAATGATAAGTACTATATTTCCAAGAAGAAACCTCCCGATTTTGAATGATATAGTATTTCATTCAAACAACTACCTCAGCTGGGAATATGCAGTCACCCATTCTTGACACAATTTACAGTAACAATGAGTGAGGGTCTGTTAGGGTTGATTTTCTTTTATTCATTGTCTCTGGATTGTGAACATTATATTTTTACTTGCCTTACTGCAATATATTAATTTAACCGATTACACATTTACAACATAAAATTTTCAATATTTTGATAAATGAAGTTTTTATGTTGTAACTATTGAACATTTCAACCCATTCAATAACAAAATTTCAATATTTCCCAACATTAATCAAGCATATATCTTTCGACTCATTTCATTCACCAGGAATATAGTACTAAATATCTTTCACTTGAAAGATGACCTCATACTATGTATGTACATCCTACCCTCGACAAATACAAAAGTAGTAATAGCCTCAAAAAAATTTCTTCCTTTAAAAATATCTTATTAAAACAAATATGTCCAAACAACCCAGTTCAATTTCGGACTAATTTATTAATATAATTTAAAAAAAGATTTATTAATTTTTTTTTTACATTTACACCAAAACTATATATATTGTATAAGCAAATATAATATCATGATTTATTAGTTGATCATGCTTTTTGTTGCTGTAGGAGAGATATTTTTTTGATAAAATATGAGAAGGTGATAAGGTCATATATGAGAGGTGATTATTATTACACGTAAAATATGACGGAACACATGTAAATATGCACCAGCAAATGAATATACACAATCTTATTATCACACAAAAAAATATAATATTTTTTAATTTATTATTATTTTATTAATGAAACATTTATTGAGGCTTTTAAAAGAATCATTTCATAAATTGTATTAATTATGTGTGTAAAATTGTCTGCCAATTCTTTCATACTTTCATAAATGTAGGTACTATTAAAATAACATTAATAGTGTTAAACACCATAAAAACAAGAGAAAAATCACGTTATCTGTTTAAGTCAACTACTGTGTACTGTTGTTCGAAATAAGTAGGTATTTTGTGACATAATGGAAAGTCTTGGAACCGTGTATATTTTACGCATGTAAATTTTTAGTACAAATACTGTTCAAAAAATTTTTTAAAAACAACCAACTCCATTTTTTAATGAACCGCAAAAGGCCTATAGTCTATCTAAAACTATAATTTTTACTTTTTATACCCTTTCTACCCTGTACACTGAGACTTAAAAGTCTCCAGCTGCATGGCTTATTGACCACTGTAGTCGGTTTTTTTCATTTTTAACCCCCGAACAAAAAAGGAGCTGTTTGCCTGCTATGTGTGTGTGTCTGTCTGTGTGTCTGTGGCATCGTAGTGCGTCAACGGTTGAACCGATTTTCATTTTTTGGTTTTGTTTGAAAGGTAATTTAATGGAGAGTGATCTAAGCTATTCTTCTAGTGCGAATTAAGGGCTCCGTATCCGTGAAAATTAAACATTTTCGATGATCTTCCAAATCGGCTCAGTATTAAAAAAACTTAAAGAAAAAATAAATTTAATGGAGGGTGTTCTTAGATATGTTTCAAAAACGAGTTTAGAGTCCGTACCCGAAACATTTGTCAGGGTTTTTTCAATTTTATAAATTTACCTTGTACCTATTTAAAAATTTTTTTTGCAGATATTCATATTTTTTAAATTCTTTTTTACGTCTTCTAAATTGACATTTTTTTTGTCAAGTCCCTCTAAAGACTCTAACTTCACCTGAATAACTTAAATCATTAAAGACATTTATTTCACATAGTGTAATTATTACGACAGGTATTGTTACCGCCAACGTTAATGACTCTAAATGTAATATTTAATTTAATTTATGAAAACGAAACAATGAATAATTTATTTTTTTTATTGATTCGAAATTTAATATTTTTCCAAATGTTAGTTTTTTGTCATGAGTCTTCACTGGAAATCATTTAAAAAATTGCCATGTTCCGATGGGTCTTCCATGCTAGGTGAATTCAAATTTCATTTTTTAACCCCCGAACTAAAAAAAAAGTGGTGTTGAAAGTTTGACCGCTATGTGTCTGTGTCTGTGTCTATGTATGTATGTGTGTCTGTCTGTGGCATCGTAGCGCCTTAACGGAAGAACCGATTTTAATTTTTTTTGGTTTTTAAGGTTCCGTACGTATCGGCTCAATTTGGAAAAGGCTTTAAGGAAAAAGGCAATTTTATGGAGAGTGTTCTTAGATATGTTTCAAGTGCGAGTTTAGGGTTTTTTAACCGAAAAAATTGTCTGGAGTTTTTTAAATTTTGTTAATTTCCCTTGTATTTGCAATTATCTCATGTTATTTTTGGTAAATTCTCTTCAATTACTTAAAAGTTCAAGTTTTGAAGATTTCGTAAGATTTTTTGTGTGTGATCAAACTAACTTAAGTTTCTTATTTTGAAATGCATACTGAATGGTAAAAATAAACAACTAGCAAATGTAAAAAACTTATTCTTTTGGTAAAAGATGTATAATCTAATTTTTTTTTATTTAATCAACTAGGTATATAAATTCAAAGACATTCAATGTTTATCAGATTAGACGTACTTAGAGGTAGATATTACTCTACATATTATACAATACAAGCAACTAACTCTCCGAACTGTAGCTGTGTGGTGGATGTCAATGTCTGTTCGTGTACATTTGTATATTCCACTCCTGAAAACATATGTTCGGCGACAATTCGACGGGCACGATCACACGTGTCCTAGATCACATCTTTTTGCACTGAAGAAGAAAACTTACATTGCTTGTATTTTAACGTTTAAAATAACAACTACCTACAATTGTAATATATCATCAAACATAAAGTATGTGAAACAAATGAACGATGAACAACAAGCGAATGAATTGGTACAAAAAAAGACCAAGATCGTCATCTTCACATTGAATTCTATACAAAATTACTAAGAAGTAAGGAAATTCTTGTTAAAAATTTATTATTAAATTTTCTACTAACAAAATTTTTTGCCAGGAAACAAAAAAATTTTGTATCCCATATGAATGAGAGCTTGTTCATTCAGAAAACTTCATAAATATCGTAGCATGCACAATATATGAGCTTACTTTTCAAGTTCTCCCCGCTACACAAATGTTACTTTAAGTTTATAAGAACATTCCCTAATCTATTCCTTTTAATCTTCTCCATAATTAACTTTAAAAAAAAAAGAAAATGCTATCTCCTTTCCTCTCTTAATAGGGTATCTCCAATATAAAATTTATGTTGGGATTAAATTACCTAGGCGTGTTAACTAAAAAATTATAATTTTTTCATTTTCGAGTAATACAAAATGGTTATTTGCGACATTTCAGTATCATGCGTTTGGCACCACAATAAACCATCTTACTTCAAAATATGAATATTCCAAAAGTAAGAAGGACAGGATTAAACGTATACGCTTTCATCGGATTTCAGCAAGCTCAGGTCAAAATGAATGAACAAAATTTTGCCAGGCAGTGGACGTGAGTTGGGCTTTTATATTATTATTGTTAGTATTATTTTGGTTAGGAAGTATTTTTTCTGAAATAAATTTGGAAATGAAAATTCTCTTTCTACATTATGATTAACTTCAAATGGGATCAAATTTTTCATAAATGGACACTTGATAAAAAAAGTTTTTATCCAATAACTTATAGAAGTTTTTGAGGGAACGCCCGAAATTTTGTTCTACCAAACTTTCAGAAAAACAAAACTTTTGACGTCATGTCTTTGACGGGTTTATTTCTTCGTATAATTTTTCATTTGTGTTTTTTTTTTTTACTTTTTGCTGAATTACTTTGATTTGAATCAAACTTTTAGCACACAGTGTAGCTAAATTGCTTTTATAAAACGATGTTTTTTCAACTGAATGCCATTTTACACATGTAATATATGCATAAGAGTAGGTAATAATTTTTAGAGGATGTATGTCATTTTGAAGTTTTAACTAATCACATCGCATTGTTTTTACTGTTTCTCAGTGTATATCTACTTACAAAAACAGTTTTTTTGATAACAATCTTTTGCTTAACTTTTCAACTAATACATAAATATAACAACCAAGATATGTATATGTGTATGCATTATTGCGAGAGAAATAGTTTGTAAGTCTGATAATCACAGTCGTCGCATAATTTTAAACTTACTTAACATAATTGAACGAGTTTTTTGTTTTGTAATTCACAGTGTTACTCCAATAATTGAGTACATAAAATTAGTTAGTATCATTGGATACTTGTAAAATCATGCAAACTTTTTCAATTCGTTTTAAATCTTTGACATTTTTTGTAAGATTTTACCCGTATATACGGTTAAATTCGCGTTTTTTTTATACGTCATATGGTTTCATTCCTTGATATTAAAATCTATGAATCCCAACAAGTGAAACACTAGGAGAAACTCCGACTGGTTTCTCGGAAAATTACCAAAAAAATTCAAGAGATGCTAAATAGTGAGAACAAGCTTAAGTCACATTATTATTTATACTAGCTGGATGTTGGCACATGGGATTTAGTTGTTAGACTTTTTGAAATATATTTTGGAAACCTGTATAGATTCGGCGAAAATCGAATGTCCTATTCGGTTTTGGAATCTATTCTATTTTTTTAAATTAAAAAAGTTAAAGATTTCCTCTACCTCTCTCCATTATAAAAAATTCAGTGCAAAAATATGCTTTTTGGAACGAAGTTCCTTCACTTGGCTTGGCATGTTGAGTAAACTTTCAAAATCACGTAGCCGTGTGACATATGCTTTGGGTGTGTGTATGTGTGCCATATCCATGAGAATCAATGTTCATCTACTTTATATTATTTTTAGTTATTATAGAACACGAACTTTTAACAGATTTACAAAAGTAAGTTAAAAAAATTGTATATAAGTAAATATTTTACGATTGCATTTGTTTTTGTACAATTTTTATAGGGAACTTCGTTCCTAACCGGGGTCCCGCGACCAGAATCTTTTTTTATTGTTACGAAATTAAAGACATTTATCTATTTAAAGGTGCGTAAGCTTAAATTGGCAGTGACACAAACCACTTTATTAATATTTCATTTTATGCAATAATTCAAAAGAAGTAAGTAGAATGTATTATAATATTATTTAGTAAAAATGAATTATATTATTGCATGTCGATTTAAAACTTACTGCTTAGAAAATACATTAAACAGATTTTATTATGTGATTTTATAATATATAATTTCTCGCCAGATTGCTTCCGTTTACACAGGTAGGTACATTACTTATATTGCAAATATGTGACAAAGTAAATTACGCGAATTTTGTGTAAAGTAAATTTTTAAACTTTAATCAATTTCGATCATTTCAAAGATTTGATAATATTTCCTTTAAGTCCAACTAGAATTATCATACCACGCACGCGTACTTATTATAAAAAATTGAATCACGAAAAACTAGCTCAGTAATTCTTTTTTTCTTTTGAAACACAACTATGAGTCTTCGGTGATAGTGACAAAGGTTGTTAATAGGTGTTACAGTGACTAAATAAAATATAGTTTACCAAGAATACTGGAACGAAGTAGAGTTAACTGTTAACTGTCGGTTTTGAGTGGGTCCTTATACGTTCAGCACTTCACATTCAGCGGCGCTAATTTTACCTCACGGCCATAATCACCATAGTATGTATATCTACAGCACTTAAATCGATGTTATTATGTAAAATAAGTAATTATTGCATGAAGTACTTACGAGAAACAAATAAATTTTGTTCTTTAATATCTGATAATTACAAAATGAAAACAACTCAACAAACAATCACAAAGCGCATAAGATTACGTTATCATGCTAAGTCGTTGACAGATTCAACGAAGTAGCACAGAATCAATACGCATGATCGTGAGGTACAATCGTCGCCGCCAAATTCAGACATGTGACTTTAATAACTTTTAACTAACTAACTTTCTTTTCCAGTTTTCTTAGTTTGAACAAAATCAGAATTTGTAAAATAGTTACATTATAATGAAATAGGTACTTTTCATTCTTCTCTAAACCCTATTATCCTTAAAACATTAACCTCATAATTTTACTTGCAAGAACTCCCTGCTCCTTCATATAGTAATAACCTCACCCAAAGGTAAAATTTCAAAAAGATAAAAAGGAGCAAAATTAGGTGGTGTGAAAAGATAAAGTAGGAAAAAGATATTTTTTTCTTCGGTTGAACCTATAGAACGTCTACAGTCGTCAGTATTTGTTTTTTGACCTTTTCATTTTCAATTATTCAAGATAAGGTCTTTCTAAGATGTCTACTTTAACTGTTTCCCCGAGAATTTCATTTTACCGTTTCTTTGGCAATGCTACAATTTATATAATCTTTGTTTTAAAGTAACGTGTACTGTTTTCTCTTTTATTTTATTATGAAGTCAATATATGCTCCATAATTGACATCGAATCGAGGAAAAAAATGCATGCTCCAAAGGCCTGAAATACTAAAAATTATGTATATTTATCGTTACTTTATTTTGTCTTCTTATTTACTAATATTTCTTATTTACTAATTAATATTGTCTACTAGATGCGTAATCGGTATACAATCGTTTATTACTCCCAAAGATTCTGATCGACTTATTGTCATAAAAAACTCGCGCAATTTACACTACGTCCGTGTGTGTAAAGTTTATTCTTTTGTCATTTTATAATATATAAAATATAATATTTAATTTGTTGTAAGTAAATTGTTATTATTGCTACATAATTATATCGCTATTACCTACATTACCTACATACGATATTTATATTACAACATTGTGTCGTCTTTATGTGTACGAAAATGAAAAAAAAAATTAATAAAATTATATTTTCAATTTCTATAACATGTCATCTAATATGTCATAAATAATATTATAAAAATATATATTTATATTGTATATGTTATCAAATATTTTGTAATCGAAGAATCATAATTTTATAATTTAGTGTGATACTCTGTTGTTCGAGTGTTGCAATTCGCCATATTTTATATACTTTTTATTAATAAAGGTGACATTATATTCAATAATATTATTGGACTATTATTTTTATTGAATAATTTTTAATTTATTGGGCTATAATTCATTAAATATTATTAACATTTTGTTGTCAAAATACTTTACTTTCATCGGTCATACAAACTAGTAGGAAGTGAAACAAACAAAATTTTTTCAAAGCTTTGAAAAAGCATTCTGCGAAGGAATTCAAATCAACATAGAAAAAAACTACTCCGATTTCCATGAGAACCCTATTAGAAAATTGAAAAAGCGAAAATTTTTAATTGCCAACATTTTTTAATAAGTTGGAAGTAAAAAAATGGAAAGACAGATATTTTAAAAACTATTCATTCAATTTTTCCGTTCAAAATTGCCCTTCCTACTAAGCTTAAACCGTTTCCGGAAAAAAATTTGCTGTTCTTTTTTCGATTTTTTCAATGGAAAAAAAACTTTAGAAAATTTTCTGGGGAAATTTTGACTAAAAAAATACAGAAATTAGGTTTATTTGACCAGTGCTTTAATCAATAAATCATAAAATCAAATTCATTTGACAAGAAGACGACAAAATCGTTAAATGAACCTGATAAATGTATTTTCCGAATAAAACTTAACCTACATGCAGCGCCGGTTTTAGGAGGCAGGAGCGACCGCCTGGAGCGTCAGGTTTTACGGGGCTACAAAGCTTAACTCAGTGTATTAACTTTTAGAAACTTATTTCGTAGGAGTGAATATGTAGTTTTTTAAATAGCTCCAGAATCGATCCGAAATGAAACATTTTGCTCAGAACTTTAGGTGATACCTCAAAAACCTTTCCACCGCTTGTTAAAGGGACCAGATTTTTTTATTTTTGGTTCAAAATGTCCTTACATACAAAGTTTCATCAAATTTTCAGATATAATTTATTTGTGATTTTTTCGATTTTTTCAAAGTTTCTCAAGATGATTGCAGAATATCAGTCCATTTTTTGACTCTTTCTTGAATAATTTTGACTCAAAAATGCGGAAATCGGTTACTTTGATGATTAGACAAACAGTCTCGGGAGAGTGATGGGTACTCAAGATCAATTTTTTTTTATTAGCTATAGCTCACAATTAGGACCTCCATAAAAATATTTGATTGTCATAATGGTATAATAGCTTATAACATTTTGCACCCTAGAGAAATTGTGTTTATAGATGGTTTAAACAATTTTTGTAAGTACAGTTTTGTATAGATCGTCTTTTGATCCTTTTAGCAATATGGAATATGATTAAATTTAAAATCGCGATGCATTAAACAAATATAGTTAAGAAAAACATTTTCAAATCATTTTAAAGTTGCATTAATTTTAATAATAATTTAGTTTCATAACTGAACGATGTAACTTAAATTTGTTAGAAACTCGCTTGCTTGACTAGACCGTATCGAGTGTTATTTAGCGCAACCAATCTCGAGTGCAAGACATACAACATCCCGATATTAGCTCATCAATAAGGAAACAATTATCCGAAATTCAGCCTTATCTTAAAATGACCCTCGAATACATTACTAGCTTTCGGGCCATTAAGTTTTTTTTGAAGGTAAATACTAACATTTGAAATCGTTTTATTTAAAATTGAAAGAATTTAAATAGTTTTTATTTTTTTGATGTTACTGTTAAGTAGAATAATCTTATATTTTATTGTCAGATATGATGATCATGAAAGAATATTAAAACGACAATTTTATTGAACTATAATTTATATATTTAAGGTCAACGTGTGAGGCCATTTCATCATCAAATATCTCGCTTGTATTCACAAAGAGTAAAAAAAAATATAAAGTATTGAACATGTAAAGACTATGATGATTTCAATTTATGGAGTTTTATTAGATACAATTAATGATATGAGATGAAAATATGGCTATAAAAATCACACCCAAAATTAATATCATATCTTTTTTTTTTTTAAGTGAAACATTTTTTTACAATTAAATTTTTTTTACAGTTACCATTTTTTCTTTGAAGATACACAGATTATCATGATGAGTACTCTAAACATATAATAAATACTACGGTGCTATGTTGTACCTGGGATGTCATAAAAATAATTATAGAGTTGGTTTATTTTATGTTGGACCTAACAAACAAAAAGGATAAATAATAATCCATATATACATATGTGATATTATTTATTAACTTCCTAGTGGGATAGTTATTGTAATGGGTCCGATTCGGATTTAATTTTCGTCTCGCATATCTCGAGAACAAATGATGATATTGACATGGGACCATGAGTTTCATTTAACGCATAATTATGTAACTTAGACCTGATTAAATTTTTAGCAAAATCGGTCTAGCTTTTTTTTCTACTGAATGAAAAATTGTATAATTATCACTAGTATCACTTCTCATTTATATAGTTTTAACGTCATGGAAAAATGAAAAAAAAATTTGATATTTTATTATCCTTTCCACTTGGAAGTTCCAGTTGGAAGTTTTATCCTTTCCGCTTTTTTTTTTGTTTTTAAGGTCCAATATAAAATAAATCAACTCTTCTCTTTATTTTACTACTGCAGAATTTTCCTAAATACATAAACCTTCTTTTAAACACCATTATGTTAACATATTTCTATTTCAATATATTTCTACTTTTTAAGAATTATACTCCTTAATACTTAACAAAAAAATTCAGGGAAGATATTTTATACAGGGTGTCTACTTAAGTTGGTCACATATCAAAAACTTTTTTATTATAAGGATTACGAAAAAAAGGTATTCTTTACATAATTTTAATATTAACCTTCAACTATTCACTCTTGCCATCAAATGTACTGGATGTACACAAATTGAAAAAGTTCGACAAGAATGTTAATGGTCGTTTAGAAATGTAGACCATTTAGAACAGATAAAGCCACCTCCAACTATCTTGTAGAAAACTTGTTATCGAACGTGCGCTTGTCAGTATTGGGTACAATAGTCTAACAAACTAATATTAATTTTAAAGCGTATTTACCTAATCCTAATAGATATATTTATTTTAAATTCCTAATAGATATATTTATTTTAAATTTAAAGGAATTTGTATATTTTTTGCCGTAAGCATATCGAGATACCATTTTCCAGCTAAGAAAACGATTTGTAAGAAAAACATGTATAACCTATCGAGATATTTTATTCAAAGTATCGCTGAAAATGCGATGTTCTCCACTTTTCGGAGTTCGATTACGGATTTAAAGTTAATAAATATATTTTAATTAATTTTGACGTAAGTAATTCAATTTATAAAAATATTAAAGCCACAACAATGTACATCTTTGATAGCACTTTTTCCTTGTTCATCAAGAATAAAAAGAAGAAAAAAAGTAATACCTTGATCTTTTACAGTATTTAGGTGAAAGAAAAAGAAAAAAATTTGATTTCATTTTTTAATAGGCTTTGCTTTATTATAAGATTTTATATATTGTTTTATAATGAATATAATATGTAAATAATCATTTTCATCGAGATTTAACAAACACAAGAGTCATCTGATCCACTACCAACTGAAGAACTTGATCCACCGGATGAACTGGAAGCAGAACCCGAGCTTACAGTTGATGTGGAACCACCCGATGAACCAGATGCAGAACCTGATCCGGCGGCTGAAGTTGACCCACCCGACCCAGATGAAGCAGCACCTGATCCGGCAGCTGAGCTAGATCCACCTGACGATCCTGATGCAGAGCCTGAACCAGCAGATGAGCTGGAACCACTGGATCCCGATTCGTCACATCCTCCTGACCCAGATGCAGATCCCGAACCAGATGATGATCCACTGCCAGAGGCTGCTCCTGAGCCAGAAGCTGATCCACCTCCTGATGCTGCACCAGATCCTGATGCTGATCCACCTCCAGAAGCAGCTCCGGAACCAGCTGCGGATCCACCTCCCGATGCAGCACCTGATGCTGCGGCTGATCCACCTCCTGATGCTGCACCTGATCCAGCTGCAGATCCACCTCCAGAGGCAGCTCCAGAGCCAGCTGCTGATCCACCTCCCGCTGCTGCTCCTGATCCTGCTGCTGAACCACCTCCAGAAGCAGCACCTGATCCAGCTGCAGATCCACCTCCCGAAGCAGCACCAGATCCCGCTGCTGATCCTCCTCCAGAAGCAGCACCTGATGAAGCTGCTGAACCACTACCCGACGCGGATCCTGATCCAGAAGCCGAGCCTGAGCCAGATGATCCAGAATCGTCACAAGAACCACCAGATGAACCACCTACAGATGAGCTTGATCCACCCGAAGAACTAGATGCAGAGTTTGAACTAACAGATGAAGATGATCCACCTGAAGAGCCAGATGCAGAGCCTGATCCAGCTGCTGAGACAGATCCATTAGAAGCACCAGAAGCGGCGCCTGAACCAGCTGCTGAACTTGATCCACCTGATGAACCTGAAGCTGAACCAGATCCAGCTGAAGAACTTGAGTCACCAGAAGAACCTGAAGCAGAACCTGATCCAGCTGACGAGCTAGATCCATTTGATGATCCTGAAGCCGATCCACCAGCAGCGGTAGAACTTGAGCCACCTGAGGATCCAGAAGCACCACACGATCCTGCGGATGAACTGGAGTCTCCAGATGAGCCAGATGCAGAGCCAGATCCAGCTGACGAGCTAGATCCATTTGATGATCCTGAAGCCGATCCACCAGCAGCGGTAGAGCTTGAGCCACCTGAGGATCCAGAAGCACCACATGATCCTGCGGATGAACTGGAGTCTCCAGATGAGCCAGATGCAGAGCCTGATCCAGCTGATGAGCTAGATCCATTTGATGATCCTGAAGCCGATCCACCAGCAGCGGTAGAGCTTGAGCCACCCGATGATCCAGAAGCACCACTCGCTCCAGCGGATGAACTAGATCCACCAGATGAACCTGATGCAGAGCCTGAACCAGCTGATGAGCTAGATCCGTTTGATGATCCTGAAGCCGATCCACCAGCAGCGGTAGAGCTTGAGCCACCTGAGGATCCAGAAGCACCTCCCGCTCCAGCGGATGAACTTGATCCACCAGATGAGCCTGAAGCAGAGCCTGAACCAGCTGATGAGCTAGATCCATTTGATGATCCTGAAGCCGATCCACCAGCAGCGGTAGAGCTTGAGCCGCCTGAGGATCCAGAAGCACCACCCGCTCCAGCGGATGAGCTTGAACCTCCGGATGATGCTGATGCCGAACCACCACTTACGGATGAACTAGAACCACCGGACGATGCAGATCCACCACCAGATCCTCCACAACCACCCGATCCGGAGCCTCCAGAAGAAGCTGATCCAGATCCAGATGATGACCCTCCACCTGAAGCTGCACCTGATCCAGCTGCTGATCCACCTCCTGATGCTGCACCTGAACCAGCTGCTGATCCACCTCCAGAAGCTGCTCCAGATCCAGCTGCTGAACCTCCTCCTGATGATGCTGCTCCAGATGCAGCGGCAGATCCAGAGGATCCGTCATCACAGGACTGTTAATACAAAATAAACGATAGATAAAAAATTTATATTTCAATAAGGCATAACAAAATCATTACCGCAATTGGATGAGCAATCACATTGCATGCAATCACAGCTGTCACAACAATTAATACAAATTTGATGTTCATGTTGATTGTTTACTTTAAAACCAAATACAAGGAATTGAAATGGTTTATGTCTTCATTCAAACATTTGTAAGCTTTTATATTAAATAAATCGTGTAATTTTTCGTTGTTAAATTTGTATTCAACATGGAAAAGGCATAAACTAACTGATAATTATTTTTAAATAATTTAGATAAGAATTCATGAAATAACTCAATTGTTCTTACATAATAATGGAAATCGTTAAGCCAAAAATTAATGTTTTTATAAACTATTTAGCTAAAGTTTATTCGAAATATAATAAATTCATACATTTACTTACCGTTCTCTTTGTTGTACCTGTTATCCCAGCCTGTTAACGATTCTCAACGTAACAACAAAAATTAATTTAAATAGACGTGATGGGCTGGTGTAGCTTATACGTACTTGAATCAACGAAAAAAGTGATAACTCTTGAGGTAATATTCTGGTTTCAGAAGTAGTGAAATCACTGAAGAACGAATGCTTCAACCTTTCCTTATCCAAACTATGCATACTTTTATAAAATGAAAAATTTGTCTTAATGTCACTTTTATCATCGAGGAAAGGTTTAATAGACTTGATATCATGACAAGATTTCAAAGTGAAATTAAATTGATTAAAAACCAAAGAAGTCATAAGGATTCAAAGATTGTTGCCCATTTCCTTATAGCAAAACAAAGTTTTGTATGTATTTTATATGTATCTCTATGGTGATATTGGACAATGACGTCACTAACCTATACCTTCCTCTTTGTTTAATTAGGAATTTTAAATGAACATATTTTACGTACTTATAAAGATTTTAAAAAATAACTTCACTTTTCTGCCCGTGCAATAAGAAATTCTGCCTCTTCACCTGAGGTCTTAAAAAACTTTAGTCAACATGCCTAGTAAATATTATTTGGTGAAGACTAATTCTAATATCTTACGATTGTAAATATCTTTTGAAACCGACGGTTTTTTTTGCAGGCTGGATGAATTAGAAATTAAAGGTCGATATTCTTATATAGTATTTCTCTAGTCTTATCTTTCCTGTCCATGCAATATCTTATTCCTATGTCAAATTCTATAATTTACCCCTCATTTTAGCACTTATCGTGCTGGCTTATGGCGAAAAGTAAACTCACGGTCTAACAATGCCCCCTTATGGAAAAAATAGGCTGGAGAAATAATATCAAGATTTAATTTTGTTCATAATGTAATTTGTATATCATATCTGTAATAAAATTGCTTATAAATAAAAAGAAAGTAAATTATCACTTATTTGTTATTTCTCTAGAATGTTTTTACCCACGGCTACCGCACTACAGAATTCCTCACGGGTCGAGTTACTTTTCTAAATTATTTCACTAAAGGTAACTGATTTCACAGTTGACATTTTTCTATTCGCACCGTGCGTGAGTTTTATTGGAGGCGTTTCCATGGTAACGATACACTACTTCTTTTTTTTTTTTTTTTTAATATTATACACTACTTTAATTATAGAATTGTATGGATGCATATATATTATTGTCTCACAAATTTAAATCAATAATTATGATAATTTACATTTGAAGAATAATATTTGTGCAATTTGATTTCTTATTTTCACAATTTTTAATGCATTAAGTTTAATTAATAAGTGTTTGGTAATAATTTTAATTTGACATTTTCTATAACATTACGATATAAAGAATTGCAAATTAGTCATAACAGCGTCCTTTATCGCCAAAACTTTTCACTGGAAGCGCTGGCATCGTTTTTATTGTCCCTACCATGACTACGCACACAACGAATACCAAACTGTTAATAATAGCCATTAATATAATAGCCAATAATTATAACCATTTTATGAAATTTAGAGATTAATTGCTGCTGCCAGTGAATCAAATTAGTAAAATAAGATTCACCTAAATTATTATTTGTAACGTTTGATGTTTACCTTCGCTACAATTTTTTTGACAGATTATAAAGATACTTGCGTATTAAGATAAATTCTGTTAGAACTCGTACAGAAAAGAAATTAGAAAAACGACAGATGTCGTGGGACTCTCGGTAGAAACTATATTCCTTTGTACATACCTTGGTACATTATAACTGTATCGCTTACTTCTTTTATTTACAAGATCTTTTTCTGAAAATTTTAGGTCTTAATTTTATTTTCTTTTTTAAAATCAAGTACTGAGTCGTACATGTTTGATTCTTTAAAGAATTTAATTGTACATCTATTTTAGTTTTTACTGTATGAATAAATAGTAGTATTAGTTTAAAAAAGACATACATCTGATTTAGTAGTCAATCCAATATGTGCGTACATCACGTTTGGTTTGATGAGGATATTTATTATGACATAAAATAAAAATTTTAATATTATATATACAACTGATTTTTTTAAGTGATAAAACATTAAGTTTTGATTATATATATATATATATATATATATATATATATATATATATATATATATATATATATATATATATATATATATATTATATATTATATATATGTATAAATAATTTTGCATTTTCTCAACATTAATGACAAACTGAATTGATTGAAAAAATTTTAGTTTTCTATGTAACCTAGATGAAAATGGTCGGTTTTTGGTTTCGTTTAATTTGAAGCACTTTTTTGGTTTAACGTGCGTACTAGGAAACAAGTTAGAACGGTAATGTGCGATAACGACCACAATTCCAAGAGTTATAAAACATTTATGAGAAATGTAGATATTATTTTTCGAGTATCAAAGTCTGAAGATTTAGAAGGCAACTACTGTTTAGTAGAAATTTAAAATTATCTAGATACCATTTTTGAACTTCGATATCCCTGTCGATATCTACATCGACGTGTTTTCACTCAAAACAATAATCAAATTGGGTCAAGAGATCAGAATCAATCGATCGATTTTTTTTTTTTTTTATGATGGCTGAATAGCGAATTTGATGCCCTTTCAAATGAGGTGTTACAAAGTCGGGATCCCATTTGAAATTTAGACCTCCTCGCCTTTGACAGACAGAGGGGCATTAAAATCTAGATCGCCTGAAATCTTTCCAACAATGCACCCCTGTTAAAGTTACTATGTAACAACTGGACTGTCAAAGTTGCTATGTAACTACTGGACTTGTTTCTTTCTTTTCAGATTTTATTTGACGCAGTCGGGTTTTGGTTTTTTTTAATTATTTAATTTATTAATTTTTATGAGCGGATATACAATTTTATAAGGAAAATCTTTGAGCCTATAGAATTTTGCACTGTTAAACTGTATAATTGTAGATCTGCACCTTCGTGGCAGAAATTGACGTAACATTGGAAATTGGAAAACTAATGGTTGTTTGACCACATAATTTTGCAAGAATAGCAAGATACTAATTTTTTAAACTTTATTTACACTTTAATGAGATGCAGAGTCTCTGCAATGCCTCTAATTAAGTTTGAATGGATTATTTCTGCATTCCTTTTTTTATCCATGGCTTTAATCGTTCCATTCACAACTGCTTTTTTTTTTTGTATTTTTACTAAATAAATACAAAACTTAACCAATCAGAAATGTGATCAATTTTCACATGGAGAGCACCACAAACAAGAAATTACACAACAACAAAAAAGGGCTTTATTATTAAGTCGTACAGTCTGGAAAAATAAAGGTTTTATTGCTTTAGAAATCCAAGAGAACTTTTTTCACCGGTCTATTCAAAGTCTATGATCGGGGAAATTAACGTATCCCGTAAACGATTAAGTTTATGGCAATTTTAGTATTTATAAAATTTGAACGTGAGTTAATTTTACTTAAAAAAAAAAAAATCTTTTATAAATTAAGAATATAAAATGAATAAGATAGTTATCAATAAATATATATTTAATTTTTTAAATATCGATAATTTTTTTTTTTTTTAATTATTTTTTTGATTTTTTTTTACCAAACGAATATTTCTACGAATATTTTGACCAACCTTTTTTATATAAAATTAATCAAACACTGAGGAAGCTTTTCTGGAATGCGAACGACATGTGATTATTATTTATTTTGAGACTCTTTGAAAATTTTAACAGGTTTAAATTCTTTCTTGTGATTTGCTGCTAAGGGTGGCTTCATTTCATTAGCTATTTGATATAACTCAGATATTCCAGTGCAATATTTGATGTATTTCTATCTATTTTTTGGGGAAAAAAATGGGGAAAATCTAAATATTCGCTCTAACTCGAACGGCGATCATGTTCGCTCAGCAGATTGTCACTTTAATCAATCTATATATCGAACGATATTTTATTCAATTTGGTTGACTCAAAAAAAAATTCAATTTTGATTTGCTAATATTGTTTTAATATATTAAAAAGAGTATTGAATTTATAATTAACATCCACCGGATCCTGAGGCTGCACCCGATGCAGCAGCTGATCCGCTTCCAGAAGCAGCACCAGATCCAGCTGCGGAACCACCTGCAGAAGCAGCACCAGATCCAGCCGCTGATCCACCTCCAGAAGCAGCACCTGATCCAGCTGCAGAACCACTACCAGATGCCGATCCTGATCCAGAAGCAGAACCTGAGCCAGATGATCCAGAATCATCACAAGAACCACCAGATGAACCACCTACAGAAGAACTTGATCCACCCGACGAACTGGATGCAGAGTTTGAGCTAACAGATGAAGTTGATCCACCTGAAGAGCCAGATGCAGAGCCTGATCCAGCTGCTGAGACAGATCCATTAGAAGCACCAGAAGCGGCGCCTGAACCAGCTGCTGAACTTGATCCACCTGATGAACCTGAAGCTGAACCAGATCCAGCTGAAGAACTTGAGTCACCAGAAGAACCTGAAGCAGAACCTGATCCAGCTGACGAGCTAGATCCATTTGATGATCCTGAAGCCGATCCACCAGCAGCGGTAGAACTTGAGCCACCTGAGGATCCAGAAGCACCACACGATCCTGCGGATGAACTGGAGTCTTCAGATGAGCCAGATGCAGAGCCAGATCCAGCTGACGAGCTAGATCCATTCGATGATCCTGAAGCTGATCCACCAGCAGCGGTAGAGCTTGAGCCACCTGAGGATCCAGAAGCACCACCCGCTCCAGCTGATGAACTAGATCCACCAGATGAACCTGATGCAGAACCTGAACCAGCTGATGAGCTAGATCCATTTGATGATCCTGAAGCCGATCCACCAGCAGCGGTAGAACTTGAGCCACCTGAGGATCCAGAAGCACCACACGATCCTGCGGATGAACTGGAGTCTCCAGATGAGCCAGATGCAGAGCCAGATCCAGCTGACGAGCTAGATCCATTTGATGATCCTGAAGCCGATCCACCAGCAGCGGTAGAGCTTGAGCCACCCGATGATCCAGAAGCACCACTCGCTCCAGCGGATGAACTAGATCCACCAGATGAACCTGATGCAGAGCCTGAACCAGCTGATGAGCTAGATCCGTTTGATGATCCTGAAGCTGATCCACCAGCAGCGGTAGAGCTTGAGCCACCTGAGGATCCAGAAGCACCTCCCGCTCCAGCGGATGAACTCGATCCACCAGATGAGCCTGAAGCAGAGCCTGAACCAGCTGATGAGCTAGATCCATTTGATGATCCTGAAGCCGATCCACCAGCAGCGGTAGAGCTTGAGCCACCTGAGGATCCAGAAGCACCACATGATCCTGCGGATGAACTGGAGTCTCCAGATGAGCCAGATGCAGAGCCTGATCCAGCTGACGAGCTAGATCCATTTGATGATCCTGAAGCCGATCCACCAGCAGCGGTAGAGCTTGAGCCACCCGATGATCCAGAAGCACCACCCGCTCCAGCGGATGAACTAGATCCACCAGATGAGCCTGATGCAGAGCCTGAACCAGCTGATGAGCTAGATCCATTTGATGATCCTGAAGCCGATCCACCTGCAGCGGTAGAGCTTGAGCCACCTGAGGATCCAGAAGCACCACACGATCCTGCGGATGAACTAGAGTCTCCAGATGAGCCAGATGCGGATCCAGATCCAGCTGACGAGCTAGATCCATTTGATGATCCTGAAGCTGATCCACCAGCAGCGGTAGAGCTTGAGCCACCTGACGATCCAGAAGCACCACCCGCTCCAGCGGATGAACTAGATCCACCAGATGAGCCTGATGCAGACCCTGAACCAGCTGATGAGCTAGATCCGTTTGATGATCCTGAAGCCGATCCACCAGCAGCGGTAGAGCTTGAGCCACCAGAGGATCCAGAAGCACCACCGGCTCCAGCGGATGAACTAGATCCACCAGATGAGCCTGATGCCGATCCTCCAGCAGCTGACGAGCTTGATCCACCTGATGATCCGGATGCACCACCCGCTCCAGCGGATGAACTTGAGCCACCGGATGATGCAGATGCTCCACCCGATCCTCCACATCCACCTGATCCAGATCCACCTGAAGATGCTGCTCCAGATGCAGCGGCAGATCCTGATGAGCCGTCGTCACAAGACTGTGAAAACAAAATATTTATCATTTTTAGGAATGTTTCAGATTTTATTAATTAATGAAAAAATAATTACCGCAATTGGATGAGCGATTACATTACATGCAATCACAGCTGTCACTACAATTAATACAAATTTGATATTCATGTTGCTTGTTTACTTGATTAATCAAATACAAAGAAGTGAAATATTTGATGCCTTCAATTGAAAATCGTTGGCTTATATATCAAAGAAAACATGTCAAATTTAGCCATTAAATTTGAATTCTACACGGAAAAGTGATAAAAGTCATTCATGATTATTATTTTGAATATTCTAGATACGAAAATTGTATTTTAATTCATGAGCTGTCATTTTATAATGCAAAAAATCGTTAAGCTGAAATAATAAAATTTTTATTTTTTAGTTGGGTTTTCTTGAATATATCTGCTTCTATTGATCGGATTGAGGCAGATAGAAAGGAGATTGTTTGTTTTTCAAACTTTTTTTTCTATACCTGATTATGAGCCGAAACATTACAATTCAAAAATGAAAAAATGTTCGAGAAAATCCAGATTTTCATCATTACTAGAAAAGCAATTCAATTTCAATTGGAGTTTTTGTCAGTCAAGGAAATAACTCTGACATAACAGTTTCCTACATTAGCTTGGCTGACACCGACTCCAAAAATAACAATAATTTTAACTACATTATATTATCGTTATTTTTTACTTTTTAGTGCATATTAATTTCTTTTGGAAAAGAAAAGTTTTTATTTTGAAGTCGGTTTTCTTTTGTAAAAAGTATTTTGTTATTTTTAGTGAATCTGAAGTACACTAACTAATTTGTCACTAAAAAAAGAATCATCGAAAGCGGTTCGCATGGTATTGAGTTATGCGTCCTCTTGTCGTGCATACTTAATGCAAAGTTTTTTATGGTTTTTTCATGGATGCCACTGTCAGAACTGTACTAAAATGAAATAGAACAACACGGGAATCGCCAGCTTTCAAATAGAAAAAGAATCATCAAAATCGGTTCACCCAGTCGAAAATTCTGAGGTAACACACATAAAAAAAAACACAGTCGAATTGATAACCTGCTCCTTTTTTGCTTGAAGTCGGTTAAAAAAGAAAGTAACCATTTCCCAAAATTTTACGGATTTATTATAAAAATCCGGTAGATTTACCTAACTATCTATACTTATTTTATAAGAAATTCTTACGAATGCCAAAGATTGAACCTATTTTCAAATTTCAGTAATTATATAAATTATGATAATATGAATGGGTAATGAATTCACGTAACTATCGTAACTTTTTAATGTTCTTTTTTTCTCAATAAACCATGACAAATTTTAAGTAATAATTTTCGTGTCATGATAAATTTTAAATAATAAATATAGTTTATTTTCACTTTTTAGAGGCGTAGATAAAGTTTTGTACACGTGTGATAACGCATTATTAACATATTTCTGCTACGGTCCAACTCGTGCTACGCACTCGTTGAACAAAATGCGCTGGTTAACGTTAATAATTCCACTTGTATCGTAAATAATAAATAATCTTTATTAATTTTAACTACATATCCATTAATAGTTAATCCCATGATGTAATGAAGGGGGAAACGGATGAGACGAGCAGAACAAAAAATCTACTTATTATAAAAATGGAATAGATAATCGGTATATCTAATTATATTCGATTTAAACACACAATAAAAAATATCAAAATAAAACCTAAAACTAAGTATTAAAAATAATCTTTTGAACTTAGGTAATTTCTATAGACAGATAGATGCTGGGTGTTACACTTTGACCCGGGAAATAAATATAATATTATTGATATATACCAAATAAATATATCTATATTTCTTAAAAATTAATTCCAAAAATAAAAAAAATTCAGGCACACAATTATGTGTTCATTCAAACGATGATATGATAAATTACCGATCGTCCTTCATTCACGTTACTTTTTATATTTCACTATTCATGCAGTAATGAGATGAATACGATTACTGGAATTAGATCATTTATTTGGTCGCTTTAAACATTCTTAGCATTTTTGTTGAGGGGTTTGTTCATAAACCACGATACTTTTATTATCACATTTTTACTCCATTACACCAAAGGGTAAGAGAATGAAGATTTTTCAACCATGCAACCCCATGAAGAGCTAACAGAATACATTAATTCTTCGAATGTTCGTATCAAAACAAAAACTTTCGTAGAATTGTTTAGTACAGTCGATCATCAACTTTCATCATATTTCATAAAGAAATATTGACAATAATAATAAGTATAATTAACCAGTAATATTGACAATATACACCCGTTTCGCAGAATGTGCAAAAATAGAGTAGCCACTAGTCCGTTGCGTTTTTGATTTGTTTAAAGTATTAATATTGACCCACAATACATAAAATATTTCGCGTGGAAAAAACTACGCTACCGTGAGATTAACCACATAAAAAATACTTTCATCAATATAATTTTGATCAAATCAAATAAATAAAAATTCACATAACCTAAAAAAAAATGAAAAAAGTGAAAATTATCGTAAATTTTTTGTAACCTTTTAAATTAATGATAATTTTACGTATAAGTGTGCAAAAATTCATTTAATTTAGAAGATATTTTTTTTCACTATAAATGATATAAATAGACTTTTTCACACATATTCTTTTCAACTATAATTGATAAATTATTAGTATTGATTAGAATACATCAGACACGATATTGTAAAATTTTTTATTAATTTCTTTTATTGAAATTTTATGGACGTATGTATATGTACAATAATTGTATTTATTAATAGATCTATAGAACAAATCATTTATGAATACCTATTTCAATCATCATTCTAACAGTATACCCTTTGCTTACCTTTTCAGTTTTTTGCAAGCTCAGAATTGTAATATTTTCTTATTAGGTAATTTACCAAAAGTATTTAACAAAAAATTGAAAGAAACATAATGTGCCTTTACATTTGACTTCACTCAAACGAATTTTTTAGTTTTTTGTAAGCTGAGAGTCATTTATTGGTATAATTATTATGTATTATGTCCCAAATATAAAAGAGATAATGAATTAATGGTACCAAGATATTATTTATTATATATATTTATTGTGTGTAGATGTTCCCGTACTCCTCCTAAACGAATTGATCTGTTTTGATGATACTATTTGTGTGTGTTCAAGTGGATTCAATGGTAGTTAGGTTCACCAATCGGTCCACTACAACTGTTTTTGAGGGTTCCGCACCGAAAAAAATTTAATTTCAATAAATGGTGGGAGCGCATATAAATAACATATTTCAATATTATAACAACTTAATCTGTACGTTGCCTTTTAATAGTATTGAGTTATTATTTATTTTTATTCAGGTATTGTGAAAAGGTATTTATCAGAGCTATCTCCAGCTAGGCAAAAGTATTAATGATTTGCAGTTACGTTTCCACAAGACAACGTCCGTCAGATCCACTAGTATACATATAAGTATTACAAAAATTTAATAAAACGAAATAAGGAAACGAAAAACTATTATAATATCCAAAATATAGAAAATGATATAAATTACATGAAAAAAAAGCTTCTACTCAAAGCACGGCTATAATCTAAGAAGAGTTATGGCAATACCACCATTTCCAGCCAAATGCGTTCGGTATCTATGGTAATATAAAATGTTAGTCAGTCATGGATTTATGACCCAGCTGTTGAAAACCTCTCCTAGACCAACTTTGCATAGCTTTACAGTATACATTCCTATTTCGATTTTTGTGTAAACTATAAAATAACAGCTTTTCAGTAAACAAGTTGGTACTGTACTGAATTCATAATACACTCGAAGTACTTGAAACATTTCAAAACATACTTATAATAAACTATTAAAGTAACAATTTTACATTACAACATTAATGATTGCAATTTTTATTATTTGAGGAGACTTTTTTTTACAATTATACTTTAAAAAATAAATATCAATTTATAATAAAATTTTCCAAAAAATAAATATAAAAATAAATTCAAAAACCAAAATAAAATAATTCCAGTATAATAAAAAGTGCGTGAACTTCAAAAGTCTTTGTAATTAAGCCGATAGTATAATTCACAATAAAAAATCTAATGAAGTGCGAGTTTGACTCTCACACAAAGGGAGTATATAAAACATAAATCGTAGAATGCTGAATATATTTTGGAGCAACCGCCACGGAACGAAAGATGACGATAATTGACGAAAGAATAAAGTTTTTGACACGTATAACTAAGGCGGAATGATCTTATCAAACCAAAAGTATTGTCTTAAGTTTTCAAGTATTTAGTCTCATTTTTTAACTTTCCAAATTTTTCACCAATTTTTTTAACCAATTGTAGAGTAATTTTTATCTCCGTTGATCATGTTTAATCTCCATCCCCTCGTTGAGTATTGAATTTATGATGTTACAGCTATGATCAGATATAGCTTGCGAACCTGTTTGAACTATTGAGAAAATCGCTTATCCTGCCAAGCAGCTTTTATGGCAGTCATAAGCAGGCTTTAATCTTTTTAAAAACAAGAGCGGTTCATGGAATGACTGAATAGACTATTAAAAGAGCAGGCTAGTTTTTATCAAAAATTGCATTCACACATTTGAACAGTATTATTGTGTGTTTCTATGGTTTCTTAGAATACATCTGTTTATCCAACGCCTGTTAAAACCAAGTTTAAAAATGTTGTCGCATGGCCAAATAATTTTACTTATAGTGGTTTAAACGTGAAAAAAAGTCTATTTCTTGTAAAGGTTTGAGCTAATCAATGGATATGGGCAAATATCATAAAAATGGGGAAATTTTAATACGGAACCCTTAAATTAATATAATACTTTCCAAATAAAAACAACATATCACACCTTTCTTGTGATTAGATACATAGATCTGAAACCATCATAATAAACCACAAACGACAGAATCGACATATCCCAGATATTTTTATGATGATAGGTATTTGTTGTACTAACGTCTAACTAAGCCTATTGCTAAATCAATTTTATTTTTTTATTAAATATCCAATAAAATTCATAAAATTGACAGTTTTTTTATTTGAGAAGCATTATTTCGATTAACATCAATTAAAATTTTATTGATTTTAAAGTAGTTTTAATAACATATTCGTGTAACTTAAGTTGTTTTGAAAATTCTTTGAGTTGGTTCTTAATTTTGTTGTTTTAAATTTTATTTTATTTAAGCACGTAAATTTATAACTTTTATAACCCAAAAACTATATCGACCCATACGGAATTACGAACAGTGGTACTCTTAAAAAAAACTCTACTCTTAAAAAACAGGCTGGGGAAACAATATATAAGTGATAAATATCAACAGTAATTTACTTTCTTCTTATTTATAGGCAATTTTATTACATAAATGATATACAAATTCCATACCGAACCAAAATGAAATCCTAATATTTTTTTTTCAGTCTGTCTTTTCCTAGGCGGTTTGTTTTTGACTGTGGGTCTATTTTTCGTTATTTGCCAACATGAAAAGCTTTAAAATGAGAGGGAAACCATGAAATTGATAAAGGAGAAATAATACATAAGTTGAAGATGACGGGTCAAGAACCAAGATACGTACAATTTGTTTCATTCCTAAATAGTAATTAATAGTCCTACTTTATATATAGTAATTAGTAGTGAAAACTTGCAAAAACCAAATTCTATATATGAAGATAAGGACTTTTGACATCAACTATCTCAAAAATTTGGTCAATAGCCATTTATCATGAGTAAATTAATCTTCAAGGTAAATTTAGCACGTACAAATCAAATAATTGCATCCACTAATTTATTTAGAAATTCTATGGAAAAAAAATTCAATTTGAAAAATTGAAACAAATTCTCACATATAATACCATTTTGTGATATTACAAAAATTGAAATAATACCAGTAGTCGATCGTTATTCAATTAATATAATATTCAATATCCGTTAAAAATATTACTTTAAATATACGGTTTTCACAAAATAACATCTCTTTACAGAAAAGAAACCTATGAACATTAATGAATTCGGCATCAAAATCAAAAGGTGTTTTTGGTTTCTTGTATACTATTTTTCTAATAGATTTTCAACATATAAAAAGACAATAAATATCTTACAATATCCTGTCTATAATATATTCGGTTGTGTTTATTTGATCTTCAAAACAGTACTTTACCCGTCAAAGTGTATTTTTTTATTCTTAGTTATTACTTAATAGTTTACCTTTTAACTGATTTAACACGTTTCGTGGTTAGTAAATGCTTTTTAAAAAAACTTTCGAAATATTTTCGCAAAAGCATTAAGGATGTATTTGTTTTCATTCCAAGTGAAAATTATCAAAAGGTTTCAAAATATGTCGTTTTTTGAGATTCCATCATAAGAGCCAATGTATTTTATATCGATTTTCTATGACCTTTTTTCTTAAAATATGCAAGGATACCTATGCTGAAAATTAAACAACATTCCTTGAGTAAAAATCTGCCTTTACAAAAAATTTTGCTCCTTTAAATCAAACATCGTTGTCATGCTCATACATCCTTAAAAACGTTTTTCTATGTTTAATTTCAATATTGTTCCTCTTCTTTTCCTTAATTTCCGAATTAGGGTCGACCTTCACCCATCTGTTTACCGAATGAAAGTTATTTTTTATGAAATGTAAAATATTAACAAATATTCCTGTAACGGGTTGCCTTAAAAAATATGGTCCAGACCATTTTTAATATAAATATCAAAACTTGGAAAGCTTGTAAACATTATTTTTGACCAATATTTTGTGGCCAATCATATGCCACCGTAATTGTAACAAAATTATCTTTATCTAGATATGCGAGTCAATGAATTAACAGATGCACGTAATTACTATTTTCAACTTGTATAAATGCGATAATAGTGAACGAAAAAAGGCAAACAACATAGCTGCTGCATATTCTTTATGGCTTTTACTTTCGAGTAGATCAAAATTCGTAAGATATGCAAGTCAGTGAAAAATTTCTAAAAATTTTACTCTTGATATTTTCACTAAAAGTAGTCTGGACCACATTTTTATAGGCAACCCATTGCAGGGATATTTGTTAACATTTTATATTTCATAAAAAATAACTTTCATCCGGTAAACAGATGGGTGAAGGTCGATCCTAATTGGGATCTTAGACTATAATTTGAACTGTTTTTCTTATTTATATGAAAGTAACCTCTCATACTCAAAAAAAGCAAATAGGCAGTATACTATTTTACTTATTGTACAATTTTTTTTAATCGTTTAACCTGCGTGTTTATCGCAATTTCTGAAGTTGTCACATATTTCCCCGTTTAGTCGTGAGGATGGATCTTGTAAGTTTTATTTTTTGTTGATTGAAATTTAACTTAACAAACAATTACAGCAACGTCTTTGTCAGAATTATGGTAGTTTGTTGGAGTTTGCATTTACAAAATAATCTCTAATGTTAACATTAAAAGGAATTTGGAACAAATCATCCGTTGTAGAAAAATTATTTTGCGATACATCTTGAACAAAAGTGGATGTACAATTTAGCCCATATACTATATTTCTTTGAGATTTTTACAAATTTAGCATAACAATTTCGACAAAGGCTCAGCTTTTCGCTATCATAGTTAGTTTCGCTATCATTTCTAATTGTTAGAAACTTCTATATCAAATTATATTTTCAAAAATGTAATCTTAACAAGCCCTGATTTGAACCAAATTTTTTAATTTCGTGGTATTAAATTTTTATACAAACGTTTATGTAACTATACGCAGCCCATACATTGTTAAAAAAATAATTTTCCCTTATATTTTATAGGCTTTATTTATACATATAGATAGCATTTTATAGGCTTTTTGTTCATTCATCTAAATCACTGAGACGCATATTAAGTAACACGTGTTTGAATTTATTTTTGTATTTTAATAACCAAAATCAATAAATAAACATATTTTCAAGTTTTTATTTTAAATATCAAATCGTGAATAGAATTTAAAAAACTGCTTTTTTGATGTGAAAATATGGTAGTTGTTTTTGTCACTTAGTAAAGTAATGAAGTATAGGATTTTATGGCCATTTTAGATATAGTCTAATACAATTAATTTAAATATATTCAAAAAAACAATAAAGTTTATTTCAATAAATTAATGAAAGTATTTTAGTTTATAACCGTTTTTAACGGAACTACAGATTCCTATAAATAAAGTTTCCGAAATGAATATCTGCGTACAAAAGTTCCTTTAAAATATCCCCAAGAAAACAACTCGACTTTAATACTACGGAAATTTTTAAAGAGGTTTTATTTCTCAAATATAGTAGTTTTGTTTAGCTTAGTAGTTCCTGAACTATTCATTATTTTTCCCACGAAACGTAGTTAAATTTATTCAGTATGCTTTGATCCAAAACATAAAATATTCAGGCAGTTTAACTGGGAACCAATCTCTATAAGGTTTGTGCATGGCCATTTCTTCTTTTATGTCGTAATCGGATTATTTTAACAACTTTTTGCGTCTTAATTTTTAAACTTACCTACTTACCGTTTTCGTGCTTTTTTCGAGATTAAAGCGCTTTATGATTTTATAACACTCATATTTCGAAAATGGTGAGTTACACAGTTGCAAAAATAACAAGCACTTCAAAATTTCAATCGTTTTTAAATTAAATATTTGAACAGAATCATACGATAATCGTCAATTTGGTCGATGATAAAATTTTAGCTTAAAAATGCAAAAACTTTGAGGAGAAGAGAAAAGAGTCCAGGGCCAAAAGTTGTTAAAAAATAACCGTTAATTTTGACGATATAAAATTTGCATCCAAATTAGGTTTAGGTTTTGTTTTTTTCCAATCACTTGTATCTCAAAAACTATGACTTTTAGAAAAAAAATGACACGAGATAAAAAAATGCTTATAATACCCTAAAATATAAGATTCAATAACTGTTTTATCAAATTTCATTATTTTTCAGCAGAGTTAGCTTGCCAATTTCTAAACGTGCGCATAGTAGAAGCACACTGTCTAATCAATATGGCTTTGTTCTATACATTTATCCGAACATTTTGAGTCGAGTTCCCTAAAAGTCAAATTATATTAACCTTAAATGCTTCATTTCCTACAGTATAAATAATGTTACTTTCCACCGACCTACTTGTGATTGATGAAATTCTCAAAACAATTTTTGTCCTTATTGCTGAATTGTTCGTGTGTGGTCTTTCTGAGAGTTCCTATACTTTTATTTAACCTTTTTTATAAAATTGAATTACTTACAAGGTTACAGTGTATTTTTTAAAAATCCGAAAGTTACTCTTTCTTAATATATACATTAAACCATGTAAATCATTTAAAAAAGTTAATATAGCAAAAAGAAAAAAATACATTAAAGAATTGTTTCACAATTTTTCAGGAAGCGCAGAAAAAATCACTACATATAGATGGTATGCACCACACACAAACCCTGAGGGCCATATAATTGACTGCACATTACAACGATCAAAGTAAATATACCTAAGGTGTAACTACTCTTATTTAAATAAAAATCGCGTGATTTTTAACGATATCGCTCTTTTTTTTGCTGTTGCTATAACAGACATACCTATATTTTTCCAATTAAATTCATCTCTTATAAAATTGTGTTTTTTTAGTCGTTCATCACCAAATTTTAATTAAAACATAACAATTTTTTCTACTGTATGGCCAATGAGATTGCATTAAACGATTGACCAAGAAAAACTTTGCGAATTTCCGAAGTATCTAGTAGAAATTATTTTTCTGTTAGGTGTATGTATAGATTTTTCAAAAGATTTTCCAAAATATTAAGTGAATTAAATATATGTAGATAATTTTTTAAAGAAAATCGTAGTTGGTTTTCTGAAAACTGTGTGTTGAATGTGTTATCAATTTTGGGGGCGAACACAGTAGAGATACAATAATACGATATTAATACGATATGAACAAATTTTGAAGCAGTCAAAACCAGTCAACCAAATGACAACTTTTCAAATTTTTAATATCTATATTTTAACAATTAATGTTGGTAGATTGGAATACAATTTGTGCTTAGACATAAATTAATTATATTTGAAAAAAATTATGAAATACAGAATTTCTAGTTTTTATACCTTATATATGAAAGATATCAGAGTTTCGTAATTTTAGTCCCAAGTTTGTAACGCATGGAAATATTGATGCAATATAAAAAGAATATCCCAGCCAGAAGAAATGTTATTAAATATCTCTATCGTGGCAGCTAGTAATACATCTCTTAGTAGAAGAATTACTATTAGCCAATTCATGCTGCTGTTCATTAAATTTTAGTCGAAATGCGTAATTATAGAACTCGAACTGTTGAATATATTAACAAGTAAGAACTTTCAAGAATATTTATCCAAGAACCACTTTCAAAAATAATTCTATGGAATCCTTTCACATGTTTATGTTAGTTTAATTTCAATCTCGGTCTCTGTAACACTCTGTATGTATTAAAAGAAAATAATATGTACTGAACAAAATTACATGTTACATAGAGTAAAACCATCAACACTTGATCATTTTATGTATGTAAGTGTGAAATTTAGCAAATATTTGTTCTAGATTTTAACTGTTATAATAAGTGTAGGTCTCTGCGTTCGATTCTTTATGTTTTATATATTTTTTTTGGTTAAAGGTACCTAATTATTTTATCTGTAGTACCTATAAAACTACTACAGGTGATGATATTACAGAGTTTGTAAATTTTACACGACACACTACATACATCTTGTTGTGTTCAACAAAACAATTATTATGTAAATTACATTGAAACAACAATTTTAGTTAAGTATCCAAATTGATGAGTACATAATAGGTTCTGTACGATTAGTACATATTGCCGTGTTTTCTTCAGCTTCTGCTAAAGTCACTACCAAAACCGCGAAGTAAGCTTTGAGAACCATAGTAAACCTTAAAATCTTCGGAGAAAATATTTCCAGAAATCGATGTAATTTTCCACATTTTCCAAAATATTATCTAGAAAAACCGACCTTCTTTTTTATCTGAATGTAATTGAAATTTTCTGTTAATACATTTATTAAATTTGTCTCTCGTAATTTTTGGATCTAATATACTACTTTTAATTAAAATTAAAAATTATATTTTCTCCAAGAGTCCTCTGATCTTGAACATCGTAAAATTCAATAAACAATTTTCCCCACAATATTCCAGAAAACTATGTTTAGGCTGTTTTAAATTTGAAAGAAATGGAATCACTGCAGTTTATCAATTTCAAAACATATATTCTTGATAGAATTGTCAGTCCAAAATAACGTTAGTTCCACCATTTAATGAAACAAGGGACAAGCATTGAATTATATTCAAAATACAGCATCCTAGAAATTACACCTAGACGGTATGAAAAAAGAGTACTAAATTACATGTACTGCAATTTTGTTGGGTGTTAAATGTATAAGTAAATTTTTTTAATTAAATAAAATAATAATATACCTAGCTTACTATTTTTATTTTGGGTACACTAAAATGCTTCGGTTTTTGATGTAATGAATGGGTAAATTTTAAAACTTTGTAGGATTTTATAGTCAACGTTCACAGAAATAATGTAAGCCAAGTTTGCATTTAATTTCATGTCACTTTGATCTTTTCGAAAATAAAAATAACTATTATTATAATTTTCAAAGATGTCGGAAAAATTTACGTACATCTATGTCATCATAATGTCTCTGTGGTCCCGTCAGTATTAATCACACCAACTAGAAGATATAAAGTAAAATTCTGCCTTTCCAATAAATATTATTTTCTCCAGTCTCCTTCCTAAGTGCACGAATCGTCCATAACCGCTTATCCAATAAATAAACTTAAATTTTGGAAACTATTTTCGTTCTGTCTAGAGGATGGGGGTTAGAAAAAATAAAGTGTCCGACATCGACTGCCACTTTTCTTATAGTATTCTCCTGATGTATTATTAATAGAATCTCAATGATGTCATGATGTTGTGGTTAAGATGCCTGATCCTGATGCAAAAAGTCAAGAGGTCGAAACCCACCCACGAAAATATATCTTTTTTTAAATTTTTAATTCCGAAAAAAAATAAAATTTTTTGTTTTTAAATAAAGAGAACGTAAATTATAGCGGAAGGAGCATAGTTCCACACAACACTTCATGGTCTTTTACTCTTAAAAAATTACTAACAATTATTTCATTAATATCGTTTTGCCGATCCAAGTTTAATTTCGACTACGGTACTAAAGTCTAATAATGTAAGTTCATAAGGAGTATGCTTCAATTAAATGAGTAAAAATTTACGTAAGAGTAGCCAAATTACAGGAAATTTTTCGTATTTTTATTTAGTACTGTTAGTGACATCAAAAAAGTGCGAAACTATAGAATAAAGTACAAGTTTTATTATAAAAATTGATGATGAATTTTTTTGATAATTTCAATTTGTAAATAATACGTGGATGAATCCGTTGTGATACGTACGATACACGACGAATCAATATCATGATATAATGACGTATTCAATAATAATGTATATTAAAAACAGGAACCTGTGTTTATTTTTATTATTTATTATTAAATAAATAATAATAATATATTTTGAGTTGAAGTTTGGTGTTATTTTTTTCCTCTATATTCAAAACTTCATTCGCCTTTAGTTCAAAAGGAAATTTTTTTTTTAAGTTTAAAAAGAACCCATTAAACTTATATGTACCTTGAAGTATTTCTACCATTTAACAAAACGTACTATTTCGAAGTAGCTTTTTCTTAGATTTTAGAAACTACGATAGTTGGCTCTGGAAATCCGAATATTTAATGGCGTTTTGCTACGAGAGTCAGCTTTTGGTTTTTGGTAGATTCAATATACAAATTTGGAATACCATTTAATTTTAAGAAAAAAGGACATAGTACTTACTAGTCAATAGAACAAAGTTCCTATTAGATCGTGGGGCACCCAGTAGCAACTACGTTTTTCTCGCTATAATTTATGTACTTTTAATTTCAAAAATTTTAATTTATTTTCCTATGACGAGTAGACTAGACCACGGCCCTTGTATAGCCCATATTCGTCGAACGCGCGATAAAGAGTATAGTATCAATATTTTACTGAGCATTTGGTATTTTACAAGAATGGAAATATCTCTCAAATTTGGAAATCTAATGAAGTCTAATTTCTATAATTCAGCTCAATATTTTACTTAAAAGCAGGATTATATTCCCTTCCCTAAAAGCGCTGTAAAATGAGAGCAGGCAAGCTTTGTTTGTAACTGTCAAAATATGGAGGTTGTGTCGGGTTTATGAAAGATTTTTTTTCGACATAATGTGTATTGTCATTATATAAATTCATTTATATTCTCCCGCCGATTTTAATATAAAATACCTGTACGTTTCATTCTTGTTATCGTAGTGAACTTGAAAACCTGAAGTAGTCAAAATCTGCGGTGATGGATAATTAAATCAACTTTTCATATAAAACATAATTGTGTTCGATTTTTCAACTCTTTCAGAAATTTGTTAATAAAACCACCAATTTTTTTTGTCAAACACCCTGTACATTGATATTTATTATGTGTATACATATTGTATCCAATGCATAATCAATAAATAACCTTCTGGCAAAACAAAAATTTATATCTGAACTGTAAGTTCAAATTGATTTTTTTGATTTCACATCCTGATTACATGCAAAACGATTGTTTTAATCATTCAATCAATTGTAGATTTTAAGGGTGATTGCAGAACAAGGTTGATTGATTTTATAGAAATTAATTTAACTGACATAAAATTTTTCGAAATCAATTCAATTAACTTTTTATTAAAAAGTTTTAAAGGAAGATACATTTGTCACGAATGATTCCGCTTAAGGTTTTTTATTTTCTTACTAGTTAGTTTGGGAGCTTAAATAAATAAAGTCATTGAAAATCAGTGGCCAAGTTTTTCAAATAATTTAGTTGAAATGATATTTTGGAAGTATTATATTAATGAAAAGAATGTTTTTTGTGAAAATTGTAATCTATTGAAAAATTAAGAATGATTTTGTGAATAATTTTCTCTAATGCACTTCTCTGAAACTATTGAAATTATTTTCTTGACAAATTTTACCATAAACGCATAATATTTTCTATCAATACGACTGAGTACTTCAATGAACTAGAGAACACCAAAAAATAATAATTCATAAGTGAAAGTATAGAATAAGGATGATACAAAAAATTCTGTATGGAAGTAGGTCCCTATTGCATACCGGGATGTTAAATCGTAAGGAGCCGTTTCCTTCATTACTGACCTAATTAATCTGACGATCAATTCATAGATGAAATGATTAATGCATAATATAGATAAAAACTTGCAGTTATTTATGATAGTTTAATGTAAAAACAACAATCAAATTTGTTATAATATTTCGACATATTATTTAGTTGTAAGAAATACTATACTGATATTTTTTAAACGTTTCACCTTTTTATAAAACAACGATCATTTTACTATCATTTACCCTACTAGTTGAAAAAATTGATTAAAATGAATCGAGTTTTCTGACTTGTCGCATCGTTTTTAAAATCCATACTTTTATAATGTTTAAATTGAATTATATCGACATTAATGTAAAACAAATGTTTGGCACATTTTTATATTTAATTATATGGTTTCATGTTATTGAAATCAATTACATGTCAAATAATTTATCACATAAAGTTTTTGTATAATATCACAATATATCAGAAGAAAAAACTTAAATTTTGGTCGTAAGTAAATTCATAGAGTTTAAAATTAGATTTAAGCTCTCCATTTCAAAAGCGAAGAGAAAAACTAGAACGATTGACAATTTACTTGCTATTTGAACTAACTCCTTAAACTAACGAAATCTTATCCTTTATGTAGAAGTACGTTACAGGAAGATACTCATCCTGCGATACCTTGAAAATGGTTTGATAGTTCACATCATGCAATGTACATCGTATTTTGAAAAATGCCCAATCAGTTTTCTATTTGTATTTCAATAATCACATTTTTGGAAATTATCAAAATTAAAATATATTTCATTGGCGATGATTCAAAAGTATGTAATAAAAAAAAACTGTCGCTAAAATACATGCAATGGTCCTAGTAATTTTTTAATTGAAGTTTCCCATTTTTTAAAATTATTCATTCATCCACTTCATAAGAGCAGCCCCGACCACTGTGCTATATTATAATTTCTCTCAGTTTATTTGTAAAACCGGAATATTTGTCATCAGCTTTTATTCTTGAGTTAAAAAAGCATATATACATAAGAGAACAAAATGAATGGTTCCAAAAGAAATTTTATTGGCTGTAGTAGCTAAAACAGTCGTAAATTTTTATTATAGACAAAACTTGTGAAATTTACTGATTGATTTATAAACAGAGATATTAAAATGGTGTTAAGTTGAATTAATTTAATTAATATCGTGTTTTTATTTACTTGCGGATCAGTAAGATTCTTCTCAGTAAATAAATAAATACCAAGATTATAATCTCAGGGCACTTAATGAATTATTAAATACATACTATCAATTTATTGATGGATATATAACAGTGTCTTTTAAATACCAATCATATTTTTAATATACCTATAAAATTATTATTTCGTGTATCCATATTTGGGATAATTTTATGTAATTGTTGGTATGAATACCAAAATATTTGACTTTCTACCCCGTTTTACATAAAAAAGTTGTAACTTTATATTTGTAATTCGAATTATTTTTGAATAAATTAAATTTCATTGACCCCGCCTTAGAATTGAAGATATCATTGTCTCGTTCAAGAGTGAAAAGCCTATTAGGCCCAGGAATCGAAAACAACGTTGAGTTTGGAATAGGGCACTTAAGGCCTTAATTATAAAAAGATTCAGGCGAGTATATAGACAATTGGGCAAAAACAATTTTACTCATGAATTTTTACTATAGAAAATCGAAAATTGATTCTTAATTACTGCTAAACATTCAGTTATCGAAATATCTCTTAGATGCGTCTTACTCAACGCCTCTTAGATGCGTAAAGTTTGATTCAGGCGCGTATATAACTAGTGCATTACAAACCCATTGTGATAATCAAATTTAGAATTTTGTGATAATCAAATTTTGGATTTTTCCCATTAAAATACCCTAGAAGCATGATTTTTAACAAAATCGGATATAAATAATTTTCACGATTTTTTGTAATTTCTAGGAGGGGGTACCCTTTGAAAAATTTCGCAAAATCGAAAGAAAATTTGGCATTGGTGTTGGACAAAAATCAGTTTTCTGTTGACTCTCGAAAATCGAAAAATCATTTAAAATTACTCTCAGCTTTTTACGAAATATGTCTTACTCAATCATTATTTCACACAGAAATTTTGATTCGGGTGCATACAATCAATTTATTTGTAAATGTTTGTCATCTTTTCAAGTTAATTTTCGAAGTTCATGGTCAAAATACCTTAACTCAAAATACGTAAACTTAGAGATAGTAAGTATTTGGTACACAAACTGACAATACCTGTATAAACTCTTATCAATAGACAAATTTAGGAATTATAAGAAAGCTTCACCCTAAATACTTAACACGTTAGAAAAATGACATTAACAAACTACCAAGTGTCAAGGAACAAAAAAAGGAACGTCTAGCAACTTTCCTTATGTAGCTTGAATTTAATATAAGATTAAGACAATTTTTTTAACACTTTTTATGAAAAAAAAATTGGCTTGAAGCAAAATAATGTGTTAAACCGCTGTAAATAATTATATACATTTAAAAGTTTTTGTATGTAATTTAGACTCTTCTTCCACTATAAAAAATAACGCAAATTATTTTGCACTCGATATTTTGTTTCATGTACACATATTATACGCGTCCCATCATTTACAAAATAAATTGATTGCGTTCATTTTAGGACATCGTACCAAAAATATAGACGGTCTATATAATCTAACCAAATAAGAAAAGAAGCAAAACATGAAACGGGCTTCAAAAAATGCATAAAATAGTATTTAAGTAATTTCAGGGTAACAAGTAATAAAAATATTTTTTCCATTTGGTAAATGAATTATGTTATAGCTTGACAATATAAAACGAAAAGTACGAATAAAAATTGTCGATATCTGGCGTAAATTTCAAAATATTAAAATTGAAAATTTTTTTTATGAATTCAGCTTTCGGTATTCCGAAAAACCAAGGCAAATATCGAAAAATTTTAATCTTATTTTTCATCAAAGTCGAAAGTTAGATAAAAATAATTTCAATCCTAAATTTGCTCCTACATCTCTTATATGGATGGAGACAGTTGAATTTTTTTTCTTTTCTACGTCATTGCTAATATGTTTACTTTCTATTAAAAAAGAGTTTTTTTTAAATTTGTTTTCATTCGTTTCACGTGAAAATTATCAAAAACTTTCAAAATATGTCACCTTATGAGATTTCTCCATTAGACCAATGTATTTTATATCTATTTTCAATGATCTTTTCTTAAAAATTTACCATGGATAGCTAACCTGAAATTTTAAATTCAGATTCATTGAGTAAAAATCTACCTCGAAAAAAATTTTGAGCATTGTTGTCATACATTGTTGACATTGTTGTCATTGTTGACATACTACTGGTGCCAGCATCTTTTAAAATCTCACTAAATGATTTACTTAGTGACCACCGTTTAAAGTTCGCCCATGAATTGATTTCTACCTATAGAAATGACGCCTGATTTTCCAAGTGACAACCAAGATTTTATACTTCGAAATCATCGGAATAACGGAATAAGTATCTGATCGTTTTTATCATAACTGATTTAACTTCATAACATAATTTTTGTTCAACTCCTGTTAAATGATAGTACCATATAATTGGTTAAGCTAGATAGTTTTTGAGACACTCACTCTCTAAGTATTTGATCGTTTCTGACCTTTGATGGATCAGGATTGATACACATTTAATTGATTTTATTGGTATGATCATCAATAAATAAACAAAATATTCTCAAGTGGAATAATTTTTAATTTTATTACCCCAGGTCTTTTATTTGTACAGTAAGACAAAACGTAATTTTTATAATATTGTAGATATAACCTCAATTTTTTTACTCTTATCACAGAAAATGTTTTATTTCTTAATCATAATTCAATGATTTATGCTTGTTCCGATAATTAAAGTAGTTTTGAAACTAACTTAAAATGTTTGAAGAATTTTAAAATATATCTCAATTTAATTAAAAACGAGAATGTAAAAGTCTCCGCGATAAATCGATTGATTTTAGCAGGAAAATGTTACTTTATAAGGAAAGATTTCAGATCATATTTGCAAATTGTTTACGTTCAAAGAGTTCTCAAAAACTGACTGAGTTTTCTTTGTCATTATCTGCGAAAGATTCCGATTTTAAAATAACTGAAAACTAAAAATTATTGAACAATGTAAATTAAACCCTTCCAAGAGTACTTAAATATGTTTTAGGGGTAAAAAGTTCCAGGCCCAGGCAGGGTCATCAATAAATCTATGAATAAACAGTATTTTTTAAAAAGGTCATACTGTCAAGTAAAACGTTCCCATGTTTCGGTGTAAAAGATTTTGACCAGAATATTAAAGGTACCTTAAGGACGTTCCTCGGCAAGGACATATAATTCGAAACCGAAGTCTCAAGTATAATCTTTGAGGAACAATCTTAATATGTCTTTTTTCTGACAAATGTAAGAAGAGTCTTGTAGAGCATCATACTATAACCCTATATGTAGGTATTATGTTTCACAGCGTCGTAGTTTCAGTTTTGAAAAGCTGTATAATAGTGCGACTTTCCAGAAATTTCAGAATTTCAGAAATTTCGGAAATTTCAGAAAAGTTGAGCTTTTCAGATCAAATCTATCTTACATATGGATTTTGAAAATATGGCATTGCTTGCTTTATCACTTAAAATCTATGACGTCGTCTCATATTTTCGACCTTTTTTTTTTTTAAACAATAACACTTTTCAGCTGTATTGAATTAGCCTTTTTCCTCTGAAGCTTAAAAAATCCTAAGAAAATAAACTAACTAACATACATAAGACAAATTATAAACATTATCATATTATCATTAAATCCGGACATACAATAATTAATAATTCCAGGCCTTTTTCCTGCCATTTAGAGGATCTTTTTTTAATCTTCAGAGGAAAAAGGCTAAGTTATTCCTATATGACTTTGGATGATCTATTAATCTTCCCTTCTATATTGAACATTCAAAATTCGTGGGTTTCAAAAACAACAACAACAACAACAAAAACAACAATAACAACAACAACCAAAACAAATGACAATAAAAACAAATAATGTAACATGACTTAGATAAACAAAAGACACCCCGTCATGATATTTTAATTCGAAACATTTTATTCTACGTGTGTTTTTTTTTTTTTTAATAAAAGTTGGTGTATAGTTAGCTGTGTATATAACACCGGAAACACGTGAATACAGTGACAATCAACCAAGAACCAACAACCACCACCATCACTAAGATACATAAGCATCAAATGACAACTTTTGGACAAATGACTGGTGACATCCAGACTGATTGATGTCTCTCGTTGACTTAAAACAATAAAAATATCATTCAATTCGATTATGTATTTTAATGTTTTATTTCAACAAATATTTTTTTAAGTACAGATTGTGATTCTTACAATGTTCGACCAGCTAATCATTGTGGTTTAAAAAGAAGATACAGTTTTAAAAAAATAAATAAAAACTTGGGAAACACGCTTTTATTGAAATTCGCACTCAAATGTACAATATACGTTTCCTTAAACGTACGACCAGGATATATACTTTATTGATCTTTACTAAATTAATACCTACCTATAAAGTTTCGTGACAAGAATTTGCGGTAGGTAATGAACTTTGACACAACTGTGACAGAACAGTTTGCTACGTTAACTTCGTTGACACCGACTCCAAAAATAACAATAATTACTACATTATATTATCGTTATTGTTTTACTTTATGGTGCATTTTAATTTGTTTTTTTATTTTGTAATTTTTAGTGAATCTGAAGTACATTAACTAATTTGTCTCTAAAAAAAGAATAATCAAAATCGGTTGGCGTGATATTAAGTTGTTCGTCCATTTGTCGCGCACATACTTAATGAAATTTAAGACTTAATGGTTTTCTCATGGATGCCATTGTCAGAACTGGACTAAATTGAAATGGGAACACATGGGAAGCACCACCTTTCAAATAAAAAAGAATCATCAAAAGCGGTACACCTAGTCGAAAATACTGAGGTAACGAACATTAAAAAAAACAATTGCAGAAGAATTAAGAACCTTCTCCTCTTTTGCATTTGGTTAAAAAGAAGGAACTCTGTATATAAAAAAATTTAAATAAATGTGTTGAAATCGACAACAAATAATCAATTTTGACTACTGATACGATTTACGTCGGCATCAAACGATAATATCACTAAGATGTTGCTCAAAAGTTCGTTATTAATTTCATTTGCCACTTCTGTTGAATCGGTTCTATTCGTTGTGTGCGTAGTTATGGTAAGGACAATAAAATCAATGCCATCGCTTCCAGTGAAAAATTTTGGCGATAAAGGAGGCTGTTATGACTAATTTGCAATTCTTTACATGTTAATGTTAAGGAAAATGTCAAATTAAAATTATTGAAAAACACTAAGTAATTAAACTAAATGCATTAAAAATTGTGAAAATAAGAAATCAAATTGCACAAATATTATTTTTTAAATGAAAATTATGATAATTATTTAATTAAATTTGTGAGACAATGATATTAAATTTTCAATGTAAGTCATAAATGCAATCCATACAATAATTATATATGCATCCGTACAATTATATAATTAAAGTAGTGTATCGTTACCATGGAAACGCCTGCAATAAAACTCACACACGGTGCGAATAGTTTCCCTTGAATTTTATTTCATGCATTATTGTTTCTATAAAAATACACAGTTTGTTTGACCAACAAGTAACGTGTATGAATATGAATATGTAAATTCATAATGCCTTTTAGGCATTAACAATATTGTCAAAAAAAAAGTTATGATTAATGAATTATCAATGGTATAAAATTAATTTTATATATAAGATGGTTTGTTTGTTGATTTAACCAAAGATAAAATATGAATACAAAACTTGTCTTTAAAATGAATTTACAAACAAAAAATGTATGTACTTTCATCGTCTTGCCGCAGTATCAATCCTAGCTACTCAAATTAATCCCTCAGTAAAACACACTGTTGCACATATTCCTGTTGAAGAAATTGGGGCTATGCCTCCGGTGGAGAAAATTATAAATTATATTCCATTGTTGAAGTATATCATATAACAATTAAGTCCAATCATTTCACGTTATTTTCGGCACAAATAATTTTAATCTGAGGAGGATATTGAATATTTGAAATAGACATTATATGAAATATATTATATATAAAACTGTTACCCGCCCGCTTTGCGTGGCGTAAAATATACCCGCTTTGCTGGGCAACATCCCCACTTGCACCCCTCCCTCCACATTTCCTTGCGTTGGATAACAGTTTTGTAATGTACACGTCATGCTCTTTTATTTGATACCCCACTTAGGTATATTTGTAAATATTCGATATTTCCTTCCCACTTTCTCGCTACACCTTTCTACCCTCCGAAGGTTAAAAAAATTTCTAAATGTAATTTAAAACATTCTGACCAAGTTTTGAACTATTAAAAGCCATAATTGAAAAATATGAATTTTTTATTCATGAACACCCCCGCAACCCCCCCTTGTGGGTGGAATTTCGTAAAATCCGTTCTTAGCTGACCTCTACTTGGCAAAAGGAATATTCCTGCCAAATTTCAAGTCTCTAGGTCTTATAGTTCCAGAGATATCGTGATGAGTGACTATCTATCTATCTATCTATATCTATAGAAAGTCTCCTATATATTTATAGATTGAAAGAAACCCACGCCATAGAATTAGATTTGATCGATTCGTTTGTGGCATGGTAGCTCCTAAGCGGATGAACGCCTGTTTTGTTTTACTTTGAAAGGTTTTTTTATAGAGAGTATTCTTTGCTATTTGTCAGGAAATTTACTTAACCATCTCAAGACCATTGCTTCGTTTCTAATTGTTTCGAGTACGAAATTCTAAACTCACACTTGAAACTGAAACAGAAGCTTTTAATGAAAAACTTCGGTCAGATATCCAATATTATCCATCAACCATGACAAAACAGGTTTTGTTATTTTTATTTCTTCTCCGACTAGCTTGTTTTTACACCCAAACTAAAAAAAGGGGTTTTATAAGTTTGACCGCTATGTGTGCATGTCTGTCTGTCTGTGGCATCGTAGCGAATAAACGGATGAAATGATTTTGTTTTTTTTGGTTTTGTTTGAAAGGTAATTTAATGGAGAGTGTTCTTTGCTATGAGTGTTTAACTGCGACTTGAGGGTTCCGTACCCGAAAAAACTGAAATTGGTGATGATCTTCCAAATCGGCTCAGTTTGGAAAAGGCTTTAAGGGAAAAGGCAATTCAATGGAGAGTGTTCTTGGATATGTTTCAAATGCGAGTTTAGGGTTCCGTATCTGAAAAATTTGTCGGGTTTTTTTTTAAATTTTATAAATTTCAGTTGTTATGTCTACAGATTATCATTTAATCTAGACTGGCAATTTTTTTAGTTCCAATTTGTCCTGATGTCGTATTGTAGAAATAAATTATCGATTGACGGATTAGCTCTAGAATGGATGGCTTTCACCTAGTTGTATGAGTAATCATAATGGATTCTGTTCATCCTCATAATTGTTCATAAAGAGCTCAATTTTCTTACGCCAGCTTTTTTTAAATAATTGATCAAGAGAGTCTCCAGCCATACATACATACATTTCTTACATTTAAGGTTTTGTTCTATGTCTAACGGTTTACAAGATGGGTCCTACGGACCTGAGACCCAATTGATCTAGATTGCTTATTTACGAACTCGACCTCACTTTTTACGTCCAGAGCACGCTGTAAAAATTTCAATTTGATATTTTTTTACGTTTTTTCAGTTATTGTGTTGCCAGACGGACAGACAGAGAGTCAGACAACCAGAAATAGACTAATAAGGTGATTTTATGAACACCTAAATCAAAATTTTGTTCAAAGCATCAATATTTTCAAGCGTTACAAACTTGGGACTAAACTTAGTATACCTTGTTATATTTCATACACATGGTATAAAAATATACTTTTCTAATATTTAATAAATAATTGTACATGAATAAACTTTTTTCGATAGAAAAAAATCACGTTCAACGAACATTATAAATGATATTTTTGAGTGAGTGACTTTACACGTATTAAATAAAATATTACTAATATTTATTTGATCATTAATTATTCCATACATGAAATTGAAATAGATGACCGGATGCGTGTGATATGTTTGATATGTTCATTTGTTTCCGGTGTAGTTAGGTATCGCGCTAGTATCTCTTTGAATGGACAATAAAAATATATATATATTTACTTATATTCGTATTATAGTTTTTAATGTATTATTATTTTTATTATTCCTTTTTATACATATCAGACGACGTCTGGATCGCACCCTAAAGACAATACTTAATATGGATAACATATTGTATGATGCATCCGTTTTTTAAGACCTCCTATATGTTCGTTAACGATTTATGAACAAATTTATACAATGGACTTTATCGTATAATTTTTCAAGATAGGTAATAAAGATTTTTCTGCGATAATATAAATCAGTTTTTGAAATTGTCAGTGTTTATCTAGTATTTTAATTGATTTCCCCAAATAAAGACTTGCAAAGTCTTCAAAAAATTATTATTATTAAATGCTAACCGGTGTTAAATAACATATTAACTTTTATAACAGACATTTTAATTTCCTTACAAAATTCGGGTCAAAAAGCTTGATTTGATACATATCGATATCGCAGATGGATTGCTTAATCATCTGATTTGGATAAGTGTCAGTTATTTTAAAAACAGTCCCACTATCCAAAACAGCTAAAACGTGGTTTTAATTGGTAATTTAAACTATTATTTAACAAAAAAATGTATTTCCTATTAAAATACAATTACTAAGAATTAATTAAAATTATATAAAATTATTAGGGCCCTAATTAAGTGATTAAATATTTAATTGACACCTGTGGGTATCAAGTAAATATAAAATTGTCATTATATAATATTTTATGTCTAATTAGAAGATTTTGATACATATTTTTATTAAAAATGTACCAAGTATTATATTAATTAGATTAAATATTAATAATATTTAAGAATATTCAGGGTTCCGTTCAAAAGAATGCCACATATGAGGTAGGTATAAGGAAATGTCACGGCCGCCAAACAAAAAAAGTGAATAGTTTTGCCTCTTAGTTATTTTTTCCGGCATGGTATTTTAATCAACGGCACAAAAATATGCAAAGGCCAATTAACACGAAGAATGCGATCAGGAAGATGCACAATAGAACACCCTGCTGTATCAGTGTCCGATATTGGAAAGTAAGCGTTCTTAAATTATGAGGTACAATTGAAATAAGATTAAAATTTAATGTTTACGAAGAAATGTTTCAAACAAAAGTTGTTTATTTTTTATGAGAAACATTTTGTTCTATCTCTAACGGTGTACAAGGTGGATCCAAGACCCAATTGAACTATGTTGCTCATTTACAAATACGACCTCACTTTTAGGTCCTGAGCACGTTATAAAAACTTCAGCTTGTTATTTTTTTCAATTTTGCGCTATCGTGTTGACAGGCAGACAGGCGGACAGGCAACCGAAAATGGACTAATTAGGTAATTTGTGACTAAACTTAGTATTAAAAGATGTATTAAAAAATGCCCATTATTAAAAAATGTCCATTAAAAATTTAAAAAAATAATAAAATATTCAAGGGATTAAGACAAAATCATGAAAATGCATAATTTGTAAATGACCAAACCGTTTAACCAGGAAAAGCAAAATAAAACAGCGGGCAATTATTCTAAAGACAATTTTTAAGTTGGTCTGACAGTGACCCTTTTACCCTGGTGAACCGGTCATCTTTCAAACAAAATTTGATTAATTGGTTTTGATTGGCTTGTATTTGGCTAGAAGAATATCAAAATAAACTAAAGAATTTCTGGCTTAGGGGTATGTAATTGTCGTTATTGTTCATTTATGATTTTTAGTTATGGCGTTGAGATTAGGGTCTAGGTATGTTTACATTTTTAAAGTGGCGAAATTTTTTTAATAATTTGCAGCTACAGAATCTTAGTATAGAATATTCAGACTTAGCAGACTATAATTCGAAATTAATTAGCACTATACATAAATTATAACTAAAAAATGCGTTTATGAATCGTTGCTTAATATTTTTTCTAGTTAATTAGTAGAAATCATTTAAATTATAGTGTAGGTATATCGCTCATTATATTCAAAGCTTACTTTTTTGTGTGTATTTTAATGTTGACAGAGGCATTAGCTTCATAAATTCTATAAAATTTTTAGTGGCTTGGAAAGATGACCTTAAGACCTGCTGTGCTAAGTAGCACCTGTCATGCCACTTATTTTTTATTCATACATTCAAAATTAATTTGGTAATAAATTTTTTAAGCTAGATTGGTTTCAATAAATGATTATATTTGCACTTTAAATATTTTTTGTAAGATATTGCTGATAAGTATAAAGAATTTAACTGCGAATATACAAAAATGCTTAGCTTTTCAGAAACTGATCTGAAAATAGTTAATAATTTAAGCCGGGAAAAAAGCAGTTCGTTTGAAACAGTTCATTTGAAAGAGGTTCAATCACAATTGGCTGAATTTCCTTATTACCTACATAAGGTGGCGCCTGAATCACTTATACGAATAATTAGATGACTAGAACGGGTATAAGTAAAGGAAATAATATAATCGCGAACAGGTTGTTTAGAATTCGTGTTAATAGCTCCCTTAGCTCTAAAATCATTAGCTGCTGAGTGTTTGAATTCGAATTAAAAGTTCTTACTATAACTGTTGCGCACGCTTTGTTTACTCAGCGATATTCGAAATTTTTGACACCTAGCATAGCTCAGAATCCATTACTTATCAATAAAATATTGAAATTTTAGTTTAAGAACCGCTTTAGTTTAAGATCATCTATTTGCGCATCTTCTTTTCTTCAAAGTGGTGATATCGAATTTTTTCGACTTTTAGATTTCAATATAATCATATTTGATTATCAATATTAATTAGTTTTTAAGCATACATAGAAATAATAAAGTGTTAACATCATAAATTTATTATTAAAAGTAAAAACATATTGAATCCTTATGTTTATTCAAGAAATGTGTATCCCAGTTCAGAAATCTCGTATAAGAACACAGATATGTTTTCCCATTTCAAAGTGTTTTGTGTGTGTGTGTGTGTGGGAAAAAGACTTAAATTAAAATCCAAAAGGCGAATATTATTCCTACCAGAACGAATCATTTCAGACCATATCACCATTGTCCTTAAACAAACAATTCAGACAAAATAAAATACTGCACAATGTTTGTTAAAATTATTAAAATCAATTCAAAACAGCTCAGATGATCTAAAGACGAGAACAATAGAGATATCAAAACATCAATAGATTCATTATAATAAATTATAATTTTCTTAATCAGTTTTTGCACATCGTTTTTAGACCTAATAATATGTCTGTCTTTTTCTAATGCAAAGCATTATCACATCAGTATAACAAGGACGACAATATACATGATTTACTTTTATAAAAAGTATAACCTTCTTAATTTGATTTCGAAAAAAAAAATACCATCCATATTGATTAGGTATTGAACGTCGCGCCGTATTGTTTAACATTTCTATACGTCTCTTAAGAATACAGTGTGTTTAATTTGAATTTTTGTACATAAAATCTCAAAGGAAATGTTTTATAAATCTAGAAGGAAGATATATCCACGACATAAAATTATTCCGGGGGGAGTTGAGAATCAGTTTAACACGACTAATTCGTGAAATGAGCAGAAAGGTAGCGATCGACCTATATGTAACTGGCAGAAAATTTTGTCCATCTATCTTCAATCTTACTGGAGTTATACTTGAACTAAATGAAAGAAGGTCAGCGATACTTGATGAAAAGTGGTAGATATTTTTTGCTTTTCTCTCAAAAAAAACCTATCCAGAATTTAAAAAATTTGTAGGGCTTTTGCAAAAAAAAAGTAAAAAAATAAGCAATGAAAACAGAAATTGTTTTAGAAAATTGAGATAATTAAAACATGACAGGACAAAATCGTTAATATTTTCAAAAGCTTCTATAGAATAGTACAATTCCAATTTGATTTTTTAAGGGAGTTCGATTTTCGCGTAAAAAGAATGAATTCTACATGACCAACAAAGCTGTACCTATAGCCTACGTCGATGCTCAAACGATCAGCAAAATAAATATTTACTAATTTCATACTGTACATACTGTACAATGATTATTTATTATGAATTACATCATGTTTTTCACATAAATTTTTATTTTCTATCGCATCTGATGGTGATTTAATTAATGGTCACTAACTTTAAATTAAATGTAAAAATAAATATTTGCAACAATACCTATTTATATAATACAAAAAATAAAAATTTGGTGTAAGTTTCGCGAACGACGTCTATGTATAAAAAAGAATGCTGCACTTAGTTATCGGATAAGCACTTCTATGATTTAAGATTTAATTTATTCCATAAATTGGTACAGTCAATTATTTCAGCCAATCAAATTATGAATATACATTCGATAATAAGTTGTTAAGCTTACATTTAACTCATTATTTGACTGCATCGAAATCTGAGTTACATACTTTTGCACCGAAAGCACGCATAAGACCATTATCCGTCGTTAAGAGTAGTGGCATTTCACCTATATAAATCCAATTTCAGATCAATACTTTACTTAACACATTCAACCCACTAAAATTCAAAAATATTCCCAAAATATTTTATGTTTCACACATATAATTGCTGATTTTGTAAAAATTAGTATAGTTGTCAGCAAATCATTCCCGTACAATTCCATTTAAGGTTGAGGTAAAAGAGTATCCCTAGTCACATATCTGTGTTGAAATAGAATGGTGGATAGCTTCTATATAGAGGTGTAACATTTTAAAAAGCATTATATTAATAATGCAGCCTATACAATTTGTAAACCATATTGTTAGTCATTTATTTAATATGTTCTACGAAGAGTTCTTACGAACGTTCTTATGCACAAAACAAAGAGGGATTGTATATCTGTATACATAAACTCAGTCGGTCAGACTCATCACTTGAAGTTACACACCTAGGCATAGTAATACTAGGCAGAGCGATTCATATACTTTTTGTGTTGTAAAATTTGTGCCAACTTGTGCCAAAAAGACAGCCTCTGATTTAAAGATAGACTTATCTTTGTTCCACTGTGAGTGATGAAATATGCCAGAGATAACTATACCGTAACTTTCTTTATATCTCTTTCTATTATTGGAATGTGAATTTCATCGAATTTGAATCTATGTATACAATCCCTTTAGTAACACACGAGTATAACACACTGTAACACACCAAACACACAGTACACATCCCCTCTTTGTTTTATACATAAGAACGTTCATAAAAACTCTTTTTTCTTCATATATGTTATATGGGCTAAGGAGATAGTTTACAATCGATATAGAAAGTACTATGTTAAATTATGCTTGTGTCTTTGTTTAATGATTTTACGAGGCTTATGCTTTTTTTTCAAGTGTATGCGTACTATTGTTTGAATTATATTATTTGAAAGAGTTATTTACGTTAAGACTTGTAAATGCAACGTTTCAGAATTTTACATATACTAGATTATTCTTTTAGATATCGGTAGTTTATTCTTTGTAAAATCACAATTTAAAAGATATTAATGCCCGATTCAGATGTAATTTTTGTATTTGTGCATATTTTGTATTTGCAGAAATTTTTTTACAAAACTGCAATAAATATCAAATAAATTTAAAGTTCATAATCGGCACAAAAATTTGAATAAATTTATAAAACGCAATAGAGGTTCCCAAAATACTTTTTATGGCATTTTTCAAAATGATAACTATATTCACATGAATCTATACCGACACTATGTCTATAGAAAATCAATTTATATATGGATGCATATGTATAGCTCTGGCAATACATCAATACTACTGTTTTGGAGCTACCCAGTGAAATGAAGGAAGCCACGATGGCGTCTATGCTCCGTTATTGATCATGTGAAGAGTAGAGATCTCGTTAAAAAAAGGAAGATACATTTGCGCCAGTCATTCATTGACGACCTCTCGGAGTTAATGCTCATAAAATCTCTTCTGCTGTTCTTGAACATCTTCCAATGTTTAACTTGGGCAAAAGTGATACTTTGGGAATTCTTCATATAAGAGTCTAGTCATCCTTGTTATTAATAAGCAAATTCTAATTAGTCTCCAGAAATATTTGTTTATAGAAGTAAAATTACGAAACTGGCAACGAGAACCTGGTCTCTAATCACTTTGTCACCTCCTTTTAACGTAAATGTGGTTAGTACTAACAATGGCTCTATCATCATAAATAACTACGTATCCAGGAAAAGTTTCCAAAAATCTCATTTCTAGGCTGTGTGCTTACATTTCTTGCCAATATGAACTGAGTTGAAAAGGATCTTATATGTTAGTTTGATAATAGTGGCTTTATAACATACTTAACTATTTCACAATTTTTTAAAAACATGAATAGGTACAGTAATTTTTTAACAAAATATCATGTTTGTATAAATAAAAAGTACAAATTAGTTAAAGTTGTTAAAAAAGTGTTCACATAACCTAAAAAAAATAAGAAAATAATTCACATGATGATTTCAATTGATGATAATCAATTGAAATAATTTTTATTTTCAATACACTCACATTATACATTGATGTTTATCGATAACTAATCAAATCAAACAATACACGTATAGATTAGTGTAACCAATCAATAAACTATTTTTTACTGACTTGAAATTTATGACAACATATTAATATTGATTTTTGTAGATATATTTGTATATTTTTAAATATGATTTTGCAATTTTATATCATCGGAACCATTTGTAACAGATTTTCTCTTTTCTATAATACAAATAAAGCGACGTTCATTAGCCCTATTTGTTTACGTGGTTGAACACCGATATTGATGTAGGAGAACTAGATGCATATGGAGAAAGGACTATTTAAGACATTAAGTGTATCACCGGACTACTTCAAAGAACAAAGTCAGGCAAAAGGAACGTTGTAAGATTTGATGTGATAAAAGCCGACCTTCTAACAAATTTTGGGCTGAGTTTTCTATCTGATCAGGGAGAATCTTATCTGGATCAATTTCTCCACTCAACCCCGTACGGTGGTTGTATCAGATTCGTGGACCCATTCGCTCTCGCGATGATGCTGTGACAACCTCATATCGGTTGATATTAAGAATTTTTTATTCATAGTAGAAATGTTTTATTGCACTGGAAACTGATAGTTTAATACAGGATAATTTTGTGTTCGAGTGAGTGTCAAGCCACTTCTTGGCCTAATTTTTCAATCAAATCCCATCTGACTAAAGTGAGGTAGGCCAAATAATGGAATTTGATATATACAAAAATTCAACTAGATTAATAAAATAAATGTATTACTGATTTGATAGACAGTTACATTTATTTAAAATTTTATAAACAGCATGTGTAATATAACACAAATATAATAATAATACTATATGTAGTGTAGTATGTACGATATGAAAAAAAAATTTATTATGTTTTAAATCAAAAATGATTTTTACAAATGATTTGTCATTAATACCTTATAACAACACTAACAACGATAATATAACATGGTATTTTGGTAAGGAGATCCACCCAGTTATTGGACACTATAAGCAATACTCGATTGACGATTTGTATGTAGTAGAAATATTTGTAGGTGAATTAATAAAATTTAAAATCCTTTACCATTTCGGCATATATACAAAACCATAGTATTAAAAGAAAAATTGTTTAACACAAAATTTTACCATAATTTCAATCAGCAGTACCTCTGCGAAAAATCATCGAATATCGAATCACAATGGCACGTTTAGAAACTTGTACTTTTCTAGTTTCGAAATCTATTACTCACAAATGTTTATCATTTTATGTCTTCTTTTATCATGCAGACTCAATAACTAAACCAGTTTTGCTTACAGGGAGCCAGATTTACTGGTTTTCTGACTAGCTTGCTTAAAAAATTGCCCTCATGAGTACGTGCCTTGAAGTAATTAAGTAAGCTAGTTAGTTAAGAATATAATCCATTCCTATTTTATTACTGCGATGGCTTGAAACGCTGCCTTGAATTGTTTTTTACATACCGAGCCAGTTTTCCTTATACGAAATCAGTTTTATTGACTTGCATACGTGTCCATTATTTGGTGCAGTTACCCTTTACAATTTATATTAATTTAAGTTACATATATCTCTAAAAAGTAACAACAAAATTATTAAATATTTGAATATATTTTCTCACAAACTGTAATAATATAGTAGTACTTGATATTTTTGTTTATGTTGTTGTACAATCATTTCATAGTTGATGATCTATTGAATCAATATCGATTATTTTTAATCAACAATATTATTGTTAAAAATATTTTATGTTAATTTTATGTGTATTATAAATCTTTATAAAATTGTTTTAAATTGAATAGTGTTAAATATGTTTATAAATTCATGAATTATCATGTTTTATAAGTTTTGAAATTGCGTTTCTAATTCAAAATTGGGCTCTACGTCTTTTTAGTGTCATACAGTTTTCTGATATACAACAAAGTATATGTAGAGTACAGTATCATAAAGGTTGAAAGGTTTTTGTCCTACATGGAGTTCTATACAAAGTTAAAAGGGAAACATTAACAACTGTCAAATCCCATCATAGGCTCACGGTCCATTAACCCTTAAGATCAGATTCTCGGCTTAGAGTTTGAGAGTAAGTCAAGTTTGGTTTAATCTCTTACATGATTAAAAATAATATAGAAAATAAACGAATGAATTTAAAAAAAAAAAAAAAAACAACTTTGTTACGATTTTCTATTTTATTATTTAGAAATAGTAATGAAGAGAATGAAATAGTTCGCAATCATGGTCGTAATATTTGGACTAAATTTTGGTAAATAATACTAAATTTTGTGCCGTTTCTTATCGTTCCCGCTCGAACTATATAGTTTTAAAAAAATTGAAAATGCTCATGTATTCCTATTCTAATTTATTTTCTCTTTATTTTAATCCCCTAATTTTACTTTGTTGTGTCGAAAACCCACCAGGCTCACATTTGTAGCAAATGAGCTAACGTTGGTTGATCTGCGGACAACTGTTCTCTGCACGTATGATTAAAATAAAACTGTGGAAAAAATTCGAAATGAATGATCTTTTGGCGATTACAAAAAACACATTTTACACTTTAAAGATCTTTTGACGAGATAAATAATTTAATTTGATTTCCAAGTAAGTCTAGATAATTTAAGACATTATCGTAATAGAGTACGTAATTCAAAAACAACTGACAAATTACACTACTTTCAGAGTGCATACATAACTTTTAAATATTCACAATGTTATAAATACCCTTTATATGTATACTAAATCAGTGACAGTTCTACAAAAATTAATTATCACAAATAAATAAGGAAATATTTATTTTATTTACTAACCATCTAATAGAAAGTATCCGTTTTTAACCTGAATATCGAAATAGAAAGTGCATGATATATTTTTTTTATGGTGTCTAAAATGTTATAACTATCTTATTTTTAATTTTCGATTTGAATACCGTAATCAAAATGCGCAATTTTATGAAAAAAAAGCTCTTTAACTAACTTAGCCTACAATAATTTTTATTCGTATAAAAGATTATTCAAAAATAATTCAAATTTTAAGCATTAAACCACATAAGAAACCTTTCAAGACAAAATAACCGTTCATAATATGGGCATATTACCCATGTGTTTAACAAAAACACTCAAAATAGTTCGTCAACTTATAAATTCTCGGAAAATCTTTGTTTCCAGAACTAATCTCCGTGCCAACATCTAGCCGTCTACGAAGAATACAACGAGTCAAAGGATTGTAATGTAACGTATTCAGCGTAAATGTAGTTAGTTATCGCCCCTTATCTTGGAATGTTGAAATTAAATATTAAACTTATTTTAAGACTAGTATTTACAGAGATGTTTAAAATGGTTATTTTCGAAATTTCTCTAATTACATTTTATTTATCAATGAACACAATATTTACCTAGTCAGAAATTGACTGATATGGTGCCTAAAGGTCATATCTAGAGCATGGGTTGTTATTTTTTGTTTTTACAAAAGTTAAATGAAATAAAATAATATGCCTTTTGAATATATACCGTGTGTTTTTTGGCTAAACGTAAGAAGACTGTAAACGTAAGTGTAAGATACTACAAACAAAATCGGCAATTGTAAGATTCTCGATTTCTGCAAATTAAATTTTAGAAACTTTACTACTTTGAAAAACTGAGACAAAAAAAATTCATGTTGGATTTTTCTAATCTCTCACGAGCAAGTTTTGTTTCCTCCCCCAAGTTTCAAAGTGATGGCTATGGGTTTATTTGTTTTTTTTTTTTTTTTTTTACAGAAATAAAATTGACTTAAAAATGGAAAAATTATTTTGTCCGATATATTGAATGAAGTAGGGTGTCCGTTAGGTGAAACTCTGCACGTATAATTTTCTAGGTTTCAGTCAACGAACCATTTCTGTAGAATGTAGGACAAAATGCTTATTCTATTTATTATTTGATGACATTAGTATTACAATGAAAACAAATTCCATACAAATGCAATACTGCAAACAAAAATTTTTCGAGCCCCGTGCAAGAGTCCACCCTGCTTCCAAGAATTGCCTGATTGAAGACGTAAAGAACTATTACAAAAAGCTTCAGCGCTGATGTAATCACTAAGTTTTTTAGCAACGTCCTGGGCATCCGTTGAACATTTTCTACACACATGGTACATGCGTTAAATATATAAATATATCCACCCAACATATACCTATGCGCACAGATTTCTCATACACATGATATATCATACTTATATAAATTTATCGAGCAATAAATCAACAGAACCAGTTCACACAATCTGATGATTAATCAGAAAGTCAAGACGAAGAAGAGTTGCGAGTCAGTTGACTGCATCATGGCTCGCTCGCACACGCCACATTGCAACAAACATTACGACCCCCATAGTGCAATTGCCTTCATATGTTTCATACAGAAAGTTTGTATGCTACCGAAGGGAGAATTGTCTATTTCCTGTACATTATTTTTGTCGGCTTATTTTTTGAGTATGAAGTACAAGTACAAGTAAGAATTGTATTCTTACAGTATTTTTATATGATACTCTCTCATTTTTGAATATAACGTTTCTATTTGCCTTATCTCAGTATTAATTCGCTTCTTTGGTGTAACACACACTGATTCTATTTTAACACAAACTTTTTATATCAAGTTTAAATAAATTTTTAACTCATTTTTTAATAAAAAAATTTTGAATTTATATTAAAAATTTTTTACCGTTTATCTATAAACTAAACAATATATTTGATTAAGGTTGTTGTCTTGCTATGGGCAAATCAACAGAAAATTCTAAATTTGTGTATACTTATTAGGAATATAATAATACATTAACCAAAAAAATTTGAAGTCAATTGACCGTCTCTCACTCGAGTTAAATACAATTAAAGTTCGGATAATTAACATGGAGACCATAGGAAAGGTTGCGTTTTGTTGTGTTTTTAACAAGTTTTTTAATTATAGAAAAAAACTAGATTTAAGATATTTTCAAAAAACTAACTGAACATTCATGAATTTGTGCATGTGAGTTTAAAAAGAAACCAAAACTATTGACAGTTTCATTCTTGAGATTTAATCACTCAAAATTTTTTAAAAGTTTTGTTGACAGAAAGAATTATATATAGAGTAAAGGTAGTGTAAGAGAGATGTCTATTATATACAGAATTACAGATGTTTATTATCATGCTATTATCATACAGAATACGTGATAAATGAACAGTTGAGTTAAAAGCATGTTAAAATTAATACTTATTTGAGCATATTTATACGTACATACCACTGTTGTATGATGTAGTATACTATTTTTACAATATAGTAGAAAGATAGCCACCTTTATGTGAATTAATGTGCATATTACTACTAATTTCACAAAAAACAGTTTGAAGAAACTGTAAGCAAAATATTTTATGTTGTTGCGGGCTCAATATGGTTTAGACCAATAATTTCATCTTCAATTATTTATAAATCTATTATATCGCATTCACATATTTACATAAATGCAAACATGATTTACATATATGGTGTCCAACTTTTATTCAAAGATTTAAAAAAAAAAAACTAGCAACATATTATATGTTTTATATATTGCTTATAAATATGTTGCGAATGTTGGGAAAATTGAGGAGGAGAGCGTAATTTTTTTTAAATCAAAATTTGCACATTTTGAATTTGTACAGGTAATTTTTAAACCAATTTATCATTCAAGTAAAAAAATTTATTATTTATTTTACATGTTACATTAACTGTTATTAATTTTATTTCCATATTTTAAATAAATTCAAGCATGTAGTTAAAGTTACATAAAACGTTCAATATATCATGGAAAGTATGCCTAATATGAAATTATGTGGTCAAATTACGTAATATGATGCCTATATTTTGTATGAGGTTTACAGAAAGCAATCTTTTGGGATCTTGGGATTTTACGGGATCTTTTAATCATAAATTCATCAATTGATGATTAAGAGTGTCATCGAAATGACATTGAAAAGACATCGTAGATGCCTATCACTGCAATTAGGTTGGTTTTCATGTAAGGCTTAAACAATAATTAAAAGTTCTTTATACATTGCCAAGATTCTACTACTTCCTTTTAAATGAATGCGTATGCATCCAAATGAAAACAATACCTACAGTTCTTTATTTTATCTCCAAAAAAACAGTTGAAAATAATTAATTTAAATCTTGCTTAAAATCCTGGAATCATCACAGACTCCCGACACTTTCAGTTTATTATAACTTTTAATTTCTTACTATAGCAATACTGTAGATTACACTGTTGGAAAACCTTGCATAAACTATCGTGTTTGGCTAAAATACAGTTAAAACTTGGGCGCTCAATACAAACACAAATTTCACCGCCAACAAATTCAATTTACGAAATAAATATAGAATAAAATATTATTCAAATTAAGATGAGCATTAATGTGCCCTGTATTATGCATTTTGTTAAAATATATCGCCTTCAGAACCCACAGTAAAATTTTTTAGCTAGATTAAAAAAGTTATTTAAAACCAAAACCAAATTAAGTGAAATGAAAATCAGCAAAATAAAAAAAATAGAATTAAATGAAAATGAAGTTGAAATATGATGGAATATAATATCTCGGAACAACACAAATGAAAACAGGTAACTAAAAGGAGCTCGTTTTTCGATCACCATTCAATCCCTTCAAATAAAACAGGTAAAAAGTGTACATCACAAGTATATCTAAGCAATAAACTTAAGCGTCACATGTCAACTCAACAGTTTATCGTTTAATTATACTTGTGGTGGAAAACATTGATCCAGAATAAACGGCTTGGAAAAGAGAAACACACACATTTTTTTTGGGTAATATTTACAGAAATATAATTTTTTTTCCAAAATTTCCATACTGTTACTATCTAGAAAAGGACGCTTCCCCTGCTATAAAAATTATGATAAATTGTCAATATTTTAATGTCATTTGATGTATTGCAATAATTTGGACCACTTTGTATGTAGCTACCGTTATCACAGTTTAAAAAACAAGCTCTAAAAGGAGAAAATTTTAAATACTTACTGTGAGAAAAATTATGTCTAGCAAGAGTTTAATTTAAGAAAAATAACTTTAAACGTAAAAATGTAATATTCCTTTGTAAGTGTAGTTGAAACACCATAAAGTCTTCAATTTCAACATAAATAATATTCACATAAAAGTATTTCTGTACATATTTAGCAAAGTTATTTTTGTTGTTTCGCTTTGTAATGTATAATACTACCTATAAAGATCACCCAGGGTTTTACTTGTAATAATCATAATAATTTTATTATCTGTATTTTACTATGATTACACTTTTAGAATTTCATACCAGTTCATTCTATGATACACATAAAAATTATTTATGAAGGGTACTTAACTTCCAACATTCTATTGCAGACTTTGAAAATGATAATATTAATAGGAATGTTCAATTATGCGAAAAACGTTCTTAATTTCTGCAATAATTTCAGCGCCTACCTACTAATTACAATAACCTACTGTTTGTAAGAAACACAGGTTAACTAATAGGCAAAATATTTACTCTATATCAAAATGTTATTTCGAAGGTTTATTCACAATATTTGACATCACTTATACGCGTTTCAGCCATTTTGATTGTATCCACGAGTTCCAAAAAAAAAAAAAAAAAGATAAATGTATGAAAACTAAAGAGTTTGGGTGCAAATATTTAATTTTAATACACGAAATTGGTTCGTTTCGTGTAACATGGAAACAACAACGATACCTAAATATATAGAATGGATCCTAAGTTCTAAGACAATAAGCCCACACAATACAAAATGAAAAAAAAAAAAATTGTTCCAAAATTTTATAAACAAATTTATAACAGCTGTATAGGAGGACCACCTACATTAAAATAGCCGATAAGGAGATACGTGCTTATTTTAAGAAAGGAAGACTGTCTTGATATAGGAACATCGAAAGAATTCCAGTAAATCGAAAATCTGTAATCAAACGATATTATATATATCTCTCATTAACGTGTGTATAAAAAACTATGATAAATAATAAATAAAAGCAACAACACACAGTGTTTTCAAGCGATCACCCATGCTGGAGCTAAGTGTGCTCAATGTTGCTTAACTTCAATGATAGGGTGGGAATTTTTGGTTTTCAATGTGCTGGGCGTGATGACGAGTTCCATGATTTTTGTTTACCCAAAAATTGTTTAACGTGCCTAAAGAAGTTTTCACTACAAAAAGTGTCTTCAAAATAATAAATGTTTGAAAATTACGAATTACAAAATCTATGGAATTCAAAAACATTTGGCTACTAATAAACCCTTCAGTAAAAACACTTCAGTATAAACATTTTTTGCAAATTAAAATTCATATTAGAGTGAAAGGTGAAACTGGAATATTTTTCTATACCTATTATGTTTCAAACACTCAAGTTCATGTGTAATTTTGATATATCATAGCAAATCCAAATCAACTGCAATAAAGTCTAGTGAATCATTTTGTATCTTACCGATAAATAAATAAAAAAAACGGATTCTCATCAAAGTTTCATTTAAAATTTATTAATAAAGAAATACTTCTATTAAGTAATAAAAATAATTATGGACAATAGAAAATATAAATTTATTTACTATTATTATTACTAGTAACTTACTATATGCAATAAATTTATAATAATAAAAATAGGCATATATTTAAGTTGAAATAAAAACCTTAGCCTTAAACATATATCTGCAACAAATGCAGATCAAAGGAAGGTACATTAAGACAATACTCTTTTCTGTCTCTAGAAAAATTATTTTGCACTGGGTCTAGCAATAAAAATATATATCATATTATTTGGTTACATAATAAATTTGCAATCTATGTCTTTCACCCTGGGCGTAATAAAATCTCCTTAATATCTTCAAACCAACATGTTTTAAGTGACACAATTTTCCGTTCATTCTTTTCCCACATATTTGCACAGGTAAAACCAAAACCAAAGATGCAAACCTAGAACTTAGGAGATTTTGAAGATTCATCAAAAACCACCTCTTCAAGCACAACGTTAAAGCCCAATTAGAATTTTAACCTCTGACAAAAAATTCCAAATTTGTAGAAATGCGCAGGTATAGCCAAAATCGAGTAATGCAAATGTGAAACCTGAAGAGTTGGCAAAAGCCACAACCTACGTTTACTACAATATAATCTGAAGACTTCGCATCCTTTAGCGGCATTCAAAACAAAAGTAAAAGATTAGTTCGAAGCCCTAAGTACATTATTGATGTTAATTAATCCTAAATACTGATATTCAACCTTCCAGTTCCGTTTGAAGAGGTTGTAAACAAAATGAACCCTTTTTTTACCCGACTGTGAAGTAAATATAAAAAATAAATAAAAAATCCGACTGCGTTTAATAAAATCTGAAAAGAAAGAAACAAGAAACTATTTTGCGTAACGACTTTAACAGCCGGCGCCGATTAAAATCTAGACCGATTCCAATTTTCACAATAATGGACCCCGACTGTTAAAGTCGCTATATAAACTACTGGGCTTGTTTTTACATCGATCTGCCTAATATAAAATTCTACATACCGAAAGCATTTCAGCTTAATAGAATGATATTGAAAGTTCTAAGTTAAATATCGTTGAATATTCTGTATATGATTGCAATTAATTTAGTAGACAATTAATTGTGATCAAATTGTTTTTATTCAGTGAGTGAGTATTGCAACAATATTAAATAAATAAGTATAACTTACATGTTTGGAATATGTCATATTATAATCAATACTTAAGTTTGTAAATATTACTAAACGATTACGCAAAAATTATTACGCACATATTACTTAAATGTACACACACACACACACACATATGATCTACATTATGTAAATCTATATGAAACGTATATAGACTAATTATAATTTATGAAATGCAATAGATTATGAAAAATAGTATATTACACTACAATAAGGCCAACAATTGAAATTGGGCTACATTTCAGATATCCCGTGGCGAAATGCTGAGCTTTCAACACTTTGTCGTTGTATATTATGTTTACCCCTTTCGTACTTCCAGAATTAATTTTAAGGTAGATGGCCTAAGATTTGAGCAGTTTGGCATCATATCGTGGTTGAAGGTTGAAGGATTTTTTCGACAATGTCTACACTAATTGAAAGACCCGAATTGAATTGTGTTGCCTTGTAATAAAGAAATCCATCGTCTGTTCTCAATCCCTTCATTTCCCAAAGTCTCATTATTTTCTGGATGTCCTCTTTCAGAATATTTAGAAACGCTTACTTAAAGATTAGTCACGACAATCATGTTCTATCGTTTCATCTTCTTCATCAATTTTTTTTTGCAGAAGTTGTCATTCGTAAACCATCTTTTAAGTTCCCAGTCCAGGTGAGCCACTGTAAAGAGTTCCAAAAACCAAACTGATATTTTCAATATAACTTTGCATTTCATAGCCACTCAGGACATGTCTCTGTGTGTTGATTCGCTCGTAGACATTTTTTCGTGGACGATTCCTCGTGAATGGTAGATGATAACGATATCAGATTTGCGCCAATTGTTGTAATAAATTCAATTTTTGTTTAAAACAACATTGAAAAGAAAGGAGGAGAAAATTGAAGTTACATATTCTGTCAATAGTAAGAAACTGGAAATTTGTTTGTAAAATTGTAGAAAATCATTTTTCTGTGAAACGGATAATTACATATATTTACGATAATTGATTTTATTAAATTCTATATTTTAAAAACCTATTTTATAAAGTTTATGGCTCGGACCAAAAGGATTGCATTGGCTTACAGGCCTTGTGATGATGTTAAAAAAGTACAAAAAAGTATTAAAAAGTAATAGTTAAAAGAAACGTTAAATGTTGAAACATGACTTATAAAGCAGATTTAAACGAAAAGAGCTTGATTGAAGATCGATTTGATGATTAATGTTTTTAGTTATTGAAATTTCGTAAGTGCATTATTTAATCAACTGAAGGTCAATAATCAAGCATTTACCATTTATTTCTTGTTCGTTGCCAAAGGGCAAACATAACTTTACTTTAAATTTGTAGTGGTTTTCACGGTAATATCTTACTTAATTTCTACTGCAGTATCTGACTTAATTTCTACGAGACAAAGACGCATTTTACAAAAGTGCGAAAGTGTTGCATAATAAGATTTTCTTTTAAAAAAAACTTCGTTAATAATTATAATAATGATACTTTCCAGTTAACATTACAACATGGTACATAATGACCTTATGACCTGTAATTATAACAATGTTGTTATTTATTTGTATAAAGATAGAAGTTTTTCACTTACTGTTTTTATATTACACATAAAATTGACAATTTATGAAAAGTATAACTAAAATGATTTTTTTTATTAAATTTTTAATAATAAAAAGATTTAATGATTGTATAGAAAAATACGACTATTATAAATTTATATTTTATACAACATTAAAAATTGTTTGTAAACTATGTTCTGGAATGTAATCATCACATATGACTTCAATATACAAGCTAATTAATGGTCGTAATTTGAATTTAGTAGCCCATACAGATGACGATATAAAAATACATAAAAATGAAATAGAATAAAGTCACATTTCGAGTTAACTGACCTAAGACAGAAACAATTTCTGATTTAGGCTGACGTTATTAATTTTTATAAAATGTTTTTATAAGTAAATTCAAATTATTGATGACAACAATTTGTGTGTTTGATAAAGCTTTTTTATTATAAATAAATTTTAAGTTGAATACTTTCTGCAAACATTATTAAGCTCGCGGAAATTATTAAGTTTGGGGGAAGATTCGAAGAATTATCATTTATTCTTTAACTAAGAATAACGTTGAATTAAGAGAAACTTGTCTATCTTGTCCCTTAAGATAAAAAAGCCAGACTTTACCAGAAGAAACTCCATATTTTAGCTTCTTGCGTTATGTAACACCTGCGACTGTATAAAGTTTCGTATTCCGCGTTAGAAATACATTTTTTTTTTTTGAGTATTATAAAGGGAATATTTCTTTTTCTATTTTATGTTTTTTTGCCTGATTTATTAAAAGAATATATGTAAGGAAAAAAAGACTTACTAATGTTGCTCCTGAAAAAATGAGAGTTTCGGGAGCGCAGTAATCGTTAGCCTAGCCTATTGTAGTTAATTTGTAGGTTCAAAATAGAACTGTAGCTGCTTTGACTTTTCAAATTGATTGAGCAATTTCTGTGCATTAACAAATTTGATCAGAACTATTCAAACAGCAACGTATTAAATTTTATAAGCCCCATTTGAAACAAAATTTTATTGAGAAAACTTGGTTTCGGTGTAATTAACTAAATATTTGAGGAAATTGGTCCAAGCCTAGCAAACGTGCAAGCCCAAATTTTTATTTTTGTTGGCCATGACCTGTAAAGCTTTTGACCAGTAAATCCATGTTCTTTGCACATAGAGGAAAAAATTGTATGCAAACGATGTTATGGTTAGTAAAAACTAGTTCTGTAATAAAATGTTTGTATATAACCATAATATTATAGGTAATATATATATCCATACGTCCAATGTTGTTCGTTTATCTTATTATCTTTGTCTACGTACGGTGAGGTAATTAAAATCAAATAATATTAAAATTATTTGCAAAATATATAAATTGATAATTTTTATTATTTATTACAAAAAATTATCATTATTATTAGAAAAGTTTTTCATATAATAAAGATTTTTCAATTTTTTCAAACTTTCAGCTATTCTTAACGGAATTTTTGAAAAAATTCACAACATTTTTTCTGAATAAGTAACTGATTATTCAACCACAAAGAAGCGTGAATCACGAAGAAGGTTAAAGCGTAAGTAAGTGTTCACTTTTTATTTGTTTTCATCAAGAATTTAGTTAATCTGTTCTGTCCGGCACCAACTTATGATCCAGAAAAAAACTGATTTTGTTTACTTATACAGCCTTTAAATGATAAAACATAAAATTTTGACAAAAAATACAAAATGACAATCCCTTTATAATTTTAGCATTTCCTCAAAATGCATGGCAACCTGAATCGATTAAAAAAGTCTTAGTTTCCTAGGTAATATAGATGTGGGTTTTTGGTATCGATTGCAGTTTTTTTGGTTTTAACTCGCAACCAGCAAACAAATATCGCGCGATAAGAAACATAAAAAAATATTTGGTCCTCAAACATCTATGTTATTAATATTTTCCTTCGAAAATGAACGGGTAGAGAGTGGATGGTATAAAAATTTTTCAAAATTATACTGACATTTACAGTTCAGTACTTATGTTTTTAATACAACATTAATGATTCAACCTCCTTAATGTTTTATTGAAATGATGAAGTACGTAAGTAGAGAGCCAGTTGAGTAGAGTTTTATTATAAACTATAAGACAATATTATATTAGTATGCAAATGATGATTGTTGAATGTGATTGAATCATTTGAATATTCATAGAATAAATATACTTCGTTAGTTCATTATTATTATTATAATTTTTTTATTTTTAAAAACAAAACTTCTTTTTTTAGTGCCTTAAAGCGACATCATACACCCGACAAAAATAAACTAATTGTTATAAATGTATTTTGTTTATATGATGTTATATGAATAAAGATGTTTTTATATTATAGATTTAAAATGTGTTCGTAATTTAATGAAGATACTTATGATAATAAATTTTACTTTTATGTAGAATAAAGAAATCTTATTCAAGTAATTATTATAGGGGAAATGCGATTCGATTAATTAATCATTAATTTTTTTTCTTGTACTGAAAGAAAACTTAATGTTAAATAAATTGTTTTGCATCTAACGATTGAGTACATTGTTCACCGAAGGTGGTAGACTTGTTGCTTTGATGATTTTTGTTATAACTATGAATGTAGACGAAAAATATGAATAAATTTTTCAGTAGTTGCTTTGGTTTTCGAAATATCGAAAGCTAAATAATTAAACAAAATTCAGATATCGAAAAAGGTGTATACATTCTCATTTGTTGTCTTATATTGTCAAGTTATAACATAATTCACCATCAAAATTGAATATATATATTTTTAAATTTGTGACCCCACTTCCGTGCTCATACATCCTTAATTCATTGGGCACAAGAGATTTTCTTTGGTTTCAATAATGTATTAAGATTTTAACCTTAATTTAAATAGTTTTTTTTTGTTTTACCATAAGACCAATGTTAAATATACCTATTTTTGAAGTCATTTATTTATTTAAATAATCGGGCTAACCCTCTCCCCCTATAATTTTCAGGGGGACTTACTTGAATCCATACTACGAACTCCATTATAATTTTTATCTATTCACACATTCGAAATATAATATCTACATAAAGTATTTTCACTTATGTAATAAAAATAGCACAAACATTTTTTTCTATCATAGTTTCAATTGGTAATTTAGCAAGCTATGGCCTTAACTTTTTTCTGTGTCCAACGGTTTCCAAAGAATTAGGTGAACTATTCAGTTCCATTATTCTGCATGAAAAAAAAAAATTATTTTTATATTATTATTTGGAAAAATTCCCTTATACAATTGTTCAATTGTTTATTTTCTCGGTGTTCAATTTTAATTACTGTTTTTTTCCTTTTAAGGTAGTACCAGCATGAAATCACTTTTCGACAGATTTGGCCGAATTTTTTTTCTCGGGTTTATAATAGCTTTATTTATGAATTCCTAAAATTTCATAATTTTTGACCGTTTAGATCGCGAGATATTTAAAGACAAAGTTCGCGATTTTGAGGGTCATGTCCCATTTAAAGCATGTAAAATGTCCGGTCTCTCCAACTATTTTTTATGATATTATTATATATTGAAGAAAAAGTAGAAAAAAATGTTTATACAATAAAATTCTAAAAAAAAAAATTAGAAATTAATTTTCACTTTCGAGATATTAATTTTGACGTAAATTGATCGAAATTGGGACGTTGGCATAATTATTTCCCATTTTAAACGGTCAAAATTTCTGAAACTTTGGGAATTAATAGTAAGCATTATTAAATTCTTAAATTTAATTTTTCGTTAAATTCTGTCGAAAAAAAAATTGTACCATTGCTTTAACATAGAAACTGCAAATACCATGCTGGAAATACCTTAACACCTGTGATAAGTGTGTCAGTGAAAACCTTTGATCTATTCGTATACAAAGTATATAATTTATCAGCCAGATGTGCATTATTTCAAAGTCATCATTCATGAAACTGGAAAAATATAAGCTCGAATATTAAGTGTGGTATTTTGACAATACAATGGCAATGTGTAGTATTAGTTGGTTAAGTCTGTCTTAAAAGAGTTTTGACAAAGTTATTTTTTTATTCATAATTTGCTATCTTAAAAGTCGTTTGGAAACAAGCAATCAGTTTCTAGAAAAAATGCTGTAGGTAGTCTACTTAATGCTGTAGGTAGTCCGTATTAGAAAGTGTAGTGTAACAAATGAAATTTACAAAATTAAAAAAACTCACGACAAATTTTTCGGGTACGGAACGCTAAACGCGCTCGTGAAACCTAGCTAAGAACTCTCCATTAAATTACCTTTCAAACGAAACCAAACAAATCAAAATCGGTTCTCCCGTTTAAGCGCTACAATCCCATAGACAGACACACACACAGACACACACACACATAGCGGTCAAACTTATAACACCTCTTTTTTTAGTTCGGGGATTAATAAAAAGGATTATTCATTAACCTTATTGTAAGGTAGATTTTCAGGTCAACGAAGTCTTATCAGGACTAACTTTTTTTTATATGTAAAATTATATAATTAAATACGTCATAGAATCGAACAATATGATAAGATAACATAACTATTGCTAAATTTAAATTACATTAATTTCAAAATTTATTTATAGATCTTCTTTATTTCTAACACCAATTTAGAAATTTTAATTCGTAATATCAAGCAATATAGTTTAAAAAACAGCAAATTCCTAAAGATAATTTTAAAAGATTAAAAGAGGTGCAGAACGATAAATTAAAAAGCCCTGATTCTTATATTTATGTGAAGTAAAATTGAATAAGTCGAATGTAAGTTAAAAGAAGGTATAGTACAATGCTTAAATAGATATTTTATTATATTATAAGTCAGAAGACATATCATTATTGGATCAATCACAATTAGGTATATACTCTAATTAAATTCTTACACATAAATTTTCAATGCACATTCTTCGACAAATCGTTAATACTTGCCTCATTAGTTTATCCCAAATATGTCAAATTAAATTGCATATTGTCAATAATTTAATATGGAATTATTTTTAAATCAGATCATGATCTGACTGTAATTATGTCGATAACTTAGATTTATGCAATATTTTGTGTTCATAGATTATATTGAATTAAATGATTGACGATGCTATGAAATAACGTACCACTTAAATTTTATAATTTTACAAACGCAAATTCAGAATTTTTTTTTTTTTTTTTTTTTTTTGGGAGGGAACAATATAAACGTATTTTGTTGATTGTGCGATTGAATGACAATTTCCCGAAGTATGTATTTTGTGGGTCCAAATTACGCAGAAATTGATCTTTATCCCAATCGAATAGAAAATTTCTCCGAACGAAGAAAAACTTTGTATCAAAGTTTGATGAAGTTAGGTTTATAGAGTAATTTTGAATAAAAAAATCGGATTCATCAAACGATTGTGATGAATAAAATCCTCTAGGAGCGATTGTGAAAATATCTCGAAATACTATCTAATCGTTTGCTGAATTATTAGTTTCGGAATCCTAAATAATTCATTGACAAGCTTTTTATGTATCTCCTGAAGAAGGGGTAATCGGAACAAGTGCACTTTTTCGCATTTTGGATATCTTAGGTTTTACTCGTATAATCGTCAGAGAACTTCGGATTTGTATTTATGGCTAAATTTAATCCATTTACGAACTCTCAAATCATTCAAAAATTCCATTCGGGCTATAAGCGATAGCTATATTAACAATTTTTTAGTGGCTGGGAAATGGTTCCCTCTATTAATTTACGAAATATTTTTAAAACTTATACTTTGTGAAATTTTCCAGTATATCCAAATTGAGTATTTATTTAAGTTATAAACACTGTTACTAATGCAAGCCATCTTTTTTTTTTCAAAACAATAATTTAAAAAAAAAATAATTTACGAATATATTTAAAACTATTAAATTATTTTTATGCAATAAAAACAAAATGATTTATTTAAAGATTAATTCTAAATTAAAATTCTAATTTTTCTTCATTTTTTTAAATCCAATAATCTTTGTATAACCTTTGACTTAAGCAACAGAAATATAACTCGCTTGGTTTTTTTTTTTTAAATTAATAATTTTTTGAATGAAAAAATTTCTAAGCTAAATAAATTTGAAAGAAGATAGTAATAAATTTATGATAAAATGACATTCTTTCTTTTAAGAACAAAATCAGATAATTATTTAAAATTTATTAAAAAAATATTATTTGTTCAGTTAATAGGTAATTTAAACCGAGGTATACTTTTTTCATTTTTTCAACTATACGAATTCCCGTCTATATTGATTATAATAATAATTGTAATATATTGAGAGACGTGTAAAAAATAATTTATCTAAAAATTGAATTATTTTACCGTGTGATTAACTAGACTTGTTCAAAAATTATTCAATGAAAGTTATTGTACTAGTTGGAAAGTTTGAATTTACATGAACCAGACTATCTCGGATATATTTAATCAGCTTAAGTTATTCTGTAGTGCCATGATGGGTTTGTTATGACTATGAAAACGTTTTTGGACTGCCCGTTCGCATGCAACCCCTCACGAAGTTCTATTCTATATATTCGCTCTGTGCGTGATTTTTATTTGAGGGAGTTACCATAGTAACGACAAGCTACTTTATTAATTTTTTGAATAATTGGTATAAGTTCTGCGAATTGCCAAGTAAATTCAGTCAGTCAACACTGAACCCTTGTTCCAGAAGACTTTTTCCAGCTCAAACGACAATGATATAAAATACAAAAGGAATTTCTGCTTATTTTGATGAATAATTTGTTGGAAAATTAGTGCGATTGTTTTACTTTAAAAGAGTCTTCTTTTTGAATTTAAAATTATATTAAAAACTAAAAATAGAAGCACGAGGAATTCTTAAAAATTTTTTAAATCACTCTTTACTAAATTTATTTTTCTTAAAATATGGTTTATGACTTTTATGGTTGTCTTTACAGTGAATAGATTAGACGCAGCAGGGGATTATTTTACGCTAACTATAAGCAAGTTATTATTATTATTATTTTTAAAACACTACCAATGAAGGTTATTAAAACATTTAGGCCTTTAACTTGATTTATATTTATTAATTATAAATTGAACAACGTTTAAAAATGTCTTTGAAATTAAGTGTAAAGAAATACACAGTAATTGAAACTGGTCATGATAACAGATTAGCTAATACCATAATAGGCCTTTCTCCAAAAATTTGTTTTTGCTTCAAAAGAAATTCGTTATCGAGGCAACATATCGTGTGAAATCAATAACTACGAAAATATGTAAAGGATTTACATGAGCAAATAGAAAGAAAAGATAATAACACTTGGTGACGTTAAAATCTGCAATTGAACGCAAACATAAACAAAGAACGATAAACTTTCTTTATATCGTAGCTCCGCTAATTTTCGTGCAAATGACTTGAAACTTTACTTCATTTTCAAGATTTTTTATAAAACTTTAAAAGTGTTAATATACTTTTTTCAAAAAAGGTCAAATTTCTCAGTTTTTCGACGATTAAAGCTTCGAATTTCAATCGCCAATTATTGACTTTTCAAATTATACTTAACTGACACATTTTGCTTAGAATTTATTACCCTATTAATTCCTGTTGTCATTTTTAACATATATTTTTTCCAACTCACTGAGAGGGGTGGTTACCACCCTCTGATCAAATAAACCACTTGGAATTATGCATATAACTTTGTTTCTTAGTGTCATATCTAAGGAAAGTGTCTATAGGAAAAAATTTAGAGGTTTTATCCTCGTTTAAGCCATGCCTTGGTAATGGTATCAGAATAAAAGTTTCAAAAATTGAAAAGAAAAATTGCATATTCTATATCACTATGCGGTAATTTTGGCAACCTTCTAATTATATTCTTAATACAAACAATTTGGCACACATTCCTGTTGTTTTATGTTTTCAGAAATTGTATTTTTTTGTCAATCTATATATTAGGAGAAAACCTTTTGAAACGCATTTTGAAAAGTTCTTACGGGGTCAAACAAAAACTAGATGAAATTTTAATTAAATTATGATTATGATTATAAAATATTGCTGCATGGTATACCTTATCTAAGGGTTGCCTTAATAGACTAATAATTTTCTTTTGTTTCTAATCACGTTGATTTATTGAAATGTTGAATTGCAATTTTCCCTGCAGATTGATTACAGAGGCGATCTATGTATAATCTCCGTATTATAAATAATTTAATAACTTAAGTATAGAGTGTTTATGAATAATTGAGTTATAAACATGAACAACATCATATTATGAAATAATAACATAAACATTATACACAACATAGTAACAAATCAGTATAATTTTTCTTGTACTTAAACAATGGAAAACCTGTTGAAAAGCTTACAGAACACTTGAACAAAACAAGTTCTCTTCTGTTTCAATTTGGTAAAAAATAGCTGGTTTATAGATTGGTTTATATATAAAAATAGATTGTTTGGTAAATGAGTAAATTTATGGCAACTTTAGAGAGGTAAGATTGAAAAGGAAAAACATGAGGCGCATGAAGTAGACCCTACACATTATAAAAGTTTTTTAAAAGCTATTTATTATTTTATACCGTTAAGTCCATTATATTTTAGTTTATAACGTATTCCACGATTATATTACTTGCAGAAGGTTGAAATGGAAGGCATCCAACAGAGGATATTTATGTTTAGAATAATACAAAAATGATAATATGTCTATTTTCTCATCTATCTACCTTCTATGTTTATAATTTACTTATATGTGCCTAATACCACAATGAGTGAAGTGAAGTCTTCTTCATCGAATATGATGATGAACTTTTGAGATGTATCAATCAATATCATCAACACACAAACTTTATAATATCCTAAGACAATAACACACCAGGTGGTGTAAAGTGAAAGCGTTGCGTACCTATGTGTTTTTGTTTTATTTTCATGGTTTTAATATTTCTATCTCAGTTTTTTGTAAAATTAACTTCCATTTGTAATTTGATTGGAAGAATTTCAGTTTTTATGAAGGAGCCCCGGGAATTGAAAAAAAAATCTATTATGTTTTCATAGCCTGATAAATTTAGTCCCAAGTTTTTAACTTACTGACTCATTGATGTAGATGAACATCTGTACAAAGTTGTGGCAGTTATGTGCCAGACTGGAAAAAATAAATTTAAAAATAAAAAAATCTGACTGCGCTGAAGTATATAGTGTATTCTAATAAAATTAAGCTGGAACAAATACTATTTCTGTGTTTTATAGAGCACTATAAATATTTCGGGCACTATAATAAACTAGTTTTTTTTTTTTTTTTTCGTAAAATATAGCAATAATAACAACATTATCGAGCATAAGAACTAATCTGCTATTTCCAAATGTGTTGATATGACCAGACATTTCAACAAAGAAAAGAAAAGTTAAACTTACTGCCATACCTTAAAAGAGTACATGAAATTCCACATTAGTACGACGATGATAAAATATATAAAATAAGTGTTTAGACACTTACGGAAACCACAGATGCATGATGTTAAGGTAGATCAGCAGATAAATGTTAACCAGAATCAAGCAATTGTTGTAAATAAACGCCTCGTATCAATAATAAAGCAAATATGGACCGTTAAACTACAAATTTATCGCTATGGCTTCTAATTCGCTCCTATGAGTTTTTTTAGTTAGGTTATAAAGCCCATTGTGATACCACTTTTCAGCTGATAATTTCAGCCCAGTCAAATAATGTGTTATTTTTAACTCTATGTATAAGATATTCTCGTAATAATTCTTGTGTATTCCCGTAATAAAGTCTGATAACTCCTTTCAACTACCTATACTCTAACTAAAGTCGTTTTTGTTAAACAATAAAAGTTGGTAAGCTTTTAGTAATTTTTATTTCTCAATAATGATAAGTACGGTCAATAATTTCAGTTTTCTAAGCCCGACAACAAATATATCAATTTTAATAAGCTTGAAAAAATATCTGAAAGTTTTTTTTTCTAAAATTTAAAAACTTGTTAAAAACACAACCCCTCCTCTCCTCTCCTTGTTAATTATCCGAACTTTCATTGAATTTTGTGACGGTGGGAATCAAATCTGCTGCCCCAATCATAACGGAATTGTTTACCCTACGACCCACGGAGCCAGTAGAATCGGTATTTATTTTAGTTAGTTTTTATGGAAGTCATCTGATACACTATACTAATAAAAGCACACACACTCACTAAATCACATCATATACACCTTATATTGTATTAATAATGATTGATTATGTATAATATTTATAAACTGATCTTTTATATTCTTTTGTGTACCTTAAAGATAGATCTATTAACTACTTACTAACTAATATGTTAATAGTTTTAAAAAGAAAACAAAACTTAAAATTACTTATCAAGCAAGTCTTATATGAATATATCAATAATTTATAAATAAATAACATTGTAAATAAAATGTAATATGATAATTTATTAAAACACAATTCTTTCACACCATCTTTAATCACAGGTTTTCCATTAAGAATGATAGAACTTAAATTAGACAATTTGTGTATGACATATCATAAAAAATGTTTAATAATAATTTGAAATTGTATTTCGTGGCAATTGGTGGGTATCGGGGTAACTCCCATAGTGCATTGCTTCGTCTGCCGTACCTTTGCTAATGTTACTATTCCCTCAATACAGTATACAGTAAGGCGTACATACCCATATAGTATGGCGCTCACACCGATATTGGCATAGTGATATCCACAAAAAATTTCTTACGGTGTAGCCGAATGTTCCCCGCAGCTAAGTTGACCGGTGTATATGCCATATACACAATTTTACTATTACTTAAACGATAAGCGAACTAAAGTTGACAATTGGCCGGTAAAGTTGTTTAATTTTAACTTAAGCTCTGCCTACCTCAATGGAAAACTTTTTATAATAATAATTAATTTTGTGTAATGAAGATGTATTCAGATGATAAAGGACATTTTAAATGTAGTCACCTATATATAGTTAAACAACTATTAACTACTTTACAATATAATTTAGAAAAAAGTATAATAATTAAAATATTTAATTAACAAAATGTTGCTTTGTATAAATTTAAATTGTAACACTATTATATTTTATAAATTAAAAGACATTTATATAAAATAAACAAAAGACAAATAGACATTTTAATAAATAAATATTTTCATTCACTTGATAACCCAGAGGCTTTCCTTCCTATTTTAATTTTTATTAATTTTTATGTTTTAATAATAGGTAATGTTTTATAATAGTGTCGAGCTTGAGGGGAGTGAGCCTTTTGTCTAACACACTTTCAGTTAAACTTTCGATTTAAAAATTTGAGGCTTTGCGCATATCAACTTATATATTAACATCAAAGAAAGTACTTATGTTAAAAATTTTCATATCTCAGCCAATTTTGATGCTTGATAGTCGAACAAAACATGAAAATGTACAGAGCTACGTCAGGTGAAACGCTTATATTTACGTTTATTTTTTTCAGTTAACATATAACTTTCAAGTTTCATAATTCTCAGCTAGATTTATTCTCTCTATATATAATTTTCAGTGAGTGTTTTTTGTGTGCTAAAAATAAGTGTCAGTTATTAGGAATGGTCTATTTCCTAAGAAGCATGGATTTCTTGTGCAGACTGCTATCACAAAATGACGGCTACTTTGAATAATTACCTGCACTATTTTATTCTTAATATCTTTAACTTCCTGTATCTCAGTAATATATTATCTGGCATATTTTTACTTATGTTAAAACTTATACGCATCTAGTGCCTTGCATTTTGAAACACCCTGTTAAAATAAATAAATATACATTTTGTAATAATATTAACAAACTTATATTTTAATTAAATAATAAAAAACATGTTTAAAATACAATAATATAAATCAATAATAAAAAGAAGATCTGATATTTAAATAATAATTATATTTTATTTTATTAATATTTAAATTACTGATTTTTCATTAATAAGTTATCTGTTAATTTCATATTATTTTATTAGTATGTACATTATTATTTATTTATAATTTTTCACATAAATATAATACATAAATGGGTCGTGATATTAATATTACCTTATCCACAATTAGTATTGTTCTTCGGCTGTGGTTTAATTTATTCAGAGTATAGGCATGGGCGTTTTATGACCCAATATGCAATGATTCAAAGACATGTGGTCATGGTTTTGTTCAAGAATTACCGAGCTGAATGTTATAGTTGAATTTTTAAACCCAAATACAGTACCTACCTGATATAAAGGACTGACAATGACAAAAATTTTTCCCACCGTTATTACTTTTGAAATATGATAAATCTGATATGCTATCGAAAAAGATTTATATCCTATGGAAGCCAAAGGATTACTAATATACATGGAAACCAGAGTCTCTCATTATTGGTCTTAAATCATCAAAATTTGTCTCTCATAAATGTTCAAAATGTTGACGGTGGTTATTAGTAGTGAAGACTATGAAAGACTAAAATTGTATACCCATTTTACCTTAGCTACTCAGTCTTTAACTAAGTCTTGGTGTTTTGAACATCCAGTCCAAGACTAAGCTCATTAATAATTAACAGACCAAGAAAAATTATGTGCAACTTTTATAAATCCAACAAAAAAGTACTGGCAGACACTCTAAACTATGAATCTACTAATTGCACCTCCTCTACTATAAAATATTCTTCTGGTTTATAAGTTTTGGAAACTGTAATTGAATACTGCACATGAGCATCAGGCATAATTTTACAAAGTAATATTAATGACAAATATATTTATTATAATAAACAAATCTTTGATTGGTATGTTTTTTATAATGGATATTACACTTGTTATTAACAAGTATGTCTGAAACTCTCACTAAAAACCATCCGTGCGACATGGTAAAGACAACAACAAGAGGTATGTAGGTATGTTATTATAATCTAGTGTAATAATTATCATATTTTTTTTTTTTATATAAAAAAAAATTATAAATTAATAATTTATTTATTAATTTATAAAGTAAAAGTTGTTGTATTGTGTTATTTAAATTGTTGTTTATATAAACAAATATTTACTGTTAATTAATAATATTTTAAAAATAGTACTTAATCTTCCTTGCAATTTTAATAATTTATATGTCTTTATTTTTTAAACTGTAATTTTTTTTATACATATTTTATTGTTTAAGTTGTTTCATTTTACTGAACAAAAGATTTAAAAAAATATCTTTATTTAAAATAATAATTTACTATGGGTTTTCGATCAATTTTAACCAAAAAAGTATTATTCTGTTTGTTCCCACCGTACTTGTATATACCTCAAAATATGGATTAATCATAATTTTTTGTGTATTGACTGCATGTAACGTTAAAATTTCGCCAGTTGAATTGAAAAATATTTTCATATTAAAAAGCAATTCCAGTTTAAAAATCGTCAATTTTCGTCAATATAAAATGAAATATGTTTATGTTTCAAAAATATTATTGCTAAGTTGTCTTTGAGTTTTGCGATGGTAGCATTTAAATAGAAAGAGGGACATACTTCATTCCAACAAATTCCTGTTCAAGAGGTGAAAAAGAAAAAAAAAAGAGCGAAATGTGCGAAATGTGCGTGAGCACTCGGTAGAAGCCTAGCCTAGCCATCGTTCAGCGAATGTGCGTTAATGGACATAGTTCCTTTTGGGAGGATCAGTCATAATAATGTTGGCCATTGAGAAATTATTTGTGTCAGTATAACTACACGATGTTTATTGAAGTATCAATTTATTTAATCTACTATTGACATTCACCAAACATTTTTTTAAGTTAATTACTTTGCACCGATATAAAATATTTGTGTGGTGTAAAACTTTAAAAAAGAAATATTAAGTTGTATTTTGTATTTTTATTTTAAAATCCTAACGGGTTGATTGTAATAACTGATACGGTAAATTGTTATTATTATCGATCAAATTGATAATGAATTTAGTTTATAAATTGGCTACGCTCCATGCATGGACATGAAGGTGGTCTTTTTTTTTTAATAGCGACAATGTATACACAGATTATGATTATAATTTTATATGAAATAACAAACATTTTTTACAGATAGGATTGATTCAGTGTATGTACATTTATTGACGACAGAGTTTCCGATTCTGGGCCACTCAAGCTTGAAAGTGTAAATAAAGGTGTACACATATAGTTCGGAAAATTGGTGGCCTAAAAGGAAAGGAAACGTTTCTTACCAGTGAGTCTTGATATCGTTTCAGAACGACTGTAAATTTGAAAAGTTGGTTTTGACAACTGACATATCGTGTTTAACAACTTTCGTCGCAAAGAAAGTTCCAAAAAACCCGAACTATTTTTCAGAGAACCTGGAAAGTTTTTAATTCCGTGGCAAGTATCAAATTGATGAATATTTGTTGAAGTCGACATAGGAAACAAAAGATCAATTCTCGATAAAGAGAATTGAATTGAAATTCAATTTAAAAGAGAGCAAAAAAAAAGTTGTGTCGATACCTTAAAAATAGTCATTTATAAGTTGTCGAACAACGAACCTCGAAATGAACGAATGGCGTTCTTTCGAGTATCAGACAAAATTATTTTTGCATTTTTTATCTACGCCGTAGATAAAGTTTTGTATGATATCGTTTGATAACGCATTATTAATATACTTTTGCGATTGCCCAACTCATGCCACGGACTCAGGTCAATAATGATATAATACACTAGGGTCGTAAATACCTATTATTAAATCATCTCTTGATTCGAATATCGTCCTCAATAAATATTCATCATATTATTTCATTATTAATAAAACACTTTTCTTGTTCACTCATTTTTATCAAATATTATGTTTTACATTTGAGCCACAGTCAATGAAATGTCATCTTGCATTGATCTCATGTGTTGTATTTAAAGCAAATAATGATATATGAGCAACGTCGCGAAAAAGTTGATTTTGAGACGGCTTGTTGTTAGATATTTATATTCCTATTGTAAGTAGCTAGGGATGAAATGAGCCTAGAACATGAGAGCGATTGCGTTTATGGCGTCGGCTAGTGCACACTCCACAAAAAGCTGCGAAAATTACTGATTATAAAATCAATTTAAAACAATGTTTCTTAAATCGTTTTTCATTTCCTAACATTTTTAATTATATATTAAAGATACCAGAAACGTTTTCAAATAATCTTGGCAAGGCTGTAATTTCAAAATGATTTAGTATTCTAATTAGAGAATGTAATTTGAATTTGCCTGATAGAAGTTTTGTTGAATAAGTTTACGCAACTACTCTCAGGTGCGCGACGCAATGAAATAAACTCTCAAAAACATTGTCAGTTCTGCTACAATTAAACATCGTGTAAAAATAACACTTTTTTTATTTTTTGGATATAGGTAAGAACTGTTTTATAATATAATTAGTTAATTTTAAAACAACAATAACAACGATGAACACATGCGGAAGATCAATTCGATTTACTTACAATCATGTATTAAATTTCAAATTGCAATTATAGTAAAAATTATAGTTATATTGTTATTGTTTAAATTTTTACAGTAATTTTATTGAATTTGATTTGAAAAGTGGTCAAATTAAAATTGTGAATGACCAAAAATGAGGTCTATCTAAAAATCTATTTCCTTTGAAACTTTCAAGAGGAGGTCAGATGCTCGAACAATGATGGAACACGAGAATTTAACGAAACACATTATTTTTTCAAAACTTTTTGTAGTTTTCGATACATTAATTTTTATTTCTAAGTCCAACTGCTTATTTTTCGACGAACAGAAAAATTTTCTCTCTAGCTTCTCTTTTTTAACCTCCGGTCTAAAAAAAGGGGTGTTATACGTTTGAATGTGTAAGTGTCTGTCTATCTGTGGCATTTTAGCGCATGAACGGATGAATCCATTTTAATTTTTTTGAAAGGTAATTTAATGGAGAGTGTTCTTTGCTATGCTTCAAGTGCGAGTTTAGGGTTCCAAAGCCGAAAAATTTGTTTTTTTTTTTCTTTTTAATTTTGAAACTTTCATTTGTTTATTTAGATAATCGGTGGTCATTTAATATTTATAATCAGTTTTGTATTTTAGGAAATCGAGAACTATAATTCTGTGTATTCATTTCTGTAATAGTGGAAGATTTCACAATCGAATTACATAATTACACAACTGAAAAAGACATCTTTGCTATGCTACATTTAATTACACCACATGCCTTCTAAATGTTATAGCGAGTAATTGCAAGAATAAATAATTCATTTCCACGTATACCACCTTGTATACATTAAAAAGGAACTACACATTTAATAATAATATACAAGATTTAATACGATGATGGGACGTTGAGAGTTCAATGTCCACACCATTTTATAGAAAAAAAAGTTAAAAAAAGATCAATAAAAATAATAGCCTAACTAAACACAGTTAAATTGTATGGTAAGTGTTTTAATTTTTTTTTCTATATCCAAATGTTCTTAATATACTCATTCAACTCTTAAATGTATTGCCTGAAGCGTTTAACTTACTTTAGTTAAATTATTTAGTAACTAATTATATCTATTTTACTTACAAAAATTAAGTTAATAAAAATGTTTAGTATTTTTATTTTATTTTTGTTTTACCTCTATATATAAATCATAGAAAATATACTCCACCATGGTTGAATTTTGTATATGTACAGTTGATGGTATTTGTTGTAACCAGAATTTCACACGTTGAGCAAAGTATTTGACCGTTGCGATCAGCTCTGTCTATTGCAATTTTTTTACTTTATCATATTCAGTACCAAAAAAATTTGGGCTTATTTTTTCTAGTGGTTATTTCAATCATTAAATTAACCTGATTTTTATAATTTTTGAATCAAAATTACCCCATCTATCGAGTTTCATCAAATTCCAAAACAAAATTTTTTTTTGCGATTTTCTCGATTTTTTTAAAGAATATGAAAATTTAAAAAAATTGCATAAAATCTAGAAATTTTTTTAATCTCCAATTTCGATAAAACTCAGTATATAAGATAGTTTTGACCCAAAAAGTACAAAAATCGAGAGAATTTGATTACTGGTCGAATAGTTTTTGAGATACGGTGTAAAATCGATCCAAATATTGCGTTATCTCAGAAACTCTCCCTTAAATCATTAAATTAACCTGATTTTTACACTTTTTGGGTCAAAATTACCCCATCCACCAAGTTTCATCAAAATCGACTAATTTTTTGTGTCTCCAATTTCGATAAAACTCAGTGCATAAGGTAATTTTGACCCAAAAAGTACAAAAATCGGGTGCATTGGATGACAGGTCGATTAAGTTTTGAGATACGGACTAAAACAAACATTACGTAACCATTTGGACAATCATTCGAAACCTCTGTTTAGTCTGTGTATAGTGGTCATTTAAAGCCAATAAGTTTTTTTTGTATATACGCTATGTATCTTATATAATTAAATGTCCAGCCGCGCCGCATAGTGTTATATAAATTATATATATTTGATTTTTTTATTGTACTTTTTCTAGTTTTTTAATTAGATAGATCGATAAAATAGAGTTTTTTTTTATTGTGGTTTGAGATCATATTTCACAGAATTCTGTAATATTTAACTTTGTAATTTATCGATGCCAAAAGGCTATTATTAATTAGTGTTAAAAAAAATGATTACATGTGGCATTTGATTAAAAATTCAGTTGAAGTTAGACTGGTTCAAAAACCGTACATGGTGATTAATGAACCCACACCAATAGGTACGTAGTACATTTATAACATATAAAAGACAAAATTTTATTCGATCATTAAATCTCGAGATATTGAAGAGTTTCTGATTCTACCGAAAAAATGTAAAAAATTCTATCAAATAGTGCCCATAATTGGGATTAAATGCGTGGAATCATTGAAATTGACTTGTTACATGGTGCATTTTCTTAGTGGATGAATAAAAAGATTCTCTTAAGCTTCAATATCTTCAGAGAAGATGTGATCTAAATTTTGTGTTTTATAATTTAAAAAAATTGAGTTGTGAAAGTTATCAGAAGTTAAAGAAAACAGAGATAATGTAAATTAAGTACAATGGAATTTTTATGTTTTGTCATAATAAATATCCTAATCAAACCAAATGTAATGAACTAACATATTTGGTTGACTACTAAATCAGAAGTATGTCTTTTTCAAACTAAAACGCGAGGTACGAAAGGAATATAGTTCCTATTGGGTGTCCCTCGACATATCTCGGTCTTTTTCTTTAAACTGAAGTATAGCCTAACAAAATACCTACTAATTTATAAAAATGGATTGGATAGAAGATGATTTAAAACATAAAAGACACTATTAAATAAATGAACAGCAAAACAAAATTTACTCTGAAGCACTGAGAAAAGCTAATGCTATTTTATTTACGAAAAAAGCGTACAAGTAATGCTTTCAGATACGTTTTAGTAATTATTCTTTGTTTTAATGACTCTCTTATAGAAATCAATCTGTCGCGAAACTATACAATGATCTAAGGAAAAATTTATCCTGGTTACTAAACCTTTTCCTATTCAAAAATCATAAATAATATTAAAATAATTATATTAAATTAAATTCGCGCATTATTTGAAAACATAATAGCTTCATTTTATACAAATAGAAATAACTACATTTTAATCAAGATGATACTGATTGACCAACAAACGCATATTTATACATAATATTAAAAACAAACATAATTGCTCTAGATTATTAATTTGCATAAATACCTACATTTAGTGTACAAAAACACATGTTTTTCTTGTCTATAAATCGCTATTATATAAAATAATAGTTACATCTTAATAATATTAAACATTATTATGCGTGTTTGTTAGTTAAGTAAAAGGCTTGTGTCTATAATTACCTTTAGAGGAGCATAGGAAAGAAGTAAGAGTTTAGCCAACAACTAAAATACACAAACAACATCAGACAATAATTATTATAAAAGCTATACTATACATACTTTGTTAGTGGAGCATATAATTTACTAATCTTCGGGAAAAAAATCGGTTTACGGTTGATGGAAAATGTTAAATAAACATTTTTGATTGATCCCTCAACTGAAATTTTTCAAATACGAAATGAACCTACAATCACATAGTAAATTTTAACCGCTTCTAGCAATCCTGTTTAACCCTAAAAAACAGGGGTGTTATAAGTTTGGCCGCTATGTGTGTGTGTCTGTCTGTGACATCGTAGCGCCTAAACGAATGAACCGATTTAAATTTTTTTGGTTTCATTTGAAAGGTAATTTGTCTGAGAGTATTCTTTGTGCGTAGCTATGTTTTATGTGCGAGCTTAGAGTTCCGTACCCGAAAAAAACTAAAAAATTGGTAATGATCTTCAAAATCGATTCAGTTTGCAAAAGGCATGACATATAGTTTAAACATTTAAATAATTACTATGGAAAAGAATGGTCAAATAAATCTGGCTCAATTCATTCCGAAAAGTGAAACGGTAAAATAATTGGGCAATTCAAAACAATAATTCAAAAGAACAAAGTCAAGTCAAATATTTCAATTTCAATTAAAACATTTCCAAAAATTTGTCCCAAAAATTGATAAATAAGTTTAAAAAAATCGTTTTACAAGGAATAAATCGCATTTGTCGGGGGTTTTTCAAATTTTGTAAATTTCGCTTGTTTCAGAAGCCATTTTTAGCCTAAAAAAATCAGTCTGCCAACTGCTGCCAACTCTGCCAGCAGCTGAAAAAATACTAGAATTGTGAACCAAGTATAAAGGATACGAAACTGTTATGACCAACTATCAATTTTACCCAACACATGAATGAATGTATGTTAGTTTTTAAACTATATCACAACATGCTTTCTAATACAAAAGTGTTAAAAAAACTTCGTTCCGGTTAAAATTATTCCAATTTTAAACTAGTTAATAAGAAGATTAGTTTAAAACAGAGGTTCTCAATTATTTTTCAGCTCACTCTATATATAAATTTTATCGAATATTTTATGTTTGAATGTGCTCAAATACATTAATATTCAAATTAAAATTAACCTTACCACCCCCCCCCCCCGTATACCTCTAGCGATATCTCCAACTTTGATAAACAATGATTTAAAAAAAAGGGATTTAATAAAATAGGAGCGTTTACAAGAGATGAGAGGAAACATAATTTTGGAATTTCTAGATTTATAAACGTAGGTTAGATTAGTTATTTATAGTTTTTATATAGCAGGATGAAATACACTTGCATTGCAATATCCGTTACGAAATCCAAGAAAAAAAAGATTGCCCATTTGCAATCACTACTTCATAAATAATTTGGAGCTATCAAATAACAGCAGGTGTGCTTCGAAATTAGCATATTCTAAATCGGATAGTTGAACTGTTGATCCAAGACAGTCAATCTTCTCCTAACAAGAGCTGCAGAAAAGTGACTGAGAAAATGAGTCATCATTTTCATTTACTCGCCATTGTGGCAGCTCCCGTAATAATGATGATACTTTGGAACGCTCATATGCTCAGTAGATTACTTTATATCCAATAGTAAAAAGCTGAAACTAAAACTTTGGAACATATTCGATTGAACTTCAACCCTATGTGTTTAGCAGTACCATAAGTACGTCGCTTTCTCCATTTAATTTGAATCTTTTTAAAGATGATCTTTAAGCAAGGGGTAGTTTGCAGATCCTGAAAGGCATTTTCGAATTCTTAGTGATGCTTAGGTGTCCCACATTATGTCACTTTAATATTTTGTCACTGTATCCTTCGACTTCGAAGGATACAGTGACAGATTTCTCATCCAGTAAAAATGTTTATCCTAAGTCAAGGACATTAATACGCAAAAAAATTAATTCGATAGTTTTTCCCAACAATAACGAATCTATGTTCCTCTCTATAAATTATATGTGTAAGAATATGTGTTTAAAGAGTATTAAATTATATGTAATGTTTATTTATCTATTATTAATTGATACATAAATGCTTTTAATTTATATTTATTAATAAAATATAAAATTATAATTAATACACTATTATAGATATCTATAGCACACGTGAATTGTGTCTTATTTAATTAGCACAAATAGTTTTTCAATTTTTGTAATCTTATAAAACTTGAAATACATTTATAGACTGACTACAATAATCAGGAAGATAATTAATCGATTTAATATTAATCATTATTAGGATATGGTGTTGAAATTTTAATTAACATGGAAGATAAAAGTCTGCTAGTATAAAATTCCTCAAAAGAATAAGTTTATAAACTGAATGGTTTGTTTTGAGTGAACTGAGTGATAAACGCTTGCTCGTTTAAAAAAAAAATATATTTTCACAAGTGAAATTTACAACCCCCGACAAATTTTTCGGGCACGAACCCAAAGCTCACACTTGAAATATATATAATATATATATTTCAAGTGTGAGAATATATAAGAACACTGTCTCCATTAAATTTCCTTTTTCCCTTAAGTATTTTGAAGATCAGCAATTTTGATGAGCCAATTTTTTGGTTTTTTAGGGGAACAGAACCTTAAACTCGAACTTGACAAATAGCAAAGAACACTCTACGTTAAATTACTTTTCAAACGAAACAAAAAAAATTAAAATCGGTTCGTCCGTTTCGGCGCTACGATGCCACAGGCAGACACACCCACAGACACACACACATAGCGGTCAAACTTATAACACCCCTTTTTAGATCGGGAGTTAAAAATTACTTAAAAGTGTTTTAGTGATAACACATTATTTTTACAATACTTTTCCATAAACTCTAAAATTCATCTATGGATACTTTTACCCTATAATAAATATGAATCATGAATTCATTTTAATTTCAACGAGAGGGTTGAAGTTGTACTATAAGTCCATTGTTTGGAACTTTAAGAACACGATTTATTGAGTTCAAACTCTCTAAAATGCCTTATATTTTAAATATATTGTACTCTCACGGATTTTAAGGCTTTGCGCAGGTCTACAGTCTCTCGATATTGATTTAGATGGTTAAAAATATGCATATAGGTTGAATTAGTCTCAACAATAAATTAATAATAATAGTAGGTTTACATTTGACTGAAGCATTATAATCAATTTAATAAAAGAAAAATATTGATTTTTTTGTTTGATGGTCTAAACATCCTAAAAAATTAAGTTATTTCAATATTTTTTTTAAACAAATCATCTTATTTTAAACATAAACCATGTAGCTATGCCAAGTGAACCTAAATAAAATAGTACATTTAAAGTATAACTATAAAAGGTTTATGTAAAAATATAAAATCAATAAATTTAATTATTAAAATATAACAATAAAAATAAAATAAATATTAATAAATAATTATAATTATTTCAATAAAAGTGTCAATCAAGCGATATAATTCTATTTAAACTACTACCACGTACATACGTACTTATATCATTCCAGTAAAAGGTTAAGGTCTTTTATAATCTATTCATGTAACTAGAACTAGTAACTTTATCGACCGCCATTGATGATGTAGCTGCAGTCATAGAGAGCCCCATCATCAGTAAGTTGTTAGTTCTTCTAGTAGTACAACTAAATTAAAAAAAATTCAGAGCGCAGGAACTGCAGAAACTAAACAAATTCCCTCCTAAAAGAATTAAAAATTAAATTTCCACTTGTTAAGAAATTCTAAAAGTTAAAAATTTTCATTAACGAATAGTTTTAAAGGTTCAAGACAAATTCGAAGTAGAAGGATACAGTGACATAATAACATAATGTGGGACACCTAAGCATCACTAATAATTCGGGAATATCTTTCAGGATCTGCAAACTACCCCTTGCTTAAGATCATCTTTAAAAAGATCCAAATTAAATGGAGGAAGCGACGTACTTATGGTACTTGTGGCTAAACACATAGGGTTGAAGTTCAATTGAATATGTTCCAAAGTTTTAGTTTCAGCTTTTTACTATTGGATATAAAGTAAACTACGAAGCATGTGAGCGTTCCAGAGTATCATGATTATTACGGAAGCTGCCACAATGACGAGTAAACGAAAAAGATGACTCATTTTCCCAATCACTTTTCTGCAGCTCTTGGAGTCAGGAGAAGATTGACTCTCTTGGGTCAACAGTTCAACTATCTGATTTAGAATATGCTAATTTCTAAGCACACCTGTTGTTATTTGATAACTCCAAATTATTAATGAAGTAGTGTTTGCAAATGGGCCATCTTTTTTTCTTGGATATCGTAACGAATATTGTAATGCAAGTGTATTTCATCCTGCTATATAAAAAATATAAATAACTAATCTAACCTACGTTTGTAAATCAAGAAATTCCAAAAATTATGTTTCCTCTCATCTCTTGTAAACGCTCCTATTTTATCCAAGATTTAATTTAGTCTGATTAATATCAGTAGCAGCTTAGAAATAAAATTTCAACATTTGTAGCCGTAATTATATGGAATGTATGTAACCTGGGCTCGATGCACGTTTGATCATCGCATCGGTACGAAAGCAATAGCTCAATTTCCTCTTGAAGGAAATTCACTTAAGCCAAAATAAGAATAATAAAAAAAATCACTTTATATTTATTCTTATTTAAATATCATCAAGTAATGTTTATTGTATTAAAATAATTTCTATAATAATGAGAATATAAAGTTGGCAGCCGCTACTATGTTGTCTAAATACAATAGATGCTGTCAATAAAAAAAGGCTTACAACAAGGTACTGGCTGAGTACAGTAAAAAGATTTGAATACTATTGACTTGAATAATATACATTCATGTCTTTCAAATGTTGTGTGTTCTAATTGTTTGATTTCTTATAATTTGTTTTATCGATTCTGCTGGTGAATCAATATAAGATCTTTTATTTTTGTTCTGTTTTTAGTATGAGAAATTTTTGAAGAAAAAAAAAAAAGTTAGCTTTATAGATTTAAAAATTTGTAATCACTTATAAATTTAGTATCCATGACATTGTAATAATCCCCAGTAATGCAATATTTCTAGAACAAATAGAAAAGGGTATTGGAAAAATCGTCGAGTAAGTAAGAATGGCATTCATTACCGTATAAAGTCGGTTTTACCGTGTAAAGTCAATCGGTTGGCCAAGGAAATTTTGGTTAGTGATATCATCTTCGGAAGTATTCACATTCGAAAGTGTTCAATTTGAAAGTGCTCACTGATTGTAGCCTGAACACAAATATCTTCCAATACTACAAATACACGCTTACTTTTGAACCTGACTTCCGAGCGGTGTAAACTGGAGTTTCAAAAATGTTAGTTGTTAGATTTTAAAGCATAGGCAGTTGTAAATTAATTTTAAAGATTTTTCAATTGTCATGATTTTAATTAGAAGAATACTCTTATAATGGAGCAAAATTGCCAAAATTCCTTATAATATCAGGTCCTTATTTAAATCTTTTCTCCACTTACATACATTATGTGTATCGTTTTCTGATTCTTAATTCTATCATATAATTCATAAAGTAAATATGTCAGATCCAACAAAATTATTTTGTATCATGGAAAACAGATTTTTTGATATGTTTACTAAACCAAGAATTTAGAAAAATTTCCCCATTATAGTCAAAACTGATATACGATTTTGCAAAACCCGAGCAGAAGGCGAGAACAATCAAGATCCTTAGACAAATTGAACAAAGATAAAAATATTTCCCTGTCCAATACCCAATGTACCTAATAGCCAGTAAGTTGAAAAACTTTGTTCCATACTTAATGACTTTGTGAATTCGCGTTGTAAACATCTACATGTGTGGTCCAGAAAAGATTTAAATTTAAAATTTTAACATCATATTGGCAACTAACTCAAAATTTAAATAAAATTTTCAATATCCTGATGGCTCTTATTAAAATAAGTTACATGTAAATATGTTTTTGTCTTAAATAATATTAAAATTCCATTGAAGTAATTCACATATAATAAAAATATTATTCATCGATTTAAAAAAATTAATCATTTTTATTTTTACCTCCATACTATGCGTACCATGCGGCTTCCCTCGCATATCCAAAGTGCGACGTTAGTTTGAAAAAGATTTAGAGTATTGTTATTGGGATTGACTTTACTGCGCATAGTAATGCAAATAACTTCGACGCGAAAAATTCGATGATAAGTTTTCATCAAAAATCTGCATAAAGTATTTCCGATTTTAAAACTAGTTATCGATTTTTTAACATTTAAAATATGGGGAAACAGTATTCTAATTATAAATGAATAGAAAATTCTGAAAATTTAGATAATAATTATTAAACTGTAAAAGTTTCAAGTATCGTTGTCGGATATTGTCTGTTTAGTTCCATGTATAACCTTACTTTTCGTCACTTTCAAACTTAAAATTCAACATTTCAAGAAAAGTATTATTTAGAAAGTTCGTTAAAACATTTTTCATCCTAAAATATCCTGCACTTTATCCAATTTCATTCATTACACTAAACTTTGTTTTACTTCAAGCACTATCAAATTTATTAATAAAAGCATTTTTGTATGTTCTGGGAGAAGAGTAGGTCCTTACCACAGTCATTACAGTCAAAGAAGGAAAAAGGCACTGGTTAATTTCGTAAAGCAATTAATGAAGTATTGAGAGGTAATACTGTGTATAAAATTAATACTATATAGCTACCCTATATGTTTTTTTTTGCTGTTATAAATATTAAAAATTAAAATCGAAATTCTTTACGTCTCTTTTACCTGAGCCTGTCATTCCCATAGCAAGATGCTCTGTAATTTATTTTTTTTACCGAATCAAATAATGGCTACGACTTTGTACCGGGTTTGTATAACCACAGCTAGGCCATTCGACTGTGTTCGCCTGAAACTTGCTGTAGCACAGTTGAGAAGTGTGGTGGGACTCTTGAATAGACCCTGTCGATTTAACTATCACCTTCACAATATGGGGATCTGTAATGATCCCACTTGTAGAGCCTATATGGAGGATGACGTAACCTCCATACATATTATTCGCACCTGAAGAAATCTGCAGGGTGTTAGATTCAGAATATTCGGGCCCGAAACCTTGGAGCCATCTACCCTGGGAAAGATCCCGGTGGAGAAGCTGTGAACTTTCTGTGTGGCGTCTGGCTTTGACAGAGTCCTTCAGCTTCATCTGATTTTAATAGCGCCTCTTACCCTACGCCTCGTTTTCGAGAGGCAGGTCTTTTTCATGGAGGGCACAGAGGACTTCAGTCTAGGTGCTAGGGACCCACTTTCGATACCCCTCTTTGGTTTTATTATTATTTCCCTATATGTTTTTTTTTTGCTTTTATTTTGCTTTATAATCTAATACTCACTTCGAACATAATATAATAATCACTTGAATTTATAGATGCAGATTAAAAGTATATGACTTTTCCTTCTGAAAAGCACTAAATCACTTTTTTTTAAAGCTGTTATGATTATTGTTTTTCAAATTAAAATTACTTATGCATTGTATTAAAAAATATAACAAAAGAATATCATAACAACTTTAAATTAAATGTATTTTATGTGTAAGTATGTGTGTTTTATTTGTGATCGTTATTATTACAATGAAAGAATAGAGGAAATCTACTAAAAAAAATGAGAGTAAAAAAATAGAAACTGAAAAAAATCGAAACATTGTTATATTGAAGAAACGTAAGCATGACTGCTTCATATACATAGCATAGCGGCTAAACCGCTTTGTACAAAATTGAAATTTATTAGAAAGGTAATAAGTGGAAGATCCAAAATAATTGCACATAGAACTGCTGAAAGAAAGGCTCTGAAAGAAATAAACAACTCGGAACATGACTTTGTAAGGCTACTGTCTCTAGCCCCCCAACTTTAAAAAGGGGTATTATAAGTTTGACCACTATGCGTGCGTGTCTATCTGTATGTTTATCTGTCTGTCTGCTTGCCTGTGGCATTGTAGTGCCAAAACGGATGAACCAATTTTAATTCTTTTGTTTCGTTTGAAAGGTAATTTACGGGAGAGTGTTCTTATAGCTAGGTTACAATGCGAGTTTTATTCATGATCTTCAAAATCTGCTCTGTTTGGCAATGGCTTTAAGGAAAAACCTTATTTTAATGGATAGTATTCTTAGATATGTTTCAAGTGCGAGTTTAAGTTCCGTACCCGGGGTTTTTTAAATTTTGTAAATTTCACTTGTATAAACGTGGGTTTATAAACGTGAAATAAATAGATTAAAAAGATTAGGTCGCGGACACATTTTCATTGATCAGAAAAAACAATTTCTATTCAACTTAGGATTTGGAAAGGAATCTATAGTGAAAGGACTAACGTGTCAATAAGCTTTAGGTAATTAATTACCTGACTATTATTGACAATCAAGTTTTACAGCGAAATTTTAACTATTTTCAATATAGAATTTTTTGCCATACTGTAAATGGCAAACAATGAAAGGATATGAAATACTAATAAAGAGAAAATTGTGTGAATCGTACCATGTTGATAATTTTATATTTCGGAAAATGAAAAAGATTTGAGAATAAAAATAAATTACAGTTCAAGGATTGTCAGAAAAAATTCAAACTAAGCTCAAGAACAGTCATGCTCATACATAAATTTTGAAAGAATGTAAACAATATGAGAGTAATCAAACTTTTTTTACGGTGGTGGATGTATACAACTTCCCATAGGAAGTTGAATGAACAGATATCAAAATTCAATGGTAAATTTATATGATAGATAGTGAATTTTCTCAAATAAGTGAATGTTTTTTCTTGTTAAATAAACCCCAATTGAAATTGAAAACGGAATTTGAACAATGCAAATGTCAAATATTGATATGATATAATAAATTGGCCATATTTCCCTTATAATTGATATATGTTCAGAAATACAATATTGTAAATAAAATTTAATGTTAATAAAACATTCAAATCAGGTGAGGTTAGGTATTTCTATAGATAAATTCCAGAAGCGTTGACTAATGATATAAATTAAATGTTAATATAGTCAAATCACGGAATAAAGTTATCGACAAATCTGTCTACGAACAAATGAAGACTTGTGCCTACCAGCCAGCCATGCTAGCCAGAGTTAGCCAACTCAGTCTACCAACCTACCTCAGTAACCACCATACAAATATAAATATTAAAATAAGTATATTTTATTTAAATGATTACCATTCTAATAATATTTTATAATTATTAATTCAATATCGTCTATAAATTACAGTTTAGAATTGATACATGAATGTTTGCTAAATTTAGAAATATATAATAAACAATATAATTACGGGTGTTTAGCCTGAAAAATGGAACGAAACTGTGATCTAGAAGTCATTCAGATCAATTACTTCAGAACCCTTCGAAACGAAATTTATAGCTTACTCCAACAATTCTTAGCAACGTTCACTTCGAAAAATAACAATTGAAGGTTTTTCTTTTTGTTTCGCGAATTCTATTTTGATGCAGAGTTGAAACAAAACTGATAATTCCGTCAGGATTTTTACATATTTTAGAGCAGGACAGTCTTTTTATGCCACATAAAATTGATTCTAGGGTAGGCGCTGAGTGGGGTTTCGTATGCATTTACAGATCTTACCGAACAAGCAGTGTATTTCGGCGTACTTTTACCCGCTTAATTCGAATTTTCAACTGGCTCATCGCTCAGAGTTCGCCCATTCTTTTTTATAAACAAATTTATTGTTTATACGACCATAGCTCCTAAACAATTGAAAATTTGGGTAAACAATTCAGTATCATTTTATTCTACACAAAAAAATAAATATTTCCTTTTTTATTCGTCTTGATGCGACCGATAGAACCGGAGATAATGTTAAAATTGTAAACAAAAATGATGTTGCATAACGTCGGCGTGCACCGCTTGGTTTGGAACTTCCGGCCAATAAATTTGTGTACTTTAAGGTACTTATTTTTAGTATATATTTTAATGTAATGCACATAAAAATACGTTTAATGCAATAGAAACAGAGCTAGCACCATTGTAAATATAAGATTTTATCATTTTTCCGTTCCGCTATTTGTTTATAAGTCGAAAGCGAGCTCTTAGCGAAAGAATATCTCACGAATATCTTTATAGCATCTCGACTCGAATTCCTACGCTTAATAGCGATTTTAAATTCGACAAACAGTAGTTACAAAAATTTTAAGGTAGGTAGTTAATTATTTTTCAATGTAACAAAGTTCAAGATGATTCATCATTTAGGCATTGCATTTTTTAAATTTCTGATAAAACATAATTTGTAGTAAAAGTGATAACAATGAACCTTAAAGTATTATTTTAGACTTTAAGTTCCGTGAATTAAAACATTTATTTATATAGATTAAAAATTGATAATAATTTCAAGTACTTACTTTTTACGAGATAAAATTAAAATTTTAAGATATTCAATCATAAAAAGAGTAAAGTTGAAGTGATAGTACGATTTTGAGTATCAAGAAAAATTATTATGTTTTTGTAGTCGATACCAAAACCTTTAATTTTTTGCAATGCATTTGATAATCAATTACGTATAAAGTTGTCAAAAAATTTATTAGCTCAATAATCAATTACGTATGTGGCTATCAAATAATTATTTCACTATAAATTTTACCTTATCTGTAGACTCTTCCACAATATAAATTACAAACCAATTAAGAATTAATCTATTTTTAATCGTTTATAAGTAAGTGAATTTCTAATAAAAAAGGATTTTTGACAAATTTTTTACGAAAAACAATTTTGAATTAAGTGGAAAGAAAAACTAATTTCCGTTAGAGTACTCTTGGATCATTTTCTAATTTCTGAGGGTGTAACTTACGGTTTTGTTTGAATGTAATTAAAGTTTAAAATTCCTTTGCAATTGACGACAATCTTGATACAGTTAAATTCGATCCCATCACATACACAATTGATAACATCAAAATAGTAATAAAACTTGATTATTCGCTTGACATCAGAAATTCAACAACAACCCGACTATAGAAATTTAAAAGTAAGACCTTTTGGGACCTCACTGGGTTTCCCTTTGTGGACAACACCTAGGTAGGGACTGTGAAACAAAAGCTGATCCTTTTCGATGAGAATATCCCAAAAAGGTCCCATTAAGATATCCCATTAAGTACTATATTGAAGCCTCATTGGCTCCAGAAGGGACTGTGATGTAAGATTTGTCCGGTCCTTATTAGGAATCCCACTTCTGCCTCGATGACGAGATCCCTCTAATATCCCATTAAGGTAAAATCCGGCATCAATTGGATAATCCTAGAAATTTTTACGTATATCACACTTTTTAAGACATACGATTTGTTGAATAGGCTTTCTCCAAACTCCAAAGTTTTTTGCCAAACATAAGTAAATATGTATTTTGGGAATCATTTTGTTTTTATAGATACTATAAAATGAAAACAGCGGAAATGTCTTCTTTTTGCAACTTTTATACTGGCAATTAAATAACAAATAGATTCTGAAAATACATTAACTAATTTTTTCAAGAAACACTTCATTTTAATAATTTAATCTTCAAAATTAATTTGGAATAAAGTTGAATTAATTAATGGGTGGCGTCAGGGATATAATTTGTTGATAAATCGTACACATTTTTTTGATAAGATAATTTTAAAAAATAATAATGATTTAACGTGCATAGTTTTTTTATATAAATACAAATATTTTCATCTGAAATTGCAGTTGAAAATTGTGTTATAATTTTACAAAATGAAATTAGTAATTTCTGTAATTTTTTTAGTGATTTTAACCGTTGTTGTATCAGTGCCTGCACCATCGCTGAAAGATGCACCATCATGTAGGATAGATCAGTGTCGAATACCATATTGTCAATGTTATAATACGAAACCAACACTCGCTTTAAACCAAATTCCACAGGTATTTCCGAAGTATAAGTTTTTATATAACTGAAGTAAGTAAAGTTTTTAACTGTTTGATTTCAATTTTAGATTGTTGTTATTTCAACCGACGATGCGGTAACTGCAGGAAACTACGAAGCACTGTATAAGTCATTGTATTCAGGCCGTAAAAATCCAAACGGTTGTCAAATAGGCGTAACGTTTTTTGTGCCTCATGAGTACACGGATTATAGTGTTGTACATGCTTTGTACGCAGCTGGTTTCGAAATTGGAGTTAATTCTATTTCGTGAGTATTAAAATGATTATCGGGTAATATTTATGAAATCTCTATATATTATAAATGCGAAAGTAAGCATGTTTGTTTGTTACGCTTGCACGCTAAAACTAGCGAATGGTTTTTAATGAAATTGTACGCCAATATAGATCACATTTCAGATATACATGAGATATAATTTATAAAGATATATTAAAAAAAATTAAAAATGTAAAATTTAATCTGACATTTACTATTTTAAATTTTTACAGAAATTTGTTATTTATGGTTTAAAATGATGATTATAGATGGAGCAGATCATCATTTTGAACTATAAATTAAAGTATTCTGTAAAAATTTAAAATAGAAAATGTCAAACCATTCCTGGCCAACTTTTCTGATATACTAAATGAATTATGACTATTTTACATTTAACAAAATTGAAAACTGTGCACATCAAGTGAAACGGACGGGTATCAATCTAGTTAATTCATAAACCTGATGCAAAATAGATTTCGTAAGAATATGATAAATCTAAATCTTATTGTAATGATCACATTGAAAGTGAAAAGAACTTGTATTACCCCAATTCATGTTACTATTAGATATGAAAATTAATGACATAATGTGAAGTACCCACAAATAGTTTTCCAAAATACCGTCCGTTTTGCAATAACTTTATGGTAGCTTTTAGGAATTAATTTAATCGAAATCAATTCAAGTCGGAGTTGTTGATTCTTCTAGATGGTCGTAATTATTTTATATATTTTCATTTTCCAGGAAATATCATGATGTGGAATACTGGAATACAGCTGATCACAATTTATTAAAAGATGAATTTCTTGGACAAAAACAAATATTAGAAAAATTTGCTAAAGTTAATCAAGATGTGATACTTGGTGCTCGTACTCCATTGTTACAAATGAATGGTGATCTCACATTTTGGGCTTACCAAAATAGTTCGTTAGTTTATGATAACTCATGGACAACTGTAAAAGAAACAGAGTGGCCATACACGTTAGATTATAAATCTGAACAAGATTGTTTAATTGGTAAATGTCCAAAAGAATCACATAAGGGATTTTGGATACTTCCTATCAACGATTGGATTGATACAAAAGGTTATCCGTGCGCAACAATTCATGGATGTATCTACAAGTAAGTGCCTTGGAATAATTAACGCAGATATTAGGATATTTTGCGAAAAAAGTCTTTGATTGAGATAAGCAGGGACTTTAAGGAGAAAAAAATCCGAATGCTATTTGTAGATATAGATTATTATCTTCTTATTCACGAAATAAGAAGATTATTGTCTTCTTATTCACGAAATGGATGTTTGTCTTTGTCTAGGCCTAACGATACCGTTGAAGCTACATTTAATTGGTTGAAAGACAATTTTGATCGTGTGTATTACGGTGAAAAAATTCCATTCAATATCATCGCAAATGCTGGATTATTTACAAGTAATTTTCGAGCAGCATACATTAAGTAAGTAAAAATTCTCTAGGGCCCAAATTTTTCAAATGTCATTCTAATATTTGAAATTTTGTTTATAGGTTCTTAGATTATATACAATCGTTTAGAGATGTGTATATAGTAACTCAGAACCATGCCATCCGATGGGCGACAAATCCATTACCAATAGGTAATGTTAATTTGTTCCCATGTGATCCAGTTTATGTCCATGATAATGGAAAGTCCAGAACGTGTAAATTGAAGAAAGGTGGTGAAGATCGTTATATGACTATTTATGACGAAGCATGTCCAAAAGTTTACCCATGGGTTGGTAATCCAATGGGTAATTAGTTTTTCGTTCGAATATATTTATTTTTTGTAAAATTATTTATTAAATGTTTTATTTGAAATATAAATGGAATTTTTCTTTAAAATACGAGTAGGGTAGAACGGGGCTAATTGTGAAAGTTTTGGCTTTTATGGTTGTAGCTCCTAGTCATTTAATGTTTTTGTGATGAACAAAGACCTCTCTTTCGTTCATTTGAGGTATTGCCGTACGATGCGTAATTTCGGCAATATTTCAATTGAACAACTTACCCAATTGCACAACTAGCCCTGACCAACCCTACCCTAAAAATTCTTAGTGACCTCAATTAAAAATTTAACCAAAAGAATATTTTATCTCGGTGTTTGGATTTTCCACAGTAATAAGGACAATGCGAAAATTCAGATAATTTATCTTTTAGATAAAGAAATCGTTCTTCATATGATACATAAAAACTGGTCATGCAGTCATCAAATTTGTCCGATTTTGGTATTTTCGGGTTGCAATTAGTTAAATATGTAGAGTGTTATTATATAACAGGGCAAGATAATGTAATTTTCTTTGGAAACAAACTTTTTGTTTTAGAATTTGCTAAAACTCGGTTCAAAGAGTAATTTTGATCCAAATATTACAAAAATTAGGAATACATAAAGATTGGGACAGCTATTTCGAAGATTATTGACCGTTTGTATATTTGTATACTTCCTGTTTCTTAATACCTACCGACAACTTCTTCAAAATGAAATATCGGTTGTATATAAAAAAAAAAAAAAAAAATGAGAAAGAGAAAGAGCGTTGGAGAAAGTAAATAACCATGAAGATCTACTGCGAAATCTAGATCCTAATTCGGCATTGTTTTGGACAATCGTATTTCATTCAGTTATTTATTCCTTTTTTGGACAACTATATTTTAAGTACCAGCACCACTTTACGAATGTATGCGGAACCCTAAAGAGAACGTTAAATAAATTAAAAATTAATTAAACAAATTCAAAGAGTGTTAAAATGGTTTTCATTTACAAAAGTATTAAAATGTAATATAAATAAATAATAAATAAAAAGTTAAAACAATTTATTAACAATAATAAACAGATGTAGAGTACAATTAGTGTGTAATACTAATTAAACTGACATCATACTGTGCTCTTGATTAAATATTTTAATTATATTAATATAGATGATTGTTTTATAAAGATTATCAAGCAGTAGTACTGTTGTAGTAGTATCTACTAGTTGAAGAGTTTCTGTTCAGAGAAGAAAAAAAATGTTTGTAAAAGAATTGATCACTTTATTAAAATCGTGAGAAAATTTCTATTTTGTATGTACATCAATAACCAACACAATATCTTCTTTAATTTATATTTTAAGAATAATTTTTGAAAGAACAATTTATTTTGCAAATATTGCTTGGTTGTTGACGGAGCTACATATCGCGCTGTAAAACTAGTCAAAATGACATTCAAAGATGATTGTAGATAATTTCGATGATAAATTAGGAATTTCTACAAGATTACATAAAATTGGATATGAATATTTCATGGGAATGTTTTGGGATAATAATAATTTTATACTTTTAACGCCTTTATGTTTTGTTGCCCACTGCATCTTTTGACTACTTGAGGAAAAAGCAAAAATGGAATTGAGATTGACCAAATAAACTTACCTCGGAAACTACTCGTTATATCGCAGAGGGACCCGATTTTGGTGTTTTTTGGATCAAAATTACTCAAAAAGTAATTGCAATCGAAAATGAAAAATATTTATATTTTTGAAATTTTCTGAATGAGTTACCGCCCCCCAAAATTCACAAAAATTGGCTTTATTATTTGATAAAATTTTGTATGTAGGGTATTTCTTACACAAAAAATACACAAATTTGATTCATTCAACGATTGATTGAGCACTTTTTGATATGCCTCCTAAAAACCTGTATTTCATGATTTTATATTAGAACGATTCTGGAAATCTCAAAAAATACTAACAGTCAAATGAGCTGGGCTTTAATAATTATTTACTTTCCTACGTACCCAAAATAATCCAAATGCAAAGTTCTGTGGTATGAAATTAAAAAAAATTGTTCCGGTTTACACGATCGCGTATTCGATTATAGACGATATCTAAGAAGCAAGAACCCTCTCCCTTTGTATATGTCAGATCACAAATACCTACTCTAGAAAATTATTTTTATCAAAATAGGAGAAAAAAACGCCTAAATTAATTACGAAAAGTTTTTATTTTGGAACGGTGTTGGAGAAAGGTGGAAAAATACTTAAATTTTATACTTATCTTAAATTTTTATATTTTATATTTTATATTTGCTGTTTGTACATATAAAAGCCCATATATAAATAATCAAAACTTCAACGTTGTTCTTTTTACACTCGTTGATCCGCATATAACCACGGGTATAATTAAAAGGAACGGAAAAATAAATTTTAAATTGTCCACACATCACACAAGGGTAATTACTTTAATCGCCTGAAACGTGTAAAATAAGCAAATTGAATTGCGCTCACATTTTTTAATATTCAAGACATTAATCTTATAAAATATTTGATACCATACCCTTTATAAAATGACAGGTCAGGGGTCAGGCGTAGTAGTCGATAAACATTTTAGATGAAAATTTGAAAGGCTTTTTTGATAATCATCCCTACCTACAAACACGTTCTTATGCAAAATACTCCATATTATTGAAATTTTCTATTAGAGAGCCTGAAAAATCTTCCTTCGCTCATGGTAAAGTTAAAATTGATAAAATATGAATGAATAACGGCTTTTTAAATATTCATTCTCTTGAGAACTCCGGAATGCAAAGTATCTATAAACATTCTGGTAAAAAAAATAAATGCAACGACCTGTCATAATTTCAAATCAAATAATCGAATACTTGTCGAGTTTTGTAACCATAAACATTCTGAACCTTAATTTTTATTTTTAAGATATATAATGGGTATAAAAAACTATTAGAAATAATGAAAAAGCAACAAATAACACATATTTTCTTCATGATATACATGTCACGTGGTATGCAACTCACTTCCGAAGTGATGATCGAAACTATGGTGACCATCAACCTAAATTTTTTACTGCCTACTAAAGATCTATTATAATAAAATCGGATCACTTCAAAAATGAAACAATAATTTTGTCCAACACTCGTCAGAAAATAGTGTAAATCTGTTACAAATTGCAACTTTTAAGGTGTCACTGTCAGGCAACGGATATACAGTTATTTTTATTATGTCGTCCAAAAAAATTGTTTTAATTCAAACATGTAATATTAACAGTATTATATAATAGTTATATTAAGTTTTAAGCTTGCCATTTCAAATTTTTCAGGCTCCCGAAAGGAGAATTGTCTTGAGATATGAAAACTGTCGTTAGAGGAAGAGTACAACCTAAACCACAGCCTCTAGTTTCTGAAATGGCTGTCAAATACTGCGGTTGGTCCCAGGCCAATGATGTGTGTTCAGTATACATCAATGTTCTTATAATATTACCATACTCATCTGAAAGTGCTGTTAATTTTGTTTTTTTAAACAAAAATTATTCACTTGGGAGGTCTTGAACCAAAACCTACAATTAATTTTTAATAACGTTAATTGAATTAGATCAGACGAATATATTTTGTTTCCATACGATACTGCTATAGAATGAATGTAGTTAATTTGTTTTTTCATTAATACACATTTAGGTTTTTTTATTCAAATTATGTATAATTGACTTTTTTTGTCGGATAAATTTTTATTTAATATAAAATAAATGCACCAATGTAATTATTTTTATTCTATGAAGTGTCTTAATTTAATTTTTGGGCTATGTTGTGAAAATCAATAGGTAATCTGAGTAGTTTTTATTTACATTATTTTATTTAGGAAATATTCAGCAGGTTTCGAAAACCTGAAAAAAGCTTATTGCATTCCTTTGATTTTCTTTTTTCACTTCTATATAAGAAAGAAACAAATATATTGCCAGTGGGTTTAATCAGGCAAGCTTTGTATCAAGAACTCATATTTCATCTTGTAGTCATTAATTTTAGGTTTTCTGATAATTTGAGTTTAAGTGATTAAATAAGATAAATAATCTAAAGAGGAGTGGTAAAAAACAGACGTTACTCGCTTCAAATTATTGTTCTCCTGAACAGTTTAATTGAACTCAAACTTAAAATCCAACGAATTGACAGTGTCAAATAGACAAATAATTAAATCCCTCGTTGATCTTCATGTGTGGATGAAAAATATTTTAATCTCTCTGTCTCTTTCTGATCGTTTAACACTCGTAATAATAAAATCCATTTAGACAATAATATCAATTATTGGTTTTCTCATTGTATGGTATACGATAGGTAAGTCATTTTTATACGATAATCTAGGGTTAACAATAATAAATGGTAACTGTTAAAACATTACACCTTACGGCCATATGTAATTATATTACATTAAATTTCTCAAACATTAAAAAAAAGTTTATACCATGCAATAAATTCTAAAAATAACTTCAGAACATAACGACTTATATAAACGTAGAATCTTAACACAAGAACAGCAAACATACTACACACAAACCTAGAAAATACAAAACATAGAATTCAATATTCTTTTTTTTTTATCTATGTGTAATTGGTTTTAAAGTTACATTTTTGGTAGCATGTTTACGAACCATTCGTCATTCAATATTAATTGACATGAAACAACTATTAAACACTTGTTTTGTAACACTTCGTTCTTCATTTACCATCTTTTATATTATAAAAACATATACAACAATGTTTTATCAGTATCCGTATAGTTAGTTAAAAAAGGACAACTATCAATAATATAAATATTCACTGAATCCTCTTTTTCTTTATGTTCGTTCATTAACTATTTCAAAAACATTACTACTACTATTATTATATAAAAACATTCTTATGTAATGTTCCATAAAGTTTTTATTAATTCTATGGATAAAACATGGTTCTTTAAATCTTTGTTAAGCAAAATACACATTCTGAATAGAATATATATTTCAGAATAACAACCAGTAATTTTTTAACTTCCCAGAGGAAGTTAATGTTAAGTCAAAGTGAATCAATAGCCAAATAGTTATATTCTGGTGAAATGACTTATCTTTGTCTGTATTTTTTACTAATCCGAAGGAAAAAACTAAAATCTCTATTTCAAAGAAACTTCCAATGGTGAAATCCTTATGGGTGGAGAAATTGTAGCAAATAGGGTTATTGTAATATTAAATTTTAGGTATTTTTGACTGGAATCGATATCCTAATTCAATTCTATTCATTTTGTGGCATTTTGAACTGAACCAACCATGAATATTTCTGGAATTATTTTCGAAACTAAAAATATGAATTTCTCAGTTTTCGTGGAAAATTTCAAAATATTCATTTTCAAAACTAATTGTAAAACTTGCTTTGCAATTTTTTTTTTAAGATAAATATTTTAGTTATTATTTTAAAATAAATATATAAGATTATTATTTTAAAATAAATATATCTACTACTTAATACAATTATCCCATCAATATTTAATTACTTGCAAAATTATAAAGCTCTATTAAACCCAATCCTAATTTTTATTTTTAAGATTTTACTTCTTGCTTGTAAAAATAGGTTCATAGCATGAACTTCAAATTCTACTGAATTTTTTGACTTAGGAGGCTTTAAAAAATCGAGCAGACATTAAAATCGTCAATCTACGACTTTTGCCGATTCGTTTTTAAAAGCCATAATTGTTTCATATGGTCACATAAGAAAATGATAATTCCCTTCAAGAATATTTTTAAAAAATCTAGATATTTTATAAATACTCTATGATTATCTCTTCATAGAATACCATGGTGATGACTAGTAGAAAGAAAATTCTTGGATGTGTGTAAGTTTTTATTTCTCTACTCAAATCGATATAAAAATGCTTGTGGTATTTAACACTTAAACGTACACTAAGTATCATCATGATCTCAAACAGTTAAATAAGTAGTAAAATGTAGTTACCACTCGCGTATAACACAAAATAAAATAAAAGAAAAATAAAAAAAACTAAACATAGAGAATGACATAGCGTAATGAGATAAACAGTGACAACAACAACATTTGATAGGTGAACATTTTGTTGAATCAACGAAAGAGTGTATCTTATCATTTATAGATCTTTAAAATAAAACAGCCAGCTTGGCCACTTTTTATTATATACGAGCTGTTACCTTCTTGCTCTGCTGCACGATTCTACCTATCTTCAAGAATAGTTTTCAGAATTAACGCAAAAAATAACTGAATATAAGTATACAACAAAAGAGCTTTGTCTTCTGTGCTCTAATCTCTGATTCTTTCATCCATTTAACCCCAATTCCCTTTGCTGAGAGCTTTCCTTCCAATTCACGCCTGTAGGGGTTAATTATCAAGAATCAAAGTAGCTTACGTGGGCTTAACGTAGCTCATGGGCTTAATGTATCCCCAATAGTTAAGCAGACAAACACACAGACAAAGTTATTTTCGCATGTATGGTATAACTAAGTAGTAACACGGCAGAATACTAGTAATAAAAAATAACTACCGTCGGGTTAATAAGCTTAATAGCTTAAAGATGTAAAACGATCGACAATAATTTTTTTTATTGAATCAAATAATTTTTAGCAAAAAATATATTAGACCGTAAGATAATGACAGGTCAAGGTGTTTTCTCGCCATTTACTCGAAAGGAGTTAAAAAGTATATCTCTTTTGATTAGAATAAGAGAATAAAGGATAATTTTTGAGGGTTTGATATATTTTATTCACTTCTACTACTGAAACTCAGTTAATTCCAAGGTAGATAGCAACGGACAAGTATGGTTTCAAATGGCAAAAGAGGTGTAGTAAGAATTGCATTTGAATAGGAAACATGGCAATTTTCTGGGTTATAGAATTATATTTTAGAAATTTTCAAAATTGTCAAAAGCATGGAACAGTCCAGAAAAAATATTGGCTCAGGGATGACATGTGACAAAGTAAGATTTAGGGCCTGCATTTTGCGATATGTTGTACACGAAGTTCGCTGTCGTAAGTTTCCTTTCATTTTCACTCATATTATTTTCAGTTACTCGTGAAGCAGAATCAGACAATGAGGCAGTTAAGCCTCTTGTATTTGTAGCATGCTTTTTTAAAATAACAGACCAAGGTAAATATAAATTTTAAATTTTGAAGCTCATTAATCGCCTGATGTACATTGCTTTATAATTCTCTAATCAATCTAATTTGCGCATCTTGTATAAATAAATAAACTATAAAACAAAAAATTTTAGATAAATGAAATTAATAAATGAAATTCCTTTCTAAAAAGACGCACTGTGGGAAAATGAACTTTTTTGAATTTAATTAACTTCTTTTTTAAATATTGGTTATTTCGTTATTTCAGCATGTGATGTGATGATTAAAATAATTAAAATTAGCTTAGTACAGAACTGAGCGTATATAGTACAAAAAAACCCGTTGAACAACGACGCTCTTTTTTTAAATTTATTTTATGCCAAAAAACAAACTTATTTTTTCGGATATCATTCATTTAATTTTTACAACGAAAACCTTGAGAATAAAAATTGGAGTATTTCCAGCGCTACCAGAATTTTATCTTTCACAAGATTCCAACGCAATTGATAAACAAACTTCTTCTGACAATTAGATTATACCAGCCAAATGAAAAAGAAGAAACTTATTAAAATAGCTTAGAAATGACGTTGTTAAGGTTGTCAAAAAATGCTTCCAAATCTTACCTTGCTTTTCTCAATTTTATTTCCTTAAGGCTTGCAAACGTTATTTCTTTTCCACGAGGATGAAACAAGTAAATTTCCATAATGGTTAGGTTAGGTTAGATTGGCTGTCCTGGGGTGGGACATACTTAGACCATAGGGTCCGTTGTGATACCGAAAAAGGGTTGGCCTATCCCCGTCCACTACTCCATGAACCATTTCTGTTTAAGAACAGCAGGAGAGCTTTGACGTCGATGTACTCCAGGTCGGAGAGGTCGTCAAAGAGAAGCTGGCTCAAGTAAGTACATCTCCTCATAACAAGAGCTGGGCAGTGAGAGAGAAGAAGTGAGAGAGAAAAGATGCAGTTAGAAGAAATTAATGTGCATTCTGAAGATTAGTGTGTACCGTACAAATAATGAGGGATTTAAAAAAAAAGTCGACAGGTTTTTCTAACTTGAAACTAAAATTATTTTTAAAAAGTTATGGCAACTAAAGTCATGTCATGTGCCTCATAAGATACTCTATTTTATGAAGATTCAATTTTCTTTATATTTTATTTTTTTAATACGGGAACGGATACTCAAGTCAATGAATAATAATATAAACGATGTTTGAACTAATATTATAAATTAAAATATTTCAATTGAATTTATTTGTTTACAATATCAATTATTGAACAAAAGAATAGAATAGAAACAGAAATTCAAGAATATCCACTCTTTTTATTCTTTTGAATATTATAATATTTGATTTATTTAAAAGGCGTTGTTGAAGTGAAGAGATTTAAATCTTTTATTTATTTAACAATGTTCTAAATAATTATTTGAAACAGTTTACACTTTATTGAGGGATCCGTAGCAAACAAATAAATACTATTTTCGTGATTTTTATACCATGTATATGAAATATACCAAGGTATACTAAGTTTAGTCCCAAGTTTGTAATGCTTAAAAATATAGAAGCTATTAACAAAATTTTGGTATAGGTGTTCATAAAATCATCTAATTAGTCCATTTCTGGTTGTCTGTCTGTCGTCTGTTCGTCTGTCATCACGATTACTCAAAAACGAAAAAAGATATCAAGCTGAAATTTTATAGCGTGCTGAGGACGTAAGAAGTGAGGTCAAGTTCGTAAATGAGCAACATAGGTCAATTGGGTCTTGGGTCCGTAGGACTCAACTTGTAAACCGTTAGAGATAGAACAAAAGTTTATGCTTAAAAAATATTCCTTATCAAAAAATAAACAACTTTCGTTTGAAAAATCTTTTCGTAAACATCTCTGTTTACCCGTGAGAGCGCATATTATGCGCAAATTGTAGTATTATATGGGTATATCAGTTATATATATATATATATATATATATATGTGACATATATGGATGGGCAATTGGACAGAGTAATCACCACTGTCTATACAAAGTATTTCAACAATTAACTCAGTCAATTGTTTGTTTTCACTTGTTAAATCTAAAATGCTGACACATTAAATTTTCAAAACTATTTGGACTTTAAAATTTATCGCGGTTTACCAGATTTAATTTTTACAATGGATGGCTAAAATCTTTATAAATTCTCAGATAAGAAATAGTTGGATGGTTTAATAAATAAATATTCGTATATCATTTCAACTGTTTATCATAAATAATATTGAAATTCGCCAAGTAACCTTTCTTAAAAGATATATCTATCATTACATAACATATAAGTTTATTTAAATGAATAAAATTAAAAAATAAATTTTCAAAACATTTTACAAAAGCCAACAAAAATATAAAATTTGATTGATGTTTTCCTATTACTCCATAAATTTTTTAAGCAGTACAAATTTTAATAAGAGATGACGCTGGATGTTAGATATCTTAAGTAACTTAGATTGCTTGGAAGGTTGTCAAATTTTTGATAACTAAGCCAAATTTAAACATTCGATAACTCTAGAAGTAATGAAATGTTCAATAAATCCCACCTTAATTTTTTTTTAACTTGTTATGACCTACTAAGAAGTGATTTGAATCTGATAACATCATTGAAAACCTTCTTATTCAATTTTTTGCTTCCAAAATATACTCAATACAAATCTACCCGCAAGAGAAATAAAAAACCGTTCTAGATATACTTTTCTAAAGAAATACGTACGTAATGCATACAAAATGGTATCGGTAGTCAAGTAAAAGTCATTAATTCTTTTTTCAAATAATCAAAAAAAATCTGTCTGACATATTCATGGTTAAAACTGAATAATCATCAATATCTGTTGTACTATAAAATAAATATATTGATAAAAGTTTGATTGGCAGATCAGTTTGCTAACATAAAATAGTTATTAGCATCAAAAGAAGACCACAATAGATTTCCCACGACACCTATAGATACATACAGAATATGACTACATATTATTACATACAATACATACGTTAGTGTAAACAAGCCGTTATGGATGTTACCTTTACGGGTTAGACCAAGAAATTTCAGGTAAAGTATATTTTATCGTAAAATTTGTTTTCCACATTTATAATTTTAATTTTTAGACATCAACGCAGAAAGTTTATCAGTGTACCCAGACCACATTTTTGCATTGGAACTATCTGTGTCTACACTCGTTGCTTCGTATACACTTTTCCCATATTTTGATCTTATATATTTTACTTTCATTTGTTTACAAAAATTTTATGATTCCTACATGGTTATTCTTTTAATAAAGTAGATGACTATCGTGAACACAACTTGAAAAAAAATTTTAACATTTTTAACATCAATTCTAATTATGTAGCAAAATACAACCGGGGGCTTAAATCGAGAACAGTGTTCTGGATTAATGCTGCAACTGTTTGAGGTTATGATATACCATCGACAATACCGACTATCTATCGTTACTGGTAAAATGGTCTCAAACTTTAAATTTTCGATAATAAAATCATAAAATATTTGTAATAATAATGTTACAAAGAGAAGTAACACATGTGAAATCAGCCCGAAGAGATACACTTACAGCCACAATATGGACTTAGACCACAACCACCTAGGACATGCAAGTGGCAATGGCTTTTGTCCATACAAGTGGTTTATGCCTTTGTCTCAGATTCAATAACTATGATGTTTACATAAATATTTTTGTTACGCGATAGATATCGAGCTACCACGCAAGAGTCCTTCGACGCAACGCATACATTATTTAAAGAAGTATTTGATCATTGTAGACATCACGAAGCGTAATGATATCATAATATTTATTAACTTCCCAGAGGAAGTTAATGGAATGGGGACGATTTTGAAAATCTCCAGTTTTACATATTTCCGCGGTTTCAAGAACGCAATAAGAATGCCTGTTTGTGTGCGTGTGTATGTGTGTGTACGTATGTGCGTATGACCGTATGTTCGTTCGGATTCTTTCGCCTCGATTTTCTCGCAAACCATTTATGACATTAACACGTGACGCGTTATCAACGCGTAATCGCATATTTAAGAACTGAAAGAGTTTTCAACAGAATTAGCTGAGCCGTTTTTTAATGGTTATAAAAAAAAACTGGAAAAAAAATGAATAAACAGAATAAAACACATCAATCTATGGAGATAATGATCGTTCCAGCATAAGCTGCAGCACATGTTCGAAGAATAATCTTTGAAGGCTAACAACACCTATTTTTAATGTTTACTCCCGTCTGCGAAGTTAGTCGTGTGGACTACAGGGATCGCACTCACACGACTTCAGTACCACACTGACTATATACTGCCAATTTTCTTTTGTAAGTGAAAACAATGACTTTCTTTTCAAAAAAACAGCTAAGCATTTCATATATAGGTATGCATCGTCGACATTACCACCAAAAGGTTACAACTTTATTCTTGAATAATAAATATATTATACTGGATGGATGGATGGGTGCCCTTACACTAACGAAGTAAACAGCATTGTATAGTATTACAATAATGCCTCAATTATAATTATATATTCTTTAATATTCTGTACCTAAGCCAGTCGCGCAAAATATTTACCTTTTATCAGTTTACATGAATCTCAATTATTTACAATTCACTAGTATTTGGGATGTATCCGACATGTTTTTACTTTGAATTTGTTGTATGAGATTAAAATGGCCACCCATGGAAATAGATTTAACTATTGTTTAATATGTCTGGTATTTAAAAATTTCGGGAGTACAGTTTTAAAAATTCCCTCCTGTAGTCAAACCACTCTAAATTTAACGTGGTGACTTTTTATAACGTGTAGATGCACGTGTATCGATAGTCAGAGAATTAGTTTATTATCAGGGGTAGTTATGGAATTATGTTTTGAAATATTTGAAATAACTAAAATATTTTTTTAAAAGAAGAATATAAAATCAAATCGGTAGGCTTTTTTTTTTCGTGTTGTATTGAAATCAATAACTCTTAGTGTTTAAGTCCATTTTCGGTTGTCTGTCTATCTGTCTGTGTGTCAACAAGATAGCTCAAAACAAAAAAAGATATCAAGATGAAATTTTTATAGTGTGTTCACGACATAAAAGTGAGGACGAGTTCGTAAATGAGCAACATAGGTAAATTGGGTTTTAGGTCCTTAGAACCGTAGAACCCATCTTGTAAACCGTTAGAGATAGAACAAAAGTTTAAATGTAAAAAATGTTCCTTAGAAAGAAATAAAAAACTTTTGTTTGAAAGATTTTAAACTATTGATATGAAATGATTAAAACATTTTAAAAATCACTGATCTAGATGAAAATACCTAAAATCACTTTCTCTCAAAGTAAAATATAAAATTAGCAAGTTATCATTTGAAATAATTAAAATTTATTTAGAGCCTTACCTTGTTTTGTCGTTTAATTTCTAATTAATCATTAAAATAAATTATATTTGTCAATTATTAAATCTTTTAATTCAAAGTGAAATACATTATAAATTTCATTAAATGTTTCGAAAAATTATTTACATTACATTTTAATTAAACGAATTCTATACAGGATGATTCTTTTCGTCAACTGAATGGAGCTTTAAATTTCTTCTGAATATTTTCGTTTTCGAGAAAAATTTTGAAACAAAACTTGTTTTTTCCTGAATTATAACTTTCTAATTTTAATTGGTATATATTTAAATCTTATGGGTAATTTGGCTTTAATTGAAAGAACTCGTAAAACCATTTCATAGTACTGCTTACTCAAAACAACTTTTTTAATTTTACAATCTTCGTTTAAAACTTTTCTGGTTAAATTTTTCTGATTGATTTTCAACTTAATTGACTTTAGACGAAACATTAGAAATAGAATGCAAGTATTTATCCTCAGCAAGGCGCTATTTGATATAATGCCAGCTCCTTCAAATATTAATATTGATTGATTGATTATTTAGTCGCTTTTTAACGTAGAGGTCATTAATGATATGTTTTGATATTTTTGATGTTTCTGCCAGTTTGAATATCTCGATAGTAAAAAACCAAAACTTGTATCACTAATTGTATGATTAAATGATTTTTGTTTATAGAATAGCATCTTCATAATTTTAGTACAAATCCAGATTGAATGAATGAATTGTTTACGCAACAATTTGATGAATCAGACGAATGATTACATTACATACTCAATATTAAATGTTTACCAATATTGTATATTATTTAAATAAATTAATTATGGTTTTAAAATTATAATAAATATTAAAATAAGTAGGTATTTAATATAAGACATGTATATAATATATGTTTGTAAGTACAAAAAGTACACACTCTTTACTTACAGTATTGTAAGTAAATTATATATAATTTTATATGACAGTTAAATAAGTTATCATATTAAATATGAACAAAATAATATGATCAAATCAAATGAAAAATAGTACAGTACAATAGATCGAAATTTAGCTGAAAATGGGTCATGATTAAAATCGAGATGTCACTTATATCAGTTGCTAAGCGAATACTTCTAACAACAATTTTAAATAACTCGGATACTTTTCAACTTCGCTTTTTGCAAGAAAATATAACAATTTGAATTTTGCTTCAATTTGTCTCGCAAGACCTGGTAAACTAAGTCTAATCTTTTGAAACAAAACCAAGCTACGTTTTCAGTCTCGAAAAAATATTGCAGGAATCTTGAGGATGTTTGATAACTTTCACGATTGCCTCGAATAAGTAGGTACTCAAATTTTGCTGCCAATTTTCCCACTAATGTCTTTGTAAATTTTCTCTTAATTTCGAAGGGGTAGATAAACCTTTTTGTCTTGCTAAAATGGTATACGTATTAGATTGCTTTTAGATTTTTTCAAAAATAAAATAGTTGCGTATTCGTTCGTATTCAAATACAATTTTTGACATTTTTGCTGCTGGAATTTTATATCAAAATATTGATAGATATTTCAATTACGAACTAAACGTTTGTGAATTATCCAAAAATCTCTAATTGGTTTAAAATTATTGCAAAATAAAAATAAAAATAATATAATAATGACATATCATTTGCCCCTATTACACCCACTTTTATGCGTATATCGTCTGTTCTAATCGACCTAACGGATTGTATAACCACTAATTTTCTTGAAGAGATCTGGATGCTGCACTAAAACATAGGCGTGTAAAAAAAACTCAAAGCAAACACAAACAATTGACTGAGTAAACTGTTGAAATACCATATATAGACAGTGTCGATGACTCTATAACTGATATTCCTATATAATACATACTATACAATTTGTGCCTAATTTGCACCCTCACGGGTAAACATTGATGTTTACGAAAAAATGTTTCAAACAAAAGTTGTGTATTTTCTTATAAGGAACACTTTTTACATTTAAACTTTTGTTCTATCACTAACTTTTTACAAGATGGTCCTACGGACCCAAGACCCGATTGACTTATATTATATTTCAGCTTGATATCTTTTTCGATTTTGAATTATCGTGTTCGCAGACGGACAACCGGAAATGGACTAATTAGGATATTTATGAACGCCTATACCGAAATTTTGTTAATAGCATCAATATTTTTAAGCGTTACAAACTTGGGACTAAACTTAGTATACCTTGTATATTACATATATACATGGTATAACAAGACGCTCAAGATTGGGTGTATAAAACATGACCAACACCTACACTGATTCGCAAAACTAAGCCCTGCGCATGGCTAATTGGAATTAAACCACCAAAATATTTAAATAAATATTATGTTTTGAATTTTATTGCCATAAGTAAGTTTCTTCTGTGTAAAAGTAAGCACTTCTTTCGATCGATTTAATTTCATGTTCAAACCACTGCACTAAAAGGATTTTCTGTATACTTACACGATACGTCTGATGAATCATTCTATAAAATACAAATATATAGGTGTTTCCGATATAACTATAGCACCCACACATTATAAACATATCCATCATCAATTCACTCCATTCAATGAATTGTTTTTTGTTGTTTAATAAACAATTTTTGTTTTTTTTTTTGTTATTTAGATTTGTTATGTGAACTATTACTTAATCATCTTCCGCCCTAATATGGCCTAAATACCTAGTATTATAATATGTTAATAAATATATACCATTATATTATACTTCAATAAAGTTAGGTAACCGAAATTTTTTACTGAAATTGATCAACAAATTTCGTTTGTTTTCAGATTGAAACTGGAAACCGCATTACATATACTTTAAATATGAAACGAAATATCACTTTATTGACGTCAAGTAAAAGATTTTTCTCAACAAGTGATCGGCAATTAAAAACCAAAAAAAAATAATTAACAAAATGAAAACCGACTTCAAACAAAAACTATTTCAAAACAAATTAATATGCACTAAAAAGTAAAAAATAACGATATTATAATGTAGTTAAAATTATTGTTATTTTTGGAGTCGGTGTCAGCCTTAAAAACAACTGTGAGATAACAGTTTGCTACATTTACTTGGTTAACACTGACTCCAAAATAACAATAATTGTAACAACATTATATAATCGTTATTTTTTTACCTTTAAATGCATATAATATCTTGTTAAAAGTTTGTTTAACTTTTTGATTTTTAGTGAATCTAAAGTACACTAACTAATTTGTCAATAAAAAAAAAATCGAAATCGTTTGGCGTGATATTGAGTTATTCGTTCATTTGTCGCGCACAAACTTAATCCAAATTTAAGTCTTATATGGTTTTCTCAAAATGCCATTGTCAGAACTGGACCAGATGGAAATGAGACCCTACGGGGAGCACCAGCTTTCGAATAGAAAAAGAATCATAAAAATCGATTCACCCAGTCGAAAGTTCTGAGATAACAAACATTAAAAAAATACAGTAGTATTGAGAACCTACCCCTTTTTTTGTTTGAAGTCGGTTAAAAATGATGATACACTAACAAAATCATTGGCTGATAAAAGCCAAGCCTACAATGGCACAGAAGTGTAATCCAAGTTGGAAAAGAAAGAAAACAAGAACCGAAAGGCCATATGTCGTTAAGGAGACGGCCAAATACCATACTTATGAGTTATTTGATATGGGGAAAAAAACATATTATTTTTAAAGTCTTTATTTCTTTTATGTAATAAAATGAATAGAATTATCTAGTTTCCATTCATTTCATCCATTATTTATAGGGTAAAATCGAAGATTACTCGTCGATTTAGTTACTTTAAAAAAATTACATAATTTCCTTCTTCTTCGACCAATGGTTATAAAAATCGTGAGGCATAGATAGGTTATTTGACAGATTGCAGAACACATTATGCAATTTGGACAAAGTCCAATAAAGTCTTCGTTTTTGACAGTAAGTTACCAAAGTTGTTGTAGGTAGTGACAGATAATACAATTTTCTGATTTTCCAAGGGTGTTTCAATTATTAATGATTATGATTTTTGATTTTTATCATACGCTTTTTGAATTATACCATTACGAGAGGGTGTGGCATTCGAACTTGCTTAGCCAAACTTAAATATAATACAAATTTCTGACTTTGGCCGTACTTTAGAAACAAAAATTGAAATTTTCATTTCAAAACTCTCATCATATTAAGCATTATTTGTAAGTAGATACAATAAATAAGCATAAAATAGTATTAAATTTAAATTACAATTACATTAATTATACACCACAATCTGTCAATATGTCATATTTATCAAGAAACATATTAAATCTGTCATAATTATGTATAGCTTTTAAAATATCTAGGTAACGAATAAACATATTTTTTTGTTGTTGTAGGTTTTTTTATTTTGTAGGTCTTTTCTATTTTTTTCAATAACAACAAAACAATTATGTAAGAAATTAAATACAACAAAGCTAATATAAAAGAAAAATGGTTGCGCCATAGAGGCTCAAATTCACTCAGTAGAGTCGATCATTAATCCAGAAAATTTTTTAGATTGGGTAACATAGACAAGCTAGGATTATCTGTCAGTAATTAATAATTTTATAGATTTCATGCTGTAAAAGCTTTTAGTTTGCTTCCTTGCCTTTCGAAGGAATTTCTCTTCGATATTCTCCTTCTTAATCAATTTTGAACAATATTTTGGAAACTACTTCACCATCTTTTGTATTTTTTGTGCCAAAATTATAAAAGAAAAACAAAATCGAACAAAAACAGTTTTTGATTTTTACCAATTTTCTTAACGGAAAAATTAATTTGTTTTTTGGAAAATATTTATAGATTTTAGTGTAGAAAGGTAAAAATTAATTAAAAATTCAAATGTCACCTAAATAAATATATAATTAAAATCAATTATTAGGTATTGTATGTACATTGTGTACAATGTAAAGTAGAGAAAAAAATTCGCCGACCTTGAAACAAAAGTGCAACTGAAGAAAAAAAAAGAACACAATTATGTTTATGTGTGTGAGTGGTGTAGAAACAATTGAATAAAATTGTTATTCACTCGTTTTTTTTTCTATTTCTATTTTATAATTTACATGAAGCAATAATAACAATTGAAGAAAGAGGAACGCGAATAAAACAATCAAAGTCAACTAGAATTTAATCATTTTTCTTTACGTTTACTACGTTTACATTAGTACGATTCGAACGATTTATGCAGTATGTCCTTTATGCGGCAAACATTCAACTCAATTTGGATGTTTATAGCCATTTTTGTTCTTTTTCAAAAAAGCATCCGACAATGTATACATTGTTTGATTTAAGTTAAAAGGCAGCTTTTAAATAAACAACACCGATTTTAATTCATAGCATTTGGAAAGTACAAAATTTAACAATAATAATAATAAATGCATGTAATATAGAAGAATGGAAGCGTTGAGAACAACGCTTATAACATCTTTATCTTTAAATGACAAGCGTTATAAACTTGGAACATCTCTTCAGGTTTGCTCTGTCTTTCCGTTACAAATATTGAAAAACAAGTGCAATCAAAAGCCATTACACACGAGAGAGAAGTTCGCAATGAAAATTAAGTCAAACCTTTCCATTGTAAGATATTGTTACACTGATTATGATACTACAAACTTTCAAATCAGTACCTTACATGAGAATAAAGTTTTTCTAAATTTTGTCAAAAATCAGTCGATTGTATTTGTTATGCTTGTAAACAAAATAAAAAATTGTAATATTTATATGCTCACTTTCAGTGGATAAGTTAGTTAGCTACCTGTACCTATTATTCATTTTAAATAATACACAATTTTAAGTGTCTTTGCATGATGAATTTTTCAAAGGTACTTTATTGTTATAACACAAACTCTTACATAACAATAACAAGCAAAAAAAAAAAACAAACATTTTCTTATTCTTTATTAAAGTAGTGGGTGAATTAGAATGCAAAAGTTATATCTACAATTTTATACATATCGGGTATCACAAAAATAGCGGAACGCTCAGGGAGAAGTATTTTTAACCCACGAACCAAAAAAAAAAAGTATTGTTGTAGGTTTCACCGCTATGTGTGTTTGTATCAGTCTGCCCATAGCATCGTAGCGCCTGAGCGGATGAACCGATTTCGATTTTTTTTGCGTGGTTTGATGAAGAATGTTGTTAGCTACGTTAAAAGTGCGAGTTTTGGATTCCGTACACGGAACACATAAAATATATGTGATGATCTTCAAAATCGGTTTTTCGTTAATTTTGTGACACCGTGTATAAATGCAATAGACAATGTTTGATTATATATAATTCCGTATATTTATTGTGTATATAATATAGAAGAACTCTATATTTATATAATGTAATTGACATGGGAAGCGTTATGTTCTCATTCTCGAGGAATCAGATCGCCATAGACCTTGGACCTGTTTATACCTACATAATATTATGTATTTTATAATATTTTATTCTACTAAAACATTATTTCTATGGCAATAGGTAGGCACTTATAAATGCATGTAAAACTATCAATCCATGAATAAAGCAGGTTAGTTTAACAAGTATTTAACTGTAATTTATGTTGTAATTATCATAAAGTTCTAAAAGTACTTTTAATTATACGGAATATCGTATTTAGTAAGAATTTATACATATATAGATTTCGAATCAAAGACGAGAGAAAGCTTGGCTCGTACCGTTTATTGATGAAAATTTTACACCCGAAAATTACTCTTTGATATCAATTAAACGTCGATTGATAAGAATGAATTGCCTTCCCCTTTTGGAACTTAGAACGTACAAGCGATTTGTACACGCTGAAGAAATAAGCACAACGAATATTATACGAATATAAACCAGTACAAAATGTATACGCGCAGAGTGTAAGTCCTTGTGATCAAATACCACCACTCAGAATTCTCTCAAACTTAGCAGCAAATAAATTACAAATGTTTTTAGAACAATAAATTGCTAAATTTTGGCTCCATCTTGAAAATTTTGACAAAAGATTTCCGTGTGTCAGCAAAAATGTGAAACTTTAACCAATCTACTTCAAACTTCTCTGATACCCGATTCTATACTTCTATTTCATTCATGCTTCGACTTATGATTTTGAATTGAAATGAAAATTTATAATTTTTAATTAAAAATATATAATTTTTATAGAACCTATTTCTTGCTTTAATTTTGGGATAGTCTTTATTTAAGTAAACAATTCAAAATCGTTAATATGGTGCCATAATTTTTGGAAAATTTTAAGATACCTCGGCAACCTATGGCAATTGTTGCGGCTTGCAAATTACAACACTGATAGTCTATCATTTTACAAGCTTTTATTTAGCTTGCAATGTATGCATGTATGTAGGTATGTATGTTTTTTGAGTTCCATAAAGCTGGCCTATTTGAAAATAAAATCCCTTTAACTATTTTAAACCTTGCTTTGAAGCATTTCCAGCCCTAAGCAAAGCTCGTTATTTTTTCAATGACTACTGGTTATTTTCTCACTTCGACCGCTTCTTTCTGACCATTTAGTAAATCTAATATTTAATTGAAACTACATGTGCCATTGTTTCTTCTTCAATGGTCCAGCAGCTATTAGAAAATATGTTGATCCTATGAGTCCAACATGGCCTGGTAAAACAAAATATACGTTGACCCCATCGGACCAACGTGACCTACTGAGGCAGCATCAGTGTTGGTGCCATGGGAGCACAATTAACGACGATAACTTCCTTTAGTGGCAAATCAATAACGATCCGCTGTATGAGTACAAACCTCTTCATTTTGTAACAATTTAAACATTTTTGAAAGGTAGAATACACCTGTGAATATATACACTATTATCAGATCAGATACTGTAGATGAACGTCATATATACCTAGGTATAATAAACAAACACAATCAGAACATGCGAAGGTGAACAAATAAGGTCGCATTGATGATGCTGATGATGATGATCCTACCTTATTGATATTATTAAGATTATTATCATAATAAGTTCATGTATTTTATTTATAAACTGTATAATATAATATTAAACAGGATGATTAACAAATCAATTAACATTGACCAACTAAAACATATTTTAAATGTAGGATATATGGAAGTATTAACCTAGTAATTAACTTTAATTAGAATGCTAATTGTTGTATTAATTAAAAGTATTAAGACTAGAGCGAATTGCATTGAGGAAATATCTTTTGAATTGAGGAAAAACAATTGAGCCACCTTTATTCCATATTGTTGATTGTAATGTTGTTAGTCATACTTCTTCTGAAAATTTACACTGTATCCGCAAGTGTACCGAGATGCGATAAGGTGTGTTATAATCCATTTTATGATTCTTACAACGTGGTTTATAAGGTTAGACGATGGGGTTGTTAACTCGACAGAATATTTCGAGTTGTTAACTCGACAGAACTAATGTGTATTTTAATTTGGAGGGAATTTTTAAAGCCAAAACGGGTTTTTACGACGTTTTTAAAACTTTGCTCATCTCTATACCTTCACAAAATTTAGTTGGAGAATCGAAAATGGATATGTTGGTTGAATTGTTGTCTGTGAATCTGCCAAATCTGTGTTTATTTTATTTCATGGTCTTAATGCGTTTATGGAAAAATGTTATTAACAAAAGTAAGGTGTTTTTGTCCAAGTCAGTCATTGTCCAAGTACCAATTCTGTAATATACTATCAGCTATTAGCTGATAGCTAAGGTATTAGGTGAAAGGCGAGGTTGCGGGTTTGAATCCAGGCGGTCGCTGCCTGATTAATTGTAAGTAATGGGGCTGTAAATTGATTACACTGTCATCGCTTGGATCAGAACGAAGTAACCGACTTCACTCACATCATAAATTCAATCATATAATGCAATGTAGTTTAAAATAAAATAAAGATTAGAAATAATGACGTGGGTGGCCTCTGTTATAAATGGATGTCTGAAAAACGGAGGTTAAACCTCATTATTATTATTTTTTATTATTACTAGTTGAAATGCATCATGCTTGTCTCTTGGGATTATCAGTACACAACGATTTATGTAAGAAGATAAGAGAACTTATAGGTAGAATAAGAAGGAACGAAGGTTTATCTCAGGTGCATCATTGTAATTACCAGGTTCATCATTGTAACTGAAGTTACAGTTGTGAGACGACTGAAACGTTTTGGTTTGATGATTTCGCGATATGAAAATCTGTTGGCGTTTAATCTCTTCTATAGTTGAAAAGCGCGAAATAGTTCCAACTTTTCTATAATCTGTCATAAAATGTCTTTAAAAAAAGATTCACCTGTTTATAAACCCACACACCTCACGAAGAAACGACAATTTTTGTGTGTATTATATTATTCAATGGTTATCATGAAACATAAACACACCACGAACGAACGGCTTTCTTATTTTTTTTGTTTGTTTTTTATGATCTACGAATATTACTATAATTATTCATCGAATTTAATCGTGAGTTGAGTGAGGTTGGAGAAGAGAAAAAGAGTCATTATCCTATTTGCAGATATTTATTTTTATTTACTTTATTTTTTTATTATAATACAAAAAAACAACAACTTTGCTGTTATTATTATTCGTTTCACTGATAAAAATCTGTTAAATTTTATGTTACTTAATAATATAATCTGCAGTTAATATGAAAAAATAAATATTAAATTATGAAAAAAATAACTTTTTAACGAAAAATGATAATGATAGCTACCAACCTAAATATGAACAAGTGAAATGTACAAAATAAAAAAAAAAACTCCCGATTAATTTTTCGGGAACGGAACTCTAGACTCGCGACTGAAATATATCCTTGAACACTCTCCATTACATTACCTTTCTCCCTACAGCGTTCACCAAGCTGAACCAATTTTGAGGATCATGGCCTTGAGGAGTTGTTCCTGATATACGCACTTGCAACATAGGTAAGAACAGTCTCAATAAAATTACCTTTCAAACGAAATAAAAAACTTCGGTTCATCCGTTTAGGAGATACGACAGGCAGGCAGACACACACATAGCGGTCAAACTTATAACACCCCGTTATTTTGATTCGGAGGATAAAAAACATAGGATGACAGTAGAACAGTAGCTGTAGTTTAAGTTATTGCCCATTTTTTGTCAGGCGGTACCGATAAACAAGGAAGGTATATTATAATGTATAGATTTGGAGAGTGAAACATAAAGTCAAAGTTTTCAATTTTCGGGTAACAACGATTTGTTTTTATATGCAGTTACAGAACGTGATTAAGAGAAGAACTCTACAATAAAAGTAAAGCAGATATCACGTTTTATGTTTCATGATGCGATAAAATTTTTTTTCGGTGGAAGAGTGTACGGCTTTTCCAAAATACCCTCCAAAGTAACACTTAAACATTTAACAATAGAAATTAAACATCATTTTTATCACATCGAAATATTATTTCTGCATATTTTGATCATGACGAATAGAATAAAAATACTCCTGGGCCCATCTCACTCAACTTTGACTGGGAGTATTCCTCTTCGAAGAAAAGACATTTTTTTAAATTTATGAAATTAAAAATTTTCCAATAGAGTTCCAAATAGAGAGTTCCAATAGAGTCTCCAAGTCAAACTATTTTTACCATTTTTCAAAAATTAATCATTCTTTTAAAAGGAGTTTCCTTTTAATGTAGGGAGTGGGGTTTATTCCACTTGCCATCATGGACGTGAAAGTACTATTTCGATGTTCCATTCCATTTTTTTTAACTTTGGTGGCCATTTTGTAAAAGGGCTTATATAATCTGTTCAGTTCACTTTTTGTTGGATTTTATATTTGGAGCTCACATCAGAAAAGTTAACCGAGTACAAAGTTACAAATATAAATCTCTAACAAAACTGAATATCCTCCCTTATTGCTATCGGTTAAACATTTATAATATAATCTTTATGATTGGATAAACATAATATCTTGTATGTTTACTTACATTGTGTGTAAAATTTCACAAAATAAGTGATTATAAATATGATATCATGTAAATAATTCATCTTAACGATTATTATAAATAAATACATATTCATTTCAACTTGTATTCAGGTGGTAGATACTTAAAAATTATTACCATTATTAGCTTAATTTAATGCAAAATTAATTCTAGAAGCATAGTATATACCAAATAAAAACTTAAAAATTGAGTACTAAAAATTAACGATTACCTCTTTATTTGTTTGTGAATCTTCTTCGGTAAATCCATTTCTTTTAGCAACGTAGTATTTATTTAGGAAATAATTATGAGCGACTTATTTAATTATACCAGAAATAATGTTGATACAATAAATACTTTCAAGTGATTAATACAGTTATGATGAGAACGTCTTTGAGAGTTTATAAAAGGTTTAAAAATATATAAAGGTTCTGACGAAGTGATTAAAAAAAATTTCGTAGCACAAGAGCTGTGTTAGCTAAGCGAATTCTCTCAGAGATTGAAAAAATAACATTGTTTTCTAAAAATCGAATATTGCATTTTTTATTTTTCAAGAATTTTTATTTCGAAAACAAAGTGTCTAGAGAAAAAATTACAAAAGCACTTTTTTGCTTAGTAATGATTAAAAAAAGTACAAAAATTCAAAATTTTGTATCTTGTGAACCCCACCCCTTGTTTCTTGACCTTTCAAATACCTAAGCAAACTTAACCTTTCAAATACCTAAACCCTTCTTCATACCAAATTTTATTCAAATCGGAATTTGCGGTCGTAATTTGAATTTTATTCAAATTGCGAAATTATAAAGATTTTATATCTAGATAAATATTCATATTTTATAATTAATATATTCATAATAATTATTAGTAAAATGACTATTTTAATAACTTGATCAACGAAAACTTAAAATGAAAAGAAACCGTTCCTGTTTTTGAAAATTTCATTTCGAAGGTCAAAATGTCAATGCTTCTCTGGTTTTTTAGAAATATGTAGCCAATCAACGTTAAAATATACGATCATTATTGCTAGACATTAAGAGTCTAAGAAAAAAGAGCGTCAACTGTCAAATGGTAAATTTACTAATTCGACAGTTGAATAAATTGTATTTTTACTAAATTTTTTAAGTAAAGTTTTTATATTCTTGATCGAAAACTGTTTAATTAACTTTGAAAATAAATTAATTCCTTTTCAAAGTTTGCAATTCAATTTATTTTTATCCATTTTGGTTTGGTATTGTCAATTATAGCGATAAATTTAAAATAACCAAGTAAGAAGACTTAAAACATTACTTTTTAAGTTTTCACTTCTATATTAAAAATTTATATATGATTCGAGGACAAAATAGTGACTTTATTAGAGATTATTTACCTTTCAACTTATAGAATTATATGCATTTGAACAATGAAAATTGAAAAAAAACTGAAACATGATTTTCACGCGATTGAATTGATAAGAAATCCTAGTACATTTACCTTTAGGTATAAATTAATAAATAAATACAATATAAACTTTATTAAATAGATATACTTTATTATTCATACTACGAATGTATAGAAAATTAACCTCGGCATAATAAATTTTTAGATTTTCAGAACAATATAAATTGCATGTAAATACAATTTATTAATATTTAAGAAAAAAAAGTACCATAATTGAAAATTTTTTCTCATCTTATTAACCGTGACAATATGTTTCTTTACGCAGGATATGTATTTTCTTCAAGAAGAACTGTGGTAGTGGCTTGCTTGAACGTTTCCCTGTGTTAACCATTGTGAAAAGAACTAGTTATTCCTTCATTGATGGTATCATGGTTTGTTTTTAGATGATTTTATTACTAATGAGGTTAGAACTCGTGTATTTGCTTGCTGTAGATACCTCGTTACTCGTTTCTTAGTTTCGTAAACGATTAGTAAACAATAATTTTACAATTTCACATTCGGCCCCAACACGTTTTGTTGCTTTAGTATGTGTTGGTGTCTAACCAAGATTAAAAATGATCGAAGGCTCATTGTATGGTTCATTAAAAGTCCTAATATTCTACTAAAAGTGGGTCAAATTGCCTATAAATAATTCATCTTCTATTGTCAGAGCTATTGTAAACATTTACACGATAACTTGAAAAACTCACACAAGTATTGTTGTTAACAATTAAAACATTTTTAATTAAGCAATTAAACTGTGAATAAAAGTATCAAAACATTATTTAAAAACAATTCAAGGTTATGCGCTATGTTCGCTTAAATGCATTGTGACATATTTGTTGTTTGTGTGAAATAATATGCGTGCAGCATGGAAAACAATACCCTTTTATTATTTTATTAAATACAACAAAATTATTTTATGAAAACAATTCAAATTTATTTATCTAATACTGGTATTATTTTATGTTTACATAAATTAGAAGAAAATTTTATACAGAAAGTGAAATTTTTGATTTAAATGGTATACCAAGAATTATAAATTACCACTAAATTATTAACCAACTTCTTAAATTAGTCTATAGTAGTTAGATATCCCTATTGGATCTATACCAATGCTGACGGCTAAATATCAATAGTTGATTTGCCAGCTCTATCCCAAACTTAGATCAATGCTAATAAACCAAGTTTTTTAATTTACATTAATGTTTTATGCAGTTATGCTAGTGTACCGATTGGTGATGTGAGAAAAGACGTTTGAATTTGGTATGGCAATTTTTCGCTATACCACTTTTTAACTCTGCTATTCTAGACTCCTCTATAACGCCTATGATATTCATTTATCATCCTTTCTTATCACTTAAATACATTTAAACGTATCTCATTTTTAAAAGGATAAATCTGACAGGATCGAGAATTAATACATAAAATGTAGAAGGATCTTATGCATTAGTAATCGGGATTCAAAATTGTTACTCTCAAACCTTTTGAGAGTAAATAATATAAAAAATTTTCGGAAAAAGGTTAATCATACGATGTGAATGGCAAATTTTCTTTGGAAGATACTTCCACAAAAAAAAAAAAAACTTTCCCAAGTACAAAATGATTTAAAGTCTGACTTTAGACCCTCAATTATATACGTTGTATGAATGTGTTGCACAAAACTTACGATTACTATAAAATTAATTATTATAAATATGGAGTCAATGAATTATTATATCTATTTTAAAATTAATCAATTGAAGGTAAAAATTATTACAATAAATTATTTCATTAATAAAAATAATAATTATAATAAAAACTCATTAATATATCATTATATTATTATATGAAAATGTCATTAGATCAATGAAATCATTACTTATTATTATAGATCTTTTATTAGACCGTGAGTTCATAATGAAACGAAGCTTTTAGCATTGGTTTTTTTGGCCACTAGCTGACCCGGCGAGCTTCGTACCGCCTATAATAGTTCATTAATAAACATAAAAATACAAGTATTATTATGAACCTTAAAAGTTGGCATCTGAATTTTCCAGAACTACTAATGTTGCTCCAAATGAAGTCATTTGAAAGCAGTTGTTGTATTATTTTGCCTTCCCGGAACCCCTCTACTAACACTTAAACTTTATGGTATGGTCAATTCAAGTTCAAATTGATTTTTAATTATTCTTGCGAATCTTCTGAATGGGAATATAGAAAAGTGTTGTTTTTAAACTTTTTCAGGCGATTTTTTTAATTTTTCTCTCCTCAAGAACCATCCTCGTACTTCAAGGAGTATTTAAAAAAAAGAATTCGGTGCGATATCGGTTCAGCTGCTCTCGATATTTGCGCTTTACAACACATTCAGCGATTCATTTTTATATTATAGATGAGGAAGAATTGTTTAAGTTAATTTTGGTAGCAAAAGTGTGTAGATTGTGTAAAAAATTTTTCTGTTTCCCGTTTATACAAAGAGTCTTTGACAAATTCATACACAGAAACAAGTGGTAGGAACGTTACAATTTATGAAGTGGTCGAAAATGAAGTACTATTTTCCGATTTTTCAAAAATTTCGTTTGTTGCAAATTACATGCCATTTGTTTCAATTTTCAATTACGAAATTCGAAAATCTAACACAAAAACTGAAAAAGTAATTTTGCTTTATATTTAACGCTCGAATTTCGATTGAAACGTCTATTTTCTGTAATTCTTAGCTTATCTTTATTAATTCTCCAAATAGCAGACAAAAAGAATAATCAAAATTTTGTTTATTTATGAGCTTACGGTCTATATGATTCAGTTAGTTTTTTTTCTAAAAATTCACATATAAGTATTAAGAGAATATTTCTACGAAGTTGAATTTGAAAAAAAACCACTGCCATTCTCTCTACATCTAAGTTAAGTATACACTATTTTGATTAATGGGAAATGAAATAAAATTATGTCAGGGTTATTGAAGTATTTTGTTTTAAATTATTATACTTAAGTATGTATATTATAACTTAAGTAAGTAATAAATGGCATTAATAAAAAATAAATTAAAAACAATATAAAAAAAATAAATTGTGCTTGAATTATTATTAGTTTATTAAATATGATAATTTTTAATTGTTCTTGTATTATTTGTATTAATGGAAAATCTGTTTGCTTCGAGATTTTGATGCGATATTTGAGATTAAATAATATATCTTGTTTAAAGTAAAATCGTAAAGTCAAGTTCATAGAGACCAAAATGAATTATTTAAATATCTTATAGTAATTATAAGGTTTCACCGCAAACAATCTTATTTCTAAAATATACTAGCAAATAGAATAGATTTACTCTTTCGCCCAAGAAAATGTTACCACTTAAATGGGATGGACACATTGTTTAATATAACTATTATTCAAACAAATTTTAAATTATGTTCTTAAAATACGCGTCTAACTGATTTGAATGGCAACATCGTTTTGGACAATATGTCTCTCTCATTTAAGTGGTGACATTCTTTTGAATAAACTGTCTTCAATTTTACGTCGTAACATCTATTTTAACAACCCTGTTCATAAAAAAATCTTCACAGCTACAATACCTACATTAGATCAAAGGAAACGTAAACATTTATTATTTTTGTCTATGCTTCGATGGCCGTCCTAAATCAATTTACGACTTTGTTATTTTGAAATTCAAATAATTAATTTGATCTTCAATATTGTATTTTTTTATATTAGTTATTTGAAAATTTCAAATTACGTACGTACACACACATACATCTCAAAATTGGTATTATTGCCTTGTCGTGATGAGTTAAAAATTTCAATTTCGAAAATCGGATCCATTACAATAACTTCCTATACTGGGAACTTAACATGCTGCGTATTTTTCAACCTTCGAACATATTTGGTCGTTTTAAAAAAAAAAAAAAAGCATAGTTTAAATTAAGTTTGAGAGATTGCGAAAAATATGCAAATATTCAAATAAAAGATAATATTTAATATGGGCTAGTAGATTACTATTTCCTTGATTCATTGCCACCTTAGATATCGAATAAAGATTTCTTCAAGGTACCATCTACTCACCTCTTTGATGTACCTACATTTTTTGGATATTTAAAATTTTAAATTCACATTAATATCAATTACATTATTGATTTATTTAATGATTACATTTAATATATTTTTTTTATTTTACATTCATTATGTTTACTGAACTCATATTTAGTACAATCACGAATTAAAAATACCTTGAATAATTATCGTGCTAAATTCATTGAAATAAAATTAATAATTTGATATACATTTTTAAAGGGCATTTCCTTATGTTAAGTATTCAAAGCAAATGTTAAAAAAATATTTCCTATTTGTAAATTATATTAAACCACCAAGTTCAATTAAATTTTAAAGAATCGTATATTTTTTAAAGAATCGTAAGAATTTTTTTAAATTAAAATTATGTATTGCAGATAATTATAATTCAAAAAAGAAAAACTTAACGATGATATATGAGCATGACAACAATTTTTGATTTAAAGGCTTTTTGTTACAATTGTTAAAACTGGTACAATTTTTGGAAAATGGACAGAATTCACAGAATCGGATATCGGATTCGTAATCAGTGACTAAAAATTCCTGATAGAGCAAAGTTTGGATGATAAAAATTTAGTTTGCCGTTTTCATGCCAAAAAAGTGAAATTCTTGGCACGGTTTTCGGAATACGTAACAGAATCCGTTTATCTGGACTACATATGCCCCCCGCAGAAACTTTATGCCCCTAATTATCCCTAAAAATTTTGTTCTTTTTTATCTTTCTCCTTTTCTTTGTTTTAGGATATTCCTTTGCATACCGCAGGCAAAAAAAACTGCACTTCGGAACTACAAGAAAATTGGTTGTGTTTTGTCCTGTGTATTTAAAAAGTGTTTTTAAAAAAGAACTGTATTTTGTCCGAAAAAAAAGTTTGTAATTCTGATTCAAACAACCGTAAAAAGAATTTTCTTTGAAATTCCCGAACTACTTTTCTTTCATATTTATTTACATGTAGGTACTTGCTTATTATCAAGAAGGATTTAAATTTAAAAAAATTGTAAATTGTTTTTCTGATTTTTTTTTTACAGAAATATAATGTATCGTTTCAAGGTGAAAATATGTCGTGTTTCATGTATTTTGAAATGAAAAACTACATTATTTATGTATAATGAAAATATAGATATGAATGGAAAAAAATTTAATTATAATTTTTATGATTTTATGCAGTTCAATTCACATTTCATACAACAATGTGGTTTTATCTATTTCTTAATACCGTGAGTCAATTATAGTTGAAGCTAACTAAATCGATTACAATGATGAAAACTTTGAAGACGAGGAAAGAGAGACTTTTAACATGTGTCTACTTAAGTTTTAAATTATTTTGAATTCTTCTGCATGTTTAAAAATAAAACTGACTGACTGACATTTCAACGCACAGTAGACCAAACTGTAAGGCCAGGATTGTTTAATTTTGCATGTGGTATTCTTTGACACTTTATAAGTGAGCACAAAATAAGGATTTTTGGAAATTTATCCCTTAAGCAGAAAAGGGAATGAAAGTTGTTATGAAAATTTGTCTCTTTTGAATGAACCGATTTTAAAAATGCTTTCACCCAATGTCACAATATTAGGAAGTCAAATGACTTAGATCTTATTTTGAAAACAATTATGGCTCTGCACCAAAAAATTAAAATCCGTGAAATTTTTAATAAAAGGGGGGATAAGTCAGGTCAAGGGAAGTGAAGGTTCTATTACGGTAGCCTTTGTTTTTAAAGTTTGTTTTCAAATATATATGTGTTTGATCTGATAGTAACTGTTTAAGATGAAAGTCGATCACTAGTTCTTGTCACAAAATAACTTTTCAAACAAAAGCAAAGAATTTAATTCGCTACAAAGTAATTCACTATGTCTTCTCCTTGATGAACCACAAAATACTGAAGAAAAAAATAGTTTTGTTCTTCAATAGTGTCTCTTAAATGTTTTTAAAGCTCAATAATGAATCAACTTTCACAGCCAGCAATAGGTTGGATTGGATACCGAAAAGTGTGAATTTAACGGTTCTCCATCCAAATTTGTTACAATATTTACTTTTAACATGCTATTTTGTTTGGATATATGTTTCGAAGTATCTACAGTAGAGTCTCGAAAATTGGAAGTCAAGAAGTCAATAAAACAGGGGTGTTCCGATTACTGGAATTCTATGAAAAAAAAACATCAGAATTAAAACAAGGCATTGCAAAAACGTCATTGGAATGTATGTATTTTAGCATATTTTTGAGTAATTGGTAGACAGCAATTGTTAAGGAAAGTACGGGCGAACGAAAAGGGTTTCCAATAACTGGATGTTTTCAATAGTCTAGTAAAGAAGACTATTTATGAAAGACTAGTGGTCACTCATGAAAAGGCGTATATGAAAATAAAACGCATTTGTCGATAAGTTATCCACGTGGTTAACTTGTAGATTTCCTCCTACTACGTTTACTTCCTAATGAAAATTTATTTAAGTTTTCCTTCGCCTTTTCTTACAGTCTAAAAGTGCAAAGCTTTTCGTGAAAAATAAAATTAAATTACATTACTGTACAAATATTTTCAATTATAACTTACAAAACCGGAAAATCAAAAGAAAAACGCGAAGTAAATAACTTCAGATCTTATTATTATCTATCTAATAAAAATTAAATGAGTCAGTTCGTCTTTGACTACTTATAATAAATAATAAAAAAATTATACCTATGCAATGTATTACGATTATTATATGATGATTATTTACTGTAAAAAGAGTGGTATTTATAAAAATTAATTTATAATTTATGTTTTTGTTGCATCTTAACCTTCATAAATAATAATAAATTGTTCTTATTTAGTTATTAAAATAAATCATTTTATTCTTTTTTATAAATTCTTCTTTTTATAATTTATTTTAAGTTTTTATGATGTGTATTCTTGGTGCAACGTGCTCTGATCACGAATGAACTAGCTGCAGATCTAGAAAATTATTTGTAGTTCTCTGTGCTATTTTTTAAGGAATACTCTTTGGGAAAATTTTTTAAAAAATCACAAGAAATATGTTGTTTTGGAAGTCGATAAGACTTGGTATAGGTTAGGTTATATTGGCTCTCCACGAAGGACACACTTAGGCTATATAGCCCATTGTGATACCATATATGTGCTTTAGCACCTTTCCGCTGATAATTTCATTTATCAGCTCTTCAATTTCAGAGGCTGAGTGCACCTCCTTCATGCATTTACCATGCACTACACCAGCCCATCACAACTATTAATTAAATTAATTTGGTTGCGACGGTGGGAATCGAACCAGCTACCCTAACGGACGGATTTGGTTACGCCTTAACCAACTGAGATAATAGGGCGAATATTGAGTAATTTTGACTCAAAAACTACACAAATCCAGTACCTATTACTATTTTATCAGTAGTTTTTTTTAGAAGCAATGAAGGATACATTTTGATACAAACTAGCTTCTCGTCATGTGAACTAAATATTTTTTTAAGTCCTAACTATGTAGTAGTAATTCGAAGTCACAAAAACCTTGTTGATTATGCGATTTAACGACAAGCCTCTGAGGAATTGATTGAAAAAATTGTTCTGGGATATCACTTTCGCTCATAGTTTCAATCGGTTTCTCATCAAATCGTCAAAGAGATGCATTTATATTATATTTTCTCATCATAGTAATAGCAAATGATTGATATGCAAATTGGAGACAAAAATTCCTCTTTAAAAATCTAAAAAAGATTGTTGCAGAGCAGGAAAGGGCTGTGAATATACGGCAAATCAATCCAAATATACCCCGTTGTGTGAAAATTTTTGTCAGGTAATATCTTGGTGGATCTTCATAAGGTTCTGATTAAAGATGCATATTAAAGATGCTTAAAATAGGAAAAGACTAATCAAGATCTATTCGAAGACAGCAACACCAAGTCTGATGACGCTCAGGCACATCATGACTGCACAATAATATTTTTACAGTTTTTATCCAATAATTTTGTTGCTATTAGTAAAATCATTTTCATTGCGCACAACAGATGACTTAAAATAGAACTCATACAAACAGGTTAAAACTTGGTTTGAGCAGGCGTCGAACAAATAAATTTATATTTAAAAACCAAAGCAATTTGTAATAATACTGTTGGAATGTATGAATGAGTTGTCTACAATAATAAAAATCTCGCTCTTTTTTTATCGGTCAAGTAATTTCTTAAAACTTTTCTATTATCTTTAAAGATTGATTACTGCGTGTGACTGCGAATGTCTTTGGTGATTTTGCACAAAATAAAATTACTTAACAGCAAATACAACTTGAACTGAACAGAAAGAGAACTCAGTAAAATAATATGATGATTAAATAAATAAAACATTTTTCTTGAATATCTAATTATTGTAAAAAATGAAAGTATTGTTTTTATAACAATAATAATAATAATAATGGTTTAAAACTATTATTCTCATTTAAGTTTTAAAATTAATCTTGACCCTAATTCATATTTATGTTGCTACCGGTTAATTACCATCCATCATGGTTTGTTTGTTTATTTGCTTGATATAAATGTGACGTTTGGTTGTCGCTAAATACTTGAATTACATATACCAAGCAAATTACTCAAACATATAACAAAACATATAATATTAAATATATATTTTGTTGTAATATGTATGCATCAAATAAATACGTTTTGATAATATATTATTTGTAAAATAAAAAGCCAAAATTTATTATATTAGAAATATTATTTGAATCAAATATTTGTGTTAATATCAATTACTCATTTTGAAATTAACTAATTTAAAAAAAATGGTTTTGTAATCTGAAAAAGAAGTTTTTTTATAGAATTTTTATCCGACTTCAAACATAAAAGGAGGAATTTATCAATTCGACTGTATTTTTTTTATGTGTGTTACTTCTGAACTTTCGACTGGGTGAATCGATTTTGATGATTTATCTTTTTGAAAGCGTGTGCTTTCCGTGTGGTCCCGTTTTATTTTGGTACAGTTCTGACAACGGCATCCATGAGAAAACCATAGAAGTCTTGTACGAAGACGAATAACTAACTCAATATCACGCCAATCGATTTCGATGGTTCTTTTTTTAGTGACAAATTAGTTAGTGTACTTCAGATTCACTAAAAATTCAAAAAGAAACCGACTTCAAAAGAAAAACTTTTCCAAATCAAATTAATATGCGCTAAAAAGTAAAAAAATAACGATAATATAATTTAGTTAAAATTATTGTTATTTTTGGAGTCGATGTCAGCCAATCCAATGTAGCAAACTGTTCTGTCAGAGTTGTTTTCTTGGCTGAAACTGTCTCCAAAAATAACAATAATTTTAACTACATTATACTATCGTTATTTTTTACTTTTTAGTGCGTTTTTTTTTTTCTTTTGAAGTCGGCTTTCTTTTTGTTAATAGTTTTTTTAGATTCTCATCTTATAAGTTGCTATGGGTGCAAATAATGAAAGCAAGCATACTTATGCTTTCTGGGATGAACAATCATGCCAGATAATTTATTGCAATATCCAAAGGAACCATAAAATATAAACGGGGAGAAATTTAACGCTTCAGGCTTCCAAATGTTTATACTTCGGAAGAAACCCATCATATATTAAATATTTTAAGACACTTTTAGAATAATTCAATTTCTGAAACAACTTTGAATAAATTGACTGTTTTTTATGTATTTCTTCTAATAATTTTATTTCTCTGTTTTTTTGCAGCGTCAAAATACTTCTTTGTAAATCAAAAATACGTTTTTTCGTCATTTCGACAAAGATTTATTATACACTCTCATTGATAGATATATGTGGGTTATTTAGATCCTGATTTCAAGAGTCATGTGCTAAAGTTATTCGTTGAAAAAATTTTGTTCACTGTCTTTTTCAAGTAATTTTTCCTTAATGCAAAAAATACTTTTGAAACTTAAGAAGGACGAAGAAAATTTTACTGATTTTTAATGTTTTTGCCCTTATAGAAGGTAGTTTTAATTTGTAAAGACTTTAGTGAACTTCCAAATGTTTTTTTTACAAGATACTAACCGCATATTAAGCCTCGCATAATTGTTTTAAATAGGTTTAGTTGTATTAGGGCGGGAGCGAGTACTGTTTGATACTCTCGTGGGTATTGGGTATCTCGTGGGTATGGGTAATCACAATACAATTTACCTGAAATGATAATATACCTATGACATGTATACTAATTAATTTTCATAGTTTTTCATTCGTATTGTTTCAAATTAATTTATAGTTACATTTTTATTTTTAATATATAACAATAATCACAGATCTAAGTATCATACAGGTACGTAAGTACTACACGTTACGTATAAAAATGTATTATTATAAATAATGACCTTTGATAATATTTCAAAATGTCCTTGTACTAGTTGTTAATTAAATTCATTTGATGGTTGTACATATATTCATTATTATTATTATTATTATTATACTTACTTAGTTCTGTTGTGTTTAGCATTACTAAACTTAAAGTTAAGTTAGGTATTCACTTATCAATATGGATCATCTTAAGTGCATTTAGATAACATTTAATTTAATTTTATAGCCATCAATGTTAAAGTTCTATATTATATTCGCAACGCGTTTATCATTATTTTTTAAAAACTATTCTTTATCTCTTTTGGTTCTTAATTTTTTTTTCATGGTTCTGTATCTAAAACACCTACTAGATCGTATATTGATAAATATGAATTTTTGCGATAATAAAATTTGAATATTTTCTATATACGAAAAATCGACGGGCTAGTTTTCGAAATTTTTTTAGTAATAAGAGAGATGATAATAGTTTATCGATAAATGCAAATGTGAAATTTTGAAATGGTCTTTGTATCTTAACAAGAATCGTTGACAAGAATAGTTTGTTCTTATCTAGTTTTCTCGAAATTTTCAATTTTAATACTTATTTGAGCTTATGTTTCCGTACCCGAAAAAACTAAAAAAATTGGCGATTATCTTCAAAATAGATTCAGTTTGAAAAAGGCATGACATATAAATAATTACTATGGAAATGAATGATCAAATAAACCTGGTTCAATTCATTTTGAAAAGTGAAATGGTAGAATAATTAGGTAATTTAAAAGAATGTTTCAAAGGAACAAAGTCAAATTAAATATTTCAATTTCAATTAAAATATTTCCAGAAATTTGTCTTGAAAAATTATAGCTCTCTAAGTATCCTTTTCATCTCATCTGATATCCTTGACCATCACTTTGATGTTAATTTAAGAAGGAGTGTTATAAGGTTAAAGTGTTTATCTGTGCGTCTGTGTGTTTCTCAGCGGCATTGTAGCTTCTTAACGGTCGATTGACTTGATTGGGGATATTTTATAGCAGTTTCTAACAATCGGTTTATAAGTTTCCAAAAATTGGTTTACAAAGAATAAATCTCATTTGTTGGAGGTTTTTTAAATTTTGTAAATTTCACGAGATTCCTGGATCATTTTTAGAGCACATTATTGAATCTAGCTTCAATAGGTTCAAATCCTTAGCTCAAAGGTTGCAGAAATATAGGGAGTTGTCTAGAACCCTATGTTCTAAGTCAATAGGTGAAAAACTTAATTTTTTTTGGTCTGCTTTATTCTAAAAAACAATGTCAATATACCAAATTTCAGCAAAATAGCATTTCCTGCCTGGAATTACAGGAACTACACGTAATAACTTGCCACTTAATAACTTGTTAGAGACATTCTGTATAATACCCATCGATATATAAATTGTCGTACAGAATATTTCAAGTGTAATTTTAATGATACAATTGCATGTTGAACTTGTTGTGCCTTAAAAACGATCTACAATGTTTTTACTCCAATAAGATGATATGACATTGTTCCTCTTTCTAAGTAGTTTATATTAAAAACAATATTGTTTCTTCTACCTTTATCCCATACCATATTAAAGTCTTTTATTATTGTTATGAAGACGAAAGGATATGGTTATGGTTGAGAAGAACATTGTTTTAGTACAAACAACGTGATAAAAATAGATTTATAGTTCATGTTAACTTTGTTAAATGTAATGTTTTGTTATGCACTTGTTGTTTTCTGTTCCTTACTACCACGCTAAAAACTTCTATTTTGTATTTTACTGAATGTACAAACTGTATATTAAACAATATCGACATTTTCTAATACTCAAACTTGGAATTTTTTATAAGTCTATCGATGGAAATCGATAGACTGATGAAATCTTAGCAAAAAAATTTTCAAGAAAATTTCGAAAAGCCAATACTTTCCGAGTTATAACGATGGAAATTCGAAGTATTTAGCGTTAAATAACTGAAAAATTGGACGTGTTATGAACTAAGTATTTTGTACACTAAGTAAGAAAGTTTTTTTGCTGAAATTTTTATTATTATTCTTTGATTTACTTATTAAATATTTATTGGTGTTGACCAATTATATCCTGACAAGTGTGGTACTATCAAATTCTGTAGATCTCATTCGGCAGAAAGTAGAAGTCGGTAGACCTCATTCGGCAGAAAGTATTTTCTCCATGCTCTCTGAAACAGAGTTAGACCAAATTGTTTAAAATGAGTGGTTTTTGATATAATATAAAACCTATTCTAATGAGATAATAAAATGATCAGTAAAACAGTAAATGTAACTAGACGGTGTTGTTGTAATATATTTTTGGTGCTTTAATATTTTTAAACACACTGTACATCATTCTGAAATAATATTTTTGTGTTGTTATTTTGTGTGATACGATTATTTGATGCTACTGAAACACTTATTTTAAGTATGTTCAACTTAAACTATAATAATAATCGTTGAAATATTGCTATTGTTAAAGTGTTATACTTTATTATAAATCTAGAGTTACGCGATAATTTAAATTATTTGAACTTAGTATCACGATTTTCACCACACTTTAAAATAAATATACCTACTGAAATGTAACAATATCAATTCTTATTAGATAAGTATTTATATCATTATTATAACACTCCTTACTTCATTCGATAACATTGAATACACTCCGCAAAAATAAAGACGATATACTTTTTGTTTCGTTAAAACAGAAAAATATTTGAAGGGATGTGTCTTTGTATTCTTTGGTCTTTTTGGGGGATACTACAGATTATTTTAGTACAGAAGTGACATAAAAATACGCTACTACAATTCACCAGCTGTCATGGAAATCGGAAAGACTATTTGGAAAAGGAAAAACGTTCAATATGTCAATATATTACTTCGTTTCGTGTTACGTCCATTTTATGATGCCCTGATACATATAAAATACTTGATTGTTTACCTCGTCTTGCATCAATTGAAGAACACATTGATATGTGGTAAAAAAATCTTCAACTTTGAAGTGAATTTTCTCACCAAATTAAGTCACCCTTAATAGAAAGAATCTTCATGTTGACTGCAACACCGTAATCGTTGTAGTTATTCTGAAGTAATATCCTACGATAATGATATTTCGAAGGTTATACGTGTTTTTGCGATTTTTAAATGGGAAAGCTTTAAAACCGGACTCTATTCTTAAAATGAAACTAAAAAAAAAGACAGTCAATGATGAGGTGTTAAAAAGTTGCCCTAAAATTGCATTAAATTAAGATGGCATTGGGGTCCAAAGGACATACAGTTGACACACAGTTCAAACATAAACATGCGTACATATAACATACACTTTCACTCCGCTACACGAGCGCAATTATGGCCCCTTTATTTAATACTATTTTGGTGCCTCTTTTTTGAGTCAAACAGCCTTGAGAGATTGTGCTCCTTAACATCTACACTTCATAGATACGGTGTTATATCTGTAGCTACATTCATAGCATGTTGATAACACAAAAACTTGGTATAAGTTGTTACCTTTTAATAAGTTTGTTACCAAATTTTATTTACAATCCTACATATATTACATATTGTGTAACGCACCTATAGAAATTTTCTCATTAAAAATTAACCAGATTTCCACGTGATACAATACAACTTAGCGAAAAAATATAATTTATTAAAATATTCATTTGAATATCGGTTGAAGAAACATTCAGTCTCAAGGTAAAATTTTTCATGTGTACAGAAAACGCAAATACTTGAAAATTACATCACACATCATAAAATCACTTAAATAGAAAAAAAAGAAGCTTGTAAGGTCTTTTTAAATGCAATTGTAAAAAATATTTTCATGAAAATATATATAACATAAATAATAATATTTTAAAATCCTTGTAGTACAAAATCAAACTTTAAATGGTCTGATACTTTTTATAAATATTTATAAAAAGTTTTTTTTGAGATGATTTAAATTTTTAATTAATTAATTTATAATTATTTAATTATAGTGATAAAAATATTCCATGTAATTTTAATGAATAAGTCATGTTTAATTTATCCATGAAAATTATCTGTATTTCGATGAAATATATCATTTCAGAGTAGTACGACGTTGTATTATATTAGTGCCGAGTAAAAATAGCTCAAAACTTGAAAACATTAACTTCAACTTTTTGGAATTTTATGGAAGGAAATAAGGAACACTTCTTTCGTGACTTATTAGTTGGCTTAATCTAAGTATCTTTTTCTTTCACGAAATCGTTTTCTTTCGAATATTGATAATTTTTTTTGGACTAGGATTAGGAAGCAACAACAAGCTATATTTCATTCCCAAATCGCATCGAAGTATAGATATTTGAAAGAACTCTTCTTTAGTTGGTGACTTTACAATATAGATGCCAAACTTTGTCAAAATTGTGCTAACGTAATAATAAATGAATGGCCCCTAATATGTAATATTGTTATAGCTATCATTGAAAGGTGGTTAGAAAATACATCCGGTATATGCCTGGGATTTCTAGTTAATCATATTTACTGCAAGAGACCTATTTAGTCCAACTTTTACCATAAAATTGGGTCACTTCGACAGCCATACCTCGACTAACTCTCCGATTTTAAGACCATTTTTATCGTTAGTAAACACCTACTTTATGGGGAAAAGGTGGAAAAGAACCCTGTTTATTGGTATCAAAAAAAAACATATGTGTGTCTCAGTCTGAGGCAGCTACTATAACTGGATCTAACCATGCATTCTAAAAAAGAGACAAAACAAAATGTCATAAAATATATGGTTATTTAACAAAACATTAAAGAGAAATTATCATGAAAACAGGCAACCTAAATTAGCATAAAATCAGATTTTATTACTTATTGATTACCCACTAATAGGTACTATGGGTACTTCATTGACTAACCGATAGCATGTATATATGATGTATGTAATATTAGTAATAACAACTTGTAATATTAATAATAACAAGTAATAAAAATATGACAAAACAACTACAAAAAAAAAAAAATAAAAATACACAAAAGAGGAAAATATAACCAAATGACTTTAATTATTGCATACATACAGAATGATTCGTTTAAAATACCAGAGTTTTGGTACTTACTTCAAGATTTCTTTCCTTCGAATTTGTTTAAAGATTAAAAACTAGATTGTTCTGTTTTAAATGTCTTATAGCTAAAACAGCAAATTACACAGATGTTTTGTTATTTGTTGAAAATTGAATTGGCTAATACTTACTTATTAAAATAAAAAAAATATGGTTATGTACGGAATAGCGTTTAGTTCATCCAATGTTTTAGGATACGCAATTTTAGTCAAAACTTACCTGATTATTTTGCATGAATGTGGCTGACATTTGCTGATATGGCTCTCGTTTGAATTCTCAAGCAGTGAATGTTCGCAAATGTGTTGACAGAAGTCTCAGGCTTTAAAAATTTGATGTTTTACAATTTTTGAAGATAATTACTATCCCCCCCCCCCCCCATAGTTAAGATGAAAATTTCGAGATGTGGCTTCTAAACATTTTTTCATCTGCCCTTGTTTTTCCATTATCAACAATTAACAACCTTACCTCCTACTTACTGTAAAAACTTACTGTAACACCTTTTACTTACTGTAAGAACTTTAGCTTCCCAAAATTGTGATTTACCTAAACATTTTGCTCGTTTTACCCCTCATTTTTTCAGATCAATCAGATATTTCTTCAAATATTTCATTATGTTTCAAAGTTATATACATATATTCATATTTTGAAAAGATAATTTTTGTTGCATTTTAGGAATAAAATTTTATTAAGTGTTTCGGTGTCAAAATCAAACAAACTTCCACTTGAATCATTATTTCAAAACTAATGAATTCACCTATTCATGTTTAAATACTAAAGTAATTCCGCATGGGCTGTAATTAACTTTTTTACAAGCCAGCCGTAGAAATGTAGTCGTTAATATTAATTAATCTATACAAAAAGTAATTGAATTACTCTTGTAAAATTAATTTCTCATAACAGGCAAAAAATTTGTCAGTTATGTGAAGTTTGTAATAGCAGTACATGCATATATTGGAGATCAAGTTTAAGTCCACGACCTCAACGATTTTTCTAAGGAATACTTCATATGAGAGCAAACCTGTTTGAATTCTGTTTGTTAACAGTCTATTTCCATGGTTATTTACAACCAAAAAGTTGTGTTCATATGAGAAGGGCTTTATTCTCGCTAGTTTTAAAAGAGTTTTAAACGTCGCGTCGATAATTGTGGAATTTTTGCTTATCTAGGAATCACGAAATACGAACCTGTATGAATCCATAAAAGAAGCAAAATCAAATAATAAAAACAAGATTGTTAATAATAGTTAATGGTTAGTGTAGATATTATTTGAAATGGAAATTGGTTATTTCTTCTTCAATTATGATTAATTTAATACATACATGCATACATTTACAAATTGCTTCACTTATTTCATGTATTTTCGTTTTTGCATTTTGTCTTTGTCGCACTTATCTATAAATAAATCGTTTGTATACTACAAATCAAAAGTTTGGTGAATGGAGCGAAATACGAAACTATTTTAACTTTCTCAATTTTCATCGACTTGAATGTCAATAGCCATTTAGGATAATAGTCAGCGCATTTGTACTTATACAGTCACATGTATAGACTTGAACTTTCTAGAAGAAAAGTCCTCAGGGTTTTTTCGATTAATGTTATATTACTACCTATAACCGAGGAGATTCGAGATGGGTAAATTTTTTATTTTGAGAATTTCTCGATTAAGTTTTATGATAAGCAAAGAAGTAGAAAAAAAAAGTTCTACCTCTAATTTTATTTATTTTAAAAAGCACAGTACTAGTTACTTTTTGAGCTTAGCGGCCCTTAACATACGAATGCTAAATTTGTATACCTATATAAAGTACAATGGGTATACAAAAATATTATAAATAATAAATATACGCAATGTTGCTAACTTCAGAGATTGGTCGTGAATCGGTGTTGCCATCGTGGTATGAATGTCACGTGGCGCATGTAATGTTTCGCGGGGACGATCCAAACCATGGTGATAACCAAACTAAAATTTTTAGTTGCTACTAAGAGACTGTTTTAATAAAGTTTCTCAACGCAACTAAAAAAGTTCCCACTTAAAAAAAAAATAAAAAAAAAAAAACACAAAACTATATTCTTCATTGACTGTTTATTTGATCCTAAACTTTTGACCGAGAGTGTAAAGACAATACACTTTTAGTTATAAACATTCGCCGATTAGATTTGACATAATATTTTAATAATAAATATTTTGATGAATACAATATTTTATTTTGACGTCAGTAGTAGTAGATATTTCATAATCGAATTTGTAATAATAATTTCATTTGCATAGGTACTGTATTTTTTCCATGTAACCTACTTTCAACTTAAGTTTTCCTGTAATTTACAACAAACTGTTGTAAATATACTTAAATTACATGATTTTATGCTTATCATTTTCCGTCAATTTTAACTTATCTATATTATCTGGATTTATAGAATCTCCTTAATCAGAACTTACAGTAAGCTTCTAGCCAATCAATCTCAAGGACTACAGCACAATTTTCTATCTCATGAATATTCTCTTATCACCATTTGCCTAGGATTTAAAATACACTGGATGTGGCTAGGAATGTTGTTCTTGCGCGGTTTCTATTTTTAATCTATAACTTCGTGCCTTCTTGAACAGTCAGACTTTAAAAACTCAAATCATACTGCGTCTATAATATTAGCAATTTTTGATCTACTACGTTAAGAGACTAAGTGCCTGAACACTATCTCTTTGTGCTTTGATTATTGTTTGACCTATTACTGTTTCAGGAAACTTGGGATGCGATATGTCCTCAAACCTAATGAAAAATCTGATAGTACCATAAACGATTATAGGCGGTAATATTTATGGTGTTCTTAAGTAGTTAACACTATTCCAATTCAAAACTATGAATCATTTTGGGAGCAAGAATGTAAAAAAATTAGGTCTATTTCAATAAAAGTTAATTTAAAATTTTCATTGAATTTTAGTTTTAATCAAGTTTTTCAAAAATATAATTAGTATAGCTACAGACATCGCATTTACCATAAAAAATAATAGTGTTCCACTTTTGTCAGTAATTTTCTTAGTTGTTTACGAAACCTAGACGCTTCTATCCCTATTTAAATGAAATTAAAAATATTATGTCATTATAAATATAAAATAAAAACAAAAGTCTAAAAAAAATATAATAATAATAATAAAATATGAAAAAATTTGTATTGCATGTGAATTTCATGTAATTTTCCAGTGAGTTCTTCTGAAGATTATCACATGTTTTACTTACATTAACCGATGTCTTTTTCTAGGTCACTTTTGTTATAATAATTTATAATTTTATACATATCTAGGTATACATACATACATACATTATTTAATATGACGTAATTCGATTTTATTTTTTAATATTAAAAAAAAGTGTTTCACTTTTCTTACTGTACTATCAAAAATTGCAATTTTTTAAATGTCGAGTAAAATGAATTTTTTTCATTTTTTGGATATTAAATTGTGCTAATACAAGTGAAATTTACAAAATTTAAAAAACCCCTGGCAAATTTTTCGGGTACGGAACTCTAAACTCGCACTTGAAATATATTTAAGAACACTCCCAGTAAGTTATCTTTTCCCAAAAAGCCTTTTCCAAGCTGAGCCAAAAAAATCAAAATCATAAACTTATTATTGTAAATAACGTTAAAATTATGACAATTTGCCAATAAGTATACTTATAGCAGGAAAGTCCATACAATTATTAATAAGGATACATTTAAAACTGCCTGTAATAAAACTCATGCGCGAAGCGAATAAGTGCATTAAGAAATTTTCATTATTTTAAAGTTATCTTTCATTTGATGAAGAACTGTTGTCATAACTTGGACCATCATGTTTTTCTAGATTAAATCCTTAAGTGGACACGAGAAGAGTTAACACGAGTAGGGTAACTCGTAGTAGTTTTTAAAAAACCTCTGTAATAAGTCGTATATTTTTCAATGGCCTTTTTATTTAACACGAATAAAATAATATAAAATAAAAAAATCCAAATATGCTATGAATGCTAATAAAATTTCCATTTTTCAATCACGATTTTATGTAAATTATCGATCGTATTTGAGAGACGAAACAACTTAAAACTATGTTTCGTCTGTCGAGAGTCACACATATCGGGATGTATTTACTTATATGCTTGACTACTTATGTTTATTTTAGGTATTGCACATAAAGTACATGGGTAATCGATAAAAGAACGCATTTTAATAAGTTTTCTTCTCTTTACATGACATTTTTTCCAATATCGATAACAACAACTTCTGTATTATCTTTATGTTGGCTCTTGCACTTCTTCCATTTGTATTTTATCGTCAAAATAAAGGTACTATATGTGAGTGTATGTCTCTTACGATGGATTCATCTCATGTACAAAGTTTGTTGTGCAATGTAGCCCAGATTGTGATCAAATACATAATTTTATATAGATTATTACTACTGATTTCAACGAACAATACAAAATGGTTGTTATCTTTGCTTATAAAAATATTATGTAATAAATTTGTGCATTTTTTAGGGATCCGCACACATACAACACAACTGCTAGGAGAGACAATAGAGTTGATAGTGCGATCTCCTTTCGGTGACTGTGTTTCTATATTTTTTGATTTCATCTTAATCATTCGGATATTTTGCACAGTTACAAGCTAAACTGTTGTCTTCGGTGTCTAGAAATTTCAAAAATACCAACACTCAAATTTACCTACGAGCTTTCTTAGACTACGAGCTTTCTTAAACTATCGTCAGTGTAGCTGACGATAGATATGTAACATACTTGAAAATTCGTTTTCAGTTCGAAAATTATGGTATTTATTTCGAGAGAGAGTGCTTTTTTCGAAGCAGAGGGTACTGAGAAACACTCCGTTTACACGTCAAGCAAATTTTTTTCAGGCAATTTGGAGTTTTTCCATTCTTCATTCCATTCAATTAAATGGATTTGAATGAATGGGTCATATTGATAAAGAATTAATTCATGTAGGTATAATTTATGGATTGGAACTTCTTAATTTATGGATTGGATGTTCGTTAAGGCGTTGTAGACAAGCAAAAAAATTGAAAACTGACCAACTGACACTTTTTTGTAGTTTATTATTTTGAAATTTTAATAGTATTCTAAATGAGGAGGTGGTTTTGTAGATACTGTAATCACTCCACATGTGGAAAGACGTTAGGTCGTAACCAACCACATCAATAGAATCTTTTTTAAATTATACTTTGATAAATAGATACTGATTCTGATTATTGGTAACTTCTGATTACTGTTCATAGATGGCTTTTGACCTAAAATTTGAATAAAATATTTTGTGTCAAAAACATATTTCTTTCTTTTTTTGTTCTCAATTTGTTCTCCATTCGGTTTCAGAGAATGCTTTACAACCTCGATTGACCTCAAGTGATACTTAGTTGTCGTTTGATAGTCGTAGTATAATTTTCGATAGTAATTTACGTATTTTTCAAGAAAATTAAGTTAAGAAACGTAACGAAATCTCTTATTAGGATTATGATTTTCCTATAGCTTTTCAAGAAATAAAAAGTATAAATATAACTTGAATATTATAAGTACAATTATTTATTTAAAAAAAAAAAAATTAAAACATTAAAAATTAAAACAAAATTATAATTTTTAAAGATAATTTATTAAGATTAAAAAATGATGTGATAATTATTATTGTTCTAACTAAATTAAATAATTAAAATTACTAGTCCGTTAGATATTTTGCAAATATAATCAACCCACACACAGGATGTACTTACCTATGTATATAAAATAAAAATAAAAAACTATTTCGACCTTGTATAATGCAACCAGCAAGTACAAACAAAACCATTGTGATTTAGGTGAAAATACAAAACACTCATACAGTTAAATTGAAATTTGTTAATAATGTTAAATGTTTGTTAAAATGCTTTGTCTTCTATTGTAAGTTTATAAGATTTGTTACAGTTACTGAGGTATGATTCCTTAAGCCCTGAATATTTATAATGTGAATGAATATAAGAACAATTATTTACATTAATTATGTCCTTGTTCACTATTTTTGTAATAATGTTCTTAATCTGATTTTAATCAATTTATTACACATTTTTATTTTCTTGATGAATATTAGATGATTTAATTGAAATTATTTTTAATTAATTATTTTTTATAAACGTGAATTTATTTGAGTTTTATATCTTAGACAAACTCAAGTTAAGAAAGTAAAAAAAATTACAGTGCAAACGAGTGAAAATAAACAATTGACTATTCTGTCACAGCTGTTTCCTTGACTGACACCGACTCCAAAAATAACAATAATTATAACTGCGTTATATTTTCGTTATTTTTTTTTTTACTTTTAGTGGATTTTAATTTTTTTACTTTTTGAAGTCGGTTTTTTTTTTGTTAAAAGTTTATTTGTTTTTTTATTTTTAGCGAATCTAAAGTGCAGTTACTAATTTGTCACTAATTAATGCAAATTTAAGACACATACTAATGCAAATTTAAAACTTGGTTTTGTCATGGATACAATGGTCAGAAATGGTCCAAATTGAAATAGGACCACACGGAAAGCACCAGCTTTCAAATAGAAAAGACTCATCAAAATCGGTTCACCAAGTCAAAAGTTCTGAAATAACGATCATTTTTCCTCGCATTATTAGGAAATTTTTTGCATTTTTAGGAATCTTTATGCTTTGAAATTAACTTCAAATTAAAAAATTTTCCCACTGATTCTTTTTATCCCATTAATATTATCGAGTGTGTACTTACCAATTTTCGACTCTTTATCTTATATAGTTTGGAAAAAATGGATATTGAAGAATTGCCTAATTTAGGAAAAACAAAAATGTTTACAAAGAATATTGTTTTTTTTTTTTTGTTTGTCAGAAAATTTTTTTTATTTTAAACTTTTATCTTATTTTTTACGATGGGTACTACGGACCTACGATAAAATGGACCTATGTTGCTCACTTACGAAATCAAACTCAAATTTTATGTCTTGAGTACGCTTTAAAATTTCAGCTGATATCTTTTTTCGTTTTTGAATATGTGACAGATGGAAAATTTTATAGAATCAATATTAGTAAACATTACAACCTTGGAACTTAATACATTATACTATGATATATTTCATAAAGAGGGTATAAAAATATTAGGTATCGCTGGTATAATGCTTGTTTTCTTTTGAGTACATAAAATTCAAAGACACTGAAGGAAACCTAACTCGTAATAATGTTACAGAAAATTAAAATGAAAAATAAAGGCGTAATTGTATTATCGGTTTATGTTTCAATTAATTTCATAAAATTTTTGATATATTAAAATTTTATGTATAGATTAATAATAAAATTAACGTTTGTAATAAAACTAATTTATCCAATTAGAAGGTTTTAATTTTAAAATTAATAAAATAATGGGCGAGCCTATTTTAATATCTCTACATTGCCTACTGATGTTTATAATACTATAATATAATACATATACAGTACCTAAACATAGTACAATATAAATATATAATATGGGAGAGTTTAGTACCTTGGAGGAAAATTCATATTTTTTAAAGTCAATTTTATTCATATTTCTCCGAAAATAGAGTCTTATGCTGTTTCAAAGAGCAACAGACGAAGGTTGTATAAACGTTTAACGACTACCAGAATTTTAAACTTCTCTACAACATTTTTTGATAGAATTGTTAATAGTAAAATAATTTAAATTTAATTTTTGGAGATGCACGTTTATATGTTTTAAGTCCCAAATCTGAGTTTTTGCTCCATAACTAATTTATCTATATATATATACATATATATATATATATATATATATATATATATATATATATATATATATATATATATATATATATATATACTAGCGGTCCCGACAGACGTTGTCCTGTCCCGTAAAAACGTAACTCCAATTCATTAATACCTATACTACGTTTCGCCTGTCCGCTAAACCCATCCCGCTAAACCCCAATTTAACTCCTATTTATTGGAGTGGCCTGACCTTCGACCTTTGGCCTGGTCTTTGATAGTAGAGCTCGCTGCGCTCGCATATGGCTCTAATAAATGCCTATTGACAATACCTGAATACTATTAAAAATACATAGTACACATAGTAAGTTGTAAAATAATGTGATATGATTTATATGCGCTCCCACCATTTAATGAAATTTCATTTTTTTTGGTACGGAGCCCTCAAAAACAGTTGTACTGGACCAAATTGTGAATCTAAACCATTCTCGAATCCCCTTGAACTCACACAAAAAATTTCATCAAAATCGGTCCAGCCGTCTAGGAGGAGTTCAATTACATACACACGCACACAAGAAATATATATATTAAGATAAGAATTCAAGCTAACTCATCGATCAACGCACAGCTCAAACCGCTGGGTCTAGAAGCCTGAACTTTTGTGCACATGTTCCTTGAACGACATAAGTGAGCACTAAGAAGGAAATTTTTTGAAATTAATCCCCTAAGGGATTAAAAAAGAGATGCGACTTTCGTATATGGGAAATGTTCATTATCTCATAGGCAAATATAGATCAACGTGTGTTATATTGTAACCAAGGTTTTTTTAATATACAATATTTACAATATTCAAAAAATAATTATTATTCTCCCCGGCAAAGAAACTAGAGAGTGTTTCAAAGTTTTTTTTTCCTTCAAGGTACAAATATTCATCCTATACATTTACATACACAGATAAATGAAAAATCGTTAGTTACTACATCAGGTGTTAAAAGAAACCATAATTAAACACGTGACATGGACTATAATGGTATATGGTAAAGATGTAAACGTCATATATTTTTCATATAGGTAGGTATATGTATAGCGGTATTATATTTTACACCTTATAATAACACAAATAATCATAAAAATTTTTAAACACTTTACTATAAAACTATAAACTGCAATCAATAGATATTTCCTTGTATAAATATAAAATATTTATAAATCGGCTTTTTTTTCTCATAAAAAATTGTATATTACTGTGTATATTAAAAGTAATTTCATCATATGAATTTAACCATACCGCACAATTTTTGAGCTTGATTTATAGTTGGTGCCATTCGTCCTTTTATTTTTTCGTATTTTCAATAATTTTTGTCTTTGTATCGTTTAAAAATCGGTAAAATTAAAAAAACTTTTAACAAAAAGAAAAACTTTCCCAAAACAAATTAATATGCTATAAAAAGTAAAAAAATAACGATAATATAATGTAGTTAAAATTATTGTTATTTTTGGAGTCGGTGTCAGCCAAGGAAACAATTAGCTACATTAGCTTGGCTGACACCGACTCCCAAAATAACAATAATTTTAACTACATTATATTATCGTTATTTTTTTACTTTTTAGTGCATATTAATTTGTATTGGAAAAGTTTTTTTTTGAGGTAGGTTTTCTTTTTGTTAAAATTTTTTTTTAATTTTGTTATTTTTAGTGAATCTGAAGTACACTAACTAATTTGTCACTAAAAAAAGAACCATCGAAATTGGTTGGCGTGATATTGAGTTATTCTTCCTCTTGCCATGCATACTAAATGCAAATTTTAGACTTTTATGGTTTTCTCGAAGGCTGGTTTTACACTCAGTTTATGGTTTTCACCCAGCGAAAATTCTGAGGTAACAGACATAAAAAAAAAATACAGTCGAATTGATAATCTCCTCCTTTCTTGTTTGAAGTCGGTTACTAAAGCAAATGGCATAATATATTGGAAAATATAATTGGTAGTTAGTTTGCAAGTTGTAAGGCTTGACAAATCGGCGTCCACATTTAAATATCATATTTTTCAAAAGTTGTATAATTGACCCTTTTCTTACATTATTGATAACATAAACCTTTCTTGCAATAAAAATTATAAATAGAAGAAAATTATAGATTAAAAAAAAATTGGTATTAGTTTGAAGATCGAACGCTTCATGTGTAGTTTAGTCAATACTTACTTATTATTGCTACTCCCTAAAACTGTTAAAAAAGTTTAGTTATCGATTCTGTGATAGAATTAACTTTTTAAATATTCAGTATTTAAGTATTTAACTACTATATGTTTTTAATACATCTCTCAAATATGTCATAAATTTGTTATTTTATATCAAAAAGTTTATAGTTCTTTTAAGAGGATTGGTCGTCTTTAAATGTATTTGATATGTAAACAAAGTGATGCACTTTAAATTTCAAAACAAAATCTTAAACCTGCAACAGCTCTGATGCTATTCAAAAATATCTGATTAGAAGAATTCTAAGCAAATGTTACTTGTTCTTTGAATAATTCATGATACAGAATGAAAATTTCATCAAGCAGGAACCCCTAAGAAACTGAGTAAATACTTGATTGGATATTTGAATAAGTACGAATTAATTTATTTCTCTTATGTTTTCCATTATTTTGGGAGAACGTTATTTCTTGTATTTCAAGAACTGGCATGCAGTTTTACATTTAAACATTCTCACTATCTGATGGTAGACTTCTCTTTTATCTACATTTGGCTTGAAAAGTCGGTGTTTTGATATACTAGGCCATTGTCTGCAGAAATGGGGTAAATTAAAAAATTTTATCAAACCTTGTACCTAGAAGTTTTCAAACGCATAATGAACGCATAGATTCACCTGATACTCGATAACATCCAGTCAGAAAAACAGACAACATTTTTAACTTAACCCTTTCAAAAAATCCAATATCTCGAAAAGACCATATTTCTGAGCAAAAAACTTAAATCAAACATCTTATCTTTTCCTATAATAGATAAGAAAAATTATGAATACTTTTAGTTATTAACCAAATACGAAACAAGTAAAACTAAACGTTAGGATTTCATACATGTATTATAAACTTTAAAATTTCTATGAATTTATAGCCATCTATAATGGTATGAACGTATGGCATAGTGTTAACTCAGGGCGGACAATTAAGTATTATATGGGGTCAAATAACACGATGAATATAATGTACAAAGTATAAAGTCAAACTAATCAAATCTTCACTAGGTATTTTAATATTTTGATATATTTTATTATTATACCTTTAGTAGGTATATGTTATATAATCATAAAAATATAAAATAAATATATTTAATACCATAGTTATATTCTGATATATTGTGCAAACAAATACGATCGTGTAATTCGGAGGTGGATTTTTTGACTGCGTTTTAAACAAAAAACTAAAATTCAAATCAAACTAACTTTTCTCGGTATTATTCCATAGTATTGTCCAACTTATTCTACTGTAGATGCTTAAAGTAGTAAAATTTGTCGCAGAAATTATTGTTATTTCGCCCTTTATATAAAGGATCCGTATCAAACGGTATGGAATAGTTTATTAATATACTATAAATAGTAGCTAAAATTGAATTCTTCACAAAATTCACCCGATTATAGATCTTTTTTTTTATCGATGGCATTATTACAGTTACATTCAGTTTAATTGTTTCATTTCTTACACTTAAAAGAATTTTTTAACATTCAAATTGTATTTCCACTGAATAATCGACAAAGGTAAAAAATGGCTTACAAAAACAAAGCTTTCTTTGTTCAGCAGAAATAATTTCCAATTTTCCAATTATTTTTATTAATAATTATGTGGTTATTCTTTGTGAGCTTCGCGTTATCCAATTTGATACTATCGCTGGACAAAAATTTCTAAAACGTGGAAAATTTCCTTATGTGGCCGTTCAAAATCAGGTGTTTATTTTCACTTTTTTAACACTTCCAACTCTTAGATTGTCCTGATTATGCTTTCCGATGTTATGCTCCATCAAAAAATTACTTCACTAAACATAGCAAAACTGACAAAGTGTTGGCTTTTTCAAAAAATGATAACCAATTTATCAACTCATTATTCACTCTAGTTAGGTTAAGTTATACTGGCTATCTACGAAGCACACATTTAGTCAATACCATACCATATATGTGTTTTACCAACTTTTCCGGTGATAATTTCATTTATCAACTCATCAATAATTTTGAGTCGCTGAGTACATCCCCTTCTTGCATTCTTGCATATACCATTGCACTGCACAAGCCCATCACAACTATTATTATTATACAATTAATTTTTGTGGTGACGGCGGAAATCTAACGCGCAAATCTAGGCCTACCACAAACGGAATTGGTTACTCTTTAACCAACTGAACTACTAGGGTTGGCTTATTTACGTAGAACCTTCAATCATTTCTTCTCATTCTAGCCAAACTGATAACTTTTTTAAGCCCCCTTTTTTAAGAAAATAAGGAGATGATTCTTTTAAATAAAAGAATTTTATTTTATTTTATTTTAGGTCGCTTTTTAACATCTAGGTCATTAGCGTCATTTGGCTTCTGAGGATAGTTCATTTTTATTTCTTTCATGTTGGTATCCTTGGCATTCTGAAAGTACGTGATTCACTGACATTATTGAGTTGCAGGGTGGGCATCGGTTTGGGTTGGTTTTGGTTATTAGGGATATGGCTCATGTTTGTACGTCCAATTTGTAGTCTAATGACGGTACAATATTATTGTCGATCAAGGATTGGTAACTTGTCTAAAGTAGTGATTCCGCAATTAAATAAAAATTTGATGTTATTAAGCGTGATTCCACAATTAAATAAAGATGACGTTCTTTAACTTTGACGTTCTAATATAGTAAAGCTATAACACGAACTATATATAAATTTAAAAAAATTTCAATGCAATATCTCACATTTCATTATAATTATATAGTGCATCATTTTTGATTATAACTTTTATGTGATCTTATATTATATATTATGGTGTAATATTTATGATACCTTCTTCGTCTTCGTCTTGTTCAATATTATGATGATCATCACACCACCTAAAATATTATATGTTCGTTCATACATACATATATGAAACATATATTTCGTTCATTATTATAATGTAGGTATTAAAACGACGGACGACTGAATACGTGATATATCAACTAATCAAGAAAATTGATATAACATTCTCTAATATTATTATAACACAAATATGTCGTAGGTATATTTTTTTTAACTATCTTTGTTAATTACTCTAGACTTATTATGAAAAACAATTTTTAAGCAAGTACTCTAACGTTCTACTTCCGTAGGTTTAGTAAATTAAAACCACCACTAGATGAATTCTTTGAAAACTTTGCTATACTTTAATATTTAATCAAAAGGTACATTACAATCTGCATTTCCAAATATATTTGCAACTAATTATTCCACAACCACTGTTCATACTTTACTGTTGTATCCTCAATGACTGTCTCTTCTAGATAACTATTCATATAAATTGCTGACTTGATATTTAACAGTACTATTTTTGTTATTCACACGCCTATCTCAGATTTCAGACCTAATTGTATTCTTCTAGAAACAACCTTCTCAGCTACCCACTCTACGATATAAGTTTCAAAACCAAGACATTTAGACTTAAAATAATCAGGAAATTGAGCTACAGTTTTCTGTTTATCGATTATATACAACTTAACTGGAACGCATCAAGTTTTCACCGAGGAAATTAAAAATACGCTTATAAAATTTATTTGCTTTGCGCTTTTATCATTCATATACATATGTATTTTTGTAATGAAAATTTGATTAACATCCAATTTATCTTTTTCCCGTAGGACTCTTCTTTCTTTTTGTATTTTATAGTTCCTCTGTCTGTATTTTCTTTTTATACCATGTATATATGAAATATACATAGTATATTAAGTTTAGTCCCAAGTTTGTAACACTTAAAAATAATGATGCTAGGAAAAAAAATGTGTCATAGGTGTTCACTAAATCACCTAATTAGTCCATTTCCGGTTGTCCGTCCGTCCGTCCGTCCGTCTGTGGACACGATAACTCAAAAACGAAAAAAGATATCGAGCTGAAATTTTTACAGCGTACTCAGGACGTAAAAAGTGAGGCCAAGTTCGTCAATGAGCACCATAGGTCAATTGGGTCTTGGGTCCGTAGGACCCATCTTGTAAACCGTTAGAGATAGAACAAAAGTTTAAATGTAAAAAATGTTCCTTATCAAAAATTAAACAACTTTTATTTGAAACATTTTTTCGTAAACATCACTGTTTACCCGTGAGGGCGCCAATTATTCGGAAATTTTATAATATGTACTATACTTGATTATCAGTTATGTATGTGTCACATGTTTGTATGTGTAATGTGATAAAGAAATCAACACTGACTATGCATGGTATTTCAACAATTAACTCAGCCAATTGTTTGTTTGCACTTGTCTAAAGAGTTAATTTTTCTTACAATGTGGCTAGTATGATAATAATAATATGGGTTTTGTTTCTATTTACGCCATACCTGAGTACTTAAATCGTACAGATAACAAAAAATATATTAGAATATTAGATTGAAGTGAGTTTGAATCGCATATCGCACAACTAGAAACAATAAAAAAACGTATTTATGTAAAGAGGTGTGTGATGTTTATGACTTGTTTTACATTTTATTAAACAAAACAGATTTCACTTCTTATTAAATTACATTATTTTAAGAAGCGTTTATTCATATTTAGTAATTTTTAATACATATTCTAATTTTTACACTTTATAATAAGTATGTATAAACTACATACTTGATGTTGATGAGATCAAAGTACTTGACAAGGAGGTTTACGTAGCTCAGGCTCGAATTAACATAGGTTTTCTTACTTTATATGTCCAACAGAGGTAATTTATCTTGATTGTTTGTAAATAAAAAAAAAATTGTAATAACAATATGTAAATTTCCTAGAACCTATGTTAAAATAATGTTATCAGAGGTGTTAAATTAAATCAGAGGACACTTTGCGTATGAAATTATAATAATTGTGGAAGCACTAGATAAAAATATTTAATAGACCGTAGTTATAACTAGTAAAATTTACAAAATTTAAAAAACCCCCTAGAAAGAGTACGGAACAGTCGCACTCGCACTTGAAACGTTTTAAAGAACACTCTCCATTAAATTACGCGTTTTCTTGGATCCTTCTCTAAACTGAACCGAGTTTGAGGATCATCGCCTATTTTTTAGTTTAAACTCGCGCTTAAAATATAAGTAATACCACTCCCCATTAAATTACAGATAGGCACACATAGCGGTTAAACTTATAACACCCCCAGGTTTGGTCGGGGGTTAAAAATATTGACATTTTATTCGGAAAAATGAGCCAATATTGGACAATTAAGTTTTATTATTTCAGTCAATTCCTAAGCTTCAATCAAATCTAATAAACCAAGTCATGGTTTCTGAAGTCTTGCCCGACCCAAACACTCATCAAATAAGGGAACTAAAGAATATGGCAACAAATTTTCCGTTTCCCAAGCCTTCAAAATGGTAAAAGAACCAAGTGTGTTCAATGATTGAGGTTATTTTTTATATACTACGTCATTAAATGTCAACGAGTATATTACACCGTTTTCGGTTGTCCGTCTGTCTGTCTGTGGACACGATAGCTCAAAAACGAAAAAAAAATCAAGAACGAAAAGTTAGTACCTACTTTTTGTGTAAGAGATGACTATCTTTTTTTACTTACATGACGTAAAAAGCAAAGGATTGTGTTATCAACACTGTCTATACATGGTATTTCATCAATTAACTCAGTCAATTGGTTGTTTTAATTGTTAAAAAGTTAGCTTCAACTAACATACGAAATCTCTGGAATTAAAATATGTAATAAATTATAAGAAAAAATTGTATGACTGTAGAATTGGGCGCAAAGGCAAAGAAAATTGTAAAAATTTCATAAAATGTAAAAAAAGAAATAAATATTTGATAGTATAAAAATATTAATGAACATAATATATAAAACTTGTTTTTCGTTATTATTATTTTATTAATAATCTTTTAAATAATAATAATTTAATAATATAATAAATATCCACGCACGTATGAAATTTCATACCATAAAATTTGTTAATTATATACATTTTAATAAAATATTTAAAAAAAAAAAAGTATTATAATTATTATTCAATAAATCAATATTATTATTTTATATTAAAGATTTATTTTTACAATAATAAATTTACAGTGAATGCATAAGAAATGTGAAAATTTCTGTAGAAAAACAACTTTTATCAAAAATGCTTTCTCGAAACTGCGATGATTTGAAAGAGCGACTCCTCAACTTATATCTCTAGAAACTTATCATTCAACCCAAAAATCGATCATTTTTAGTTTCTTTTAATTATTTTGCAATTAGAATAAAAAAAAAATATAAGCATATTTGATGATAAGGCAAATATTTTTCAATACGTCTCCAAATGGACTCTGGAGTTAAAATTTTTGAAAACGATTTAAGGCTCAACGATCTCAAAAACTACTTTCCCAATTTATAAAAACATCAATTTTTGCACTTTTTGATTCACTCGAATTTTCAAGAAGAAATAGAAGATTTAAAAAAATTGAGCAAACTTGTTTGTCTTCAATGTAAATAAAAATTATTTAAGAGTTATTTTGCTCCAAATGATACATAAACTTGATTCCTCTAACGCTTGATTGTGCAGTCTTTAAGATGTCGCCTTAGCTCGAATGTGAAGGCGCTAAATGAACCAAATTATTATGTTCCTCCTTCCTGCCCTTACTTTTTATAATGAAGAAGGTAATCGTTCTAATTAAGGTTTATATTTTTGAATAAAATGAGTTTTATTGAATTATAACCTAATGAGTTATCAATTAATGAATTTTATTAAGTAGGGACGGTAACGTTGAATTGAAATTAATTAGTTTTCAAATTCTTAGGGAATTTTTGCCGCTGTTCGTCTTTATATGGCTACCTCCCTTACTGCGAAACATAGATTGAAATAAAACAATATGGTTTGAAGAGGTTGTTAAAGAAGTATTTCAAAAAAAAATTAATAACTACTTAATTTGAATTAAGTTAAAATCCGTTTGCGAATTAATTTTTATGATATATCATTCAAAATTAATTTTCAATAAGCATTAAAAAAAATTACCAACCAAATAAAAATACATAGTAATAAGAAAAATACTCACGACTTATATTTGATATTTTAAAATAATTTATTATTAATATTAATATTTAAGAAATTATAAATAAATCAAATAAATAATTGTATTAGTAGGTACGTTGAGTTGTTTGTTTGTTACTCATCAATTTTAAAAATTATTATTATTATTACAAAAAACAATTACATTAATAAATAATTAAATATTAAACATTTTAACAGAAGTAAAAAAAAAAATTAAAGGTATTATAAAATCAATGATCTTCAAGGTCATTTCAATCATGTTTTGCTATTATTTTGTGAAATGAAATTAAACGAAAAAACTTTGTAAGGATGATTAAAAAAGATCATCTTTTTTGTATGTAGGTAATAAATTGCAATTGTAGTTCCGTTATGTTTTCATCTGCAGTCAATATTTTTATAATATTACTTTTATACTTTTTTCATTGAGAAACTAACAAGTGAAAACAACAATTAACTGAATTAATTGTTGAAAAACCATGTAAAGACAGTGTTGATGACGTAAACGTTTGTTTTTTGAAGTCACGTAAGTAAAGAACGATATCCACTCTTAGAAAGCCACACATTCATAACTGATATTCCCATATTATACAAACTATAAAATTTGATCCAAATTTGCGCCCTCGTAGTTTTTTTTTTATGAGAAACATTTTTACGCATAAATTTTTGTTCTATCTCTAACTGCTTACATCCTACGGACCCTCGACCCCACTTTGGACATCTTAAGCACACTATAAAAATTTCAGCTTAGTGTCTCTTTTCGTTTTTGAGTTGATGACATATGGACAGATGGACAGACAGGCAGACAACCGGAAATGGATTAATTAGGTGATTTTATGAACACCTATACCAAAATTGTGTTGGTAGCATCCATATTTCTAAGCGTTACAAACTTGGGACTAAACTTAATATAATATGGTATATTTCATGGATACATGGTATAACAAGGTTCGAATCTCAGATCTTTCGCTATCCAGGCTTATTCTTTGTCTTTACATGTATTAATTTAATTTTTTCGGAAATACCACCATTATTTCTGATAATATTTAGTAGTTTTTTGAAACATTTGGAAAGATTGACTACGCAATGGGTAAAAAAATAAATTTTTTTACCAATTCATGTTTAAATAAAAATCTATTAAATACTAAAAAATACTGAAAAAGAATGAGGTAAAAAATGCTTAAAAATTACACTACTTGTAACCGTCAGTTAACATTCTACATATTAAACTTCACTTACATGTAAAACTTCACATACAATTGACTTCATTTAATCAAAAATTTTGCCAACAATACAAAAATCACAGAAAAATTTCACAATATTTTTGTTCATAAAATCCTAAGCCGTCATTGCCGGAAAACTTTGTAAGAGACATCTTCATCCAAGTAGAAAATATTACTCTATATTTCTCTATATTTTTAATAGGCAAAAGAGCAATTGTTTCCATAGAAGAGTATTTATGAAGTTTGGATATTTTGGACATTTAATACAAACATTTCCCTCTTTTTTATAACGGACAAAATTCTCATAAACAGCTCATTTGAGATTATCATTATGATTTACTACCAACAATATTTCGACACCAATTTACTCGTATTAACAATTCGAAAGAAAAGGGAAATCAAAACATAAAACATTTGACCTTCTTAAAACTATATTAAAAACTAATAAATTTTTCTCACTTCATAAATTATCATAAAAATTACAAGCATAGAAAAAAGACTCTATATTTTGCCAATATGACATACAAAAAAATAACAGTTAATATTTAAGAAGTCAAAAAAGCAATAATTCAACCTAACAGTTAATATTATATTTCAGTAAGAATATTTTTGAATACGTATTTAATTTACGTTTCACTGATTTGGAGAACTAAAATATCGATAATATCATCCAAAAATAGAAAAATTCAATGCCAAGAAAAAGGAATATTGGACACTAAACATAAATTATATGACAATAAAAACACGCCAGATACTTAATACTGTCAATATTTTTACAGAAAAAAAAAAATTGTAACACAATAGGACTCTCAAAAGGACCCATTTATTTGTTACATAACACTTGAAGAATAGTTTGAAGACAATAAAACGTATTTATAAACAAACTTGTCTATTTGGAGAATCTTTTGAATACAAAATGTTTTTGTCTGTTTTGATTTCTAAACACAAAACAAACCTTCGACAAATGCAAAACATTACCACAAAATAATCGACCCGTGAAAAGGTGTCAAAATTATATTTATATGGCTTTTGTATGCCATTTCACCCTTATAAATTTACTGATTTTAAATGATAGGCAGCCATAACAAATGTACCCTTCGTTTATTTCTTTACTGATTTTTTTTTGTACAAGCAAATGTTTCTGTGGTTCAAATTTTTCAGGTGATATTATTAAAGATATGATACCGATATTAAAAGAAATTCGTGCGTCAACGCTTTTTGCCGTTAAACATGAAAGGTTTGCGCCAAATATTGTCGTCACTGAGATATAAAATACCTTTTTATATTACATCCAACAATTATAGAAATAGGGTAGGTACATCACTTGTTCGGCCAAAATGCCAAAACTTTGGCACTATTTTACATAAGTCTTTTTTCTGACGTGGACGAAATTGTTTGACTCACCCAACAAGACAGAAAATGAATGAAAAAATGAACAATGAATGTGAGTTGAATTTGGTAAATTCGATATAGATGGAAATCGGTTTTCGTATACTTGGAAATACCTAAAGCCAAACGATAAAAGTCTTCCCATCTAGCTGAACCCATTCCAAATCATTATACAATGCTATTATTTTTGTGCATTATCTGGCTTTAATATTTTTTCGGACAGGACTTATCAACTCTTCTTAAACTATCCAACCGACTCAAAAATAACATCCAAAAAACTGTATCCTTAATCAACCTTTAGAATAAGTGGCATGATAGTTTTGAGATTTTCCGAAGTTCTTGAAGAATTGTTTTTTTTGAGATGGAAACATTTTAGCTTCTAATAAAAATAATGAGAAGAGCGAATTTTTTTAATGTAAAAAGATTCTCTAAAAAAAGTATAAAGAACTATTTGATTTATTTATAGGACATTCATGTAACTTCTTTTATAATTGAATAATATACTGTTATGGCTATTGACTAAAAATTTGGCTCTTTGTATATTTCTTACCTGGAAGTTTTTTAATGTTTGATATACTTGTGGACCCAATTGGTAGCATTTTTAATATTCTGAATATATATTTAATATTCTGAATTCTACTTACCCTAAGTACTTATTGTTAATTGATAATTTTAACAAAATAATGTATATTTAACATTCGTAATGAATTAAGATTAAAAAACTTCTAAAAAAAAATGGTTCACGCAAATCACAAAAACCTTAAAAATCGTCCAGAAAATAAAGGAATTTCAATAAATTTCCCTTCAAAACTTTTATAACTCTGATTAAAGAATCTTTCTCTAAAATTGCCTTTCTATTTACTTTTCTTCGAAATTACCAAATAAGTTCTAAATGAGGACTCAAATATCAGCAAACATTCACTTTTGAAGAAACTTCCTTAAGAACCATTGAAGAATTCTAAATACGTAGGTCTAAATTACTATGAAGATTTTTTTAATATTCTGATAAAAGTGTTGAAACTTCCTTTTCCAATTATCATGATAGGATGTAAACGCAAAGAATGCATCGTTTAAATTTATGATCGTAATTTGCATATGTACCGATAATTTATTATTATTTTTGCATAAAAATTTATTTTAAATTCGTGCTTTTTATTAAATAAATTCATGATTAAAATAATAAGATATATATAATATGATGATGAGGATGATCTAATTTGCTCATAAACTCATGCGAAAGTAAATACTTTTATAATCTTAGCGCGTGGATTGTTTAAAAAGTATTGGCCATCATATTTTAAAAAAAAGACCATTAGACCATAGACCATTTTGGTTTTACAGCGTTTCATTAGGTATATGATTCGTGGTTTTCGATAAAACTTAAGCCCCGACTTCTACAATACTCATGGTGAATAGTGTGGAATTACTTTAAATTGTCTCTGCTTAAAATAAACATAAAACATAAAATTTTGATAAAAAATACAAATTGAGAGTTAAAAAATAATTTTGTTTTTTTTCAAAGTTCATGACAACCTAAATCGATTGAAAAAGTTTTAGTTTCCTAGGAAACCTAGATGTTGGTTTTTGGTGTCTGTTGTAGTTTTTTTAGCTTTACCTCCCAACCAGCAAACTGATATTGTGCGATAAGGAATATAGTTTCAAAAAAATTTTTTGGCAACAATCGAACGAGTAAAATTTATTTTAACCAAAACTAGCTCAGGCGTACTTTTTTAGATGCACTCCATATATTAAAATTCAAATTTTTTTTTTACCTTATTTGAGATTTCAATTCTTATGTAAATAAATTAAAATAATAACTAATCTTTCAAGATCACATTAAAATAAAGTATTTGTCGTGCAAAAACCATTTCTTATGTAATGAACAATAACAATAACAACCACAATAACATTTACAATAACAAATTATTCCATTATTATGATAATATTGACGACGTACGACATTTTAAATTATTTGAATCAACTATAAGTATATTGATACCATATTATAGTTTGATCCACCAAGTAGGGTAGTGTGCAGCGCCGCAGATACAGCTGTCATTTGAATTAACTATTTAACCGATTTTAAAAATTATTTCACCTATCATCAAGTTAAATGCAATGAGTTTCTGAGATATCGCTATGTTCGGTTCGATTGAAGTCCGTATCTCAAAAACTACCCAAAAACGACCAGTTATCAAATTCAACCAACTTTTGTACTTTGTGGGTCAAAATTACCTTATACATAAAGTTTTATCGAAATTGGAGATATAAAAATTTTCTCTTTTTTTTGCAATTTTTTTAAGCGGCACCCCTTTTGATAAAATCGAGAAAATCGCAAAAAAAAAATTTTTGTTTTGGAACTTGATGAAAGTCAGTGGATGGGGTAATTTTGATCAAAGAAGGATAAAAATCAGGTTAATTTAATGATTGGATGCAGAGTTTCTGAAATATCGCAATATTTGGATCGATTTCAGTCCGTATCTCAAAAAGTATTCGACCAGTCGTCAAATGCACTCGATTTTTGTACTTTTTGGATCAAAATTACTTTATATACTGAGTTTTATCAAAATTGGAGGTACAAAATTCTCGATATTTTGGAATTTTTTTAAGGAATACGCTTTTAAAAAAATTGAAAAAAACGCAAAAAATATTTTTGTTTTACAATTTGATGAAAGTAGGTGGATGGGCCCCACCAAAAAATTAAAATCCATAAAATTGTGAATAAAAGGGTGGATAAGTGAGGGCTGTAACGGGGTAGTCTAAAGGAGAAATTTCCCAGCAAGTGGGCGGGCATCTGCTAGTTTAATATATATATATATATTCAATCAAAACCCGTTGAATGTTTAAACTCTCAAAAAAATAAACAATGTGCAGGAATAATAATGCTATGCACAAAGACTATTTGCTTTGTTACACTATTACCAATGCCCTTGAAAAACACAAAAAATTTGAATTTTAGCCCGTGTTACTACACTCTCCCCTATAAACACAAATAAAGAACAGTTTTATATTGTGATTTAGTTTAATCGATCAATATAATGCGATTTATTGGATGAATAATAGAATACAATAATAATAGTAACATAATATTGATAAATAGTTTATAACCATTTTAGGGTATTGTATCTGTTCGAAAATGGTCAAACAAAACCGTTTAGTTTTATGAGAAAATTATATTTTTGTGTAGTTATCTACTTGTAAGTACCTAATGGTAAACTATAAATTTCGAAAGAAACTTCATTTTTCATTTCTTACAAGATACGATATACCATTCGTATCTCGTCTGAAATTAGAAATATGAATCAAAATTAAAGGCTAAGAAAGGGAATAAAATTATCGTTAAGTATAAAACACTTCACCATAAAAGCATTCCGATACATGCCGAGCAAAGTATTAAATTCCAAATAAGAAAAATCTTGTCCAAGTTTACTTTTTAAACCACCGACAAAGAGATGGTCCTGTGCAAAAGAATTTTCGATTTTGACTCCCAAATTGTACCCAAAAATTTTTTTTTTGGTACATTTATTGAATTACAGAACAATTGTTTTTAAATCTTTCATACTTGACTCTAAATTATGTATTAACTAACATAGTTATTGACTGGCTCATTTCATTATGAAATTGATTATCGTTTTATTAACATTAAATAAGTATCAATTATCTTCTTAGTCCATAAAGAAGTTCTTAAATCGATTTCTAAATAACTGTCATGTTCCCATAATAATGAAACAGAAAAAAAATTGGTTCAATTTCATGTTCGTTAATATTAAATAAACTCGATGAAAAACGACTTGATATTAGCCAGTTATTCAAACTTGTTGTAAGATTTTTGGTCCTCAATTAGTACATATTTTCTCCATCCAAGATCTTATGAATTTCATATACAATCTTTGCTAGTTTTCCGCTAATGTAAATGAAAATAATTCTTTTATCTTTTAGTTAATTGTTTAGAAACAATAAGGTACTTGGAAGAGCAAACAGGAGTTTGATATAAAAATTGAAGATATGTTGATTAGTATTAATTACACCTATAATTACAATTATTTATTTTTTGACTATCCCATAAAGATGTAATAAATTTAACCTACAATCTTAGAATATTAAAACATAGGAGATTTATTTATATTTAAAATTCAAATCAACATAAAAATTTGTTTGAAAATAAATAAATAAATAAATGACCTTGTTAATTGAACGCATTACCATTTATTGTTATTAAAACACTATGTGTATGTATGTATGGGAGAGTCGTTTTCATTGGGCTATCTCTGTTTTATCTTATAAATCAAAAAACATAAGTTTTTCCTAAGTTCATCGACTGATTATTGATTGTTATTAGTTTTTATGGCTTAAGATTTCCAATCAGAAGTAATTCATTTGTGTAAGTCGATAACGAACTAATATCTATTACCGGTACAGTTAAAACAAGATCACCAAGTCAACTATTAAAGAATAAAGGAAAGACATAACAAGAGGCTCAGATCCAGTGTTCAATCTCGTAATCAGTATCAACATATTCAAATTTCAGTTATTGCGTAAAATACAAAAGTATTTTTAAACGTAAATAAAAATTCTATCATATTCAGACCCTGAACTAAATCTTCAAATTATTACTGGTTTCAGTACAGGATCTTTGAGATGAAAAATATAACGTTGAGTTATTGAGCAACTCATTTGTAATTAATGCAAGTATTCGCATCGTGCGTGAGTTTTACTGGAGGCTTTTCCATGGTAACGATACACTACTTTAATTATAGAATTGTATGGATGCATATATAATTGTATGGATTGCATTTATGACTTACATTGAAAATTTAATATTATTGTCTCACAAATTTAAATAAATAATTATGATAATTTACATTTGAAAAATAATAATTGTGTAATTTGATTTCTTATTTTCACAAGTTTTAATGCATTAAGTTTAATTAATTAGTGTTTTTCAATAATTTTAACTTGACATTTTCTATAACATTAACATGTAAAGAATTGCAACTTAGGCATAATAGCCTCCTTTATCGCCAAAATTTTTCATTGGAAGCGCCGGCATCGATTTTGTTGTCCCTACCATGACTACGCACACAACGAATCATCATCAAGTCTATATCTTTTCAAAGGGAAAAAACGTTGTGTAATCTTAAAAGTTGGTTAAAAATATATAATTTTTATAATCGATGCTTTAAAATACAATCAAGTCACTGTACGAAGTTTTCCAAAATTTTTTTCTACGCAATTCTTTGCTCGCAACAAAAACCTAAGTCTATGTAGCTAAAGTAGCATAATAATAATGAAAGTCTTTTGGTATATAAAATGCTTTCCCCTATATTTTCTCGCGATGTATGAATGAGACTTCTTCTTCCTTCATACATAAATATATCTATGTTAACATGTAAAAATTATTACTTTATTGTATTAGAAACATATATTATAATTAATTAGAATGAATAGTATATAGCCGATTATTAATCAGTTTGGTTAAATCTATTTTGAATTATTATTTCCGTTTCAAAAAAGAGTAATGGTTAGGATCAATTTTAGCACAAAAAAATGTAGAACGTGGATTTCGGACATAAAATAAAGCCTTGCAAACTGTTTTTCAACATTCTTTGATTTCAATAAACGTAACCTGTTTATATAACAAAACATGTATATAAGTATCCTATTGCCGGAAGTGTTTCATCAGTCGACTAGGGAAAAAGTGAAAGTAAATGTGTGACTTAGTGGACTATTACCTTTCATATTGCAAACGTTTTTATATTTATTAAGTAAGAATTTCATCTAGTTACTTGTTTTTGTGCTTCCCTCACGAAATTTTCGATTTTCGAATAAAGATCCTATAAACTTCCGGCCTGCTTATTTGGAAATTTTACCCGATATGATAGAAAATGAAGCCAAATTTCATGATAATTGGTTTAATGAAACTTTTATACAAGTCTACTTTAAAATATTTTATTGATAAGCAACTTTTTAGGGCAAGTCTAAGGTACCGTAAAATTCTGTCTAGCATCAAGAATTTTTACTCACTTGTAACATTTTCGATCATCCTATTGTTATGATTGGAAATGTGTCTCGAAAACATTTTTTTCGATTTTTAGAAGGTCGTTTAGAAGGTGTTATTGTGTTAAATAAAAAATTGGAAGATACTAAAATTTCAAATGTCTCTTTTCAATTCCACTGACCTTAAGTCAGGAGCTCAATTTTTATATTATTTTTAACCTTGTCCCACAATGCTGTTTTTTAGATGAACTGATTGCTCAGTATTGCTCGATAAATATCGGCACTTAAGAATCATGGGTTGCCAAAACGAAAATAACGATACTGATCAAATGGTTCAGCTTAAAGCAATCTAAACATCTCGAGATTTTATAATCATTCTTTGCACCATAACTCCAAAACACCCACACCATGTAAAAATGAATCTTCCCATCGAGATATATCATCATTATTCATCTTTCTGATACCATGTAGATAAATAGCTAGGCTTAGCTCGGATAGGTATATTAAAACAGTGCACAATGAATGCAATTAATAATTAAATAATTCATTTTAATATTTCACAAAAAATAAAAATGTATAAAAAAAACAACAACAAAAACCAACCAACTCCTCATCACAATTAAATTATTATTGAGTGAGCGAACGGAGATGATTATCATAGATATGAGTCATCATCACTGCGATCGCGTATATCCTATATAGTATAAAATCATAAATATTATTATTAAGGGTTCCGTTGCAAATTAACTAAGAATGTTACTCGTTAATTCATTGTCGATCGTAATTAATTGTAAAACAGTTCTAAAAATCGCAAATCCTATGCATCTCAAATTAATAATGCAATAGAATTATACAATTGCACCGTTTGAAATTATAATTCCGTAATTTGAAAAAAATTTAGGCTAAAGTCTTTGTGTGAAGATAATTAATACATCAAAAATTTTAGGAATGTAGTTAAAACGTTGGTATATATACTACTTATTCTTCCCTGCGTTTCCACCATTTTTATACACGCAAGTAAAAAGTAACTTTTCCCACAGATAGTTTGTGACGAAAAACCATAATTAATATATACTTCCTATTAACTTTCAAACTCTTTTTAATCGACTTCAAGAAAAAAAAGGAAGAGGTTATCAATTCGACTGTATTTTTTTTATGTGTGTTACCTCGAAACTTTCGACTGGGTGCACCGATTTTGATGATTCTTTAGCTGTTTGAAAGCTGGTGCTTCGCGTGTGGTTCCATTTCATTTTCAATTTCTGACAACGGGATCCATGAGAAAGCCATAAAAGTCTTAAATTTGCATTAAGTATGCACGATCAGAGGACGAATAACTCAATATCACGCCAACCGATTTCGAAGATTCTATTTTCAGTGACAAATTACTTAGTGTAGTCAGATTCACTAAAAATCACAAAATAAAAAAAATTTTTAAAATAAAGAAAATCGACTTTAAAAGAAAAACTTTTCAAAAATAAATTAATATGCACTAAAAAGTAAAAAAAATAACGATAATATAATGTAGTTAAAATTATTGTTATTTTTGGAGTCGGTGTCAGCCAAGATAATGTAGCAAACTGTTCTATCAGGGTTGTTTCCTTGGCTGAAACCGACTTCAAAAATAACAATAATTTTAACTACATTATATTATCGTTATTTTTTTACTTTTTAGTGCATATTAATTTATTTTGGAAAAGATTTTCTTTTGAAGTCGGTTTTCTTTTTGTTAAAAGGTTTTCTTCTTTTGGATTTAATCATAATATTCCTATTAGATATGAATTATTAGATTTTATGATTTTTTAGATTATGTCCCAAGTTAATTTAGAATAATCTATGATGGTTATAATTTATGTATACGAAACCTTTTACATTTTATTACAAAGTTAGCCGCTAGGTGTGTTATTTGATATGGTTATTACATATATTATGTATTACCATTTATGAATTTATTCAACTAACCTTCTTACCTATCAACATGATACTTAATATTCTAATATTCAATCAAAATTGAATAATTTTATATTTTATAATTATTTTGTTTTGTGTAATAATATTAAATCGAAAAATACAAAAAAAAAAAGAGAAGAATAAATTTTACGTGGGAATCAAACATTTGAAATTATCCAAATGTTCAATACACCGTTTGAGTACCTTTGTATAACAAAAAAAATAAAATTAAATACTTAAGTTATATAATAGCGTTTACATGAACATAGCCCACATATGACCATGTTTTCGTGAACTTTTTCCGTGTTTTGATTTTTTATAACGTCTCGAACTCTTAATTATTTTTGCGATGACAGTGCTTTTCAAATCCGAACAGAAAAATACTAGTAATACAAGTGCTAAAATGATCGATTCTAGACTTTACCATATAAAAATCGAAGAATAGAAAGAAAAAGAGAAATTTTTTTATTTAAAGGTTTGGTCTCCTGACAAAATATCTTTTAACAATATCAACTGTATTACATCAATCTGGAGCAAATGATATTTGGACATATCATTGAGTTGAGTTGATATTTTTTTCAGTTAAGTTTTGACTAGTTTGATTAACATTAATATTGCAGAAACATTTGTTGCCTGTTGTTATTTTGGTGAATTTGTTAAAATTTCGATTGAAATAATTTGATAACAGAATAATAATACAAAGATCACCAGGATTCATCCTATGAACATTTACCAAGATTAATAATTCGATTCTCAAATGTTTGCGCATAATCTGAATATTTAAAACTAAGAAATGTGTGTAATACGCTTAAAAATAAGTAATATAACCACCATTTCTTTCAATGATTTTGAAAAGCAAGTTTAATCAAATCTTACTTACTTTCTTATTGCAAGATGCATATTATTATATCGATATCGATAAAAATATCCCAAAAAATATGGCAAAAAGTGAAATTAAAATTTAAATCAGCCAAGAAATACTAATGATATAAGCATTTAAAACTACTAATTAGACAGATATTAGTCAGAGATATCGAACATAATATTTGACGCCATATAGTATGTTTGCCATACGAATTCCATGCCTCTGTTTTGCTAACAAGAGATACAAACAAATGTTTGATGGCTTTTATCTTGATTGTTTTTATAGTTATTAGAATAATTAATTTTTTCCTAGTTTGTTACATGAAGCTTTTATAGAAACAAATAAGAAGTCATCGATATTCCTATTATGATAAGCCTTGATTTGTAGTAATCGAGCAATTCTATATGAAGCATTAATTTTAATATACAAATGTATTTTAGTATCTTAAAGTTTACATTTCAAATATTTTTATCGTCTGAATAATCTAGGTACAACTACAAAGCGATATTTTGGTAGGAACAGTAAAAATTATTCAAAAATATACATCTTATACACATTTTAAGAGTTTGAGTTATTTAAAGTTCGTAATTAAAAGAATTCATACAGTATATCATTATTAAATGATGATCGGAGAAAGGTATTGACATATATACTTGATTACAACTAATCAACAAGTAATTTTACTCTCATCAATCCTTTGAAAATGAATTATATTCTATAATACACTTATAAAAATAATTATGTAAATTAGATTTTAATAATAATCATACAGATATTCTTATTTTTATTATTATTATATATAAATAAAACAGATCTTTTTAAATTATAATTATAATTATACTAATCAATAATAAACTTTACAATCTATAATAATTGTAAAAAGGGCTACAAGATGTAAAAGAAATATCATTTATTATTCAAGCAGATATATTGTCACTTGATTATTAAAAAATTGTTTAATGAAGATTATTCTTATTTCAGCGGAAATGCGCGGTCGATGGGAAAGAAAAATGTTGAAATTTCATCATTGGTAATTATGAAATATATAGCATAAAAAATTGAAGAGCTTTTATGTGGAAGGTTAGTTATTTTAGAGAATTCCCGAAAATTGTTTAAGGTTTAACGTTTAAGGTAGTTTTCGTTCAGAATTTCCCAAAATTGTTTAATTGAACGAGGTAATAATTAATGTGTGGCTTTTATTATTAATATTTAATTTTAAAAATTGTATGTAAGCTTAATCCACCGGGAACCGATAACGAATAACGGTGAATACAATTTATATTTCAAGATAACAACCTATAAAAAAAATGTTAGTCGATGTCGGACACTTTTTTTCGCCCAACAACTATCTGCCAAACGCGCGACAAGGAACAAAGTTCCAAGAAGACACCCGTTTTTGAATACGTTCGACTGTTACCTAATTCTGCGATTTCTACGAATCATGCTGTCACTAACTTTCTTTTAACATAAACAAAAGAGAAACAAATTCGCTTGCAACGAAAATTGAAAAATTTCCAGTAACTCGTGTCACTTAGTAAAGCTTCATTTTTCTTTCTTACTTTATACTTATTTTATTTATTTTAAATATAAAGATAAAAATTATTATTGAATTTCCGCTTCATTAAGGCTTACGGTTTTTATTATTTATAAATATATTTTATGGTTTTTTAAGAAATTTAGAGGCTGTTGATTAGTTTTTTTCATTTTCAACGCTTGGCAGTAATTTCTGTTACTTTCTGTAAAATAAGTATACCTAATTATAAATCATCTCTTATTAAAATTACTTGAATAGACACAAAGTGACTTACATTATTATTATTTTTGCATTTATGCACGATTTTATATAAAAAGACAATTTACAACTCTCGTCAAAGTAGGTAATTTTTGATGAAATATAAAAATTAAAATATTATTTTTGATTTATTAACTACCTAGTACATGTCTTCACGTACATATCATCTTTGAAATTTTTGAGACATTTGAGCCTTCAGATAAGATTTTTATAATCAAAAGCCTCGATAGATGAAAAAAAGAAAATCATGGAGTCATAATGAATTGAAAATTATTTTTAACTCACTTTAAAAGTTTTACCTGAAGAATTTTAAATTTGCTTATAAAGAAAATTGAAGTTTAAGCCCTGTTTTTCTACGATATTTGCGAATATATAAAAGACAATGGACAAAAAGATGCATAAGAGAGTGAATTGATTATCACCTCTATCGATAATTACATATTTTGGAAAAATTTTAAGGGTTGCGAATACAACTAATTCGAAATTGAATTTGATTTTCTTTCTTAAAATATCTAAAAGACGTCAAATATTATAGAAAGAGTTTTGTCGCAGAAGAAGTACCTACAAACGTAAGAGAACAAGTGTATAGAATATGTACGTTTATGGTTGGATTTCATTTTGCCACTTCGGAAATGAAAGTTAACGTCAGTGCAGAAAAAGTATCTTGGCATTTCACTTTCAGGTCTTTAACAATTTTTATCAATAACAAACAATCGTTGATTTTCTAATAAGCTTTCCTTATGGCTCAGAATACATCGCAATAAATTATTCTAATCCGTTATCATTGAAATAGTGACGTAATTATTATTGCTTTAAATTTAAAATAATTCCGTATAAATTAAATATCTGCCTATGAATTTTAACATTTGCAAAGATTCTTCCGACATTAAACCATTAAATACTCACATGTTGGATATTACCTATTCAATTGAGTAACTAATTTCTATTTTATCTGAAAGGTTAAATTACATTTACATATACATGTTTTATTGATAATATATCAATGCTATTTTAATAGTTAATTTGTGTAATAATGTTAGTTTTTCTTTTAATAATAATAATATTCAAAGGACTATTAATTTTGTAATTGAAGTACAAATATTCATAGTTAATATCAATCATTCAATTGTCAATTTTATTACTTATTTCCCTTTTTTCTTAAGGAGTTTGTTTGTAATATTATCATTATATTATATGCATATGTTATTGTTGTATATGAGCTGGTAAAGTTGCTAATATAGGCATTATATATAATTCCTGGTCGTTTAAATAACACAACAATTCGCTTCGCTGGACTATTCCACCTTTATAAATACATATTCTCATTCTTCTTTCACTCCATATCACTCTTCAAACCCACTTTACTAGATCCTCCCCACAGTCTTCTGAATCAAACAAAATAATTGTGCATTTACTTCGTTCACATACTTTTAGGACAAATAGGGCACCCAGCGCTTTTTAAGTTAAGGCGACAGAATACACATTGAAGACTGTGCACTTGTCATTACATGGAATACCGAATGTTTGAAATAAATATTATTACATATTGCCTATGCGTTGTAGCCATTTTGTAAAATACCTTTTTACATACATTGCCGGTAATTTAAAGAATAAATAACAGTATTGACATCGTATTCAATACTTACGGCAGTCATTAAATACTGTATTTACCTGTAATTAGAAAAAATATTTACAAACCTAGTTGTTATTACATTAACTATCGTTCAAATATTATAATTTGGATAATAAATGTCATAATTCAATTCTTTTATTTAAACCAATTGAATGAATTTAATTTTATTGATACTAACTGAGTGGGATGTAATAAAATAGCTAGTTATAGCCTTGTTGGAGATATCATTTACAAAGGCCATTGTTGTGGCAATCTGTAGATGAATCAATAGCTTTATATGTCTTATAACATGATTAGTGATCTACCGAGCCCTACTCATATGAGTATTAAGAAGCAGGTAAGAAAAATTGATAACTAATTGCGGTGTCAAGAATCTTGAAGTTTTGCCAAAAAAAAGCCAAAAAAAGCCAAAAAAGTATAGGGGGCAGGCTTTAAATTTTTTTAACACAAGGCAGGGCATTTTATTATGCCTCACTGGAATTGTTTCGTAGTACTTGTCGTTCCAAATTTCCTATTTGAAATTTTCATTTTTTATTTTTACCGTTTCAACCATCAATTTTGTATCAAACAATCTGTACTTTTCTCAGTTATTGAACGTTTGTAGAAATTGACTGAATTTCCCAAAGAAAACAGTTTTTCCCCTATGAATATTAGTAAAATAAGGTTTAGAATTTCCAAAAGAAAGTTTCAAAGTTAACTCCCCTCGTCACCTTGGTAGCTCAGTGGGCTCGTCGCCCTGGTAGTTCAGTTGGTATGCCCAGAGGAGCGGGTTCGATTCCCGCCGTTGCAACAAAAATTAATTTAATTAATAGTTGTGATGGGCTGGTGTAGTGCATGATATATGCATGAAGGAGGTGCACTTAATAAACCGTTTAAAAAATTATCTTTCCATTCATATTTTTATCATCCTCAACCGCACTTAATAAACCGGACCTGATGGCAACATTTCAAAAAACAATAAATTTCATGTTATATAATAATTTTTTTTTGTTTTGCGTTCATAAATTGTGAGAAAAAATTTACAAGTGTTTATAATACGTGAAAAATAAGAACAATTAAAAAAAATCACTGTGATGATAATGATGATTAATAATTAATTTTTTATGAATTAATTAGTTATTAAAATACAAGCTCGCATATTAAATAATTGTAATAATTATATACCTTTCAAGTCTATCATAGCCTTGTAATTTATAGTATTATAACGTGATGCTTGTAAATAATGTGTGTAATTTGAATTTAATTTGTTACACTGATCTAATTTACCATTGTAATTATTAGAATTATTCTATTCTTGTTTGTTTAAATAAGACTTTTTAAATAAACATTGTTAATAATTTTAATACTCGTGTCATGATTAGGTACAGAAAACATGTTAAATTTTATTTCAAAATGTTATTGTCAAATATAGAAATGAAATAACAATTTGCTTACAAATTTAGCCCTTAAAGAAATTTCAAAACCGTATTCAGGACTTAAATGAAAAACGTACGATAAAGATAAATTATATTTACCGTTTAGGTTGGGCTGGTTTTAGGTTGAGATGTTTAGCAACGCTGTTGTCAGTTGGCGTGGTTAGGAATTCTTCCACTGCTTCCTCGCTCTCTCAAAAATCTTTTTTGATATAAAAACACAAAGGGTGCTAAATTTAACGACGACCATTTTAGAAACAATGTAAAGCCAAACTACACTAGCCGGATTTTAAATATATTCCCAACTCCCTAAAATGATCTTCGATTTAATAGAAGTGAATTATTCTAGCGGAAAATAATGTTTAAAAAGAAAAATTTGTTTTTTTTAATATGAAAAATAATAGAACATAAGGTTTGTTTCTTCCAAGGTTAATTTCTACAAGTTCTGATTAATCTAGAAGTGTATTTAATCATATCAATAAAGAAGCAATGATACATAATACCCAGCAGAGAGTTCCTAAATATAATTATCTACAACTGACATTTTACCCCAAATGGTGTTCAAATTACCCCAGTCACAAATAAGCATTTTAAAAATAACTATTGTCTATTTCGTGGTTCACAAACACTTCATTATAGGTAAAAAAAACATATTTCATTAACTACCAAAGCAATGAACTATGCAATAAAAACTATTATTAATAATAGATATACGTCCACATTTAATGATTAGCTGTTTCTACCGAGTGGTCCTAAGCAAATCTAACGAACAAAAAAGCTAACCTGCCGCGACAAATTGAAAGCCTAACAATATCCATGGCTTTCAACAAAACAAAATTTTAGTGATATAAAATTTAAAAGGTTTTCATAAAGGTAAAAATGACATCCAATTCCATTGGAAAATGGAGGAAAATGCTCAACCATTAATTTTTTAGGTTCACCCTTTTGGTCAAATATAAACACAATGCCTGGCGGTTTCACTAGATCTGTAGTTTTCGCTAACTCCACATCTAAAATTGAAGCAAAAAGTATTTTGTCTCTGCCCTTTTTTATTTAACTGTAAAATCAACACAAACTGTGACAAAAACTGTTTAGGAAACTAGTTATTAAAATGGCATATTAAGAACCTTAATTTGAAAAAGGTTTTCCAGAGAGGAACAATTACCACCTTAAACTATGTCAGTTGATATAAACATATAACACATTCAAGATCATTATATAGGGTGAACTTTTTGGTAAAAATAAAAAGCTTTCCTAAAGGTCTGTTCTCCTAAATGGTTCATATCCTGTCAATCAAAAGAGGTCGAGTCAATTTGACAGATCAATTTTGGCATTTTAGAATATTTTCCTTATTTTGTAGGTAAGTTGAGACTAATCAAAAAATTTTCTGAAAATTATCATGTATTTATTTTGATTAAACATTTTTGGGATTGTTTTATGAAGACCACTTTGTTTAGGTACCTATTTGCCAAGCGATTCAAATGGTCTGTAAATTGATAGTAAATATTGATAAACAATCAAAAAACCTTTCAATAATAGACCTTTAACCATATAAAAACGTATAGATTGTAGACAGATGTAACACAAAAATTCTATTCCTAAAAACACTCAATAAAATTTTATTCACTGTGTGTGAATTTAACACAATAATAGATAGTTAATAATTGTTAATTTTGTATTGAAATCAAAAAAAAAAATAATAATAATAATAATAATAATTTTTGATTTATATTTTATAACAAAACATATGATATGATGATGATAAATATATAATTTATATGTTGAAATACATTTATTCATCTGGATAATCTATAAAATATTATTAGTGAAAAAATATGTTTGAAATATTGAAATTGTGTTTATTATGTTTTTTGATATTTTATGCACTCTACGCAATTACAAATTATAATGTTCACAACTCTAGAAAAGATCGGACTATTTTGGAATAATAGGGAATATTAATGTATTTTTTTATTCATTGTTTACATCGTTATAACATAGTAAAAAATATAAATACTGTTTAAAAATGCGTTAATTAAGTGTAAAAAAATATTTAAAATACAGAATAATTTTGAGATGTTTAATCGCAGTCTTTTGGCGCTCTCTGTTGATGCCATATTAATATGTGACCTGTCAATTGGTGGACAGTTCAATGTATAATTTACACTTTAAAAAATGAATTTACAACACAGAATTGACACACGTTATTTTTAAGTTTTCTAATAAAAAGTCGTAGAATAATATAACTCAATGTAATACCATACAAAATATAAGTAATTAATACCATACAGTATGTCAACGAATTTGACAAACCAATACGTTATGTCCGTTTTAAAATTTGAATTTCCGTTTTGGAAATTTTGAATTTCTCTCACTGAATTTGCACTTTTATAAATTAATTTTAGGAAATTAAAAAAAATGGTTTAGTTGAAATGTCCAGCCAATATTGTTACGGAAAAAAAATATTTGAACCAAATTTAAGAAAGTTTCAATAATTCGATCTCTACGAATTGGACCTTTGTATAAACTAGTAAAAATATGTTTTATGTAAACAAATACAAATATAAATCGACAAAATAATAATCAGATTTTAAAGCTAACTATTTTTTCGTGAAAGAAGAAACAAAAATATCGCCGAGCTCAAGATCATTCTTAACATGTAGATAGATATATAGAAGTGCAAAAATTAATAAAATTAAAGCTAATATCATCTGTCCTCATAGCTTAAATTGTTTTTTAAGTCATAACAATAAAAAGTATCAATTTATTTAATACTTTCAAAATTTTTTATTTCATGTTATTGATTTTTGTTTCGTAATAATATTCGATAAAAAAAAATGTTTGAAACAAATGAAATATGAGTTATCAATTTTGATAGTAGAAGTATATAATGCTATTTATTCATCATAAATAATTATATTAGCATTTATCAGTGACTTTTTTTTTCATTTATCAGAACTTGTTTCATTAAATGTTAAAACATTTATGATTGGTTTTACATAAATTATATCAAATTTAATTTTCCATCATGTTCGACTTTGAAAAATGACATTTATTAGGATAATCATAGATTTTACATGCTGATCTTTAAGGACTTGTTAATTAACTATTAACCTGGGACTCGTTTTAATGTCAAAATGGATTCTAAAAAGACATTAATCACTATAAACTTTGCATTTACTGTAAATAAAAATTTCCATTGCAGTTTGCTTTTTGAATTGGGTATCCGTGTTTCAAAATATGATATATGGAAAACAAATTATTGTATATTTTGTAAAAAACCATACGATTTTTATATTTAGGGCTCTCAAATTTCCTTAGTGGTAAGTTGATAAAAAAATCAAGTTTTTTACTTTTTCGGACTTTCCATGATTATTTTCGGTAACACATTTTATTTAACAGAGTTTTATTTTGTTATAATATCCTAGGAAGAAAAGGTAAGAAAAATACAAAAAACCAATAATTATTAAAGTATGTTTAATAATAATTGGGTATAAAACACATAAAACCGCTCACTATAGAGGAAATTTAATGCAATTAAATTAATAATGGAAATTGTGTTTGAGTGCATATTAAATTCATTTTATTAAGGATGGTTTTCAAATACGAATACACTTTGCATGAATTGATAGTTATAGAGCGTGTAGATAAGTGTTTGTTCTGCTAAAAACTCTGATCGGAAACTATTTTACTCTCCGAAATAAGTTATTTTATAATTTAAGTACAATAAGAGATTATTTGGACAATATAATGTTTGAAACTGAGATTTAATCCGGGCGGATAGATGTTATTCTTTAAAACCAAAATTAACCTTGGATTGAAGACTGTAGTCTGACAACAGCTTCGCCAATTTCTTGTTTTAAAAGTTAAAGATTTTCAAACATACATTTGATAGAGCTGAAATGTCCGCTTGTCTGTATGTTTATGCTAATTTCGGAAACGTATAATTTTATTTTTGTAGACCCAGATACATAAGTCTTTAGGAAATGTTACAGCTATTTTTTCCCGTACCATATATTTTTTTGGAATGATAATAATCGATACACAAATTGTCAAAAAAATATTTCAATAGGACATGATGTTTAGTTTACTCGTTTCTTTCATGACCTTATCCAAGAGGATAATTCAGACATGATTCCTCCAAATTAGTTGGTGTAGAAAAAAATGAATCCATCAGCTTGTTAAATATTCTACACAACACAGAACAAATGCAAATCAGATGATAATCCGTTAACACTAGAAGACAAACCTTCAGAAATTAAATCTATGATACCTATTAAATTTTATTTCATCACTTCCACACCATTAAGTTTCAAGAAATTTAAGTGATATAAATAGCCATAAGGAATACATAATTTATAACCTGTTTTTAATAAAATTTATAGTTCTTTTTTTGGGTAGAACTCGCCAAATATAATGAAGTAACTGGTTATACTCTACAAAACAAATGCCCATTTAAAATAATAAAGTGTGATCTGTTTATTATAATAATGAACACATGAAAAGGATTAACTCTCTCCGTTGTACCATAAATGATAATTCTTGAGTTACCCTTCCTGTTTCCGGTAAGCTTATGAATAATTAATATATTAAGGTATTAACTTTTTTTAAGTCTGTGGCGTATTTACTAAAGTCACTATGTGAATTTTTAAAATGTGTACGAGTTTACTTTGTTGTGGTATTCTAAATTAATATTCACGTCTGCACTAGTAAATTTTTTTGTTTTATTTTGGTGCCTATTCTGTTTATCATTTTAGATGCCAGAATTTTTTAACCAAGTTGTTTACAGAATTTTAAACAGATCTTTGATATTTAAACACTTCATAATTCATTTTGCAAAAATCTTTTTAGTTTACTCAATATCCTTCATTAATAAAAACATACGCATTCGAATTTATTAATTTTTGGGGTTTATATCTCGCATTGCGCTTTGAAAAAATAGTTGGTACTCCGTGGTTTTTTATTGGATTTAAAATTTCAGATCTGTTTAGTCGGTATCTGGAAAAACCATATTTCTGCACGGGTTTTTACCTGTACTCTCGTTATCTCTGCGTAATTTAATTAAAATTGATGGAACGTATTTTCAATCAATTTTCAATCGATTTTTAAAACAAATTCAAACAAAATGAAAAAAACAATTACAGAAGTTATGAATGACGTCAGTATTGAGATGTAGTTGAGATGATTAAGGATAATTATGAAGTGTCCAATGATGACGTTCTGGATATTTAGCGGCAAAGTTTGTTATGGTTTTCTTAAATGGTAAGAAAAAGTCTGCTAAAATAAATATCAAAAATGAACTTTGCAAAAATTATAAGAGTTTGAATTGGCAGGCGAAAATTTAACAGAGGATAATGAGTTTTAAATATCGGACTATATATCGCCAGTTTGAAGATTGGAACTCAATAAAATTAAATAATTTATTTTCGATAACAATAATATATAATATTTTATTAAATATTGATTTTATTTATAAATAAATATAATAACAAATATATTAAACATATTCGTTTGCTAAACATATTTAGATGTATATACAAATATAATATTTTCATACAAGTATGTAATATATGATATACATTTATATAACGCATCTTTTTATATCTTTAAATACAAACGAACTACTGTAAACAAACTATTATATACGCTTATTCAATATGTATACATTTATTATCGTTACTTGTGTGTATAGATAGATATTGGATAACTTGTATCAAGTTATTGGTTATAATCAATAGTTATGTGAAAAGACATCTGCTTAAGAATCGTATTATTAGACCGGGCAAATTAGTTATTTATTATTAGTTGATTTTCCTTAAATTCTGAAACGAGCTGTCTCTCAACTTAAATTTCTAGGTTTTTAATTTTTAAATAGTAGACGTTATGGATAAAAAAGGATGCAAATATGCAGTTGAATTATTATTTTAGTCAAAAAGTTCCAGTACACACGTTCCTTAAGTAACGTGGATGCAAAGTTACTGAAATATCGCAATATTTGGATCGATTTTAGTCCGTATCTCAAAAACTATTCGACCAGTCAGCAAATGCACCCGTATTTTTGTACTTTTCGGGTCGAAATTACCTTATGTACTGAGTTTTATCGAAATTGAAGTTAAAAACAAATTTATCGATTTTTTGCAATTTTTTTAAGGGATGAAACTCAGTGGATGGTGTAATTTTGGCCCAAAAAGTATAAAAATCGGGTTAATTAAATGATTGGACCTATATAAAGTAGCAATGTCAGCGAGTATCATGGAAAAATCTTCATTTTCAAAAAAGTTCCGCACAAAAAAATTAAAATCTATACATTTGTGAACAAAAGGGAGGATGGCTATAACATGAGTCTTTGTTTTTAAAGAAGGAATTGCTCGGCAAAGCGGACGTGTATCTACTAGTTTTTCATAAAGCTATTAGCAAGCTTTTGTTCTTTTGTTGAATTCAATATCAACTAATTGTAGAATTCGACTATAACATTCGAAATTTCTAAATACACTTGTAATATATCCATATAACAAAATGTTATATTATTATTATTGATCTAACAAAGATATACTATTATTAAATAATATCAAAATTTATTGATATGATAAAGATAGAATAACGTAGTGAATATTATTATTAAATTGCAATATAATTTGCTGCCAACTTTACAACTTTATAGCAAAAAAAAGACTAAATATTGTAAAAAGTATTGTAGTATAAGTTGAAGTTATATATTTATATAGCCATAGTAGCTCTTTTATAGTAGGGAAGCGTTGTCTAGGTAGCCCCATTACCTAGGTGGACTCACGGAATATTTTTAGGACCTTGATCTCTTACGTGAACATTGATTCTTTAGGTACAGAGGGGGAGGTAGATAAACGTGCGAAACTAACGAGTTTAACAACTCCGCCTTAATTTTCAGAATTGATTATTATTTAATAAAACCTCATATAATAAAATAAAGTTCAAAAACTATAACCCCGACAAAATCATGCTCTAAAAACTATGAAACAAGGTTTGAAGGTAAGCCCAAAACCAGCCCTACCTCAACTTAATCTTCAATTTTGATATTTTCTTCTTGGATAGGGACATTAGTCAAGAATTTGACCGACCTTGACAACATTCTTATACCAACGTTATAGTACGCATTGGAATATATTGCATATTGTATAAAACTTAGCAGCAATCACATAAATTTTATCTTAGATATTTTATAATAATATAAGAGATATTTCTACATGTTTTTTATTGCAATATAACACAATCATCCTAAAGACGCGTCTTTTTTAATAGAAATATTTTTTATTGAATATAGCAAAAGAAGGTAAACAGATATTTTGCTGTTATGACTTTGCTTGTTTGCTTTGGTTATTTGTAATGATTTTTATTGAACTGGTTACTGAATATAAAATCTTTATACATTTTTTTACAACCAATTTACTTCTGGAACTAAAATACATAATTGTTGTTCTCAACATTCGATTTGTTGGAAGATAGTAGTTAGAATGCAACATTATAAACATAAAACATTCAAAAACTAGATTTTTCTAGTTTCTAAAAATTTTCTTCCTAAAAATTGTATTCCAGGGTCAGCCACCGCATACGGTTTGTAGGGTAAACAATTTTCAATTTCAGTATGCAAAGAAAAAAAGACGCGTTCGACTAGATGCCCGTAAAGGGTTGATTTTCAAATGTTTCTCCGTCAAGCAATAAAAATGAAGTATACAAACATCTGTTACCCAGTTTTTAATTTCGTAACAAAATAATTTCTTTGAAAAAATAAGGTTATTGCTATTGTGAAGTAATATTGGCACACGAAATTGCATTTTTCCAAATTGGACGGTAAGTTTTTCGACTCGATTTATTTGTAACTTTTTCAAATAAGTTTAATTTTACATTCGGAATGATAAAGAAATTTCTATTCTATATTATTAATTATTAATTCTTATACCATGTATATGAAATATGCAAGGTATACTAGGTTTAGTAGGTACACCTTGTATACTAGGCAAGGTAAGTTTTAGTATACAAGGTATACTAAAATATTGATGTTACGAAAAAAATTTTGGTAAAGGTGTTCATAAAATCACGTAATTAGTCCATTTCCGGTTGTCTGTCTGTCTGTCCGTCTGTCACCACGCTTACTCAAAAACGAAAATCAAGCTGAATATTTGTAGTTTGCTTAGGACGTAAAAAGTAAGGTCGAGTTCGTAAATGAGCAACATAGGTCAATTGGGTCTTGTAAATTGTTAGAGATAGACCAAAACTTTACAAGTAAAAAAACCTTACCTTACCCTTTTGTAAGAGCGCAAATTATGCTCAAATTGTATGGTATGTATTATATGGGAATATCAATTATATATGTGTGACATGTATGTATGTGTAATGTGACACATGTATCAATTATGTATGTGTAATCAACTCTATACATGGTATTTTAAGAATTAACTCAATAAATTGTTTGTTTTCACTTGTTACTAAAAGATTTATATAGAATCTGAGAGGATTTTGCAACCAATAAAGAAATCTGACGATGAACCCTTCTAACACATGAAAGAAATGTTTGGAACAAGATATAGCCCTATTTCGTAAGAAAAAAATGTAACTTTTAAAATAGAAGGTAGATCAATTGTTGTAAAATATACTCTGGAGATACAGAACTTTTCTTGCAGCCGTATACCCTCCAAAGATTCAAAAAAAAAACTGTGCATTCAGTAACAAGTAGTTAAATTAAATTTAAATTATTAATTAAAAATAAAAATTGCACAATAAATTACTGAATCTAGTTAAAATTTTAACACACATACAAGATAAAAAAATTTCATACGTATTATATCGTGCACTTAAATTTTCTCAATTAAAAAAATAAAATAAAAGATTTATCATCCTAAGATCATTCTTCACGTCCTGTTGTACTGATTCTATGATATTTTATAAATGTAGAATATATAAAACTTACTTATTAACCTGTAAAGTTACACATTTTGATTGTAAAAGGATATCCTCTAGCAAATTCCTTCTTATTTAAACTTGAATTCATCGAAATCATATTAACATTTCCTTAATTAATAATTTTTATTTAATTAATGTATGCATTTGAATATATTTTATTTCTAACCTAAAAATTGATAATCTAAATTTATTTATTAACGAGTGTTTTCTTTGTCAAGATGGAGCATCCTATCTTTCAGGATCAAAAACCCCCCATTTTCAGGTTTTAACCTGAACCATTTAAAGACTTTAATGCTACGAAATAAATAATTTCCATTCATGTTGGTTTTTTCATAAAACTCGAATACCACAATAATAAATAAATTGGCTTACCGCTGAAATATAAAGCAATTTAAACCACAAAAAACACATAAGCAAACGTATAGATGATGTCAACGATATTTCTCTGCTTTTTATATTCATTTTACATACGCGATCGGTAAATGGAAAAATTCTATTGTACTTTCGTTTCATGTCACAATGAATCGTAGATCAGACCAAACTGTTGTAAGTCATACTTCACGTCAATCATTTATGGACAATGGACATTTCATTAATTTCTAAGGATGATTTCGTAATTTTCTAAAAACGGAAAATTGAGAATAATATAAATTTTGTGCGGCTATTCACACCAGATTTTTATTAGAATAAAATCATACTTTTGGTGTATTTTAATATGTAATTTTAAAGATAATTTGAAAAAATTAATGTTCAATATGAAGAGTCATCATGAACTTACAAATATTTTATACTAGACCCCTATTCTTCCACTGTTTGTGAGAAGCGTCGTTATCATGGTTAGCTTTTTCGTGTAATTTAAGAATAAAATTTTGCAAACAAGACCTATCAGTCAGGTCTTCAATTCAGACATTGCAAAAGGAGTGGCATACTAGCATTCATAATACCTGAAATAATAATAGAAAAATTCCGATTTCTTGAAAAGATTTACTAATTTTTAATCAAATTTTATTCCGGCATGCATTCAGAATAATTAAGGCAAGGAATTGTATCTCGAAAAAATTTGATTTTCTAGTATTAATTTTGAGACTCTCAAAATTAAAATTGATACTTAACGAAATTTAATTGATTTAGACTAGGGAATTCAGTCTCCGTACTACGTACCTAAGTCAAAAATTAATAAAAAAAATTTTTAAAATTTTAAAATTTGATGAAAAATTAAAAATTTGCTTAATGAAAATATTTTTAAATGAATAAAAATAGAAATGTTTCTTCTTTTTTGCTTGGCAAGTGTAAAAACATTTGCATTTATTTATTATTCAAATTTATGTAGTAACACAAAAAAATTAACCGTTGAAGTAATTTCCTGTATGCGTGCATCTTACTTAATAAATCAATTTAATTGAAACTTCTTCTTTTTCTTATTTTCCGCTCTTAGCCTAGACGAACGACGCGACCGGTCCTTTTCAAGGTGATTTATTATATCCAATATATTAATTAAATTATATATAAAGATGACAAATCATTTTCACACCTTCAAATGTAATAAAACATTTTGAGAATTTCAAGTTATATGAAATTCATTAGCATTTTAAGCTGTCCAAGTAGATACAAAATATTTTGTTTGGCTTTAAAACTAGAAAAACTATACACTCAATGTCGTGTAAATCAATTATTAGTTTTAATAATTCATTTCTTTTTAAATTATTCCTCTCCTGCCTCTAACTTTGCGAATATAACCATAGTATCCGAATTATTTCACCCACATATACGTTATGCAAGCAGCTATCTCTAATCGAAATTGATTTTTAATGGTTAACTTAGAATTAAGTGAATTTGTATTGTTTAGAATGATAGCCTAAAATAATTAAAAAATGCAACTTGGCATCTTCAATTTCCAAGAAACAAACTAAAGAGTCAAAATTGATTTCTGAAACACATAGGTAGCCAATGTTTGTCTTGAATTAAAGTTTGAATAAAGTTAAGGAGTATCTCTAAACAAAGATTTTATAATACATATAGTTTGCAAAATTACGAAAGAAACCATTTGGGGCTGTTTCTATTTTACTCAAATAAAGGTTACAAAGTAACCAGTTTGTAAAAACCCGGATATTATTCCAGCTGGACAAGTTAAGTATCTACGGTAGTATAATAGCTGTATAGTCAAGCTGTAATATATGGTCGAACCAAATCTCTGGAGCAACTCTAGTATTTCATAATTTGTTATTTTTAACCCCGAACTAAAAAAAAAAGGGGTGATATAAGTTTGACCGCTATGTCTATGTGTCTGTCTGTCTGTGACATCGATTTTAATTTTCTTGATTACTTCTTGATTTGGTGATGACCAACCAAATCAGCTCAGTTTGGAAAATGCTTTAAAGAAAAAGGTAATTTAATGGAAAGTGTTCTTATATATGTTTCATCTGCGAGTTTAGGGATTCGTATTTGAAAAATTTGTCAGGAGTTTTTTTGTATTTTGTAAATTTTACTTGTTATCCAACGACAGTCAATCTAAACCATTTTAATCACATGAAAACAGCAAAAAAAATGCAGATATCACAATTATGACAATATTTTTCAAACTATACCTGTTCTAATCAATATCCTCGTTGCAAAAATTTAACGGAATAAACTATTCAAAGGTTTCATAATTGATATGTCTAGTATATAATTAACAAATTTTGTAAGCCTATGAACCACACATGTACATGGTATAGATAATAATTGAAAACATTTATTTTAAAAAGCCGGTGGGTATTTATTTATTATTTCGGAATCATATTTCATACACATTATATTAAAATAAAGGTACCTGTCTATAATATCAGTCAGTCAGTTTTATCTATCTATCTATAAATAATATTATATGCGTCTATCGTACTGAGATTACCGAAATAAAGATATGTTCATACTTATATGCATCCTGGAGCAAATATTATAAAGTTGTCCTCCAAGTTCATAGTCATTTTGAAACTTAACAAAAATACTTACTTAAAAAAGTTTGAGAGTATAAACTTAATGTCAATCATTAAGCATATATTTTTTTACAATCATTTTTATGATAAGCATGGCCGAATTTTTCCATAGCTTCCACCATATTTGATATATGGTTTTTTTAGTTTTAAAGAGCAATCTTTTATTGTACTAAAAAGTAAAAAAATAACTATGAGCCACTCCAGCATGACTAATTGAAAAAGGTTGAGATGCTCCGATTCATTTTTAAAATTTAAATTAAGCATCTCCAGCTTTTTAAAATAATCATGTATGAGTGATTTATAGAAATCATTATTTCCTACTTTTTAGTACAATAAAACTTTCCCTTTGACAAAAAGTTGTTGATTTAAATTGTTTATCAATGCTCTTTCAGGATAGTAGTGTTCCAAAAAAAAAAAATCGTTAGTCTATGTTTGTAGATATTTTTAGTCAAAAATACTAAAATACCTCAAAATTTTTGATTATTGGAGTTAAATACACAAAAAAAGTTAAACAACGCATGCATATGAAGTAATTTTTGAAGCTAAATACGAATATATAAAAATGTGCTCTTTTTCATTACCAAGACTATTAACTGATTGATGCAACTAGTTTTAGGACCCTGCTTCGTTTAAAAAATAATTATTTATAGAACGCGTTGTCATAAGACATCACTAAAATTAACAAACGCTGATGTGGATAATGATACATACACCAGGAAATTACTCTATTTAAAATAGTTTCCTATTAACCGCTGCTGTCATCTGAATGTGATCTTTATGGAATATCTTATAGAAAAAGTTAATACTACAAATTATAATATTTATAATATAATTTGGATTTAATAATTACAAGAATTTTTGGATGTAAGCTATAATTCCGCTTTTATTTAATTCCAGTGAACCTTTCGCTTAGGTTAGTAACAAAAAGAAAAATAATTGTTTTCTGTTAGATCCAGTATATATGAATAAGCCCTCAACTACTCACAGCATTATACAGTCCATTCGAAAACTCCTCTTGTCTCTCAAAGTGGTATGTAAGTATGAACATGGCTTAAAGCGCCAGTAATCAACCTACTAGTACCTATGTAAGGTATCCAGCCACAATGTCGAAGAACACCTTCAATTAACGTTGTACAAAGTTATATACTGTAATATTATCATTATTATTATGATTATTCTTTTTTTTATATTTTGTGTAAATAAATATTAATAACAGTAATTTTACAGAAGCACTCTTTTTCAAATTGGAATTTTTAATTTATATTTATTTTGTGTTGTTTTAATATCTGGTATTGCTTAGGTACTATTTTAGATATTACTATAATGGTTTTCAACTTAACAAGTGAAATTTACAGAATTTAAAAAACCCCCGATACATTTTTTGAGTATGTAACTCAAACTTGCACTTGAAACATATATAACAACACTCTCCATTAAATCACGTTTTTCCCTAAAGCATTTTGAAGATCACATCCAATATATTTAGTTTTTTTCGGGTACGAAACCCTTAACTCACACTTGTAGCTAAGAACACTACCCATAAATTACCTTTCAAACGAGAACAAAAAAATGAAAATCGCTTCATCCACTTACGCGCTAGGATTCCACAGACAGACAGACACACACACATGGCGTTCAAACTTATAACACTCCCTTTTTTAAATCAGGTGTTAAAAACGACTCTTATGGTCCACCATCAACACATTTCAAAATATGAAAAAACTAAGTAGATATGCTTTAAAAGTATCTTTTTGCAAATGGTGATTAAAAGTTTTCCAGAACATTGCAATATTAAATATTTAATAAACAAAAACTAAGCTATGAAAAAAGTACTGTAATCAAAACTCGACGCCAATACAACTTTTTATGTAAGACAAATTGACAAATTCAATTATCGTAAATCGTTACTGTAAATGTTAGTTTTACAGAAAAAATTCAGATCAAAATTAATTTTCTACAACTTTACTAATCATCAAAATATCTAATTTTGTGATATAAGCAAAAAAATTTCTTCTCACACCCATATACTCTATTTTCTATGAATAGATTTTGTCACTTTGGTACATCGTACTTGCTATAACAAAACGATTAGCAAAAAACCAAGATCGTTATCACCTGCTAATTAGAAGAAATCGTACACGAAATAATGTTTACGAACTTTTAAAGAACAAGTACTTTAACATTTCCATGACTGTTGAATTTCAAATTAGATTTTTGGATCCATTAGATTTCTGCTGGAAAGTTAACAACACCAAAGAGAAAGAAATTAACTATTGAAAATTCTTTAGGAAATTTTAATAACCAAAGCGTAAAGTACACTTCTGATATTGCACACCAAATGACTTGTTCGAAAAATGTTAAATATTCGATATCGTTATGTACAAGGCAGTACGAAATCATAAAATAAAAGAAATTCAAAATAGATATTTTATATAAAGATTTGATGTAAAAATCCAAAAATACCAATAAAGATAGATACTGATAAAATTCATTCATTCATTTTACTGATTCTTTAAAACTTAAAATAACTTAATTCTTCGTTCCAATAGATCTTGAATTATAAACTCTGGATATAATAAAACTAAATTATCTCAGGTGAAATATGTTTGTTAATTTCCGAATTTAAATTGTTTTTTTTTTTTTTTTTTTTTTTTTTTTTTTTTTTTTTTTTTTTTTTTGTGTTGTGCTACAAATAATTAATACCAATGAAAAAAAATAAAATAGAAACGAAATTTGAATTGAAACTTTAAAATTAAAAATCAATTTCTTTTTATTGAATTTGATATTGAATTCAATATAACTAATATCATTTTTACAAAGCTTTGTTCCGCATCTCCATCATTATTTTTTGTACCATACCACTAATAAAATTTCTCCACAGAATTGTAAAATAATATGCCCAAGATTGCATACATTAAAAGTTCCTAAAATCGAGTTAACTACTTCCAAGTTCTTGTTAATTAAAGATTATTTAATTTAGACATTGAAAAATTGACTTCAAATGGAATATACATTTTCTGTAACCAAAATCGACCTTTTCAAATCATACCACCAAAAGTATTTTTCATCAAAAGTTAATAGATTATGCAGAAAGAAGCGTAGAAGAAAAAATGGAAATATAAAAAGTATCATCAAAAAGGTTGGCGCCCTTGCAAGAGATCTGAATAGTTTCAATACATATCAATTCCATTTTTCGAGACTTAAACTTGATATAAATGTAATCTAATGTAATGAACTAAAATGATCTAAATGTAATCTAATGTAATGAACTGACATTCATATTTTTGATTGAGAAAATTTCTATCACGCAGAAAATTCGCTTGTTTCATTATAAAGCATTTCCTTACCTAACCTCTTTTGTTATTTGCAACTTTTATCTCCTCATTTTCTATCCAACGTTACTACACCATGTATATATGAAATATATCATAGTAGGTATATTAAGTTTAGTCCCAAGTGTGTTACGCTTAAAAATATTGATGCTACCCAAAAAATTTTGGTATGGGTTTCATAAAATCATATAATTAGTCCATTTCCGGTTGTCTGTCTGTCTGTCTGTAAGCAGGATAACGAAAAAAGATATCAACCTAAAATTTTTATAGCGTGCTTAGGACGTAAAAAGTGAGGTCGAGTTCGTAAATGAGCAAGAAGTTAGAGATGTTAGAACAAAAGTTTTAATGTGAAAAATGTTCCTTATAAAAAAATTTTAACAACTTATGCTTGAAACATTTTTTTGGTAAACATCACTGTTTATCCACGAATGCCCAAATTAGATTCGAATTTATAGTATGTATTATAAGGGAATACCAGTTACTAATGTGTGGCTATCTAAAAGTGGATATCTTTCTTTACTTACGTGACGTCAAAAAATAAACGATTGCGTCATCAACACTGTCTATACATGGTATTTCAACAATTAACTCAGTCAATTGTTTGTTTTCACTTGTATTATAGAAAAAATTTAGTGAACATGGCTGTCACAGCATATTCTTTGAGCAAACGAATTTCGATAGATGTTATCAAATCTAAGGCTTAACGATCTTATTTAGGTTTACTCCTTATTAAAAAGTTATTCCTGTCATGCCTAGAAAATTCAAAAAATAAACTGTACGTCTGAAATGTCACATAATCATTTGGAAAAAAAAAACTTTAAAAAATAATCCATCTTTGTGCATAACCAACTGTGAATCTTATATACAAACAATATCTTTGAACTAAAATTGAACAAAATCCAAATAAAAAAAGATCATTAATTATCTGATTTTTTGACCCGGAAATACAATATAAAAGGGCCTTAAATACCAACCATTTGATCTTATGTAACTTTTTTTTTTAAGAGACAAAATATTATTTTCTGAATGATATTAAAAGTTTTATTATTGATTCAAAAATCATTTATATGATTAATTAATATTTTATTCACAAGAAACTTTCGTAATATTTACGAAAAAATTTGTTTTGGTGACTTTGCATAATTTCAGTAGTATTGATCTGAAAAATAAAAATGAATGAAAGTTTTTTTTGAAAAATGAAAGACGAATGTATCCTTTATCAAAAATTTATTCGTAAACCGTTTATAAAACATGACTTTCTTATTTTTGTTGTTTGATTGCATTGTAATATTTTGGAGGCGAAACTGATATGTTTTTTGAAAATATTTTAAAGAACTATTTTAAATATTGATTTATTAAATATGGATGCATTGAAATATGTTTGTTAACTATAATCTAGTTTGATTTTATTAAAAATCAATTAATTTTGTTGATAACGGTTTTAAATGACTTAAGATGTTTAAAGTAAACTTTGCTAAAGACGTTTATTACGATTATTACTCAGTCATGATAGTTCAACGATAATCGTTAAGCATTAGTTGTCTCGAGAAAAGTATTCCTTTACTATTTTGGAATCACGTTTGCACGTACTGGAAATAGACTACTATCGCAAAGTAACATAGTGTCAATAAAGTTAATAAGACTGAAAATAAAAACAAACTCGTAGAAATTAAGGCTTTCTCCAAACTAAACCAATTTTCAGGAACATCGCCTATTTTTCAGTTGTTCCGGGTATGGAATCCTAAACTCGCACTTTAAAAATAAGCATCGGTTCATCCGCTTCGGCGCTACGATGCCACAGGAAGACAGACAGATAGACAGGCATACAGACAGACAAACAGATTGGAAGACACACACACACATAGCGGTCAAACTTATTACGCCGATTTTTTGGTTCAGGGGTTAAAACTAGTATGGCCATAGTGTTTTGTTTAGTTTATAAAGTGTGTACTTGTAAAAAAAAGTGTGCTTTTGGATACCCTGATCGTTAGCTTATAATTTCAAAAAACATTGGTTGCTATAGCCGATATTCATTGACCAAGTCAATTGTTCCAGGAATTGGTCTAGGAATCTAGGAATTGGTCTTGATCCCCACTTCTAAAAATAATTTCGAGAATAGAACTTGGCTGCTTAGCAATGTAAGTATTGCCAGTAAATATTTTCTTGAACCAAAATAATATTACCATGAGAATAATTTGCTCCTACTACCTTTTTTCACTGTGTTTATAAATTACATTTATAGGCTTTTTTCAAAATCGCTCCTTTGTATTCGATTTTTATAACGAAACGTAATTTTGAACCATTTGCCTTCTTCGTCAACGTACTACAACAACTGTTTAAGGATTTATCACTACATTTTATTAAATTACCATATGTTTTGAATACGTTTGCATATCATGCTAAATAATAAGCTCAAAATTATTTTTGAATCCATCCAAAATCTTTACAATAAACCTGGTAACAACAAAAAAATACTGAATTGATTTTAATTTTGAATACGAACAATTGATATCACATCGAATGATAATGCATATTATTTTGTTACACTTTTTAAAAAAAAGTGTTAATCTAATTCCACAAAGTGTTAACAAGTTATGATAGATTAACAATTAATATTAATGAATGAATATTAACTTAAATATCTCTTTGAGAGACCGTTATTTAGCCGAATTTAATACAAAGTGTTGGAATTATTGATGGTTTTAATTTATTATCGTTTCGATGATTTTTTTTGGAACAATACTCGATTAGATTTATTTTTTCAATAGTATGATTTTATTTTTAAACTGTTTTAGGATGTTGTAACGAAATTATTTTATCAAACTTCGTAACGAAGTTATCTTACCAAACTTCAAAAGAAGTCAACTTCGAAATTCACTTCGAAATTTGAAAAATCAGCTGTTGAAGTAATAATTACTCAGAATTTTGCATGAACTTCTTATGAGGTGCGAAAAAAATAAGGTGATATTGTATTTCTTTTGAAAATTCTTTATTTATTCTTCCAAATCAATTTCATCGCCTTCAAAGTAATCTCCTCCTGGTGCAATGCACTTATTTCCCAATCTTCGAAACACTGGTTGTAGTCACTTTCCGGGATTGCCTTCAATTCCGTCTTCGCTGCGGCTTGAATCTCCCCTATCGTATCAAAACGGTGTCCCCGGAGCAGTTGTTTGAGCTTCCTGAACAGTTAGAAGTCGCACGGCGCCAGATCACGGGTTGTCCTTAACGAAATTATCACGAATTATTAGTGAAGTATGGGATGGTGCATTATCGTGGTGTAAAAACCATTAATTGTGTTTCCACAATTCCAGCCTTTTTAGGCGGATAGCGTTACGCAAATGCAGTTTAAATTCAAATGTCATCTTATTTTTTGGACACAGTATTAAGCATCGTAAATAGTAATTATACATGTAGAAAATATATGCTGCAGAAATGAATTTCATTTAATGGAGCAAATGTTGATAAATACTTAACATTTGTCTTTGAATAATTAGTACACTTAACAATATAATGTACACTTATTTACATTAATCAAAGAATGAACTTAATGACCGTTGTGAGTAGTTTCTCTGAAGAACTATGTATACTTTTCATCACTGTTACATGTCTAATCCATATTATATATTGTTACTATCCTTATATATTATAAATGTGAAAGTAAGTATGTTTGTTTGTTTTGTAATGGAACTTTAAAATAATATAGCTAATATCTCAGAAAAAAATCATGAGGTAATATTTATAAAAACATTTAATAAAATTAAATTATGTTTTTACATTTAACAGCACCATCTATGAACATCATTGTAAAGCAAAAATTACATATTTCTGTAAAAAGAATGAAAGAGATACAATAGGATGAATTCGGGTGAATAATTCTAGCTAGACGTGCAGATAAGTGAAGTTGGTTTTTAAGAATCTTTACTAGTATACAGGAAATGAACGATATCTAGATAAGATTGATGAGACATTCGATCGTTCATTTTTCAGATACCTATATCAAATTTTAAACTCATGAACTTAAATTCTCTCATTTACGTATTTAAGTCGCATTTATTATTTGTTTCTTTCTGGAGACAGTTGCCATACCCTAGCGATTGTCTGTTTTTCTTTTGTTTTAGTAAAATTAAGTTTATATGCCCTATTATTGGTTATACTATTAATAGCTATGCTGTTGATTTTTATTTTGATATAGTGACTCAAGCTGATACAAACTTTTTGTAAAAATATGAAGAAAGCTTGAACCTTTTGATTATTTTGCATTTCCTAATCTGTAACAGTGCTACTCTATAGATAGCTGTAGGGTAATTTCTCAATAAAGTCTTCGATTGTTGTTTTTAATGATTACATGCGTACATTTTTCTTTTAACTTGCCGTATATAATTTCAGCAAAATACACTGACTTTGTTTTTACTGCGTGTATGAGTCTGGCATTAGAAATTAAAGAAAATTCACAACAAATATTACAAAACCGTGTCCATACAGATATGTCTTACAAACATACAAACACATTTATAATGATTGCGTTATTATTAAAATTGTTATTATTGTCTTGTTGTTGCTGTTGTTGTTGTATTTAACACCTTCTTTTTTAATAACAAACAACACGACCACCAACGATGGTGCTTCTTTTAACAAATGTCCATCCATCTAACAACAACACCGTCATCACATCACATACAACATATTTCATATTATTATTATATGAAATAGAAAACCTATTGAAAAATCAACGGCTATCTTGTTGAGAGATTTTGTGAAAAATTTCACTTTTATTGTAAAAAAAAATTAATGACAATGACCAAAATCTGCTCTGTTTTTTGAAAGTCAGTGTACAGAAATATCAAATTGTTGAATAAAATCAAAGATTCAATGTCATATTCAATAAATTAGAAGCAGTATGCCAAATCACGGTGTACTTATGTGGCCTCGATAAATTAGAGAAGAATCATAAACATATATTAACTTCATCTCTATGTATGTATGTATGTTTGTATGTTTCTATGTGACACTCTAATATCATACCCATGCATAGGACATCATCAGTTATATACATTTATTGTACTACCGATAACCATACTATACATATATACTTAGAGCAAGCAACAAGCGTGTTTTCTAGTTTTTTAAACTATATTCTTTTTTTTTTTTAAATCAAAATGCTTATTAAGCGACTTTTAACAAATTCCAAAACAAAAACTTAATAGTGATCTTTTCACTTTTTTCGAAAGGACCCCTTTAAGAAATTTGAAAATAATCGAAAATCAAGAATATAAGAGATCTCAGTTGTTAAGGTAATGTTAACTCAATAACTTCAATAATCGGATTCATCTGATTGATTGTCCCCTCTATATTATAATATGACACCTACTAATTTAATGAATTTGATAGGTCAGTGAATTCAAATTTTTTTTTCTATTTTTCCCATAGTCATATCACCCTAATCAGGCCTCAAATCGAAATTTAGAAAAGAGCTTTTCCAATTGTCTTGATAAGCTTAATTTATGGGTATAATTTTCTGCTATCAATTACAGAACAGCCTGTATAATGCTTGGTTCAGTCATTATCTTACAATTATACTTGAAATGATATTGTTCTTGAATGATAGGATAAACAGTTCAAGGAGAAGAAGTGTTGGCATTAAAAATACATCATATATCTAACATTACACATCGAACATACAAAAAAATTATATAAATGTATAGCATCGTCTTACTTATATGATATGATGATTGCTTTCTTCACAAATAACATAACAAGATGAAACATTATTATTGCATTTGAAAAATGTCATACGTATAGTGTATAAATGAAATAAATGTTAAACTAAACATTCATGTTCTTTCTATTATATGTATCTATTTGACTTGTTTTTATTAATAAGTAAAATAATATTCATATTATTATTATCTAACGTATTATATGTGACTATAATGTTATATAATGTAGTAAGAGCAACTTATAAAGTACAACTAACATCTTTTATGTCACAAGAAAACCATATAACTTTCATACACGCGATTAAGAAACGTAGATGAACATTTTTTTTTTTAGATTCTATGCAGGATTATCTCAAACGTAACACATTGTTTACAAGTGAAATTTTCAAAATTTAAAAAAAAAAAACCCGACAAATGCGATTTATTCCTTGTAAACCAATTTTTGGAAACTTAGCTATAAAATGGGCCTAATCAAGTCGGTTCGACCGTTAAGGGACTAGGATGACAATGAGAAACACACAGATGACAGATAATCACTTTAAACTTATAACACTCCTTCTTAAATCATTACCAAAGTGACGATCAAGGACATCAGATGAGATGAAAAGAATACTTAGAGAGCTTTTTTGGGACAAAATTTTGGAAATACGTTAATTGAAATTGAAATATTTGAGTTGACTTTGTTCTTTTGAATTATTGTTTTGAATTACCTAATTATTTTACCATTTCACTTTTCGAAATGAATTGAGCCAGGTTTATTTGACCATTAATTTACATAGTAATAAATTATTTATATGTTAAATAATAAAAATATTGTTTAATTGTACGTATGACTGACCACTTCTTCAACTTACACTATAAATATTAAAATTGTAAGTGCTATTTATGTAGTAAAATATGTAAGTTTGATTTACATGTTATCAAAATGTCATAAAAGATTTGTGATGGAATTTTCATATTTGTTTTATTATGTTTTTTGTTAATTGAAATTATTTTTACATTCCTATTTATGCTTTTATGTAACATTTTAAAATAATAAAATAGGATAAGATGCATTAACTACTCAAGTAAAGCTGAAATGCTTGTTGAGTATAAATTAAATGCACAATATTTAATTCGAAACAAGTAAAAACAAACAATTGACTGAATTAATTGTTGAAAAACCATGTATTGACAGTGTTGATCATGCAATCGTTTGTTTTTTTACGTCATGTACGTAAAAAGAGATATCCATTCTTAGATAGCCACAGTGTATATACAAAACACACACACATAACTCATATTCCCATATAATACATACTGTGTAATATACTATAACTAACAGATACCCGCCCGCTTTGCTGGGCAATTTTTCTTTTAAAAACAAAGACTATCACGATATAGCCCTCACTTATTCTCCCTTTTGTTCAAAATTTTATGGATTTAAGTCTTTTGATGAAGAACTCTAACTTTTTTGAAAATGAAGTTTTGCTCATGATACACGCTCACATTGCAACTTTCTATAAGCCCGATCATTAAATTAACCTGATTTTATACTTTTTTAATCAAAAAAACCCCATCCACCGAGTTTCATCATATTCCAAAAGAAAAATTTGTTTGCGATTTTCTCGATTTTTTCAAAAGGTACCCCTTTAAAAAATTGCAAAAAATCGAGAAATATTTTTAATCTCCAATTTCGATAAAACTCAATATATAAGGTAATTTTGACCCAAAAAGTTCAAAAATCGCAAAAAGTGCATTTGCTGACTGGTTGAATAGTTTTTGAGATACAGACTTAATCCAAATATTACGATATCTCAGAAACTCTGCATCCAATCATTAAATTAACCTGATTTTTGCTTATAGAAGTTTTACTAAGTCCTTACCTTATAAGATATTGAACTAGCCGGGTTTTTGTTCACTGTATTCCCACAGGCTCGGATATTTTGATTTTCTTACATATTGATATATTGATAAAACTTACTAATGAGCAAAATTTTACGGAAATAACTATCTTATTCATACAAGAACTAGTAGTTTCCCGCCCTATTTGTTGTTTTTATCCACCATTGAATTCAAAGAATAAGAAAAAAAAACATAATAGATTAGAATTTAAACAAACAATTTAAAATCCAAACAAAAACCACAAATGTTTAAATTTCAATTTAAAAACTTTTATTCATTTTAAACGAACTACTATTCAATTGAATAATGAAAAATGAACTAAATATTATCTTTATAAAATTTTCAAATAATATGTTAATATGATACAATTTTAAAATCTTGGCTTTGTTGTTGCGATATCATGATCATTAATTATAAATAAAATGTTATTTTTACTGTGTTTGTTGTACCTAAGTTTCTGTTTCTTTTTTTTTTTTGCAAAGGATATAGATACATAAAAGGTGTATATTTTTAGGCCACACAGTGATATTCATAAACGTACTTAACCCCTATTGTTTAGGCTATTTTATTCTGTAGACACATTTATAAAAAATACTGATAAATATAAACAAATATACATTGTACAGTTAATATAACAAAAATGTATGTTGGGTCGAAATCATTCAATGATTATTGCCATTAGTTACCGTTGCTACAATGAATTTCAATTGGATGAAGGCAAAATTATTAGAAAAGTTCATAGCTTGTCGATATCTAAACGGAGTGATCCTAAATTTACCACAGAACGTTATTGTAACTCCGAATAAAAAAGCAGAAAAAAAAGTCTGAATATGACTTTTTATTTAATTAAATTCACTTTCTCATAAAATATTCATTCTGTTTGTTTTGCATACATTTTGTTGACTTCATTCAACGATCGGCAAACCTAGACAATAAGGAGGTTTAAGGCAAAATTTCTAAATTTCTTAATTTTTGCAGTTCTATATCAAGTCTATCTAGGATATTCACAAGCTTGTATGTTTAGACCTTTAAAACTACTCAACGGATTTTGATGCAGTTTTCGATGTGGTTTTCTAGTAGATAGAGTGATTCGAGAGGAAGGTTTTTATGTAAAATACATGCATAATATAGTAGAGTTAGGAGTTAACAGGGATTCAAAAACTTAAAAAGTTGTGCATCGATTAAGCTCAAATATTGATAAGATATACAACCAGCTTCAAGGATTTTTATCTATTTATAACCATCGGGGGATGGAAAGTGTAGCGAGAAAATGGTGATGAATAATGGAATATTCTCAAATATATTCAAGTAGAGTATCAAATAATAAAGCATGAATGTGTACACTACAAAGCTACCCGCAAAGCAAGTAGTTCACAGCTAGTTAACACTAAACAAAGAAAATTGCTTTTTTGGTCGGAATAACTAATATTTGTTCTGGACTTTAACTGGATGACATATCAAGGTGCTGTATTTTCTCCTTCCTGTTTTGCCATAATATGTGAAAAATTATATCAGTTTTGTCTAGAATACGTTAAAATTTCTAAATTTTCCGTATAAATAACATGCCAAGAAAAAAAACTTTTTTCGATTTTCGAATTAACCACGACTTTGACAGTATAAAAACGGAGGCTGTGAGACCTCACATAATATTTTGCGTCTGCATGTGGACAAATTAAGCTTAAGGGCCTGAAAATGGAAAAATAACTTTTCGAAACGTTATTCATGAAGTTTACTCTCTCATTGAAATATTGATCAACTCGCTACGAGGCCGTAGCGGAAAAATGATAGGGAATCAGTTACTGTCTTACAGATTTTTTGTCCATATTACATTTTTCTTGTGTTAACTGTATAAACATTGTTCATTTAAAAATGATCTCTTGTTGTGCATCGCTAAACATGTCTTTTTTCTCATCTTCACACATACGAACACCCATATATACACCATACGACCGACGACCATTTGTTACATAATCTTAATGATAATTAATCACTGAAAATAGTGTTGTGCTTTTATAAAATGTATGATAAAGATAGCTGATACAATGACTTGTATACAAAACAAAGTAAGCTAGATTCTATACTCACATACCTATATATGCAGGGTGTTAAATACTATAATAGATAAATATATAATATTATTTTTCTGAATTTTATAAAACAGAGATGTTTATATAAAATTATATATGGTTGGCTTTGTTTAATATGTACATATAACAGAAAAGTTTCAGTATATGGCATGTAAAGAAATTTAAACATGTTTCTCTCGTCTGTGACAGGATGTTAATGTGGTTTTTGTGACAAATAGTATATATCTTGAAGATGTCAACCCCTGTGACCTATTCCATGCAATTCGTCTCATATACTAAATAATGCTTATAAATATATAGAATGATTATTTTTGTACAGTAAAACTACTATAAAAAAGTACTGCTTCAAAAAATGTGCTTTTATATTTAATTAAATTATTTCATTTTTTCTCTTACTCATAGGCAATCATGAAGGTTTTACATTCATAGAATTCTACTTGCTCTCTAAAGAATTTTGTTGATAATATATTGAATGGAGGCCTTTTTTGTCGATTCTTGTTAAAAATTTATGCTTTGTTTTTTCTTGGCCACCGATGAAACTGAAAAATATTTCATTTTCGACAGAATGATGACCATTTTTACATGGTTAAAACGTCGAAAAGTTGTCCATGATATTGATAGCCGTTAATGAGATCTTTGGCAGAACTTGCATAAAGTAAAAAAGTAGAAGTAGAAACTTGATAATCTAAGGCAACAAAGCAATTACTGTGATTAGGAAAATTTAATCGAAAATGAATGGAAATAATTGCCGAGAGGTTAATCAAAAATATTGCTATGGCCTGAAAATTGGTATATGGCCTTGAAATTGAAAAATAAATTTGTGACATATTTTCTATACAGAAATCTGAAAATATTTATACCTTTTCTAGCCAGCATTGAAATATTATCAGCACTTCAGGAGCAGAAGAAAGAAAATGGAAAACACAAATCTTTTACTATGGTCTTATTTGTGTAGTTCGATGGTGATATAATCGTGTCCAAGTATGTGCAAACATGACTGACAACATGAAATAAATACTAGAGAATGAGTCGATAGGTCGAAAGCTGTCGTATGTCAAAATAACCTTGGAAAAAATAATCGTAGTTCACAAAAAATAGACTTGGTTTTATTAAATTAGTCTGAATTCACCGCAATTGTTCTTTTTATTATGTTTGATGAAAGACGAAATTTTGTGAATAAAAATCTGTAAGAACAAATTATTTTGTTGCCCAGCACTTCGATATGCTTCCAAAATAAAAATCTAATTTTTGACATTTAATGCAAAAATCACCTTTTTTGTGGTGGGAATTCCTCTAGTAAATTACTTTTTATACCGATGTCCAAAAGTAGCGGGAAAGAAATAATCAGGCATCTCAAAACTCCTTAACTTGTTTTCACGGTCATGAAACGGATCTAAACTACAATCTCACTCTCCCCCCTTTGAACTTCGATACAGTGCGTGTATAAGTTTTTATTTTTGTAGAAGACATGATTAAAAAATAATATTATTTTATCTTGGGCAGAATAAATGTTTTTACTGTACCAACAGTCTAGAATTTTGCAGGTCCATATTATTAATAATGATCATTTTTATTCAATGTAATAAATGACACTGATACTTAGGAGATTTCTTTGATGTCATTTATTTTACAATTTTTTTAAAATCAAATATAAAAAAAGCCGAGCGGAACAATTTTCTTCATTGATCTCTTGTACAGTTCACTTTTTTGTTTGTATATAGAGAGAGGTTATATTCCATTATATTATAAATTTAGACGAGAGTAAAAGTTAATGGTGTATAGAGCCAAGAATAAGCAGACATAGCACATTTTTATAATTCCTTAACAAGGCACAACTAGACTTGTTCTCTTTTTTCTTTTTGTTGAAGTCATCATTATCCAATAACTGTAGTAAATATCTGACTCCGATATTATATCATTTATTTGGATTAATTTTAACGTTTTTTTGAAAGTCAAATGCCTTTTCTTTATTTATTCTTAAATGTTTTATTTATTTTGAAATCCATAAATAACAATTGATTATTGTGTTTCTGTGTTTTGAAAACATCTGCTAAAAAACTGATTTCCTTGAAGTATTGTAATTATTGTCTGAGTTATTAGCTCAACAATTTAAATCATTCTTACTCACTTATTTGGCATGGGTAAGCTTCATGTATATGTTTGTTGTCAACTTTCTAGGTGATAATTAAACTTATTTTAATTATCACTTTTCTCGTAAAACCATAAAAATATAACTTTAAAAACTCTAAGCAATTTCTTCAAACCCATTTTAATTTTGTGATACTTTTTGTTTCGCCAAAATAACATAATATTTTCAGGCAAGTAGCGTTTGGTATCCTTAATAGGGTATTCCACTATTTTTGAAAAAGTACTTCAAAATGTTGATTTTGCTAATAAAAAGTCATCCAAAATTTATTCCGGAAAAATACACACGCTTTCTTGCCAAAAACTTAAATTAAATTTTAAACCTTTTTTAAACTGTCAAAAACGCGGGCATCCAATTTAATGACGTAATATGGGTATCACTATACGAAATAACACAAATAAGTTTGACAGATATATTCATAGACATCTAATTATAATAAATATAAATACTTATTATCTATGTATATATTATACCCAGCTGTCTACACTGAACTAACTGATGGTCTATGACTCATACCGCTATGACATCACAGCAGGGCTTACCCGCGCTTTTGGTCACGTGATATACAGTTTAAAAATTACGATATCTAATTTTAATATTTTAAAAGAAAAATGTGCTTTTATGACTCGAAATCAGAATATTTAAGTATATTTTTACATAAATTTTAACTTTTTTCAAATTTCATGATTTATTTTTGACTAACGATAATACCTTATTGATTTGGGATCCAAAATAATATATTTTGGGTAATCTTAGTTATTTTGATATTAATCCAAAATACTCGAAGATTTTAAGTGTTGCATGGTTATCCAAAATGTAAGCAAAAGAGAAAGGTTAATGTTTTTTCTAACGCACCGCGCTTGACACACTCGATTGGTAGTTAATTCTCCAAATCGATTAGTATTTAATCCTCAAAAAGAGTTTCTTCACCTACTAATGTTGTCTCGCTTCGAACTTTTTCAACCAATCAGTCCCATCTTAATCCTAAATTCCTAAATTGTAGGTTGCTACAATATGTGCTATTGCATTTTTTAAGATTTTAAACTTTGAGATAAGAGTTGTTCCAAAATCAAATCATCTGAATAAAACCGTAAAAGAAATAAGTAAAATTTATTGACAGCAAAAAAAAAACACGTATGTAACTGTCGAAACTATGGTTCCGGATCTTTTCGTATAAAAATATTTGAATAATAAAAAGATGTTCAAATAATTTATTACATAATTATTTTAATAAATTTAGTTCGTCACAGTTGTTGATTTTTTAAGAGAGAGGGTTAAGTAAATCTCAATACGTGTTATGTATTACACATATATTTTATACCTTTTGCAATTGCTTTATTAAAATGAAAAAATTTTTTAAGAAGAATCTGTAACGAATCAATAAGTACTATTTATGATATGTATTAAATGATACAAAAGGGTTCTTCATAATACACATACAAAAAAAAAGTTACTTAATCAAAATGAAAAAAAAAAAAAATTATTTCTGGGAATATTTTACTTCCGTTTATCTATCGTACTTGAGAATAAAAAATTTACGATACAATTCTTAAGTTATTTGAATAATCAAAATATATTTAATTACAATAAGTTAATTAAAATAGGTTTTTGAGACTACCGAAGATTACGAATCTCGAAAACAGTCAATGTTAATCAATAATTTTTCAGGTTCCATAAAATCAACAAGTAAAACAAATTGTATCATTTTATTTTAAAATTTCAGATGATTACTACAGAAAGAAATAGTCTGGTTTACCGAATTTTGATGATTTTTAAGACGATATATTTAGCAAACTTTTTTCACTATTCAATTTACAAAATTATAACAAATGAGATCTATAAACCGGGTTTTACTATAAATGTTATTGGGTAGGTCATTTTGAGCAAGTAAAAAGTTCATTTAATGTATTAAGGAAAATATAAATTAAAATTTAAAAATTTTATGTAGACATTTTCTAAAGTAATGCGGGTAATAACAGTAAACAAAAACAACAAAGTTTATTATGTTATTCCAAATAATGAATTTATATACATTATTGCTAATTGGCAATTGTATTCGTATCCTAAGTCTAGGATGAAAGTAGTCTTAAAACTTTAGTATTTTTAATTTCAATTTTGGTTACTTCATCTTTCAGGCAGCAAAAAAATCTCCTCTAGGTAAATTCGTTCCCCACCTATCAACATCTCGTTTTTTCAAATATCTGAATGAAAAATAGATCAAATTAGTTTTGATCACCAGAAGGAAAAAAATTGATTTAGATTTACAACATTTTCAGAATCACTGTTTCGATAAGGTCAAGTGTTCAATATAATACACATATCTATTTATTTATAATATATTGTTTGTATTAAAGATAGAAATGATTGTCTATCATTTTACTCAACTATCATGTACATCCATTGTCTACTGTTCTATGATCAGAGATAATGAGAGCTTAATTTTTATACTCACAAGGCCTTGAATTCAAATCTTTGCATGTAGGTTTAAGTCAAAGATTTGTAGAGATAAAATAACTGCCACAAGTCTAGTTTGTTATAAAATATCGACTTAAATTTTCTCCAACACTATGAGACATCAAATGTGTTGAGTTTCTAAAGAAATTTTTGAATGTATTCTGTTTTTAAGACGCTTTTAGTAGCTGGGTATGTATCTATGTTACGAAATTTTTAAACGTGATTTTCATCCACTTTAAAATATCGAAATGAATTGAAACATCGCACACTTATGAAGGACCAATGAAAATACAATAATTTAATAACTATGTCCGATTATCCTTTTCAAGATTTTCAGGATAAGCGATTATCTAAAAAAATATTTGATGGTGGAAGATAAACGATATCATTCCATAAAATTAAAAAATGATAGTTTAAAAAACTAAAAAACACGCTTTTGTAACTAGCTTAACTAAAAAGCAGAAAATAAATGATACTTTAAAAAAATAAGAGATACTCTTTTGTAACTTAAGCTAAATTAAAAAGTAGAAACAATTTCTGTAAGTTTAAATTGTGTGATCAAGAAAAAATCGTTTCTTTGTGATAAAATTATTTTTCTATTTTTTTTGTTCTATTTTTCTTTTATACAGAAATTATTCTCTACTACTTAGTTCAGCTTTTTTCAACTATGTGTTTTGTTTTTGTTTTTTTTTTTCGGTTTTTTTAAATTCATATTTATTGTCTGCTTTTTTTCGAGAAATGACGTTGTCAACTTATTCCAAAGCCAAGTGAAACTGATTGCTCAAGAACTATAATTCAGAATAGATTTAAAGCATTTAAATATTTTCATTAAACTGTCTTTCGACCTGAAATATCGAGAATTATAACCTTTTCGCAACTTGTAGTTGCGAAGTTTTATTGGAGGTGGTTCCATGGTAACAATACAATACTTTAATTATAGAATTGTATGGATGCATATATAATTGTATGGATTGTATTTATGACTTACATTGAAAATTTTATATTATTGTCTCACAAATTTAAATAAATAATTATGATAATTTATATTTGACAAATAATATTTGTGCAATTGAATTAATTAGTGTTTTTCAACAATTTTAATTTGAATTTCAAATTAGTCATAACAGCGTCCTTTATCGTCCTAATCAGCGTCCTGGAATCGATTTTAATGTCCCTACCATAACTATGCACACATCGAATACCTGAAGTTTAACCACAAGAATTTCAACGGGTATTCTGTGAACAACAAATTCACAGGAATCAAGTGATTTGTTAAAATAAATGAATGAATATGAATGAATACATAAATGGATAGATACGAGATAATTAGTAAAATGAGGTAAATGAAAGAGGTTAACAAATAATAATTCAAACTGACAGCACATACCAAGTACCATTCAACCAGCCAATACCTTATTTTATATTGACTATAGATAGCAGCGTTACAATGAAGATAATATTATTATTATGAAAGATAAACTGATTATTATAAATTATTATCATTATTATTACATTTTAATTTTTGCGAAAAAAATAACCACTTATATTTTCATTAATTGCTATATCCGCAAACTTAGTACTACACTTGGACATACAAACAACATAAACATGGCAAACCCTAATCAATGATGAACACAAGTAAAATTTACAAAATTTTAAAAACCTTGCCATGTTTTTCTGATACGGAGTCTAAACTTGCACTTGAAACATATCTAAAACCACTCTAGTATAAATTACCTTTTTCCTTAAAACCTTTTCCAAACTGAATTGATATTGAAGATCATCGCCTTTTTTAAGTTTTTTTGAGATGGAACTCTAAACTCGCACTTGACACTCCCTGTTCTTTTTTCTTTCAAATTAAACCAAAAAAATCCGTTAATAGGTTCATCCGTTTAGGCAATACGATGCCACAGACAGACAGATACACACACAGACAGACGCACACACATAGCGGTCAAACTTATAACACCTTTTTTTTAGTTCGGGGGTTAAAAAGCAGTCTTGTTCTTGTCGGATTTAACTGAAGAAGACCAAAATCTAGATCGAAACAATGTTTCTGTTTCGCAAGACTATTTCAAATGTTTTTACCTCTTTTTTTTCTATTTTATACTCACGAGCTAAAATTAATTTGATTTTTTTGTTTTTTTATGAAAGATAACTTAATGAAGAGTGTTCTTAGCTATGTTTCAAGTAAGCTTAAAAAAACTTTCATTTATACCGAAATTTTATATATACCGAAAAACATACACTACAGAGAAAGAAATATTCAGAAATTTATTCTATAATATTTTGTTTTTATAAAAAAAGTATTAAGATTCAAGTAATGTACACACAAAGTTTTAAATTATTACAAAGTTGGTCTTTCAATATTTTAAGCTCATTTGGTCTAATGAAGTTTTTAACTGAACCAATTTTTTATGCTTCTAAATGTTTAAAAATTGACTGTCAATGTTAACCAAATGAATAAAGTCATTTTCCACACTTTTATTAAAATACAGAAGTTATTAAAGACTTTATATTACAATCAAACTTCTTTCGGTAGTTTTTTCACATGCGTCTACTTACGCCTTATTTTTTTTATTAGATTTAATTTTCCTTGACTAATAACTTACTATGTAATACATACACGTTATGCTTTGCATAAATAATAATCAGAACAATATATAGATAAAATATTTCGAATATAAAATGTATAATATTCATAATGACGTGGGTGGTTCTGTTTTTTTTTATTGTAATATATACACATGTTTTCTTGACAGCCACTGCCTACATAAATATTGCGATCATACTTCAAAGAAAAAATTCGATCTTGATATAAACAAAAATAGAAATATTATTATGTTATTTATCTATTAAATAATATTTTCCTATCAAAAAACATAATAAAAGATTAATAGTTCTAATCTATAACATATGAATTTCATTTTGATCCTATAAATTTAAAAAATAAAATTTTTTTACACAAAATCTGACATTAAAATTTAAATTTATACAATTAATATAAATTTTAACAATTGAAGCTAAAAACATTTATAACATTTTTTTCATGTATTCTTCAATGAAAAAAAATTCAGTAACCGTTTTCTGTAGGTACAATGTACACTCTTGATTAAAAATATTGACCCTTTCTGAATAACGAAAAGGCCTATGTCATCAAAATATCCCTTCTACCTCGGAGAAGATATCGTTCATTTTTCAGGCTTTGAATATTACTTGCCCATTCTCGGAACTAACGGCAATATTTTTTGTAGGATTCAAGGTAATTTCTTTTATACTTTCAATTGATAGGAATTTCTAAAAGGTGGAAATCTTCCAAACTCCTTTGCAATTTGTAATCCATTGGTTCTAGGTTATATCCCAGCATTAGTTCATACAGTAAGCTTAAAAAAGTGGACCAAATCGAACCAATTTTTACCTATAAAGAACCGAAGTTTTACTATGACAAAAAAGGAGGGAAAGTGACATGTACATATTCTATCATCATTTTGCAAATTTTTGCACATTACATAATTTTATAGACTTTTATACTTTGATCAGAAGCCTCAATGAGCACGATGTTCCAAATGCTTATCATTTTAAGAAGAAAAATTATTATCTTTTCAAGGTGATCATCTGAAATTTTAAGAACTATATGTGAAATAAACAACTGAGTGTAAGATATAATTGTAGTTCAACTTTTTCCTATTTTAACTGTACCTAAAGTTAATAAAAAAAGTACATTAGAAATCTTAGAAGGATTTAGATAACCGGTTAAGCAGATTAAGTATTATTAATCAACCTAAATAAAAACATATATGTGATATGATCTGTGTTGCGGTAACAATATACATATTCTCAAAAAAAAAGGGTTAAAAGGTTAGTTTGGTGTTTTTTGGGGAATGTGTGTGTGTGTGATAATAGACTTAACAAAATTGTTACACATAAAAAATAGAGGTATATCATTTTATATCAAAAAATGAAGTTGTTCTCATTATTTATAATTTAGACACACTTATGTCAAAATAGGGAGCAATATTTATATATCATATGTTTATTTATTAACATAAAAACTAGATCTCTTGATCTTTTTTATTTTATTTTATTATGTTTTGAGTAACTTTAATATTCCCCTTATATCGATCGTTTTGTCTGACATAAAATAAAATATTATTTGCTTTACACTTAACAGTATTTCAAGTGTAAAATATACTTACAAAGTATTGATTGGTCCCTTTTATAATAAAAGTGTATTAATATAGTTCCTATATCTTTTACCATAATCTTTCTATTGATAGAATTATGCATATTTATCTATTGCAATATATAAAGTACACAAATAGCCAAAAAAAAAATTTCCTATGCCTACTGATCTTATTTTAAGTTCAAAAGTTGATTTGAAGATTATTATTAGTTCAAAAAAATATGGTGTGATCAACACACAACCTTTGTATTTACGTACAATGTATTTGCTCCTATTGGGTCTAGTGATTGGAAAAATCAACTGAGTCAAGTAGTCAATATGATAGCAATAGTGTTCTATGGGATAACTAAAATAAAAGTAAGATAAGCATGACCAATAAGTTTATTTATACATTTGAGTTAATTAAGTTAATTAATTATGTTAAGTTTTATTACAAATTACTACGGTTTGTTAACATCCATCTATTTAATCAACACCAACCACAATTAAAATTAAGCATTTTATCGTAGTTCTATTTTAATCCATCAACTTTTGCTATGAAAAATGTATTCTGGACGGAAAAAAGTTCGATGGATTTTCGTGCGTATCGAAAGTAAGTCATTGAAAATAAAATAAAATAAAATTGGCAGCACAGTATACTCAAGCATCTTTCTTGTCATTAAAAAAAACTGACTAAAGATAGAATTTTTGGAATCAGAGTTTAAAAATGTAAAGATCCGTTAAAAATTCACTATCGAATTTTCAGGTAGGAAAAATAATTTCATTATTACTACATTTTGTAAAATTTGTTAGAATCGCCAAAGCAAAACTAGTCGAATAATTTGTTAGGTTTATAAAAAGTTGAATTGAATTGACTATTTTTGAAACTTTGAAAATTCATTGAGAATAAATAAACTTGTTTCATGAAACGTATTTATTTCGCTTTTGAAGTCCATATTAGAAAACGAGGATATTTTACTATTGCTTTGATTGTTTCCCGGTGTAGTAAAATTATTGTTAGTGGATGGGCTAGTAAATGGTTGATAACATTTAGAAATTGAAGCACTAAACTAAGCGAAAAAACTAAGATATTTTCCCGTAACAAGCCATAATAAGAGATTTATAACTGTTGTATGATAGTTATTTTGACTTCAGTGTGATAGTATTTTTCTGTAAATTTGATTGTGATAAAAAAATTTCCAACTTTCTCATTTATGTTATATTGGCTAGAAGTATAGATTTAAATAAATACACTCTATAAATATTAAGCACGTTTGTCTAAAGACGTTTTAAAACTATTCTTGTATTTGTAAAAAAGTTCGTTGTATTTTTAGTTAGAAAATACAATTAAATGTAGGTATTTTCTCTAATTTTTTTGGTAAATAAATCATTTCTTAAAAAAAAAGACATTTGGATTAACTACAAAACCATTTGTTTTTAATATATGAATTACATTACAGATCTATTTTTCTACTTCCATAATTAAAGAATGCTGAACTCGCTCAGATAAATATTAGAATGTAAGGGGTGTAGGGAAAAAGTGAAATTTAAAAAATTTAATAAACCCTCGACAAATGCGGATTTTCCTTTGAAGATCTCTCCACAGTGAACAGATTGTGAAGATTATCGAATCTTTTTTGCTATTTTGGGAACTCTAAACTCGCACATAGTTAAGAATACTCTCCATTTAATTACTTTTCAAATAAAACAAAGGCAATCAAAATCAGGTCATTCGTTTAGGAACTACGATGTCACAGACAGATAGACATACGCACATAATAATCAACAAATTTAAAACACCCATCTTTATGGTTTGGGATTTCAAATTTTACGAAAGTACGGTTTTTATTGAAAAACTCTCAATTTATTACAGACTCGCAACTATGCTGGAACATACTAACTTTTTAGTCGAAATTTCCTGCGGCAATTTGAAATGACTGAATTTCGTTCTTACAATTCCTTAAACATTTTTGTTTAATTGATCGTATCAATAATGCCCACAAGAATACGTGAGGTTAACGATTCCAGCCTGAATAGTAAGCCAATATTAGTCATTAAACATTGAAAAAAGTAAATTAGTTGAAAAAAGTTATGATAATTTTTACAGATGCAGATCACTATGTTGAATTGAAGTTTTGGCCTCACGTGTTTCGGGCTTAGTAAATCTATAATTGTAGTCATATGATGTTTCCGATGAACGCTTGTGATGATTGATAAAGTGTTAATTTCAAAGTTCAACGTCTCACCTTATTAATTAACATGTAAAATATTTTAAACAAGATATTTCTCATGATGTAAAAAAATTAACTATTTTGAACAATTTTCGAAAAAAAATAAAAAACAAATTATAATGTTATTAATTACAATTTTAACACTTTGTTTTTAGAACCAGATGTTTAACATCGCACAACAAAAATCTATTTGATTTATTTGGTGCGTAGTTATTGAAGAGTTGTTTGTTCATTAACAAATATTTAATTTCGTTGAATTGGCGATGTTCACTGTTCAATAGTCGCTTTTAATAATTGCAAAGTAATGAACTGAACGGAAATCAATTTTTATTATTAAACTGACATGCCTAAAAAATTAATCTGAAAATAATATACCTACCTATCTTCTAAAGGCTCATTTTTATCATTAGTTTTTTAACGGGTATATTTTACCGTAAACTAATAAAGAATATACCCTGTGTTAATTGTTTTTGTCATGAAAACTTAATTGACACATGAATTTGTGTGTCATATTACGTTTGTTGTTTAATTATTTACTCTACCAGCTCAAAATTTCACCAAACTGGACACTAATTTTTAGATCAGGGAAGTATAATTTCTATGCATTGTTCAGAATTGCATATAGTATTGCATGATGATTTACTCAATATTAAATAAATTACGCATGTCAAACGAAGCTTATATTGACATTTGACTAGTATCACATATCAACCAAATTGCCATAAAATACTTTCTCAAAGAAATATTTTATAATATCTCACCCAAAAGTTGTATAGTTTAAATTTAAATACTACCATTTTCAACAGAAAACCGTTTACAATATTGTTTGAGTGTACGATGATACATTTTATATACATATGGTATAAAACAGTTATTATCTTATTATTATTGAAATGTCATCTAAAATTCAAGCTCTAATTAATATTATCGAAGATGATTATTTAATTATTATTCAAGGTTAATATAATATAAAGTAATTTAAATAATTAAACGATATTTTATACCCATTTAATGCAAAAGTCAAGGTCCTACCTGGTGTATTATGGATGGATACTTATACTTATGTATATAGAATCCTGATTTGACAGAAATTGTTTTTATTTTTATATGTAATCAAACTTGTTTTTAAAAAATACAAACTTTTACTGTGTCACAAACAAACGGTTGCTAAATATAAGCTTTAGATGCTAGACCATCTACTTTTATTCGTAAAGTAACAGTGTTGGAAAAGATATCTTATAATAGCTCCTGGAATTCGAAAACGATAGACTACTGGTATCAAGTAGCAAAAGGGGTTGAAAAAAACCTTATTTCCTGAGGAAACATGAACATTTTCTGCGTTTTAGAAATATTTTACAAATTCTTCCAATCAGAAGTTTGGGAGACAATATCGGTTTATTTCGTAGATTACTTCAAAATTGCTTCTGAATTATGTTAATACTGAAAGTTTTAAGCTACCTCCGCGGAAAATATGAGAAAATGGAGCATCTAAATTTGACGGCCCGTAAAAAGTCTACATTTAAGGCCTCAAGTTCTTTTCTGGACCAAACAAACAAATCATAGAACAATATATTCACAAATATGTATGAAAACTACAGTTAAGAATTCATTTTAAAAAAACTGTGCGATAATTATTTGATGGTGAGACGTCCACAAAAAAATAAATTTTGGTAAAGTTTACATTTTCTGGAACTGTGCTATAATTAATTATTTCCATTTCACGAAAAATACTTAAGAAAACACAAAAATTGTTTTTTCGTCTAAAAACGCAAATTACTCCAAATATTAGACCCACAATGAAAGATTTGTTTTCTGGAAAAAAATTGATAATGCGATAAAGATTTACTACAAAGTTTTTTTTTAAAATAAGTGTAAAAACATTAATTAAATTAGTGTAAAATCTAAAAAAATCTAGTAACGATAGAACATGGAAACGTTAATTTCAATAGTATTTTAGATGTCTGTTTTCAGGGTGAAAGCAATAATTCCCAAAATTTAATAGAGAAGACCTTGATATTACAGGAAAAAGTTATCCTATAAGTAGTATTTATAATAATTAATTAACTTTAATTTAAATTGAGATAATTATTTTTAATTTTTGGGGATATAAACATTTGATTTTATTGATTTTATAGAAAAATTTGACATTTTATATAGTTTTTTTTCTTGGTCATAAAAATTGGGTACTTAAATCAATTAGATGAGTTGTTTAAAAAAATATTAAAAAATCTTTCAAATTTTGAATACTTTATTTATTCTGTTTGTACATAGGTTCTTTATTGTTATAGAATTAAAATTACCATTACGATTTTTGTTTGAAGTCTAGCTGAATACCACCTACAGGTATCAGAGCCATAAAATTTTCCATAATTAAACTAATTAGTTCGTAGTGAACTTTTTATAGTTACAAAAGATGCAAAGACCATAAAGATGGCATAAAAACTATTGAATATAATATTTACATATTTCGAAAAATTTTCGCATTATGAAACTATGTGTTTCTAGCGATTACTCGTTGAAATCGCTGATTAATTATCTTACACTTCCATCGTTTTCCATATCTCTCTTTACCTCTTTGGAATTGTCATTATGAATTCATGTGAAGAATGCTGAAACAGGTAAAATATATTATTTTTTTAAATGTATAATAGTAATTATATGTATATCAGAGAAGATGGCCTTGTAATATTTTATATTGACTATTTTTACAGAAATCTGTAATTTATGGTAATTTCAAATGTCAAATTAAATTACATTTTTTTATTTTTATTTTTAATATATCTTTGTAAATTATAGTTCATGTGTTATTCTGATATATCAGCTATATTGCTGTACAATTTCATTAAAAACCATTCGCTAGTTTAAGCGTGAAAGCGTAACAAACAAACAAACAAACAAACAAACATGCTTACTTTCGAATTTGTAATATATAGAGATGTATCTATTTATCTGTTTGTTGGCACTATTTCGGAATGTTAATCTAAATTCGGTGAAACTATTGTTAGAAGTATCAGTATTTTCGGGACTATTCTTTAACCCAACTGATTGAGGAAATGCTTTGTAAGAATTTTCTTTTACAAAAGTTCATAATAGAAACACTTTATAATAAAAGTTTAAACATAATAATACAACATAATTTTCATACAAAACCATTTTCACTCGAAATTTTTGTGAGGTTTATTTCATTCTGTATTTCTATACAATTTCACTTTAAGGATATTTTTCATGGGACATTTCTTATTTTTCACTTTCTGGGGTGCAAATACTACTGTCCAATAAAATACTCACACGATCTCACATGTATTTTAATAAACTAACCCGTTTAAGTGATAATATCTATTTGGACGAAATATCTTCCAAATGGATGGAAACGTCTAATTATACAACCCTGTACAAGTGACTACATTGCATTTAATAGATAATGATCGGTAAAGTTTTTCGTCTTTAACCAATTTTCAAAATATTTCACTCACCTTAATAAAGATATTAAACAAAAAATAATTATATTTTACAAATAAAAACAACATTTCTATATAAGTAATTCATTCCTCATAAATAATTTTAAACGCTTTACATTAATAAATATTATTAAGTTAATTGGCTTGGTTATAGTTATAATATTTGAACGGTGTTAGATATTTTAATACTCTTCAATTGCAATAAAGAACTATACTTTATTTTCACATTTCTGGTATTTGAAATAATAATAATAATAAAGCAAGCCGTACCATTTATAAAATAGGGATAAAGACGAAATTTCTCTCATCAATTCAGTTTAAGAAGTTTTACTTCATATAGAGGAAAATTGATTTTGAAAATTTTTACAAATACTAAAATATAAATGTTCAAAGCACTTAATTACACATTTTTCAAAATTTCAGACCACAGAAGATAAAAAAATTTAAATAAAATTGCTTTTTAAAGAATTTTAAAAATTTATAGAAAGTTTTATTGTACTAAAAAGTAGAAAATATTATTTTAGGAGGCACTTAGACATGACTATTTGTAAAAGCTTGAGGCGCTCAATATAAAAGATCAGGACACCACTACATTACCATGCATTGCCATCCAAACCAAAAGTGTATAAACAATTTCAGCTCAATCGGTTGAAAATAAGTGCTTCAAAATTTAGTTGTATGATTCCCCCAAGACAAACATACATGCATACATATGTGGGGGAAGCGATTGGAAAATCGGGAAGCTACTACCTTACCATGCATTGTTATCCAAACTAAACGTTAATACAAAATTTCAGCTCAATCAGTTGAGGATAACTGCTTTAAAATTGAGTTTGAATATTCCAGTCGGACAAACATACATTCATTGCAAGCAGATACAAACATAATCTGCAGTATCAGACATTTAAAACTGTTAACAATACTGAGCAAGGCTGTTATTTAGAAAGGCACACTTTTGGATTACGGGTCCTAGCACACCTTAATGAATCATTTTCTCAGACACTTGAAAAAAGGGATTTATATAATCCAAACCTTGCAAACAAAGTGTCACGTTGCTTAGTTAACTATTTTAAAAAATATTTTCGATTTGTATTTTATTTAAATAAAGTCAGAACGTAACTCTCAGAATAAAGCCTTTACTCCGGGCAGTTGACTATATCATCAAAAATTTTAAAACAGTATAAAATATTCGAAAAAATGAACGCTTGCTTTATACCTATCCCCGGTATTAGAAATAATAATAATAATAATAATATATTTTAATATCTTTTTCAAAGGCATTCATGTTGAACCAATTGTCTTCTTCAATTTGTACAGTTGTACTCTATGTTATAATATAATTGTTCATGAATATAATAAAATAAATACTTCATACAAAACATCCACACTCTTCAATTTGTAACACTAGATCAAGGTATTAATTCTTTATTTTTATAACTAAATTTAGTGTAGTAAATGGAATTAATTAACTTGTAATTTGTACACACAAAAAATTGATCTAATTTTATGATTTTGTTAATATTATAGAAAATAATTTTTAAAATTTCTAGAAGAGAGTTTCCTATGTCACACTATAGTTAAAAACGTAACATTTTCCCGAATTTTCCCTATTTAAAGCGTATTTTGCAAATTTTTAAAGTTAAAGTCATTCTGAAATCGAGTTTTTATGCAAAATAGACAAAACAAATTATTTGTTAATTTTCTACAATTTGCTTAATTTAATTCTCAGGAGGGTACTATTTGGAAAAAATGAAAAATGATGAAAACAATTTTGTTTTCAAGTTTGACGAAGAAATTTTATTAAGATAATTTTGATATGACGTTGTCAGTGCCCTGCGTTAATTAATTTAAGCTCTGATATAAAGAGAACCTGAACATCCTAAAATAATAAGTTTAAAACTAAAACCTTAAAGATTTCTACTTTGATCTAATTTCATGTAACACAATGAACTGAAAAAAAAAAAATGTTTTTAAACATCTAAATCAGTAAATGATGTCTTGCACTATTTAATGTAATTTATCTTCGTCACAGTAAACAATAGGATTCCACACTATAGGTGTAAAATATTGAGTTCAAAAGTTACCTTAACAACTATTTGAGTAATTTTGTTTTAAGATTTAAAAAAAATGGTTTCTTTGATTTTTTTTGTAGTATTTTTTTATATATCAGTTTTTAATTTTTGGTATGTAGCGTTTAATTTGTAACAGACATGATATTAACCGAGATATCTATATTTATTTAATAAGGAATTTTTTTAAATATAGGGCGTGAAATTTTTCATAGTGTTATTGATAGATAGATATTATAATCAAACTAAAAAATACGTATTCAACTTATAAAGGATATCATGTCATATTTTTAATTTCCGGGATATCGAATTATCAAATACCAGTTTGGGTTAATCTTAACAGGGTACTATTCATTACTGTGGGAAAAATAGAAAAAAGCCAATCTTACCTCATCAACATCAGATATAGATTACTCAAAGTACCTAATACAAATATCAGTTTCTCAATTTGATTTGATAAAAAGTTTTTGTACTAACAAAATTAGGACCTCCCTAAATAGTCATAAATAATGGTTATTCTGAATTAAATCAGAACCTGAGAATAATTAAAAATAATGGGGTTTAACTTCCGTTTCTCAGACCACGTCTATAACAGAGGACACCCATATCATTATTTTTCATCTTTAATTTTTTCTTAAACTACAACTGAGTAGTTATACAATTTTAAGAAGTGGGTGGAGTCGATTACTTCGTTCTTATCCAAGCGACGATAGTGTGATCAATTTACCACCCCTTTAACTTTGTTCACACTGCTGCTGTCGAGATTCGAGCCCGCAACCTTCCAGTCAGTTCAAATATGAATAATTAACCGTTTAATCAACTGAGATTTTCTGGGCTGAGAAATGAACTGAATTATAAAAAAACATAGGTATTATTTAACAAAATATTGTTTCTCAAATGATTTACTAATTAGGAATAATAACTTTCTTAGCATAAAATTAACAAAACTTTAAAAAATTAACAACGCTTTTTGTTGTTGTTTGGAATAAAAAACAAATTACAATAGAAAACATATGTAATATTGTTGTTGAATTTAATATAACACACGCTTAATTATTAAAAGCATGCGAATTATTTTATATACCTACATCAAAACAGTTATACAAGGTATTGTGAATGAAATAGTCAGATATGTTCATTTTTTAACGTCCGAACAAAAAACAGGGCTCTTATAAGTTTGACCGCTCTGTCTGCGTGTCTGTCTGTGACATCGTAGCGCCTAAATGGATTTTAATTTTTTTGGTTTCGCTTGAAAGGTAATTTATGGAAGAGTTTCGTTTTTCTCTTGAAATGTAAATTAGTTTTCTTAACTATGTTGCAAGTACGAGTTTGGGGATCCGTACCTGAAAAAAGGTAATTTAATGGACAGTGTTCTTATATATGTTTCAAGTGCGAGTTTAGGGTTCCGTTCCGATAAATTAGTCGGGAGCTTATTAAATTTTCTAAATTTCACTTTTCGACGTTGTTCTACACACAAGTACGATACTTGTATCGGTCATATATTACTTTCGTTTCAATTTATTGACTAACTCCAAGCTGAGACGGCAATGTGCAAATGAACAATAATCAATTAATGTTTCACCGATAGTTTTCGTTTGCACATTTTTGATTATATTTGAGGTTACAGTATCGAGATGGTCATTCAAATGACAATCCTATTTATTAATTATTGATTTTGAATGTTTTCGAATTGTAAAATAAAATATCGATATGTGGCTACTAGCTCATTCCTACGATCGGTATGAAATCATGTCAAATCAGTATAGCGTTCATACCGATACTGACATAGTGATATCTACAAAAAGTTTCTTACCGTGTAGTGGAGAATGTTAAAGCCAAACAATATTCCTACAGAACTTGTACGCACAAGGTTAGCTTCACCAGGAATCGTGATATTAAACAAACATTTATAACTAGGAATTATAAACCCTCATTAACTGAAAGGAATAATAGAGTAGTCCGGGTATATAGGCGCCTGTTATTATCATTTTTACTAATGAACAAGAGTTATTTCATAATCATATATTTAGACGGATGAACGTTCATAATAAATCTCCTACTTATAAATTATGTAATTCAAATATACATTTTTAAATGTTAAGCAGTGCGTTCAAATATAAAGAGCAATGTTCATTACAACAAATTAATAATTTAATTTGTTGTACCTAATTTAAATTTTACTCATTTTCATGCGTTTACGATTTTAGAAGGTCGTTTATTAAATAATATTATGTAAATATTTAAGAATATCAATATATAAATCGCAATCTATGAATCGTGTTGTTAAATAAATCAACGCTTGCATATAATCTAAGACAAAGGTTACTTAAAAGAGCTATATCTAGAAAAGGTCAGTGGTTTTGATAGTAGTTGAATGATAATTTTTATTTACAAATAATTCATTAACAATTTATTTAAATCAGTTCTTAATAATCGATGTCAAGAAGAAAATTTTTAACATAAGCGGCCATTCTTGCGTAGGTTCCTACTTTTTAATTTTTATACCATATATGTATGAAATATATCAAAGAATAAGTTTAGTTCCAAGTTTGTTACGCTTAAAAATATTGATGCTATTTTCGGTTGTCTGTCTGTCCCAGGTACCTATTGTTTGTATTTTAAATTAAAACGTTACATATATTATGTATGTGTTTGTTTGTTTATCTTTCTTTCCTTACATGACGTAAAAAAACAAACGAAAGCGTAATCAACACTGCCTTTACATGGTACTTCAACCATTAATTCAGTAAATTGTTTTCATTTGTTCATAATATATTACGTTTGATGTAGCAGTGGAAAATTTCGGAATTTGGACGTGATTAGCAGTTTCTGAATAGTTGTTTATGTTCACCATGTAAAGCTACCCACGATTCATTTTATCAGTTAACAAATTGGTTAAAAAAAACGTATTTTGTAATCTGAGTATGCCACTCTTGGCATATAAATTGGATGTAATCGTTATTTTCTGTTCTGTATCGGTCAATAATTTACTCATGTGATGTGATAGGACATGGTCATAAATAAGTTTTTAAAACATTTATATTACGTTAATATTAAATTGGTTATGCTGTTTTATTAATAACAAAAACGTATATGAAACAACAACATTGGATACACTATGTCGTTCAAAATTAGGGAAGACTTTATAATAAATTTTCTTTTGGAAATATATTTGTTTTTTAATCCTCGACCAAAAACAAGCGCCTGTGAACCTTTGTGTCTGAGGAATCGCAGCTCCGATTTGAATTTTTTGTTTGTGGGTATCCAACGACACTAACTATGAAGTTAAGTTAGCAAACTGAACTACTTAAGCTATATGCCCGATAAATTTTTTAGTACCCTGCCAACTTTAAATTAATATTAATTAATTACTTTTTAAATAGGAAGATATAATTTAAGATGGTAGAGCAATTAAAATTTGCAAAGCAGTTTGCATATACTATCAGTAATGTATATAATTTATTCCAACTTTTATACCATGAATATATGAAATATATCAAGGTATGCTAAGTTGAATCCCAAGTTTGTAGTGCTTACAAATATTGATGCTATGAACAAAATTATGGAATAAGTGATCGTAAAATTACCTAAAAAGTCCATTTTCGGTTGTCCGTCTGTCTGTGTGTGCTTCTATCTGTCAGCCTGTTCATCTGTGATCACGATAACTCAAAAATGAAAAGAGATATCAAGCTGAAACTTTTATAGCGTGTTCAGAGCCTAAAAAGGGAGGTTGAGTTCGTAAATGAGCAACTTTGATTACTTACATCACTGTCTATACATGGTATTTCAACAATCAACTCAATCAAATGTTTATTTTCACTTGTTTTTAGATGTTTTATGTCGTATCAGGTATATCTTCTCATGGGGAACTTGGACTATAAAATTCAATCCTATCAGCTTGAACGACAACTTTGCAAAACAAATTAAAATTATGTAATAAAATTAACACAAAAAGTAATTCGTTCTCATATTAATATCATTATTACTATTATTTTCTTTTACAAGTAATAATAACTAAACATTATTTTTAAAAAAATAAAAAAAATTTACAAATCTCGTATTGCAAGACATTATTATACTTTTAATACATTATAATTTCTGATATTATTATAAAAGGTACCTCTTATAATGAATAATAATAATATATCAGTACACCTGCAGAGAGATATAAAACATATTCTAATAATGTACTGTACATACACTGCTGCATTATATTGCATCAATATATGTAATGCAATGATGAGGTTGTATGTATGTATGAAATAGGAGGTCATAGGTCATTATGCAAGTGACGTACTTGTATATTCAGTATATATATGGTATCTATCTATATTTATATCTTCTATATACTAAGAGCTTATATACATAAAGTACACCCACATAAAAAAAGCTTTATTATAGGTTAATGAAAATTTACCATGCATGACATACAGATTAAAAGCCAGGCCAAAAAAATTCTAATTGAATTTACTAAAGCTGAAAATTTGAGGATTGATGATAGTAGTTGTGTGCACACACATACTGCGGTCAGTAAAGTGAACGAAAGAACAGGGGTCAGATATATGCTATCGAAACGGTGCAATTTAGCGAGGTTCTAACATGAGTTTACTAAAGCTGAAAATTGTTATACAGATTGTATATTGTTGTATAAAAATTCAAAGAGTCCAAATGGCCGTGCGGTTTAAAGCGCTAGTTTTAGAACGTAGGATTATTTAGACTTAGGTTGCGGGTTCGAAACCAGGCAGCGGCAGTGTGAACAATTTATAATTAATGGGAGTGCAGATTTGATCACATTGTCGTCGCTTGGATAAGAACGAAGTAACCGACTCCACCCACATCAAAAATGTAATTGTATGTAATTGATTAAATAAAGATTAACAAATAATGATGTGGGTGGCCTCTGTGATTAGGCATGCGTCACAAAAACGGAGGTTAAACCCCATTATTATTTATTATAAAAATTCAAATCATCATAACCATAAAATAATCTTATTTATTTATTGGACATAAATAAGGGCTGACTGACCAGCACTGTTCTTACATTTAACTGACTGATTGTCATCATGATCAGCATCTAAAAATATTTTTTCTCTTCTTTGGATTTTTTTAATAAAAGTTAGAGCACAAAAGAAATGAAAATTCAGTTTATATACCTGTTAAACAAATATTTTTTCAGAAATTCATTTTTTTTTTATGTGATTACGAACGATATCTTAGGACTTTAAAAAACTATGCATCCAAACCCTGAATAAACTTGATTTTTGTATTTTTGAGTCAATATTACCTCATAAAATGAGTTTTATGGAAATCAGAAATACAAAAATTTACTCGATTTTTTTCTATTTTCTTTGAAAGCACTCACCCTTTTTAAAAAAGAGTAAAAACTTCTCTAAATTTTTTTCTGTTTCGGCATTCGGAAAGGCGTAGTTTATAAGGTTCATTTCACCCAAAAACACAAAAAATATTTTTGCGATTAGGCGTACCGTTTCCGAAACATTCAAATTTAAAGATTTACAGGCATTATCTCAGAAGCTACTATATAGTCTAATCGTCAAATGAAACTAATATTTGTATATTTTTGGTCTCGTTTTTTGCGGTGTTGTTAAAAAGATCCCATGGAAAAAAATCTCAAATACGAGACAGCTTACTGTATTTGTGTTAAAAATTACCGACTACAAATAATAAAACTAAAAATAAAAGCATTTTTACCTTTGACTAGTGCATATAGATACTACAAAAGCTGAAGATACATCTACCAACTCCAAAGAAATGATACACCAAAAAGAGAATATAGTTATCATCCTTAGAGAAAAAGTTTTCTTGTACCAGGTAAAAAAAGTATCAAAAATATCTCGAAGCATCCTACATTTTAAGCTCAAAAAAATTATTCATAACTCTCAAGATTGATTGTCATACCTGGAATTTATAGTAAATACGTTGAGAATAAAAGTATATATAGTATGTCATACAAATATGTTAAAGATAAATAATACTGCAAAATATTTTATCGTTTAAAGGTCATCTCTCATCTGTAATAATTATCTAAATTTGCATATAACAAAAATTATGACTAAACTAAATCATTACCGTCATCTTATTAACGATAAGCAGTAAGTGTATCTCACTGACGATTGATGCACAAACATGACTTATTATGTCTCAGTTATTATAAACTATCCAGAATTTCAATTAGATGTACTTATTGAATTAGATATGCTTACACGCATACCTAATTCAATTTTCTGACCATTCAAGTGCATGCGAGTTTCAAAAAAAAAAAACCAAAACTATTGACCGCTTCATTTTTGATATATAGTCACTCAAAGTTATTTAAATTTTTTGTATAACAAAAACAATTATATTTAGAGTATAAGTAGTGTAAGAGAAATGATTATATTATATACAGAATTACAGATGTTTATTATCATGCTATTATCATACAGAATACGTGATAAATGGACAGTCGAATTAAAAGCTTGTTAAAATTAATACTTATTTGAGTGTGCTAAGCATATCTATAGGTACGTACATACCATTGCTGTATGATGTAGTACACTATTTTTACAATATTGTGCAAAGATAAATACCTTAAGCAATTGAAATGGTCATATAGGCTTTTATAATTGAAATCTGTTGACTGTAGCACTTCATCAACCAATTGTAATCTCTTCAACAATTTACAATTTTTTCAAGTGAAATTTGTATATCTATGTGTTAAAAAAATAGAAATAAAAGAAGCTCGTAAGTCATCTAAAAAGAAAAATTTCTGGTTAATATTTATGATAAAATAACACATTAAATAAAAATTATGAAACAAGGAGTAACACTTTGACATCATTGCTAATAAATAATAGTCTAGCTGAGGATATTTCACAGCTGTGTGGTATGCATTCATATGTCTCAAGCTATATATCCAATGTACACAGCTCTCTTAGCTAAAACTTATGGGATTTGATCATCAAATCAGCTAGGATTATATGTGCTTTGTTATATGTACTTTAAGAATTATACTCTCAACAATATCAAACAGTTAACTTACATTTTTTTTAATGAGAATTCATACCTTTGGTACATCTTAAATTGTATGTCTTATTAGAGAAGTATAATGCTGTCGAAAATCACAAAAATTACGCAAAGGCTTTATGATTCTGAATAGTGATGCCGTGAGAGATAAAAATTGTACAAATAGAAATGATGCAGCATAAGACAAAACTAATCCTGGTGTTTGATAAATATTCAAAAGACAAACTCGAAGAATCCTAATTTCTATATTCGGTGGATATGTTAATCAATTAGAAATAATCATTATGTATATAGAAATGCTTTTTTAATTGTTTAAACAAATCTTAAGCCCACAGAAAACTTTTAAAAATCGATAGAATACAAGACAATACAGACAAAACAATACAAGACAAGTTACGGTCGCCACGACTCTACAAACGTTAACAATTTCTTAGGAACGCCAGTTAAAGAAGTCTCAAACAAAATTAATACATTTTTTGTAACAAACTGTTTTTCCAACAGTACCTTCATTTTTCTTTTTTATCTGCTTGCGCCCTTGAAAATACATAAAAAAGCAGTTGAAGCATTTGTTAATAGATATTTTTTCTAATGTGATTCCAAAATATTAGTGTTTTTGTAACCATCTTTATTGAAAACACATGTATAGTTCTTAATTCCTTGCTAATACTCAATTCTTCAGTTATATTCTAACTATTCATAAGACACTCCATATTCCCAAACCTATTTTAGAGATTGGTTAAATTAATTAAATGTTTTAAATAACCAAAAATTTAATTAATTAAACTTACTAATATATATTGATTTATAGAAACACAAAATAATTTTGTTGGTTCACATCAAGGTTAAAAATATTTGAAATTCTTGGAATTTGTCGTGATCTATTTATTTATTTGTGGAAATATGCGATCAATATCTAAAAAGATGTGTATATCTAAAGTTAAATGAAACACCTTATACACATTTATAACATTCCAAGCATTTTATAATCTTCACAAAGTTTTTTTTATTATTCGTTACATTATTTAAAGAAGTGTGGTAGTAAGAAGATGCTTTTTCTCATATCCGTATATATTCTTACTATTAATAAACTTATTAAGAATAGATTGGTTTTAATAGGAAATAGTAATCCCGATATATTACGTGAAGATATGGTTATGAACAGAAGGTTTTTGAAAATAAGACCACCAAATTAATATGGTTTAGAAAAATCAAGCAGCCTTTTTTTTATTAACATGTGGCCTAAACAATAACTGTAAAAATAAATGTTAGAAATACTTAATTATGGTTGTTTTGTTTAATACTGTATTTTCATCGGCTCGTGCATTACTAAAAATTTCAGATAATTTTTGATGTCCTGACATTTTATATTTCACCTGTGTTTGGTGAAAATCTGTACATCAATGTCTATCAGTTCGTTTTCTTGTATTTCAGTCCGCGCAAGAGATTGTAAACAGTAGATTTAATTTAAGAGACCATTTAAGTATTTAACATTCATTTAACCGTTTTAAAGAGTAATTAAAATTATTTGTTTTGCCTTCATATATGTTTTATGGCCATGATTTTCTGAAAAACTAGGCGACTGATTTTGATGTTTCTGTGATTGGAGTAGTGCTCAGAGAAAATGTTTATATCATAAAAAATTGTAAAAAAAAAGATGTGTCTGTATGTGGCTAATTTTTAGACAAAAATATCCGATTTTGATTAATTCAAGCGGGTGGCTGCCTATACAACATAATTACTCGAGTATGAAATCAAACAGGAGTTTGTGGTTTTAACATATTTTGTTAAAATTTTACTTATTTGATTTTATGTGCAATGACTATAAAGATTTTCAATTTTCACCGCTAACATAAAGCCTAGTTTTTTTTTTACCCAAGTTTTTCTATGAGAACCAGCTTCTGTTATATATACATATATTTATAACAAATAAAATGATTATTTTTAATAACACAAATTTAGAAAGTGGTTGAGGTTTCTGCTTGTCATTTGTTAAGATATACGTACTAAGCCTGGTGAATTAGTTAGTTAAAGCGTATTCAATTTCGTTCCCACGATGCCTAGGGAAATGGGTTTGAAACGATAATATATCGGGTTGGTGCATTGCATGCTATATATATATACATGGTATATGCTTGAAAAAGGTTTGCTAGGTTATTCAAAATAGTTGAAAAGTCAAAAAAATCAAGAAAAAGTTGGTAAACACGTATAGATTTACACTGTAGGCTTTTTGTTTTAATGTTAAGATGGAATTTATCTTTCGCTCTGGTTTAAGCTATTTCAAGTACTTTTGACTATAAATTTTCAAAGCTCTATTCTTATTGATTCTATGATTTATTTATTTACAGAGTATATTTAGATTTTACACATCGTTGCTGTGTTTGTTATTAAAAGATGTTGTTTTTAATAAACGATTACATTTTACTATACGAAACGTAAAAAAAAATATTATTATACAATAAGTTGTGACACCCGCTTTGTCCATAAACCATATGAATGCGTACGTAGATATATTCAGGTACATTGACCCAACAATAATAACGCTACTGCATGAGTACTTATCTTTATACTTATTAGGTATATTCATATTAGGTAAAAAGCTTGCGTGTATTTTTTGAAATTATTTGCTACTAATCAAAAATTGTCTAGACTAACCCTTCAGTAGGGCAACAAAATTGAACATGCATCTTATTGTGGGAGCCGAGATTTTATGTTCTGGCTCTGGCAGAGTTTTAAAAGTTCACAGGCTTAAAATTTATTTTTTACTGAGAAGAAGATAAACAACATTTTAAACAAAACCATTTTATTCCACACTCGACACGATGGGTATCAATAGTTCGACAGTTTGATAATTTCATCTTTTTTTGTCCCAAGAAAAATTATTATAATACGAAATTTAGGAGATATTCATATATTTTAACCTCTATATATTATAAATGCGAAAAAAAGCATGTTTGTTTGTTTGTTTGTTACGTTTTCACGCTAAAACTAGCGAATGGTTTTTAATGTAACTGTACAGCAATATAGCTCATTCTTCAGAATAACACATGAGATATAATTTATTTAAAAAAAAAAATAAAAATTGGTATCACTACAGTCAGAATTTTAAAAGCGTGATTGTTTCAATAACGGTCTTGCTCAATGTTGTTTAACTACCTAAGAACTAGACCCTCATTACTTTTTGATCTGGTACAAATAATTCTAAATATGTACGTAGGTACGCTAGCTTCTTGTCTAACTGATTAGATATCCATATTGTAAACTTAAAAAAATTATTTTTTATTTCATAAGTTAATTCATTAAAGTCTTGTGTTCACAATTCATTAATTAAACATTGAGTTACTATTTTTGTGCCTCAGGGTAAACTTATATATATATATATAAATGTAATTAACGGATTTTATTTACTTTTTTCATTGTTGTAATTAGTGGTTACATTGTTAACGATACTAATATGCCTTTTATGAATGAGATTTATTACGAGAAAATTTATTTTTATGATTTGAATACCAGTTTTATCTTATTTCGATATTAATTAGTGTACTTCAAATAATTAAACACTTTTGCCTCTTTAAACTTGCTTAGACAATCATAAGTTGGAATATGGGAATAAGCAATAACAAGCTTTGAATAAATTTTAGAGAAAACACGAAGCTGATAATTGAATATCTAAATATTCTTGGTGGAAAATAAGCGCTTGATTACATTTTTTTTATAAATTAATTTCGGGAAGAAGATATTTTTAATTATCCATAAAATTGTCATTTTTTTACTTATATTCAACTTTTGGAGCATGACATTTTTTAAGAGCTTTTTTAATACACTTAGGTTACTCATGGTTACTCATTTTTAATACACGAAGTTATTCATTTTTCAATGCATATTATTAAAAATTGAATATCCTCTTGTAAACTTGGAAAAAATACGATTGTTTTCAGTATAAAAATGAAAAAATCAATCCATTCTAGAGCCGTTTTTTGTTTTGTTTTGTTTTGTTTTTTTTCTATTTGAAGGATTTATTAATTAAGGTTGTGTTGTTAGTTCAATTTTTGATGAAGATTATTATTCCATTTCATGGTTGTGCAGTTATTGCGTTTTTTTAAATGTGCCATTTCCTTGCATTTCCACCATGAACAAGTAATAATTTTTAACACCCGAACCAAACAGAGATTTGCAATTTTACAATGGAAATATAATTAAATAGTTTATTAACATCCAAACCTTGGGCACATAAATTGGAGGTTCAAACCCAACTTAATAAAATTCCCGACACACAATTATCTTCTTGGGATCTCTTATTCAGTGAATTACAATCCCGTTAAAAATAAGCTATCGTCTTAGCTTCTCGGTGTGGTACCAAATAAATCTCAAAAAGTGAATTATTGAAAAAGAAACATTTTTTAAAATTAGGATAAGAGACAATATTTGAATAGACCAAAAGAGATTTTTAATGATTTCCAGCAACATGATTCATCCAAAAACTTATTTTTTCGAAAGCTGCATTATTATTTGCAAACATTCCATTTTAAGATAATGTATAAAATAGTGGATTTGGAAAGATTTGAAAGCTATGAATTTGGAAATATGGAAGGAAACAATCAATTTGGAAAGTCGAACCTACATAAACTTTACTTTGTAGTCTACCCAACTTAAAAGTAAAGTCTCTATGTAAAGATAAAAACAAAATAAAAGATAAAATTTTAACCATTCATTATATCTTTTATAAAATAAATCATCCAATGTACATATTTATAATCACTGCCCGTTTCAAAATGAGAATTTAATATGTAAGACATTGACAAATATATTAGCTCTAATATTGAAAATTACATTTGAATAATACACACATCATCGTTTCACATGTTACCACGGACAATATAAAGAAGAAAGAAAAAAACATTGCCGAGAGGTTTATGAAGCTTAAGATGAAAACAAAAAGGTGACTTTGAATGAAAGATATTAAAATCAAGAAGTTACAATATAAATGGCAGTAGTAACAGACATTAGAATAACTTTTATGAGATATTGGTTTCAAAAAATTTATAACAATAAAATCATATCAAAAGTGTATTTCTTGTTGTAGTAAATAGTTGTCTAGGTAGACCTGTTTTCCTGATAGGATATCATTCAATTTGTATCTTATTGATTTTTCCTAGTAATAATAAGAACTATTCATGTCATTTAAATTTGACCAGTTTTGGCAATACCCTTGCTTTACAATTAGTGTAAAATATCCGAAGATCATACCTCAAAGACAATAGATCGGAGCAAATTTGAATTTTCCATTTTGAAATCAATAAGGTGGAGCAGAGAAATGTGCGATGTTTAAAACGCTAGAAAAAGAAATCCAATCAATTTTTCCAAATTATCTCTTTACCATTTTATACTACAACAGAAAATTAACTGCGTTTTTAAGCAAATTTTATTATATTTGTCAAATATGTTAAAAGGTAGTTTAATTGTATTGAATTTTCCATTTGCAGAATACAAGCTGCAAATAAATTTACGAAACAGTTTTTTTTAAATTTTTCTTTGAAATATACACAGGGGTAAGCATAGTAGTTATTCAAAGCCATGGCGCTTTTGTATGAGGTGTTTAATTACTAAGACAAAATTGATTATGGTTTAAGTGGAACAGTTTATGGATTCAAACTATGAATTTTAACAAAACCAAAAACAACATGAAATTTATGTATAGTTCTTTTACCGGTGCATTACGGAAAAAACAATCAAATAAACTATATCGTCGTACATAGTGGATACCCTCTGTACCATAAAGAGCGCTGAGAATCATGACGAGGTAATATAACCTATCATGAACAACTTTGGTGGTGACAAAGATAAAATATGTAATAAATTTTGCTATATTCATCGCTTAATGACCGTTCTACATTATTTGAAATAATTTCAGCATACAATGTGTGTGTTTTTAACGCCAGGTTTGCTTCGACAATAAAATATAAAAAATTAGGAAAATACTTCGTTTCTTGATAACTCTGAAGCACGACTGATCTTGACAACCTTCCCAGAAATATTATATGAACAGGAATCATCGCCGTTTATAACAATCATTTAAATCAATGACATCAGCAAAAAATTATTATATTAATTTTTAGTTTTTTTGTTTCTTTTCTTTTTAAAAAATCATTTATGTATACTTATAGAAAAGTTTTTGAAGTATTTATAATTTTACATTTTGTTTCACCTTCTTCAAACTTATTCAACTACAATCCAATTCTTGTTTTGTTTTGTTGTTTTTTTAAATTTAAGTAGAAACTGCTTTCATTTTTTTATTAGATTGTTCTTTGTCAATTGCTAATGCATTCCAAAATATCTTAAGACTCATGAGATATTATAAACTTTGCAAAGTTTGGCATAAAACAAGTTTTGAAAGTCTTTTTCAAGTTGGAAATCTTTGCCGCTCTATGTACCAGTAGAAGAAATCTTAACGCTTTAAAAGATGCAACAATTTAATCGGTATGGCTCTGTTTTCGAGAAAAACTGTTAAGGTCCTTAAAGATGATCATATCTACCTAGCTTGCAAAAGAATCTTCAGATAATATGTTGAAGCATAGATCGGTGCAGTTATGTATACCCACCTTTTTTTCATAGCTAAATTTCATTAATATAATAAAATAATAGAACCTATAGTTTCTAGGTGGAGCATACGGATTCCACTAACATACACCACCGAAGTTTGATCTTGCCCAGGAGGGTAAGTCTACTAGGGTAAATAGAGGTCCACTAGAGTAAATCCATTTTAACTATTTCCGAATCATTTTTGTACTTTTCACAACTGAATTCTAACGTCTCCACTAAAACCATGCAGTTTTATTGCAACGCACTGTACATTCCATTAAGAAGTTTATTAATAAAGTTATAAATAAAATAATAAATATCTAAATACAACTGTGAATAGTATGACCACATATAGTACGGCGGCCAAAGGCGGTTGGCGTATTTGGTGAGCCTTTTCCGCAAAAGTGTTTCCTTAGTACTATTTACAACGGGTAAAATGAGCAAAGCGATTTCCGTTTGTGCATTACCTTTATTGTGCAACAACTGTTAATCTACGATGTAATCTACGAATAAAGATTTATGAAATATTTGAAAAACGTGTGTTTCGTTTTACGTATGAATTGAACTATTTTTACATAATTTAATTCGAAATTTTGCTGGAAAAACAGGAAATATGAATTTTTTCAGAATCTGCTAGTCAAAATACTCAGGGACCACCAAAAAAGGCAAAACCGCTGTTAGTACTAACCCACTGTACTAATAAGAATAAATTTATTCAAAATACAATTTTTTCGTTAGTGCGTTGTTAAAATTAATAATATCTCTATATAGAAGAATGGAAGCTGACTGATCGATCAACGCACAGCTGAAACCGCTCGGTCTAGAAGCCTGAGAATTTTTACCCACGTTCTTTAAGTAACGTAAGTGAGCAGTAAGAAAGGATTTTTGGAAATTCAACCCCTAAATGACTCAAAAGGGGATGCGAATTTTGTATATGGGAACTGCATGTTAATAATTTTAAAGACAAATATAGATCATCGTATGTTATAATGTTACCAAGGTTTTCTTAATCAACAATATTTACAATATTCAAAAAATAATCATTCTTCTCCCAAGCGGTATGATATGAATGCTTTTTTATAAATCGAAAATCTGAAAGTATATTTAATCGTTGTACGAAATATTTAAAGAAATGGTTTTGAAGCTATATACTTTAACTTCAAACCGGCAATTTTGATCCAAAAAGTATAAAAATCAGGTAAGTTTAATGATTGGATTCAGAGTTTCTAAGGTATCGCTATACTTGAATCGATTTTAGTCTGTATCTCAAAAACTATTCTAATAGTCAACAAATGCACCCGATTTTTGTACTTTTTGGGTCAAAAATACCCTATATACTTAGTTTTATCGCAATTGGAGATAAACAAAATTTTTCGATTTTTTGGAGTTTTTTTGAGGGGTGAACCCATTTAAAAAAAGCGAGAAAGTCGGGAAAAAAAATTTTTAATTTGATAAATCTTGGTGGATGGGGTAATTTTTATCCAAAAAGTATAAAAATCACGTTAATTATTTAATGATTGGACCTATAGAAAGTTATAATGTAAAAAGTTAGAGTTCCCCACCAAAAAATTAAAATCCCATAAAATGGTGAAGAAAAAGGAGGGTAAGTGAGGGCAATAACGTGATAGTCTTTGTTTTAAAAAGGATAAATTTCCCAGCAAAGCGGGCGGGTATCTGCTAGTATGAATATAATGTTTATATTAGTTACTTACTATATTTAATTGATATTTGTGTTAACTATTATATGAATGTACAAGAAATAGTTTTGCATAAATTTACAAAATGCATTCCTACAATTATATTATTATTATTATTATTTTATAATAATATTTTTATGTATCTTTTTCATATTATAGTAACCAACCAAACAACGTATTGAATATGAAGCAATGGAATCCGGATATTTATATTAGCTATTATATTATTATATAAATAAACAAATCATATTATATACAATGAATTTTACACTTTGTTTCATGTGGAATATCCGAAGATCCTATCTCAAAAATATAGCGTAGAAAATTGGAATTTTCCATTATGAAACACGAGTGGAGCTGAGAAATGTGCGATTTGGAAAACGGTATAAACAGAAATCCCATCAATTTTTCCAACTATCCCTCTACCATGTTATAATATTACATTTATAAAAAAAAATTGTGTTCTGCGTAAATTCATTAATAAAGGTTTTTTTAATTTTTTATAAGTTTAAACCCCAATAAGAGCTCGTCTCGGTGTAAATATTTGTGCAAGTGAGTCTTGATTGTATAATTCACCATAAGCCGAAGTATGGCCTGTGGGATTTGAAACCTTTCCTGTCGGATGCGCTTCCAGTGCTTAAAAATTGTTTTGATAATGCACATATACATTGTCAGCTCAATGATAAGAAATCTCCTACGTCATTATGACGGACTAAATGGGAGGGAAAATATGGCCTTCTCATATCCAGTAGAATCTATGTAATTGATCATAATAGTATTAAAAAAAGCTGAAACGATTCTTTGGCTAAACCCATGGAAAATTTATCGTTGGGAAGAAAATTGAAAGAAATTAAACTTGTAGAAATTTTTGGAAATATAATTTGCGAATATTTAAAAAGTAGTTTAATTTTTCAGTGGTCCTTGCCTTTAATATAAAATTTTCACTTGACACGATAGCTGTAGTAGATACAAAAGCTCTAATCGAAGATTTTATAATTTGGTATTCAATAATAAATGACTTTTTTTAAAGTTGAAACTAAATGAATTTGATAATTTTTCAACGAGTATTCAGTCTCGTTATGTAATATTGCATCTGTAGTAAATATGAGAAAAAAGTTTTAAATGAAATTTAATATGCAAATAAGAGAAAATTTTTCTTCTCAGAGTAAAATTAACAGGTTTTAGTTATACAAAAATAATTGTCAATGAATTTAATATTTCTATATTTATGGGGAACCTGTAAGTTAAAGTTAACAAATTGATTGTTTTTAAATATATTTCAAAATTAAAAACTAAAGTAAAAACTCAATCAAATCAAATAATTTTAAAGGGATGGATAGTGTTGTGATCACGTAGAATGAATAAGCTTTCATTTTTCCCTTAAAGAAGAATAATCAAAGCTGAAGAAAACAGTAGCAAAGATTGAAAAAATAAATTTTAATTGAAATATATGAATTGAAGTTGTGATGTTACTACTGGGACACCGGTGTTGAGCTTATTAGTTTTCTTATAATAATACAATTACATCTATCTGACTGCAATCATAATTTTAGCTGTATGCAGTCGATAAATTAGGAAAGAGACTAATTCAAATTTTAACTTTGGGTTTCTATATTTTGCTAAATGTATCTTAGCCTAGATTATCAAAGCAACAAATCGATGTTAAACAATACCCAGCATACATTACATAAATTACATTACATAAACAAATTTTGTACATAAATTACATAAACAAATACTTTGTAGCATATAATTTTTTTCAATTCCAATTTGATATGCATATGAAAAAAAATAAAACTATGTGTATCCTTTAAGCCGCACTAGAGCTATCTGCTTTTTAAAACAATATCTATAAAGCTAGCGTAGCCAAAGTCAAAGTTTTCAAAAAATTCAACTTTTTTTGTTGTTGTATTAGCGCAGTAAATCTGTCAATATCACCTTTATATTTTGAGATTCAACAAAGACATCCCTAACTTTAAACTAAGGGAAAACCGTTTCTTGGATATAAGTACCATGTTTTTAAAAATAAAATAAAAATAATGTACCTTGTTTTTATAAAGAACTAAAAAGTATAAAATAAGTATTACTTTGGTAGTTTGTAAAACACTTATAAGATTGGACGCGAAAAACATGGGACGCATGTAGTTGGTAGATATCGTTGAAACGCCCCATATTTTTCGTTTACAATCTTACAAGTATATTAATAGCTTTGAGAAGTAAAAATTATTTTATACTTTTAGTCCGTTACAAAAATATGGTGTATTAAAAAATTTTAATGTTTTACTTTATTTTGTGCTTTTTAGGATTTTGTAAGCACATTGCCATCCACTTTTGAGCTATGGATCAAATTTCAAGTGTCTAGCTCATCGGGAAGTTGAAAATCAATTATAAAATTCCACCCGGGCATAAAAAAAGCTAATAAAGCTTCAAGTGAATAAAAACAATATGGCTCTATGATGCGGTTACGCTAGCTTTACGGACATTATAAAATGAATGGTACACAGTTATGATATATATATTTTAATATTTCTTTCATTTACTGTTTTGTATCACAATATATTAAGTCCATAATTTTGATCTAGATAACTTTGTCTGCTTGTCAATTGTTATTTTTATATTACAATACATAATATCGTATTAGCATCCGCTACTGTTCTGTGTATGCACCCAAGAAGTAGGCACATCACAAAAATAATTGAAGATTTAAATTATGGTCATTTGTCATTCAGCCACACACACAAGAAAATAAGACCACGCTTTTTATATTTATTGTATTATAAACGTACTTAAGTCAGGTTTTTATATTGTTTAAAAAAGAATTTATACTTTTGTTTTAACAATTCAAAATATATTTTGTTTTTTAAGAAGATTTTTGTACCCTTGTATTTATACAGCAGTTTCGTTTACAGGTAGTCCTTCGAAAATAAAGCACGTAAACATATCGTTTAGTTCTGTATATAAATTGAGGGCATATCATGGGTAAGATAATTTTTTTTATTTTTAAAAAAATAATATAACTTGTTAGACTGAAAACAAAAAAGACGAACTACATAAATACATAATATTTTTTAAATGTAAATTAACATAAAAACTTATTTTAATTTGTTAAAAAATAATATTAAATTTTCAATGTAAATCATATATACAAACCATAGACTAGTCTATACATAAAATTATTTTAATAAAATAGTGTATCTTCACCATGAAAACTCTTGAAATAAAACTCATGCGAGGTTTGAATAAGAAAGAAAATCAGAACAACTGAAACTGAACTGAAATAAATAAAAACAAAAAGTAACAGAGCTAATTGCATTAGGAGCACAAAACATCATGCTGATACTTGAGCATTCAAATACTCCTCAATTTGTTTCGATTCGAAGGTTTTTTCTAAACGGAGAACTTAAGTTTTTCAATTATCGTGTACGCGAATACACAAATGAATGCTTAAACTTTTTATAACTATTCAAATTCTTAAAGTAAAGAAAATGAAAAAATAAATGTATACATCAGTATTCCGAAGGGGTCTATATGCTTTCTTATACGAATCGAGGGCAAAATAAAAACAAAGAGTTAATGAAAGGAAATGTGTGAAAAGGAAAAAGGCCATAAGTGGAAATCATTCAACTTGGTATTGGGGTTTTAAGCCCAAAGTATGATAAAATATAGTTTCAAAGGCGTCCTAATGGTTAGATCAATTTTGTATACCATAAATACGTATTTTGAGAACAAACTAGTCGCCATCGATAGGAATTCACTCAGCGTCCTAAGAGATATAATACTCACCGCTGTCAATTTGATTTTGATAGAAAAGTGCAGTTTTGATTTGAAAAAAAATTCTTTCTTACACCCTTGATTCAGCTGTGGGTCCACCTTGTACAAAAGATTCTGCTGTTCCTTATCTCTATCAGAAAATGACTACTGAGCTACTTTACTTAAGTTACATATATATGTATAATTTTAAATGAATTCATTTGAACCCAGCATGTGCTTAATATCGCGGATAATATACTTATTATTCAACTTAAGTACGAAACAGTTAAGTAAATTTATTTTATTTTTTGGTATTTTATGCATAATTATTACAAATTTTTGATGAATTAAAGAAGATTAAATTTTTGAGATGAATTAAATTTTTAGATAATCTTTACAATTTGTTGAGGAAGTTGTTGGAGTAAGAGAAACAAATTTTTTCTTTAAATAGTTTTGAATTTTGCTCAAGACAAATGAATTACAATACAAGAATCTAGAGAAAATAATGAAAGAAAATAGTCATTTGAAGTTTGATAATGATACAAACCATGAATCAGACAAACATCAAACAAACAAGAAAGTGAAATCAAAATTTAACGTACAACAAGTGAAAACAAACAATTGACTGAGTTAATTGTTGAAATACCATGCATAGTCAGTGTTGATTTCTTTATCACATAACACATACAAACATGTGACACATACATAACTGATAATCAAGTATGGTACATATTATAAAATTTCCGCCTAATTGGCGCCCTCACGGGTAAACAGTGATGTATCTCTAACGGTTTACAAGATGGGTCCTACAGAACCAAGACTCAATTGACCTATGATGCTCATTTACGAACTTGACCTCACTTTTTACGTCCTGAGTATGCTATAAAATTTTCAGCTCGATATCTTTTTTCGTTTTTGAGTTATCGTGTCCACAGACGGACGGGCGGACAACCGGAAATGGACTAATTAGGTGATTTAATGAACACCTATGACAAAATTTTTTTCCTAGCATCATTATTTTCAAGCGTTACAAACTTGGGACTAAACTTAATATACTATGTATATTTCTTATATACATGATATAATAACTTAATATACTATGTATATTTCATATATACATGGTATAATTATTTTTAAGTAATTATATTTTAGTGGTATATTTTTGCAGTAGAAATATTTCCGCAAAGAAAAGTAAAAAGTAGAATTATTTTCTGCCCAGTAACATATTTATGAAAGAATACAAATATATTCGAAAATCATTTGAAATACATTTTTCTTAAATCAAAAGCATTTATATCAGAGACTTTAAATTTTAACTAAGAAACGTCACGATTAAATATTTCAGGTATCGAGCTCACAATATAGGTATGTATGTTGTCATACATAAAACATAAGTATCATTGGAACTATACACCTGCGATGACCCCATGGTGTTCGCTCTCTTTATGTGGTGGTCCCGACTATAACTAACTATATTCCCGATTATCTGGAATTTTTCAACATATACATACTTGCAACAGTAATCTGATATTATTTCACCATACAATAATGTTTATTTATTTTTTTAGGTTGGTAATAATATGGTCGCGACGTTTAAAACAATTTAAAAATTGGTTGGAATATTATTTAATCGGTTATTTGAATCTTTTTTTTTTAATATTGTCCATTTTTTGTATTCAAAATGTCATTTATACCCTAAATATCCAATAGATATTTGTATTTTATTATTTTTATGAATATTTGATGACATTCCACTAAATTTGTGGGTTCCATAAAATTTAATATTACAGTCTAATATTTCATTTTGTTTATTTATTTTTATATTTATTTAATTTATTGTTATTTTAAGGTATTGTTATTATCTGAAAATTTTTTTAAAAATAATGGTTAAGAAACTTATAGGAATGGAGTTTTAAATTAAAATATTCTATTTAAATAGGTTTAGTTACGATCTGGCTCCATATGAGTGTTGTTGGACTTAAAGCACCAGTGATTTGTCTTTCTGATCTAAGCGGTAGTATCAAAAGGTAAATTTTAGAGAACTTTTAGTCTAATAGTTAGGAAGTTTCACATAAAGTTTTTACCAAAATAATTTGATTACTACTACTTTGACTACACTAGCAATTAATTTAGCAACTAAGCACTTTGCTTGCCTTTACTCATAATCATCGAATCTAACGAAACTAGGTACTTTAATAAAATTTCGATTTTAGGAGATGATATTAAAATGGGTTTTACACTTATCCTAGCGTTGATGTCTCCTTTAACCAAAAAAAAAAAAAAAAAAAAATAGACACTGGAAGCTGAAACAATTGTAGTAGTTGAAATTTCCAATTTTTTTTCATTTTAAAGAGAGCTTAAGTACTTCCAAAAAATATAATTTCATAGCACTGCTTCTTTAGACAAATATGTACTAAAATTTCAACTAAATAGGTATGTTTATAAATTATCGATCTTGATAAAGAATAAATATCTTTGAAAAATATTTTATATTTGAACTAATTTTGACTATATTTTTACACACCAAAAATGTTTGACATTTTATATTTTTTGTTAACAAAGACCAAAATAAACAAAACCCAATAAAAAGATAAAATATTACACACTTGAATAAAAAAAAGTTCAACCACTTCGACACAAAAAAGGAATGTTGAGTTTTTGAAGATCGTTATAATATATTTATTGTTACAGATCTTCGTGTTGAATTGCGTTAACTAGTCCTTTTTTTCTCTTTTAAAGTAAAGATTGTCGTCAACGTTATACATTACCATGATGAGAGACAGTTACATAAATTAGATAGAGACACCATATGTATTTTATATATGAATTGAAATAAGATCAATGTAATAGATTTGTGTGTATGTTGTGGGTGTAGAGGTAATATTTATAAATTTAGTATCCAGTTGTGTTTGTGTGAACTATTCACAGAGCAGTGGGTGGGCAAAGTCGAAATATACGATTCTATAATACTGTATAACTATTTCTTTAAAAAAATGTATCATGAGACAATTTTATTTATTTTTGAATTCGATGGGAACGGTTCTTATGGCCAACTTTATTAATTAAATTATAAATTATATTAAATAATTATGATAAAGTTTCATCACAGGCATCCAACAGTTTTACATAAAACAATTGACGACAGCAAACGATTTGAAGTTAAAATTATTTAAATGTATAATTCAACAACCATTTGTCAACATTTTCTTGTATTCGGATGGTAAATTTCCCGACATGATGTGTGTTTGCATTAGACAATCAAATATTTTAAATAAAATGAGACTGATGAGATGTATATATTTTTGCTAGAGGAATTATATCAAGGGCAAGTTTTTATTTTACTAAACAGTAGAAAATAATTTATTTTATCAGTCATTCTAACGTAACTTTTTGTCAATCTGGATGCCTCAAGCTTCTACAAATAGTACTGTATGAGTCACGCATACGAAAAAATATGTTTTACTTTTCAGTATAATAAATGCTTGTCCTCAAAAGAGTATTTTTAAATTAAAACTAGTGGAAGCGATAGGAAAATCAAATCATACTTACCATAAAAATGCATTATCATCCGATTAACGTATACGTACACAGAAAATCTCATCTTAATTGGAAACAGGCAAGAGGGTCAAATTTAATTTTCCAGAATTAATTACAACAACGGACAGAAAAAACTAAATTAAAGCTTGTAAATAGGTATAAATTAATTTCTAGAAATTATTTTGGATCGAATCGAAATTTGTACAGGCGTAGTGTTTTAGACATTCACCTTAAAATTGCTTTTTGTTTTCTTGTTTTTTAAAGAACTCCCGACTCTCTCCGTGTTAAATACCTGAACATTAATATAGAAGAAATTGTTATATTATTGTTCACCCAAATACCTACGAAGAAGTATTTTTTGATTTGAATGCCCTGATGTTAAAAATTTGTCGTACTAATTTTAGCCTAAATCTAACTGACTATGGGTTGAAATATTCATATATGCACAAAAAAAAAATAATTTTATTTTAATCAAGGATATGTGCCTTGAGCATCCTTTGTCCAATATTGTCCGAAATCGTTTTGTGTGTAAAGTTTCATAAACTCCATGTTACTCAAAAGAATTTAAGATACTTTTTAAACCACATGAAACAAGAAGAGAAAAATACATTCATATTATAAATACCCAATGGAATATTCCATGAATAACTTACCACTTGATTATCATAATCAGAATGATATACGGTTCTGTTCTTAACTATTTCTCAATATTTGCACGTTACACTAAAATGTTGTGCTAAACAACATGCATGAAGAATTATACTCACAAATATTGTAAGCCCATTTTCGCCCACTTTTAAAATATTTTTAAAGAAAACAGTTTGTTAGAAGCGATGAAAAATTATATATTAAAGCGTATAAACATTATTTTCAAACAAAATGAAAGAAGCTAATTGATTTTTTTTTCATCGACGAACATCGTAATTGAACTATTGCTTGATTATTCAACAGGTTTTACTGCCTTGTATTGAATATATAATTCTAAATCTTTAATAAATGTAAATAAGAAGATTATCTTAAAATAAATTGAGCTACATTAATCTGCGTATTAAGTCGATGCTTATTTGGGTTATTATTATATTTTCAAATAAAAATTAATCTAGATAAAACACTTGTTATTATTGCTCACCCAAATTCTTTTTTTGGCTTTACGTTTAACAAACATAAATGTATATAAATAAATAAATTTAATAAAGTTTTCTTTTGTTTATTGAAAAATTGTTATACATAAATAATAAAAATATATAACAAAAGAGCATTAAATAACAACAAAAAGTTTTGGAGTGTATTTTTTTTTTTTTTTTGTGTATACAAAAAGATTATTATGAATTAATCATGATGACATTATCAATAAATTTTGACCTGGTTTCTGAAGAAATTATATCAAATATATTGTTAGATCTTCATTTTATTAATGGTTGATACTTTTGTTGTTCCATTGAATTTTATTTAGGGTCTTTCTTACCTTTAAAATAAGAAATATACTAAATAACAATATATGCTTAAATACTGTTGAATCTCAGATTTTGTATTGCGACTCGTGCTTTGTCAAAAATTATTTTAGTACAACAAGCAACAACTTTCGGCCAATTCGCTTAGATTGTTTTCCATTCGAATTTGAATTTACGATGAACACGTTATACTCAAATACATTACCAAGATGTGGAATTATTTGTTTACGGTTAAAAAAGAAGTACGGATAAACGAAAACATTCCATTTTGCACAGCGAAAATCATTGTTCTATAGAGCGAATTATTTTTGAAGAATCTTCGCAACCAAGTGATCCTATACAACTAGATAAAAGTGTTTTTGACTTCCTGTTTTTGAAACCAATTTCTGAAAGACCAATCGTCATCACTTTAACACAAAATCATTATCGAAGTAGTTTATTGTAAAGACCTTTAATTTCTGACAATCCATTATAATTGTTTTTATTTTAAGAATGCTTTTATTCGATTTTCCCACTTGTTACATTTTCGAAGTGATTTTTTGTTATTCTTTGAAAGCTGTGTACCACACGTAGGTCTGAGTTTTTGATAAAACTATTTCTATAGAAGCGATTTTAACGAAAAAATAACGAACAAAATTGAAGTAAGTGAGTGTCGAAATCTATTACGAGAGGAGTGTCTCTCGAAAAAAATTTCAGCTATATGATCCATTTCCATAACTGATTTAAGTGACGGTTATTTTTAATATCAAAATTTGAATACAATTTTATTATTTTCGATAAATATAATACAAAAATTACGAAGTAGAATAAAAATGACCTGGTATGACGTCCTAGTATTTATTCACTACAGTGGCTATAGCATTTAGTATTGAATTAGTTGGATTTAGTTGTTTATTGTGTTTTTTTGTACCCGTTGTAAGATCATAATATTATGGTTTAATAGTAATTCTTAGAGTTGTCACCTTACTTGTCTGCATTCGATCAATGTCAAAAATACGCGACATGTGGTCAAAAATATGTACTATATGTATCTATGTGTTATTTTTCGGCAGTCAACTAATAGTAAGATATGTTACAGCAGTGGCTTTCAATTCATGTATTACATTTTGAAGTTGCTTGTAATAATTTGAAAACCATTGCGTTGGCGACAGAAGTAAAAAGCAAAGTATATTATTCGTAAATCAAAATTTTATTGACTTACTCCTACCGCATTAATGTTTAGATTTTTCTAAAAAAAAAAACAGCTTTAGTTAACTCCGACAATTTTCATTCGCACATACTTCGTTATATAAACGTTTATATTTTCTGTCGTACTTTATGTGAATACAAAACTGAAAGTGCTTTGCATTAAATTTTAAAGGTTTGGTACTAAGACTTGGTTCTATAGTCTATATCACTGTAAAAAATGTAAAAATTCATACAACCGTTAATAAAACAAGTCGTGGGGTCTGATGCGACCCTTGAGGTCGACACAAAAAAACTTCCCACCATAATAAATAATTCGGCTCATATTGCCGTTAATACGATTCGATCGACATGCCAACTTAATCGATATCATTTTTTTATCGCACGATATCGATATGACGAAAAAATTGACCTTGAATGTGGGTACGTACACACACACACACACACACACACACTCACGTACACATAAACACGCATACTTCTTTTCAAAACTGGTGCTAAGGCCTGGTCCTGACCATGAACCATAGAGATGTTGAAAATTTCGATTTCAAAAATCAGATCCATTACAATAACTTCCTATACTGGGCAGTTAATAACAGATGGGTTAAATTAAAATAATCCAAGTGAAACGAGGTAAAAATTGTAATATATTATTCCGTTCCTCTTGATAATAGAGAATTTATGACAAAAATTTATTAAAGAATACTATAATTTACTAAGTCGTGGCAAAAATTTCCTTATTTTCATATTACAGTATCGATATGTTTGATACACACATGTTCTTTGAAGAAGAGAAAAACTAGAAATTACCACATCAAGACAAAGTGAAGATTGTTGCAGTTATGATGTAATGCAGTTATGAAGTCAAATCATCATATTTTTCATTAAGAATGCAGAATAATGTCTTAAACCGTAATATAATATGCAAAAACAAGATGAAAAAAAAATCACTGATGATATTTGTATAGTGACATAGCATATATTTTTGCATAATATCGCAATTTATAAGTGAAATCATGAATGAAATACAATTTCATAAATAATATACTTTAATAATACTTATACTACCTCTTTATGAATATTTTTGTTTTGGGGTCAATATGATCCGGGAAATAATTATACCAAAATATTTTAATTAAATTTAAGATTTGTTTATTATACAAATTTTTAAGTACTGTTAGTTTATGAAGATCTATTCAAGATTAAACTGAATGTTATAAATCCGAGAAAAACCTCAAAAGATTCTTAGGTGAAGGGGACACAGTATAATAGGGGATACACTGTAACAATTGCAACATTGTTATCCCTTCATATTGGTTCATACAAGTAATTCTTATTTTTACTTCCTCCCCTTTTAGCGCGTAGTATCTGCTTGTCTGATTTTTATGGGCTAGTTTTCATTTTTATATCCATTTCCAAAATTAGATTTTACCTATCCGCTAAATTAACCTGATTTTTATATTTTTTGGATCAAAATTACCCCATCCACCGAGTTTCATCAAATTCTATTTTTTACGTTTTTCTTGATTTTTACAAATTTTTACATCCTTAAAAAATTGCAATAAATCGAGAAATTTTGTTATCTCCTATTTCGATAGAACTCAGTATATAAAGTAATTTTGACCCAAAAAGTACAAAAATCGGGTGCATTTGATGACTGTTCGAATAGTTTTTGGGATACGGACTAAAATCGAACCAACACGCCCTAACTTTACTATATTACAATTTTATCTGTAATAGTAAATATCCATGCTGTAAATACACAGATGCATTATATTTCTTTTTCAACACGCCTTCTAGCCTTATATTCAGAAACAATCAAAATTTTTAGTATCAAACATCAATGCTAAGGAAATATATAATGCTCGCCTCTTTGAAGAAAGATTAGTAATCAAACATTTAAAATAACAAATGGCTAGTTTATGTGAAGATAAAAGTCAAAATAAATAGACAATAGGTTGTAAAATATTTAAGTTTATGAGTGGCAGATTTGTTGTGAATTCCTTTAGCTATAGCTGGTACATGTATTTTTAAGCAACAATATGTTTTGTTACATATAATTTTAAAATCTTTTTAACAAATTTTTAATCTAGTTTTGTCATACATAAATATTTTTGGGATATTCCCAAATGAGTTTAAGTCGTCTTTTGAAATTTGGCTCATTATTTACAAATAAATTTTATGAAATACTTTTATTGTTTTTTAAATTCCCTAAAGTATTAAATAAAACCCAGTCTTTGTATATCAAAATATCCGCCTCGATATTACAAATTTTGACAACCAATATTCTTTTGTGAATATAGATGTCACTTCTAAGGACCAAAAAAAAAAATTTTTTTTCCAAGCTTTCAATACGTGTTTCAAGCCTACTTAGAAATCAGCAGACATAAATATAAAAGACTCTCTTATTAGCGGCATGCCGCTCAATAATTTTGTGTGAATTAAAACAAAAACCAGTTTCATAGGCCATCATGTTATGCTAGATCAATTTTCAGTATAAGAAATTTGACGTTTTTTTTCGTGCCATATCAACGTGACATAAACTTTTCGTGACATAAACTAGGAGAGATATTAAAACCAAAATATGATTCTTGATGTGGCATTGGACTTGAATGATTTTCCGACTTAATTTCCAGCTAAGACAACATTTATTTACACATAGTATTATTAATTTTCCCGTAATCTACGTACATGATAGTCGAATCGGATATACTAATCCAGTTTAGAAAACAATGCAAATATTTGTCTATAAATGGCTATTAATTTTTTTATAAGGATGAAACCAGAGTAATCCAATTATAAATACAAAGCGCAAATCAATTTGTTTCTATGAGCAGAATTTACAAACGCTGCTTGCTATTTCAGGATTTCTTCTTCGATTGTTTATTCTTTGTTTCTTATCTTTACGATAAAATTAAAATTTAAAAGGCAAACCTCATTCAAGCTAAAATGGCCGGATGTAACATCCATACTTATTTGATGCTGCAAATTCTATCAAAAGCTCTTGTTTAATAGTTGTGAAGATACTGGTGTAAAAAAGTTGCTTCATTCAAACCCAATTTTTTTTTCTTTTCCAGTTCTGCTGAATCCAACGTCTGCTTTTTTTGTCGGTTATGGCTGCTCTTGATTGCAAATACTTACCTAAGCAATTCACCTTTTGTTTTTATCCTTCATTTATCCACCCCCTGTCCGTTTATCGGGTATGTGTGCCCTCATAAAAAATTGACTATATAACCAACAGACGGCGGCGCAGCCCGTTTTATTTCCTACTCAAGCTACGGAACTAATCTGGTACATAAGATGAAGAAATTAAAAGAATCTCCAATTATCTCTTTCAACAAAGGAGATCGATTTTTCATATCACAAAAAATTATAAATGAAACTTTCAAGCGAAAACTTAACTAAAATCGAGTTGAACACAAAATTGGAAGCATTCTTAGATCAACAAACCTGCCAACTGGATCAAATTTTTCTGGACCAGGTTAGTTTGACCTACTCAACCCATGTATTAAATCTAAATATTTACTTACTAAAAAAAAGGGGGTGTTATAAGTTTGACACCTATGTGTGTGTGTCTGTCTGTGGCATCGTAGCGCCTAAACGGATGAATCGTTTGAAAGGTAATTGAATGGAAAGTGTTCTTAGCTATGTTTCAAGTGCAATTTGTCGGAGTTTTTTTAATTTTTGTAAATTTCACTTGTACTCTTATTTTATCGCTCATCAGTAATTAATTTAATAAATAAAAAAACTGACCATAAGTGCGATCTATACATATTTCTCCTAAAATACAAAAATTCCAAAAATATTCTGTAATTTATTATATATTATATTGAGGTTTAAAGTCTCAATAAAACATGTTTGAAGTTCATCCCCTAATTTGTCAATAATTTACAACCACATTCAGTTTTAAAATTATCTTTCAAAAATCATTATTATATTCATTAACCGCAATACATGGATACAGTTAAAACTACTAATTCCTTTCTAATGTTCATCTTAGCTGGATACTGAAAGGACAAAACATTCCTTCTTTTTTTATTTGTTCATAAATCATATCTTCAAAACGTTTACTACCTTGTGTATTCATCTTAAAAGTATGTTTGATTTGTGAAATGTCTTCCGTTTTTATTTCAATAGAAATTTTTGAACTTGTTTTGCAAAAGGGGTTGAATAACTGAATTTATTTTCTTTGAATATTTAAGACATGGGCTAATCCATTTAAAATGTTTGGAACTATTTTGAAGAATTATGCATGAATATGCAAATAAACAAAATTTTTGTTGAGCAGTTAGTTTCCAGATTGCCATTTTATTACTGTGGTTAAATTGGGTGGGAAATCTAATTATATATTTGTAAAAATGGGGGTTGCAATTTTTAACTTTTAATACGGAGGGAAGTAACAGAAATTTTATTGCATGCTTAGTTGTCCATAGGTTTTTAATTACATTAGATGAAATGAGATTAAAAGAATTACATTTATTGCCTTGATTTTAGGTGAAACCATAAACTTGCAAAGATGCATACAATATGATTAGAATTGTTCACAATGTACTCTTTTTAAAATATTATTTGAAAAAATTTGCTAGAAGACTCACGCAACATCCATGTAGGATTAACAAGTAAGTCGTTGATAAAACCCGTATTGTACACTTCGACTGATATAGGTTTCGGTTGAAAAAAATATTACAGATAAAAATATCAGAACCGTTGCAAAACAATTTACTCTTTCTATCGTTTTAAAAAACCGGAATAAAACCGATTTGCCAAAAAATCGATCAAAATAAAGCTTATAAAGTATAATTCCAAAATCGAAGGTCATCATATTACGTTTTCAAGATTGGATGACGAATAATAACTTTGCTATGTATGTAGCGATCTTTGTGGCTTACATTTTCTTATGGGTCTGTTATAGCAGCCACCTGAGCCAGCCACAAAATTTGCTTTGGCCGTATTCAGCTAGAAGATTAAGGAAAATAGTATAAATCTTACGACCAGAATGATCCTGGCGCATATGATATAAAGCCTTGGCTTCGTATCGGGCTGTATATCATCCCTATTTACCAGTAAGTTTTATAAAAAGTTAATTTTTTTTAAAATTTACTTACTGTTTCACATATAGAGGTAATAAAATTTGTTGCATTTAATCTACAAATGGTATATTTGTACAAACTGTCAGTAAATACACTTATTAATCGCAATGATAAAGTGTTTTATAGAAATAGTCGAATGTTCTGAGTATCATGTATGACAACAACATTACCCATACGTAGTAAAAGATATTGTTTTCTAGATTAGGTACATCTAAACAATTTTATGTTGTAAAAAGATGTTGTGAAGAATAAAACGCAAATAAAATAAGTGCATTTGTCTTTATATACCTGCTCACATTTTTATTTAAAAAAAATATAGTAAATTGTGTATAAACTGAACACAGACGATGGTTAAATTTATAAAACAAACGTACAATTTGAATTTTCGTTGATAATATAGCCTTGTTCTCAGCAAATATGATATTTTAATCTTCAAAATAAATTAGGTTTTGTCAGATGAGCTTTCTCGCATGGAATTAACGAAGTTTATATCAGTAACAGTATGTATTATGAGTTTATATACGATTTTACCTGCACCTACTTTTAAATCATAACCGTAACCTAAAAAAATGAAAACAATCCAAATTATAATTGTCGATAGTTTTGGATTCACTATAGAAAATAAAATCTAAAATTAATGAGAATTCAGATTATTATTGTATAAGTCAAATATTTTCTAAAAAATTCTCTGAAATGGAGAATCCGAATCCGAATCGGAGAAATCGCTTTTCGTATGTAATTCTAGCGGAAATCTCAGAAACTACACATTCCATCACCAATAAGAACCTATTTTTATTTTTATTTTTATTTTTTTTTTTATGTAAATCAGAAATATAAAACTTACCCGATTTGTTGAGAAATTATTAAAGGGTACTTCTTCTTTAACAAATTGAAAAAACATTTAAATTAAAATATTATAAATAAGTTTTGGCTTTAGTATTCCAAAACAAAAATACAAAAACCGATTACAATTTATAATTGGTCATGTAATTTTCGGGATATCGCTTAAAATTTTAAAAATCCAGCCACAATACAGAAACTACTCATCTAATCTTCCTTCGAAAATGAACCCAAGTTTTACAGCAATATTATCGTATGCACAGAGTTTTCTTAAAATTGGAGACACGAAATTATACTCAATTTTCGACAGGGGTATGTGTTCCTTAAAAAATCGAAAAAACCACAAGAATTTTTTTAGTTTGTGAGGGGTTTATAGAGTAATTTTGACTCAAAAAATACAAAAATCAGGTTTAGTTGATGACTAGTTGAGTATTTTCTATTGTGTCTTTGGAGAAAACAGCAATTAGGAACACTCAGACAACTATGTATCAAACACAACCCTGATTTAGTTTCGGACTACTAAAATAATAAACTAAATTTTACTAATTTGGCTTCCATCACTTTCAACAATTTTTTCCATGGGTTTCCATTTATTCGTAACTGTCAATACACCACAATAAAAAGTATACAAACCATTGAATGTTTCCTGAACATTTAGGTGCAATTGGTTTAGAAAGATAATATAATATAGTAATATACAATATTGTGTATGGTGTAACTCCCAGATGCCTTTCAAATATATCCTCAAACGTTTGTTTCTCATTATCAACATTAATCAAATTTGATTTTAATGTCAAGTTTTTAAATAGAATTTTGTTATTTATGTCGATAACATCAATAAATTTTATAAATATATTTTATACATTTACTCATATGATTGTGTATACAGCATCATATACGCAGAATTGAATGTATCGAAAAAGTTGTAAAATTCTACGTAGAGTCATTATTTGAGTCAGGGTTATTAAACTTTTATAAACTTATACTACCAGGTATTTTCATGTATATTAGTGTTCGTATAAATATTCGTTCTAAGATTTTTGTCCAGGATACCTACGTATGTGCGACATTCTCATTCTTCAGAACAAAAACCTTGAGGAATATCAATAAATGTTTTCTATGTAAATGGTAACATTTTTAAAAGCACTTATTGACGAAAAAACCAACATATATTACGACTTGGGAATTGTAGGGAAATTTCTTTTAAAAAGCCATAAAATGTACAGTTTGAATTTTTAAGCTTAGAACTCTAGTAAATTTATCGTATTATATATCTAGAAGTAAATTTATCGTATTATATATCTAGAAGTAAATTTATCGTATTAAATTAAATTTCGTCCGAATTTTCTAGATAAATTTCTGTATTATATAAATACGCATTTCGACTACCATTTAGTCATCAGTATGAATCACCCAATCGTAATTACTCTTACAGTGAATGAATTAGGAAGAAATTAAAATTAAATTCGAAATATCCTAGAGTTCTCATTTATTATCTTCAAAAATACTTATAAAAGTAATTAATAGTTTCTGCTTGATCGAGTGATTATGGGACACCGATTATTTTGGAAGACATATAAAATTGTAATCTTAATGTTGATAAAAACAGAAATATGAATTAAACTGCAAAAATTATCACACATGATTTGGCCACAAAAAGATCAAATATCAACAGATTTCAATAAAATATGGATAATTCACCAAAAAATTACAAAAAAAGACTGTCTGACTATCTTCAAGGCAGGGCACCCGATTTTAAAAATATTTAAGAGTATTGCAAAAACAATTCATTTAGTAATTTTAATACCCATGTTCGATAATTTGTTAAGTATTTGTATGAAACAAAAAAAATTAATATTTTGTGTGTGTGAAAAGGAGTGGTTTTTCTTAGCATATGTAAATATAATTTTTTTAATTTATTATTATATTTAATATTATACTTGATAACAAAAATGTGGAATCTTTCTTATACGATTATTTAATATACTTCAATATAGATTGATTTAAGTTAACGAAGAACGCTGGAGACTTTTTTCCCGGAAAAGACCTTGGTAAGAGACTTTTTGTGGATATGCCTATACCAGTATCGTTGTGAGCGCCATACTGTGTACTGTAATGAGGAGATAGTAACATTAGCAGTTATGGCGGAGGTTTCAATCTACAATGGGCGTCAGGCCCATACTGATTTCCGATACCCACAGTATTTCTGGTGGATAGCCCTATTTAATACTATAATATTACTTACGCTAAAATAAATTCTATAGTCTCTGTCTCTCTACCATACCAGCATTGTAGTAAATGTATTTCTTACCGTGTAGGTATCTTGGAATGAGTTGTAGATCTGACGAGCATTGAACTCTTGTTGTAGAAATTAAAAAATATTTTTAGTTATCAGGAAAAATTTTTTGTTAAAACAATAATTTTAAGTTTTAAGAAATTTTGTCGTCGACAAAATCCTTTTTTTACTCCACAAAAAGTAGCGAAAAATATTATTTTTAGAGAAGATAGGGTGTAAGAAAAGATCACATTTTGTATATCAATGAAGTTTCAATTGTACAGCTATGCTCTTTCTAAAAATTTTGTTGTTTATTGTGTAACAACTTATTTCTCTTGACTAATCAATTTATTGAGAAATAATAGGAGGGAAACCTGATGATCCTGTCACTTGCGGTTTATAAATCATTCATGTGATAGTTTGTTATTCATTAGTTTGCAATACGTATTTATTTGCTATAAACACATCATTTTATGTATTGTCAATACTGGGTTCCATACTTTTGTATAATTTTTTGGGATAATCTCTTGTACTACTTGTCAAATAAATAAAAATTATTTTTAACTGTATTAATAATATTTAAATATTGAATTTATTTCTCCATTTATTTTTCTTGGTCACAAATTATGTTTACATAAATGACTGGTGATTTTAGGAGGTGAACTGGTCAAGTATAAATTAAGACCTATTATTTATCATTTATTTAAAAAACCGTAATTTGTATTAAATTAATAATATTATTATCAAAAAAAGGATTCATATTGACTCACGTAGATATTGAATATCAAATTATTAATATTTTTAATAAAAACAGCATAATTTTTCATCATCAATATTAACGTAATTATACCATAGGTGTCCCAATGTACAAAAAAATTAACAATCGCAAGTCGAACCTTGTTTCCCGACAAGTTTACATACCAAAATATGAGTTTATTACAGAAATAATGAATACTTTATTATAAATATAACTTATAAAATCTATATAAACATAATAGAATATGTGGCCGTTTATTTACTTGAAGATATCTCGGAAAATTGTTAGTTTGATTTTTATGTTGCAAGAAAAAATATGCTCCTGATTTGTGATTTTTTCTATGTGGTTATAAACCACATATATTGTTAAATCAAAATAAAATTATCAAAATTTTCTAAATTTTTAAGATAAATAATAAAGTATCATTTTAGCCGCTCACCTGGACTAAAATACCTTTGTTCGTGGTATGAAGACAAGAACGTTTTTAAAATATATTATATTCTTAAAGTTAATTTTTGTCTTACCTAGTGATATTGAAAGATTTGTTCACCCAGCGAACTTCTTCACTTAGGATTTTAATAAAACTTCCATAGAATTGATCAATAGTTTGTTAAGCATTTTGTCCAAAAAGATGTCTCTTCCATTTAAGTGGTAACATCTCATTTAAAATCTTGGTAGAATAACTAATTTTAACCTGCAATTAATTTATTTAGAAATGTCGATAACATGGTAATATATAAAATAAATAAAAATTATACAAATCAAATAATAAAAGACTTAAAAAATAACAATAATAAAAAAATTAAAGATTATTTATGATCTTGTTTTTTCTTTCATAAAATAATTTACATTCATATTTTTATTAAAATTAATATACAATAATGAAGAAGAATCATTATTTAATTAATTACTAGTTTTTATATAAAATATAATAATAATATTTTTAATGATAATAATAATTATTAAAATAATAATAATAATAACTACATGTTATAAATATTAATAACGAAAATATAATATTTCTTGTTAGTTGTTATACTTTTAAATAAATATATATCTATATTATAGTTCAAGCCCCAATGTCAGTTACCAATTCGTTATAATACATCACTGATAGATGAAAAGGTCCATGGCTACAGTAATAATCCACACTGTTATAAAGAGGATATTCAATAATCTAACCTTTGTGAATTTAGTGCTCCCATTTTTTATTTTTGCAAAAGTACCTCATCCGTATATGGAGATACCTCCACAGAGAAAGTAAAAAGCGTCCGCTTTAAAATAGTATGGAGTATTTGTAATTTGAAGTAATTACATGGGGTTGCCATATGCAAAATTTCATCCCCGGAGGATTAAATATAGATAATAACCATTCTCGAAGCAGGTAGTCTATCGTGTAAAAATTTGAGCTTAAATGATGCAGAACTTTTTCAGTTCATAAGCAATACACAAACGAACATAACAATTTTATTTACATAGATAACAATAAATTTATATTAACTTAATAAAATTAATGTTTTTCTGACGTGTATCAGTTTTGCGCTACGAGTTTCAAGTTTTTATATGTTTTTTTTACTATAATTTTCACCTTTAATTCTTATCTTAGACGTAATAGTTACTAATGTGAGAGCTTGGACTAATATATTTTATTAACATTTTATATTTTTATAAATGGTTATGGAATGCTTTTTAAGTTACAATTTATGTGTATTAAATAGTACAACTTCCATACAAAATATTATTGCAATTTGTTCATTTTAGCCCGGTGCAGTACAATAAGTGTAATTAGAATAAGAAAGGGATATCATTGTGTATCATCACATATCTTTTCCTATTAACACTTAGCGTAAATAATGTATACACTATTACACAAATAGAACATATACATGAGCTCATATTAAACTAATTAAAAATGCAATTGAACAAATGTGTATAAATAAGGACAAATTAAGTTGTAATGGCAATTTTAATCATATATAGATGGATAATATGGTTTTAGCATTAATTAATTAGTATTGGAAGTATATATCTTATCAATAAATATTGCTGCAATCTGTAGACAATAAAACTTTTAAGATGATGCGAAAAAAACGTTAAATTTTTTTTTAAATCGAAACATTCCTGTAATTTCTTTATTTAACTGTGACAGTCTTGCTAATTTGTATCAACTGTAAAGGTAGCGTTACAAGTTTGAAAAGAAATCTAGTTGATTACAAAGCAACAAACATGATGGCTTTATAATTCTTTTTAAAATAACGATAAGGAGTAACCAATATTTTGTTTGAACAAGATATTACATATTATTGAATAAATCATTATCTTCCCAGTGTTCTAAAGATTGTGGAATTCGGTACCCATATTAGTACGAGATCCCGATCTGGGTCGACCTACCCTTATCTTTTTACAGAAAAGGTTGTTTAAAGCCGCAAGTTAAGGGCTTTTCAAGCTTTACAAGGCCATTGAAAAAGTTTTCTAAATTTGAAAATTATATTCGATAACTTACATATAGGAAGTTATTGTAATTGTTCGATTTTCGAAATCGAAATTTTAAACATATCTTTCTTTTCAGGGTTAGCACAAGGCATTAACACTAATTTCGAGAAGAAGTATGTGTGTGTGTGTGTGTGTGTGTGTGTGTGTGTGATATCGACTTAGTTGAGGTGTCGATCGATGCGTATTAAAGGCAATATGATCCGAAAAGAATTTCAGAATATTCGATCAAGTCGTTATGAATCGGTCGAGTTATTCTTTAAATTTTTTTATTTCTTTTTATTGTGCTGGGAAGATATTCGTGTGGACCTCAGAGGTCACATCAGACTCGATACACGGCTTGTTTAATTTTTTGCGTGTGATTGATAGTTTTCAATGTACGTTTCATCCTAAAATGGTATAGAAAAAATGAAATTTCCTAGACTACTACTAAAGTCAATTAATTAGCCAACGAAACTACAAAAAAACAAGTGAAAACAAACAATTGACTGAGTTAATTGTTGAAATACCATGCATGGACAGTGTTGATTACTCTATTACATTACACATACATACATGTCACACATACGTAACTGATATCCCCATATAATAGATACTATAAAATTTACGAAAAAATTTTTCGAACAAAAGTTGTTTATTTTTTAATTAAGAAGACTTTTTACATATAATCTTTTGTTCTATCTCTAACAAGATGGGTCCTTCGGACCCATAGGTCAAGACCCAAATGACTTATGTTGCTATGTTACAAACTTGACCTCACTTTTTACGTCCTGAGTACGCTGTAAATTTCAACTTGATATCTTTTTTCGTTTTTGAGTTATCGTATTGGCAGACAGACGGATAGACAACCGAAAATGGACTAATTAGGTGATTTTATAAACACCTATACCAAAATTTTGTTCATAGCATCAATATTTTTAATCGTTACAAACTTGGAACTAAACTTAGTATACCATGCATATTACATATATGCATGGTATAAAAATCAGTAGGTAGACTTAATATTTATATTAATAGCTATCAATAACTCTCAACTTAAAAAATATAATAATGAGAACCTTTAAAAATTTATTGTCATTAATGTAAAAATCTTTAAATAATAACATATTTTAAATTGTCAAGAATTATATTTTTCAAGTTTCCAAGTATAAATAAACTATTTTTTTTGGTTTTTTTATATAAAAACAAAGTAAAACAGCAACCCCTGCTGTTTAAAAATATTCACATTTAAAAACGTTAATAAGAGTTTTACTGTATCATTAAATTACAGAATTTATTTTAATTTAATAAATGTTAATTGCACTGAAAAAAAAATTGAAAAAAATAACATCAAAAGTATTAATTAAGTAGCCTCAAAACAAATATTTAAAATAATGTGATATGCAAAAGGTATTCATTTTTAATAAATAAAAATAATTCATATTTAATACAGATCTTCCTAAGTTATGCTGCAAAAAATGTATTTCAAAATATAAGAGAGTAATTTTGTTACTTCTCTGGTATGCAGTACAGAATGTATTAGGCAAGATTTTTGTTGGAAGTAAGTCTAAGATAATATTTTCTACTGCGATCAATTTGTTCTCTTGCACCTCCTTTGCTTCAAAGGTACTCTAGAAGGCTTGCAGCTTTAATAAACCTTAGGATATTCCTGAATGGTACTTATTTTATTTCCCTTGAGTAGATATTAGGCCACCCCAAGTGGTGTCCACTTGATGTCGTTTGAGAGAGAGCGCCTCTTCCTTTCACACGGAGTAGGTATTACAGTTTCAGCTTCCTCATTACAAAATCTGCAGAGATCTTTTTCGGGAAGATTAATTTTGTGCATATAATTGAGTTTATATTGGCCAGTAAGCAGGTCACTTAGTATCCTCAAAGAATTTTTCTTCAATTGAGAATGCTCTGAAACGCTTAGAAATGATTCTGGACCGTTTAAGGGAGTACACGCACCCTTTTTGTCAAATTTGTCAGTATCTTCGTTCTCATAGATTCTTTGATGAAACTTAAACAATTAGAAGCCGCTAATAAGGGAGAAGTAACGAAGCTCTGGTGCTCGACAGTTTTTTTTTTATATCCTTGCAGTAAAGCCAGTTTTTATATCCACGCAGTAAAGCCGTTTAGGTGTGATTACCTGTGTTAAATATGTAATACAATACTGTCTATTTTAGGTAAGTAAATATCAAAATACATCATATTCACTCCACCTACACCAACTTAGAGTCTTTAAAATAATTTGCATCATAATTTTTTTTCAATATTATATTTCATTTATTTATTTGTTATTATTTCATACAAAAATACAATGAATTTGATTGATTTATTAACAAATTTTTAATAACACTTTATACATTTTACAAAACTACCTACTGAATTTTTTTACTCCTTTGAAAAAAATGTATTATTTATTTTTTTTTTAATATAAATCATAATTCTATATTTATAAATGGAAACCAGAATGTAAATCTGGCACTTTTTTACATGGTATACTGCCCTAAGTTAAAAGTTTTAATATGCTTAGAAAGGTACATGCAATGCTTTAAGTCATAAAAAATCATTCTATGATTACCTTTTTCCGTTTTTTAGCTCTTCCACGTTCACCACAAAACTATATCTCCCTCAGGTCCAAAACTAAATTTAGAACCTGAAATATTCCCCGAATATGTTGACATACTAGCAGTGAAATTTTTGTCACTTCAATTGACTTTGAATTTATGTATTTTGCTTAATAAAATCAGTCAGGTAAAGTTGATGTAATTCATTTGAGTGTGTTTGAGCGGTTATTGAACCTTCTTACACCATTTTTGCACCAGCCTGAAACTGTTTGTGTCTTTTATGACTTCAAAAATTAGTCCGCATTGCTCCCATTATTATGTATATTAGGAGATATATAAGATGTAATACTCTGAGTAGGTATACTTACTTTATGGATCGATGAGTAATGGAATTCAGTGTGTGTAAAGAGCAGGTACCGATAATTTAATATTTTTGTTAATCCTCTACTTTTTTTACCTTTAAAAATTCCAAGTTTACCTGCAACCTTATGAATAAATCAGTTTAACCAAATCAAACGAAAAATAATTTATTTTTAATTTATTGTACAAGTGTCATATTAAAACGTATGATTATTTATAATCAGGGTTTTTAAGGCAACTATTTATAAATAATCACTTAAGTAGGATCTAAACTATAAATTATAATCCAGAATTGGATTGCATTTAATACTAATTTATTAAGAGGCCAATTAAAGAAATATGTTTGAAAGAGGTAGAAATTGAAATGATATAGATGTGCATTGACCAAAGTCTCAATACTGCTCCGAAATCCCAATGTTAATACTCAAAATAAATTTAAGTAAAATACTGAGTTAAAAAACTCAGTTTTTTATATTGTAGTTTATATTTTTTGGATCAAGCGAGATAATGGACCACCAACTTCAAACATTTTCTTTTATTGTACAGCTCTAAAATTGAAAAAATTAAAATTCAGAGAAAATGTTCTTGAAAAAACAAAAACATAAAAACGCGAGGTATCGTGGGACACCCGGTAGTAACTATATTCCTTTCGTACCTTGGTAAATTAGCGCTCACTTTTTTAATTTACAAGATGTTTTTCTGAAAATTAAAGCTACTTTAGTTTTTAGTGTATGAATAATTTGTAGTATTAGTTTAAAAAAGACAAACTTCTGATTTAGTAGTCAACCCTATATATATGCGTACATTAAGTTTGCTTTCATCAGGATATTTATTATGACATAACATAATATATGCGTATATTACGTTTGGTTTCATCAAGATATTTATTATGACATAACATAAAAATTTCATTGTACTTACTTTAAATTGTCTCTGTAAGCTTTAACTTCTGATAAAATTGAGTTATAAAAATATTTTAGCATTTTTTCAAAATTCATAGCAAGCTCAAATCGTTTGAAAAAGTTTTAGTTTCCAAGGTAATCTACATGTAGGTGTTTGGAGTCGTTTTTTTTTTTGTGGCTTTTTTTTTTTATTTTACCTTCCTACCAGCAAACAAATCCGAACGATAACGATGTCCCTACCAAAGATCTATTATAAAAACGCTGGAATTGGTATAATTGGTTTTAAAGCAAATATCTTACAAGCAGACTGTAAATTATGTAAAAATTAAAATTAGTTCCAATCGAATTGTAATAACTGACCCCACCCACAAAGAGTACCAATTTTGTACCTAATTCGTTTCTGTTCTAGTATAATATAATGTAAATATCAATGTATCTATACATACCTATAATTAGAGTGTATTTTAACCTGGAAGCATATGTACATTATTTGACTATGATTCTCCTCTTTCAAAGTATCTCAAATCAATTTACTAAATCAAAAAACGTTTGTTTTTATATTGACATATTATGTAAAACACACAGAAACGAATTTATTTATCTAGGCTAGGTATCTATGATATAAAATTTAATTCAAAAATATTAAAAATGCCTAATATTTTGATGAGTTAGGAACAAACAGTGAAAATGATCATTAAGAGAGAAATATTAACACAAAGCATTGTGGTATCTGATGCATGTGTGTAACGTTAAATTCGTTTTATATTAATACAGTTTCAGCTTCATAAATGAAGGCTGGTTCACTAGCAAAGTTACCTGACAAAAAGATGGCACTGGCTAAAATTCGCTCCAAATTATGATCTCGTCCACAGAGCAGAAATAAGGTCCACAGAGCATTTAAAATACGTTTAAATGAATCCGATTTTCGTGATTTTTTGGTCTAAATTACCCTGAAAAACGATTTTCATCGAATTTGATAACAAACTGTTTTTAATTTTTTCTACGGTATTTTAATAGATTTTCTCTTAAGTAAATCGAAAAAATTCGATACAAATTGTTCTTTCTAATATTTACAATAATTTAATTTTTAGTTATCTTAAGTATAATGAGAACGAAGCTACTGACTGAAATTCAGCTTCGCAGGGCTCAACTTTAAAATCCAATATATTAGCAAAAATATAGAATAAAAAATATCAGCAATATATTAGCGAAAATTTCATTATTTTCTATAAAATTTATGGAAAATGTATTATATATTTTTTAATTTTATTTAGATATTCACAAAATTGTTCACTAAGAGATTCGCAAAAATTCGATAGGAAATATTCCTTCTAATTTTCATGAAAACTTCGCTGTAAGCTAATTTTAACATGACGAAAATAATGCCAATTGCAAAAATTTCTTCTGAGTTTGAGATAATATTAGGCTCACTGGATTTAAATTTAAAAAACCATAATCTGACAACATCATATCTCGAAATAGGCAATCTATACCTTCAAATCAATATGATTTGCGTAATTTTTCTAGTATTTTTGAATTTTTTTTAACGGAACTCCTTAAGAAATTCGAAAAAATGCGATAAAAAACTATGCCACTGGCTACAATTTGTTACACATCACGGTTCTCGAGAAATAAGCTTCGTAGGGCTCATATTTAAAATTTAAAAGAAACGACAACGTTATATGTAAAAATAGATAGACATTACGCTCGAATAAATTTAATTTTCATTATTTTTTAATCTTACCTAATAAATGATTTTGATTAAAATTAAAAAAAAAAATCATTTTCTTTACTCTTTGTGTTCGTGATCAATGAAACCCTATTGAAAAACCTTCTTTATTTCTCTGACGTTGTAATCTTAAAAAATGCTGCAATGTGTTGTGAGTAAATAAAATCACTAATGTTTATATTCGGCCATTGATAATAACATACATATAAAACAATATTCAAATAGTGGTTTGAATGATAATACCACACTGATAGATGTGCACAATATTCTGTATAGTTATAAACAATATTTGTAACGGTTTTAAAACTTTGAAATGTTCTGCTACATTTTCTGGATAATGTGATTTATAGTATAAACAAAACAAATCAAGCATTTATTTGTGTATTGTTTCTTGCAGGTAATATATAGAGTATATATATCATCATATAGGCACATATAGTTCGCTTATACTTAAAACATACCTACAAAAAAAATTTGATTCGATAAGCATTTATTATAAAAGTGTCCCAAAATAAACGCAAAATTTGAATTTAACGCCAGTTGTGTGGTTAATTGTTTGAAATGAAAAAATAAACTTTACCTGACCTTTTTAAATAATTTACATTATAATTCATTGCAGAGGAATCTCACTTTGAAAATGTCTAATATTAGAGGAAACATGTCATGTTTTAAATTATTAAAATTTTAAATAAAATACAAGTGGACTAAGCAAAAAAGTTTTTTCTTCAAATCATAAAAAAAAAAAATGGACATGGTAAAAAGAGAGCGTCTTTACTATTAACCAAGATTTTAACTATGATCAGAATGATTGGTGATTTAAATTCATCAAATTTGAAAAAATTGGAGAATTGTTGTTTTGGCCTAGAGGAGGATCAATCAGAATTTTTGTTTAAAAACTTCACAAATTCAACAGTATTTGGGCAAAAATATCTTTCGCAAAGAAAATCTATGGTGAGTACATGTCCAAGGAAGAGGAACTGCTCTTATCGTTTTTGAAGCCAGAAAGTTATATCAAAGTTCCCCGCCTGAAACTAACAAACGCCTGAAACATTTTTCTCTTTTCTCAAGGCTAATTTGAACGCAATCTCCCGTTTGTTTCCGAAGAATCAATACTATTGAATTCCGATCAATTAAATCCATGATAAAAATGTCTATATTCAAATATTCATCTTCTTGAAAGCGTTTTTTATTTTATATTATTACTATTTATTCTAATATGCATTAAGCATGCCCATTATTTGTCAATAGCATGTATATGTCGTTTAAATAACAAATTCATTTCATTAAGATTATGCTAAGTAGCCGCACGTTCTCTACGTAATGTACAAAACCAATTTTATCCGGTAACTTTGTTCCGGTCGAATGAACGAGTTTTTATAATAATATGCATTATAAGCTAGATTTACTTATGATTTTCAACACAAATAATTCAAACATAAAAATAATATATATAAACTTTTTTCAAAACCATTTTCAATGTAGAATGTATTTTAATGCGAAATTTTTGCAACTACAAAATTTGATGTGGTTAACATGTTTTTCGTATTTATATTACTTTTTACAAGCTTTTATTTCACCTACCCCGTTGTCTGTCTGTAATCAAATCTTGCAAGTCAAATTTGAACCACGTCCCGGTTTTCCATTTCCCATATTCGGCAGATATTTTGCATGCACATTTAGTTTCGATGACAATACATGGTAAGGTTGTAATGTCCTGATTTTCACATCGCTTCCACCATATTTAATATTTATACATTTTTTTGTCTTAAATTAAAAATTTTAATAAAAATTACTTTTTAAGGGACAAGCTTTTGTTGTACCTAAAAGTAAAAATTAATTTTATCTATGAGGCGCTTAATATCAAGAATGAATCGAAGAATAATAAGGCATGTGATGAAAATAAGGCTTTCCGATTCCTTTTGATATTTTAAATTGGGCGCCTGAAACCTTTTTGGGTAAAATACTCTGGTTGGTATTACAAATGCATAGAGGTAATTTCAAAAAAAAAAAAGAAAAACATGCAGATTTATATACATTCCATTCATATTATAACACTTTGACATCGATTACCTTTCATAACTCAATCAACTACTCCATAATCGATATCTCAATAGATGGATGGATATGAAATATTCATCAATAATAATTACTTTACTGTTTGTATAATAAATTATTTTTTTAGTCATTTAATTATTTTTAGAATTACAGAGTTGGATTACCAATAATTTTGTTCATTGATTCTAACAATAAACGTGAAACAAAGACTATTGAATTATATAGCGAAAAATAATAAAATTTTCAAGCAACCGAGAATTTTACAACGTGAAGCGATTTTGCATCTTAGTGTAATTTTATCATATAATAGTACAACCGGTCTTAGGGCAGCGAATGAATCTGCGCCTCTTTTGAAAGCTTTACATTCCCTTGCATGAAAGAAATAAAGAAAAGGGAGCTTCACAAATAATAAACATCAACAAATATAGCACCGGTGCTCGCCTCTTAATAAATAAAAGTCTAGAAATGATTGTGTAACTTACAGTATGCTTAATATAACAACTGGTTCTTTAAAAATTACAGTAGATTGTTCTCTTTCATGGGACTAAAATAATATTTAATGACGCGAAAATCTTAAAATGACGGTAATTAAAGCAATATCGTTTTACTCAATAAACCAAGATATCCATGAGATTAGCCGACACCCTGATGATTTAAAAAATCGCATTTAGCTGAATCCCACCCTTATGAGAGTTGAAGAGTTGAGTTAAGAAAAAAATAAAACAAAAAACGTCATTTGCTAATGTCTTCTTTACTAAGCACAGATAAGCTATAAGTCTATAACAGATTAATGGTTATGACCTCTTAACAGATCAAACTATTATAATAATTTTAAAAACTCGATTTCACTTGTAACGTAATAATAAAATATCTAATAATGTACCTACATAACAATAATTATTATGATTATTTATACGACATTGTTATCTAAATTGTTCATAACATCGATTAAAATAATTAAATTTCATTGCAAAATAATTATATTATTTTAATCTAATTTGAAAGTTAGTTATTTTACTAAAATATTTAATCCGCGATGGATAATTAACAAGAAATAAAATTTATAATAAACGATATTCCAGTGAATTAGAAGAATTTAAAATTCAACACTTTTTTCATAAACAACAGATATTTATTTTATCATTATTTCTCGTGTTCTAAAATCATATTAGTGTCCGTAAAATAAAAATTTACCCAAGGCTCAAAAGTGTCTTGATCCTGAATAGGTGAGAACTTATGGGGCTGATTTTTTACACCAGGAATATTTTAACTTTCAGGCTTAAGCTCTTATTCGAATTTAACAGATTAAGCTATACGAAGCCAGATTAAGTTTTATTGTTATACCATGCATATATGTAATATGCAAGGTATACTAAGTTTAATCGCAAGTTTGTAACGCTTAAAAATATTGATGCTAAGCAAAAAATTTTGGTATAGGCGTTCATAAAATCTCCTAATTAGTCTTTTTCCGGTTGTCTGTCTGCCTGTCGTCTGCCTGCCCGTCTGTCATCACGATTACTCAAAAACGAAAAGAGATATCAAGCTGAAATTTTAATAGCGTACTGAGGACGTAAAAAGTGAGAGCAAGTTCGTAAATGAGCAACATAGGTCAATTGGGTCTTGGGATAAAACAAAAGTTTAAATATAAAAAATACTCCTTATAAAAAGATAACAAACTTTTTTCGTAAATATCACTGTGTACCCGTGGTTGCGAAAATTGTATAGTATGTAATTATGGGAATATCAGTTATGTATGTGTGACATGTATGTATGTGTTATGTGATAGAGTCATCAACACTGTCTATGCATGGTATTTCAACAATTAACTCAGTCAATTGTTTGTTTTCACTTGTTTTTTAAATATCTTTTGTCGTTGAACAACCGTCCATTTGATACTCAACATGGTATTTTGAAATTTAACTTTTTGATGATCTGTAGAGAGTACCATATTCAATTTAATGTGACATCACACAGCCTATAACCAGCGGACGATCAAGAGCGTAGGCCAATGATACTTCGTTTGTAAAATTATGCTATGAAGTTTAGAAGTTTAGAAGAGGGAACAAATGAACAAATATACATACATACGCCGTCGTTGGAGTTGAAAGTCAATTTACAATTTGTAATAAAGGATGTTGGTTTTTCATGAGATTTTCCTACAGATGAGATTATCCTAAGGACCTTAGTCGAATTAAAGGTAACAATAAAATATTGATCTTAAAAATCCATAATTTTTATCTGAAGCACATTTTTGTAGGTGAATTAATTCGATGAATCGATAACAATGACGCACATTGTATAATAATGTCTCTATAAGTTGTGTGAAATCCACAAAAATTTTTTGGGATAAATCGAAATTTGATCTCATCTAACTTCCAAATTTTCGCTTCGTATTTTGGTCTTACATTAAAATTCTGCACGCAAATAGAAAACTCAAGCTTTTTATCAGACTTATTTTTACAATTTACCATAGCGTGATACTTGTATCGACTTACTTCAATTTGTTTAAGCCACACAGCGTGAATAAATCACAGGCATTCTGCGATACTGGACTGTGTTCGTGAATAACATTTAAAAAAATAAATTACGAATGTGTTGAATACAAAAAAAACAAAAAAATGTTTAGGTTATTAATTATTACAACAGCTCATAAATTTAAATATAAAATCAATCTGTTTTAATAATAACAATTTAAATAAATTAACAAAATTGATAAATCTACAATCATAAAATGTCTCTCAACAACAAAACAGCAAGCACTGTGTATGGAACGTACATACACTGTTGTAGCAACTTAAGTAAAGTGAACAAACATTGGCCACCTTGATCTTGATACATTTAACATTATTCACATTAAATTTACTGTGTAATTCGCAACAAAACTTCACTGCTTTGGCTATTATTGTATTATTTTATACATACATATTTACAATGTGTGCCAGGGTAAAGTACACAGGTGTATTTGGCAATACAATCAAATCTGGGTGAATGGGGCTTGGATAAGCGAGAAAACTCTAAAAGTGAGAGTAATTGCTAGGTATTGTCATTTGAATCCTCTAAAATCTCTACAAGTGGGAAACAAAAAATGTAAATAAAAAATACTTTTTAGAGAACAAGATTTTATTGTAAGTAATTTTTTCGATAAGCCACTCAATAATGACTATTCGTAATAGCTCGAGGCGCTCATTATAAAATATCAACAATGATTTGGAGCACCTCAATGTATGTATTTAACTATGTTTGTTCAAGTGGAATCTTGCAGCTTAGATTTATATTAAGCGCCTCAAGCTTTTACAAATAGTCATGTATGAGTGAGATCAGGACAATACCTTACAATACCATGCATTGTCATCCAAACTAAACGTGTATGCAAAATTTCAGCTCAATCGGAAAATTGCTTCAAAATTGAGTTGCTAAATTCCATACGGGCGAACATATGTATATTCATACATACATACGTACATTGCAAGTTAAATAAAAGCTTGTGATAAAAACCTCTTTAAGAGGCAGTCGTTGTTCCCTTTTCTTTGTAATTTTGTAGATTTCAGTTTAACTGTCTGAATGTTAAAAATATCGTATCAATTTCATTTGTCCTTTTTATTTTTAAGTTGATCTTTAATCACGAAAATATCAAACATTTTTTGATAGTTTTTGCTTTTTAAAAATTTGCTTGTTTTTCTCTCGAGCGTTTTTTAATTTTTTTTTATCTGAATCATCCTGTTTTTACGGTGTATATGTGTACCACATAAAATATAAAAGATAACTATATTATAATTTAATATTAGCTAGAATGAAATAAATATAGCAAAAATAACAGCAGGGTTACTACATTTAGCATTAAAGCAAATAAATTTACAAGAATTAAACAATAAAAAAGACACCAAATACAAATATCATGCGAATTAAATAAAGATGAAATGACTAAAAAGATGATATAGAGAAGAAGATCATCACTAGTAGATTTTTGAGCTAAAATGTTATTTATGTTTTATGTTATTTTGTAATAATATGAACATCCTACGCTTTAGTTGATACGGTTCTATGAAAACATATACAGAATTTTTAATACAGAATGACTCGTGAATCACAAGGTTTAAGAGCATATTCCTTGACCAATTTTTTATACCAAAAGTAGCTCATACAATTGTGTCGAAAATCCAATAGCTTAAGAGCTATGAACAAATAATTTCAGATATCGTCGAAGATAAATTCAACTCTTTCCGCCAAATTTTACTAATTATTAAATATTTCGAAGTTTTTTCCACAAACTTTGTTCAATTAGTTTTTATTCAATATGTCTCTTTCTGCTGTCTTATAGCACATTTCAATTGTCAAATTATTGACGAGGCACATATGTTTCCCGATCAAAGTCTACTAGATATACTTATTTTGAAATTTAACATTGCTGATAGTGCATTAGCTACTGAGGTTTCTAAAAAGGTATAATAGGCATTTGCGGTTTAAATGTGTTTAAGTAGTACACTTACGTAGTTTATGCATTATTTTGGGGGACACCCTATATATACAATGTATTGTAAGAAGATAACAAACGCATAACGTATATTATTGCAGCGAGAGAGGTTTAGAAAAGACATTGGTTTATTTTACACTATTATAAATAGTATGTTTAAGCCCTACGAAGATGGTAACAGATTAGAAAAAACATGATTGTTGGTTTTTTTGGGATACTCTTCTAAGATCTATTGATAATATAACGTAGTGTAAATAACTGAGATTCCATAAATTCATTCATTTCAAGAGGTTTTTGTTAAATTCACGATAGAAGAGTAATAAAAGTAACCCACGATAAAAGAATAATCATTAAACTGAAGATTCAGCCGTAGGCGTAGGACCTAACATTATGGGCAACTACCCTTAAAACTTAATGGAGTAAAACTACTTCAATTAAATAGTATTATAACTTGTGATTTATAAAGGGAGCTTACAAGCCAAGTGTATTTTATAGAGAAGTTCTTGGTCATTATAAAAATGAGAGGTGTAGGGTTTTTATCAGTATATTTATTAGCTCAAAGAATTTCTGATTCAGTTGTCATCATGGAAGTCTTTCGTTGTCATGAAAATGATCTTGATCTTGTCAAAGAGTATTCGTAGATGAGCATATCAGTGACTTCGACATAGTTTGACTTACGCAGGAAATTCAATACCATTCGAAATGATTCTTTTTCCATACAAAACCTTACGTTGAGTCAGTTTTCTTCGAATGTATCAAAAGGGAATAAAATTTCATTTCGTTATTAAAGCTTCGAATCGAATATTATTTAACAAACGTAAGCTAAATAGTCTTAATTTACACTTCCAGATATCAAACGATGGTAGTTTCTAAAATGATAGAACAATTTCAAAACGCTCGTCACCCTATTGGATTAGTTGGTTAAGGCGTAACCAATTCCGTTCGCGGTATGCTTACGGTAGCGGGTTCAATTCCTGCCGTCGCAACAAACTTAATTTAATTAATAGTTGTGATGGACTGGTGTAGTGCATGGAATGTGGATTAATGAGGTGCACTCAACCTCTGAAATTGAGAAGCTGCTAAATGAAATTATCAGCAGAAAGGTAGTAAAAAACATATATGGTATCACCATGGGCTCCATAGCCTAAATGTGTCCTTCGTGGACAGCCAATATAACCTAACCTAACCTAACCTACAAAACGCTCCAAGCAAAGACGGTTCATACTACAGCAAATGTTAAAACATTAAGTGGCTTAAGCTAGAACATTTCCTTCTTTCTAGAGCAATTTAGTAAAAATTAAAATAGATATTAAATTTGTACGACAGTTGCAACTTATATCTAAATAGTAAAATATATGGATAAAATATAAGTAATAATTCACAATAAAAGAAAATTTCCTATGACATATTTAGACAAGCAATTAGTTAACAATATACATATATATTAAATGTTATGAACATTTGAATGGGGCTTTGTTATACTCAGTGAAGCTATCGTATTTACCTTTAAGTTCTTCTTTAAAACCGTTTAGCTTCTTAGCTGTTGGTTAGCTCTAGCTACATTGTGGTTAATACTGCAACTAGTTTAAGTATAAAGTAGCAAGTTGAGAATCAAGTAGTAGCTTTTTTTATTTATATTTTTTTATTATATATTATATATATTTTATTATTATTATAAAGTTACAATGAATGAATATGTCGCTTTAAGAGTATATTATATTTATATACAACATTATAGGTTTCTTGTATATTTTATTTGTGGGAGCGTCTTACACGCCACTGAAATTTTTCTTTTACATTATTTACAAATACATTTTTGCTACCATAAACAACTTTGTTTTTTCAACAATATTAATATTACCATATGGTAATACTATTATTCTAAACTTATTTTTGAAGTAAAACTTTAGGCAATGTAATATTACCAAGGATAGTTTATGAAAACTTAAGATATTCGAAATAAAATTTCAAATACTTCCCAATGCCTAGATCAAGTTTTTGTATTATAAATACAAATTAACCTTATATACTGAGTTTTATCAAAATGGAGATAAAAAAAATTTATCGATTTTTTGAAGGGGCACAGAAATATTCTATAAATGCCTTTTGAAAAAATCGAGAAAACTGCAAAATAAAATTTTATTTTGGAATTTGATGAAACTCAGTGGAAGAGATAATTTTGATCCAAAAAGTGTAAAAATCAAGTTAATTTAATGATTGAATGCAGAGTTTCTGAGATATCACAATATTTGGATCGATTTTAGTCCGTATCTCAAAAACTATTCTACCAGTCATCAAATGCACCCGATTTTTGTACTTTTTGGGTCAAATTTACCTTATATATTGAGTTTTATCGAAATTGGAAATAAAAATAATTTCTCGATTTTTTGCAATTTTTTAAGAGAAAAAATCGAGAAAACTGCAAAAAACTTTTAATTTGGAATTTGATGAAACTCAGTGGATGGCGTAATTTTGATCCAAAAAGTATAAAAATCAGGTTTATTTTCCATTTTCAATATTTTAAAAAATACGCCAGATATCGAAAAATTGTATTCTTATTTTTCGTCTTACCATCCCACTACCGTACTCATCCATCCTTAATGAATGAATAGTCGATGTTCAGTGCAAGTTATCCAAAAATTTCCCACAACATCTTCTAATATCTGCCCAAAAAGCCATAAAAAATCAAGCTTATCTAAAAACTGTATAAATAATGTTTTATCAAAACAATAATAATAATAAAAAAATAAAACGTCTCTTATTCCACGAGTAGCAAAGCAGCAAGTTGAACGTAGGTTTAGCAAGTATGTTAACACTATTTAAATGGCCATTAATTATTGTTCGACTATCACAAGTATTATATGTCTTGTATATTATATACAACACAACATTGAACATGCTACATAAAACTCAAGTTCATAGACCAGTCTTTAGCCCCAAAAATTGGTCGGAACACATCAGTTATTAAATTCCCTCTAGAAATACATTTTTTTACCCCGACTATACAATAAGGAATATTCATGTACTTTTTTTATATATTTAATTCATTGTTTACACCGTTATAACAAAGTAAAATATAAATACTGCTTATAATTTTGAGATATATAAACGCAGTTTTTTGGCGCTCTCTGTTGATGACGTATAAGTACGTGATCTGTCAATTGGTGCGAGTTCAATGTATAATTTGTACTTTAAAAAAATGAATTTACAACACAGAATTTACACTCGTTATTATTAAGTTTTCTAATAAAAAGCCGTAGAAAAGTATAATTTAATGAAATACCATATAAAATGTACTTAATTAATATCATACAGTATGTCAACAAATTTGACAAGCCCGTACTATGATGTCACGCCCGCATAAAAATTTGATTTTCGGTTTTAGAAATTTTTAAATGCCCTCACTGAATTTGTACTTTTATTAATTAATTTTAAGTAAATAAAAAGATATTAATTACTAAAATAATTGTTTAGCTGAAATGTCCAGTCATTAAAGTTACGGAAGAAAAATATTTGAACCAAATTTTAATTTCATGAATATTCCCTAAAGCGAGGGTTAGGTGTTTGGTCAATATGTATGTATTTTCATCTGTTCGAACCTAGCTTCTAAACTACTTATCATTATTTACAAATGAGGTATCGTTAGATGCGTCTTGATCGCCCGCTAGTTATAGGCTATGTGGCCTCACAGTAAATTGATCATGGTGACCTCTAGAGGACATAAAGTTATGATCGAAAAACAAATTTTGATTTAATTAAGCAAGAAATTATAGCCGGAAAATAGTTTAAAATGTATGTATTTTCATCTGGACCCTCCGAGCTTCTAAACTACTTATCATAATTTGACAAATGAGGTATCGTTAGAAGTGTCTTGCCCGCTGGTTACGGGCTATGTGGCGTCATATTAAATTGCATATGGTGCCCTTTAGAGGACATAATATATGTTGTTATACATTCTCACGAAATAGTAACCCAAACCAATTTTTTTGACCTAAAAACCTGTCTATTATAAAACTTTTTAATACCATTTGCTTAGAGTATTATTATAAAAGTGACTCAAACTATAGCTAAAAACTTTGACTTAAGCTAATAAGTTGATTATACATTAAGTATTATGTCTGAAGACAGTGAAATATTGTATGTTTTGAACAGAAATTTTTTTTTTACGTGTATTATTGGTAATAAAAATCAGCTTATTTTGTCAAAATTTATCAAGATTTGTTTTATTATTTTAAATTTTTTAAGAAATATGTAATATTTATAAACAAACACTTATTCACAGCATTTCATTTTTTTTTTGTGTTGGGCTTCTCATAGATATTTGTTGCCATAAAATTACAGTTTTTTGCCACATTCTCTAATTATCAGATATTTGAATGTATAGAGTGTTCAGTAAAGCTTTGATAAGTCCATTGATAAGATTTTGGATTTATGAATCACTCAATATTTATATTCTTCTCAATTCCGTCCATAGGCTGGCCTAAGTTTACGAGACCTCAATATTTGCGATATCAATCAAAACTCAATGTATACTCGATAAAAATAGAACATAGTTTACATATTTATCGTTATTCGCTTACACTTACAAATTTTGTAATAATAAGTATTTTTTTACATTATTTCAATCGTGTAGTAATTTGTAAACACCATAAATCATATTTGCTATGAATTTTTTACGTAATCTTATCATCATTTAAATGATGTATTGTACGATACGATTATTATTTAGAACAAATTCTTCTTATGGTTTTAGTAAAAACTGTGAATAAATAATTTTACAACCTAAACTAGAAATTGGATCATTTAAATTACGTCAACCAATCGACATTAGTAAATGATTGTATTAAACAAGTGAAATTCAAAAAATTGAAAAAACCCCCTACAAATGCGATTAATTTCTTGTAAACCGATTTTTGGAAACTTAGCTATAAAATGTTCTCAATCGAGTCGGTTCGGCCGTTTAGTGGCTACGATGGTGGCCACCAAAAAACACACAGACGTACAGATAAACACGTTAAACTTATAACCCTCCTACTGAAATCAATTTCAAAGTGATGGTCAAGGATATCAGATGAGATGAAAAGGATACTTAGAGAGCTATCATTTTTTGGGACAAATTTTTGGAAATATTTTAATTGAAATTGAAATATTTGAGTTAATTTTGTTCTTTTGAAATATTGTTTTGAACTACTTAATTATTTTACCATATAACTTTTCGAAATGAATGGAGCCAAGTTCATTTGTTTTATGTATTTTAATAATTACATAATTATAATTATATGTTAAAATTATATGTCATTTCTTTTCCAAACTGAATCAATTTCGAAGATCATCGCCAATTTTTTTGTGTTTCCGAGTACGGTACACTAATCTAGAATATACTAATAGCTAGAAACACTCTCCTTTAACTACCTTTCAAATGAAACCAAGAAAATTAAAATCGGTTCATCCGTTCAGGCGATACGTTGCCACAGACAGACAGACACACACACATAGCGGTCAAACTTAAAACACCCCCTTATTTTAGTTCGGGGGTTAACAAAAGAAAAAAGTAAACACTGATTTAGGGTAGGCATCATCTGTAGTCCTAGTAAGTATAGTAGGCCTCATTGTAGTTCCATTTTCGTGATAATCCTTCCGCCGAATATGAAGGTTTGTTCAATTTTTAAATAGTATTCTATTCGCATTAAATACACATTTCTTTCGACGGTACTTGTATGTGCCATTAGATTTAAACACCCATTAATCATCCTCTTTAAAATTATTTTCTTGGACCAACCTTTTTTCGGATCTGTTGATAATAATGTGAAGTTCACAAAAATACTACTTTGGCGGTCATGCCTTAGAGGATGTTAATATTATTTGTGTCATTTTTCAAAGCTTGTTTACGCTTGCAAATTTTCATCATATATGATATATTTTATGCATACCACCTAAATTTTCATAAAGAAAAGGGAATTTTCTATCTTTATATTTCTGTTTTCATTGTGAGTTAAACAGAAAGAACATATCTCACCAGTGGTCCGTACGAGTATCTTTGAGATGTAAGGAGTTTAATATCAAAGATATATCATGATGATAACAATCGATCTGAAAAAAAAAACAACTATGAAATAGTCTTAATTTCTGTTACATTCGGTTGCATTAACGGTTGCAAGATATACGTATATGAATGTAAGAAATCTGATTTTTTTTATCACTCCTAGGTGAGCTCAATGATCATCTCAACATTTCATATTATTTACATTTATTAAGCATTAATTCACACAGATAAACATCATACTGAATATTATGATGAATAATATTTTAGTTTAATATGTAGTAGCTGAAACAGTGAAGATGGTTTGGGTCCGTTGAAATAAATCATTTAGCAGAATTTTCAAGAAAGATTGATACCTGACTCTTGAATTAAATTTTGAAATCTCTTATTTGACTAAAATGGAGTTCGAAAAAAACACCACTAAAGAAAACGGCATCAAGAAATATTGATACCTGACTCTTGAATTCAATTTTGAAATCTGTTATTTGACGAAAATGAATTTCGAATAAAACTATAGAAAATATGATGCGATGGTAATATAACACTAGAAGTGTGGGAAAATGTACTTGGATTAAAAATATATGTGTATTTGACACTAACAAGAAAGTAAGAATGAACGAAAAAATAAAAAAAATTTGAGTGACTCAAGTGAAAAATAGGTTTCTGTTATCCAAATATTTATTTTATTTATAGTAACCTTTTGCAAAGGACACAGTTTCGTAACCTATTGCAAATAATTTCAAAAAATCTATGGAATAATTGAATTTCTGTTGAAAAACAAAAACAAAACTGAAACTGTAATGTGTATTACATTTCTAGTCTTCAAAAAGTTTGAAAAAAGTTGCAGTTTTAAATTTTTTCGGCACGAGTTTCTGTTTGTTTGTTTAGTGGAAAATCGGCATTAAAAAATATCATTTTGGTGGAGGCGACGTGAAATATATGGTGATCGAGATAACTTTGAAAATGAAATGTGCTCAATGTTTCGCGGAAAATGATTCTGGAAATTTTCGGTAATGTTCAACTCATGAACCATTTGTCGCATAGTCAAGTCTCCGATTAAAAATAAAAATTGTACTGTGTAATGTATTTTACCTTGAAGGTAAGTGGTAAGATATAAAATAAAATCAACTGTTGTGCATATATATGTTAAAAGAAGACCTGTGTATATATAATTCGATTATAAATGACAAAGAGATAACAATGTGTGTGTGTGTGTGTGTTTGTACTAGAAAGACTGGCAGACTGTTAAACTACGACTTATAGGTGCAATGATAATAAAGCAAATGCACAAGCATTGCAATAGCAATAGCAAAGCAAAAGAAGAAGTGTCGATCAATAACAGAAAACTTGCATGTTGTGTTTGTATGTATGTGTGGGTGTTAAACATGAAGATAAAACGACTGTTCAGTTTAATGTCTCGACTTCGATTTCTCACATCGTGTCGATGAATAAATGTATAACAAATAAGAATTCAACCATTTACAAATTTTTTGACATGTTTTTTTTTATGTGTTAAAAATTACTAAAATGTACATGTGTAAGGATTGTCCAATTTAATTTTTTGAAAATGGTGTTACAGTTTAGAAGTATCCAAATTTTCGAGGTAATTAGTCGTGTTCCTCCAGTTAAATTGGCATGGATACAATTGATCAGGTCTTCTTGTCATTTTACCTCAAAATGCTTTCTTCTCAAATTTTTTATTTGTGAGGGTTAGTAAGGGATAAATTACTCAAACAATTTTGGGACAATAAAGAATTTTTCGGTTAAATAAACTTTTGTTTATCTTTGCTGTCGAGATTGTATATTATAATTTGTATATTGATTGTATTCCCATAAAAAGCAAGGAATTTTTTGTAAAATTTAATGTTTTGTAAAATATTTGTATAGATCCGTTAAAGATACGCTGACTAACGAGACACGGTAGTTGAGATACACGACATTTTATCTGAAGCTTTTACTCCAATTTTTTATTTGACGCAGCTTGTGAATCAATCCAGGATCATAACTCAATATTTGTACAACCATTTTATACACATTTAAATCAGATGATCAGACGTGAATTGATTCAAATAATTCTCTCAATACCTTCTCGTTTTTTTCAGAGTAAAGTTTGCTTATAATGTGCAATCTAGAGGACCTCTCTATAGTGTTAAATGTGATACGGTCCACCGTGACAAAGACTTTGACTTGTTGAAAAGACACACGGCGTGCATACTTGGTGGTTGATATTATAAAATGTTGTTTTAAATTGTTGAAAATACTCAAAACATTGTCAACTTTTTCTAACACATACCATTAAGACTACCATTTTTGAGCATACTTTCATTAAATTCAACAGAAAAGGTAAAGTATTTCAAATTTCTGTAAAAGACACCAAAAATGTTTGGTACTTAAATCTGTATTAAATATTTTTTAATTTTTTAAATACTTACAAAATTGAAATCTCACACGTCACAGAATAACAAAAAATTCCGTTTGTAAATAAAATTCATACCAAAGTAGGTATTTTATTAATTTACGGTCAAGTTAAACTTTTATAACTTTTATAGATAAATTAACTGTTCACCAAAAATTCTGTTACTTAAGAAATGGCTAAAATGTTTTTGCTTAAACCTGATAAACAACAAAATTAGTGGAAATCGGGATGATGGTTCCACTTAACCAAACTATCTTGAAGTAGAATACCATTTCCCACATATTTCCATATACTTCATCGTAATTTCCAGTTTAAACCAATTATTGTAACTAAGTTAAATTTGGAATATGGGCTGTTATACAAACTAAGGGAAAAAATCCGGAATTGGTGTATCCTTTTTTGTACATTCTATTTGCGAAATTCAGTCTATTATCAAGAAGTAGTTAACATTTAAGTAGGACAGTAAAAATATTTCAAAATTTTAGTTAGTTTCAGTTTCTGTTTGCTGAATTGGGTTCAGGAAGAAATAAAATATTCTTTGGGTTAATCCAAATTTTTAACTATCTTTGCCAAATTTCATCTAAATCCTTTCCTGAGAATTTTGAAATAATATCTTTAAAAAACCAACCCTGCGTGTAACAAATTTATATATCAAAACGATAAAATTACTTACTAGGATTCTGATACTTCAGCTGATTACGACGCGAGTTCCTCCGCTGACTGTGTTAGACTGACTAAACAACACACTAGGTGAAAAAAGAGAGGTAGTATACTTTATCGCTTTCCTATGTACTCAGCTGAACGAAAACGTGAATAAATGAATTTTATTTTGAAAATTCGCTTGTATTACATTGAAAAAAATCCGGATATAAATCTCGAAGGTCCAATTCTGGGAAGAAATTTTTTTACTACATTTAAAAAAAATACTATAATAATATCTCCCAGGGAAGAACAATTAACAAACTTTATTATTTTGGTTTAATTTGTGGCCTTAATGTCGTAATAAATAAATTACATTACACTTTTGACTAGATTTTGTTTCAGGGACACTACTGGATCTTGAGTACTTGGCACTGGAATTGTCAAGAAAAAATTTTTCCAAAAATTGTAACACACTTTTAATGATATATTTGCGGAGACATCGAAAATTACTGAGTTCGTAGAACTGCCCATATCTTTTCTACGTGTATACTACATACATATCATAGGTGTTAGATTGATGTCAATACAACATACATTTATACACACACGGTAAACATTTTGTAGTTACAAGTTACACGACAGTATTACATTAAAACATGGCGCGTTTTATTAACTTAACATTTGCATGTACCTATTTAGTAGATAAAACACAAACACTTCCCATACATACACCTCATTTAACTGACTTCTAACCAAATAAAAATGTACATTTTCACAAGAAAAACTTCAGAAAGAAACACACACAATTTTTGTTTGTTATCAGATTAAAACTAGAACCTTTTGCATATCTTTAATAAACCTTGCGAGTTTTTGGTAAACCATTTTTTTTTTAATTTCAACCCTTAGCTGGAAACTCATTATGCATCATGATCGCTATTTAAACCAATTTACTCAGTGGTATTTAAAAATTCTTAAAATTAGTATTATATAGTCGCTATATAAGTCTATCAAACGATTGTAATAACTAAGTTTTCGAAAATCAGTTTGAAGAAAATAGCTACTCAAAATTCACCTGCACATTTAAATAAACCACAATATAAGATTGTTGACATAATGAATTGTTACCAAGTATGCATATAATTTTTGAATACAAAAAATAAAAACGCAGAATGTGCTTTAAAAAAATGAGCCTTTAATAGAAATAAATTGCTTGCATAATTTGTAATTAATAAATTGAATATGTTTATATTTTATGAAACGTCACTGAACAATTATATAGTCATATTTTATGCAATCATTTATAAAATAATATACTAAATTCTAATTTATACAGTGTGTTTTTATTTTAATAAGCAACATTTGAACGTTCAGAAAAACATATGATGTTTATTGTACTTGATATAAACCTAGAATATTTATCAAAAACGCCTTTGATCAAAAACACTTTCCAAAGAAGTCCGACATCGGTCTCAGTCAGCAATCGCTTTGATTAAATTGAATCCCTCATCCTAGATATATTTGAGAGGGAGTATTAGAAATATTTGATTTAAAAAGTTATTTTCAAGTTACAATAAACTATTGCCTATAACTAAAGTTTCACTTGTTTTTGTGAGGTCGTGGAGAGTAAAGAAGTGTTTAATGATTTGGTTTGTGATTTATATTTCGGCCATAATGCGTATTATCCACTTTGTTTGAAAATTCCGAAAACTTACTACCAAATTTTCTTTTTGAAGTTTGTTTTTTCCCTTGCCGATGAATCGAACAAACCTTTTATGGTGTAATTTAACAAATCTTTATCCTGTGAACGATACTTCGAATATTTATTTATTCTCTCTAAGATTTTATTATATGGATTGTTACAAGTGAAGTCTTAAAAATGTCGTATATATTAAAGTAATTGAAAAAGATCGCGATGTGTCGTGGTTCAATTAAGAACTATATTCCTTTCGTACCTTGGTACATTGATACAAATACTTGTTTGATTGTTTAAAGAATTTAATTCCATAGCTACTTTTAGGTTTTACTGCATGAAATAAATGTAATATTAGTTTAAAAAAGACATACTTCTGATTTCGTAGTCAACTCAATATGTGAGTACATTACATTTGGTTTGATTAGGATATTTATTATGACATAACATAAAAACTGCATTGTACTTAGTTTAAATTATCTCTGCTTTCTTTAACTTCACAACTCAATTTTTCTAAATAATAAAACATAAAATTTTGACAAAAAATACAAATTGACAGTTATATAAAGAATTTTTCATTTTCTCAAAATTCATGGCCACCTAAATCGATTGAAAAAGTTTAAGTTTCCTAGGTAACCTTGATGTCAGTTTGTTTGAGTTTAACTTCCAACCAGCAAACAAAAATCGTGCGATATGAAACATAGTTCCAATAAAAAATAGTCTACTCAGTCAGGATTTTTAAAAATTTTGAAGTTCTCTTGTAACAATTCTAAATATTCACATTACTAAGTATATGCTATTACCAACAAATTATTTCTCGTACAATTTACAGATACTTAGGTATTCGTGAACGTGAGTATGCAATAAAATTTCTATGCAAAAAATCGCAAAACAAAAAAAATTCTCTTATAAGGTGAAAATAATTTAAAATAAATTACGATCACAGAATCTCTAAAAAATTATATAAATAATTTAATAGTGAAAATACTGTATATATATTTATACACAATAAATACAGAAAAAATGAAGAGACCCGCGTGCTAGGTCAATGGGGTCGATGCTAGCACGGGTCCTCAGTCGTCCATAAGGTCATTTGTCACCAGCCTATAATGACAACATACGTATACATATACACACTGATATATACATAACTTGTTCTCATATAGTATCTTATTCTTTTTTAAAAACGCTAAAAGCATATACAAGCATAGTAAAAACTGAAGAAAAAAAATGTTTTCTTCTATCTGGTTCTAATTCAAGGTGTACAGGATGATTTATAACGAGTGAGGATAAAATTGACAAAATGCAAATTTATCATAGAAATGAATGATTTAGTATAATTCATGTAGTTAACATATTAAACAAGTTAGTAGATTATTTTACAAGTTTTTATTATTTTGAATAAATTTGTATTCATCAAAAAATACATTAAAATAGTCGGAGTGTAATCAAATCTGCAATTGAATAAAACTTATCACACAAAGTTTTCTTCTGGGAATACCAAATGAACATTTTTGATAATCAGAGCTTTTAAATAAACTGGATTAAAGTAAATATTTTTACCGTTTACTTGAAAGGTGATTTTCTTTATCTACTACTAAACCATAGAATATTATATTAAAACATTTTACATTTTTTTTAGAAAAACAATTTTCCAACAACTTTCGTTTGAAATTTTTTTTATAAAATTAATTAGTTTTAAGATATTGTTAATTAGCATATAAATATATAAATACCCTAGCACTTCTGAGATTCCGCGTTAGAAGGGTCTTAAATTAGATGCCAAAACCTTTTTTAGTTATTTTTGGTTTTTAATAAATTTATAAAATCGCTTATTTTCAGTTACTTTGAACGGATCATGATCAAATTTTATTAATTTTTGCCAGCTGGAATGGCTAGCTTTACAAATACACACCCATGTACTAGACTCTGTACTAAAATAATGAATTTTGGTACATACTTTCTAAAAGTATTTTTATAATCCTTATAAATCACGATGTATGGTGTACTTGGATGTTAATTTATAAACGTTTCTGAATAGATAATTTGATTGTGATAAGAAATTTACTATTAGATTAAAAAAACAAGGTGGACATTAAAAACAGCTTACAGTTTTGATAAATATGTGAAATAGTTTTCGGAACCCTTTAAAGTTGTGGAAAATTCTTCTATATAAGTTTGTACATAAATCTTCTTATGTTTAATCAAAAGTGGTTGCGTTCATATCTTAGAAAGATCTTCGACTTGTCTTTCTCTCAGATGCATTTAAAAGTCAGCTAAAGTTCGTAACTGTTAAGAGATAGGAGATCACTTTATCTAGAAAATTGTTCGTTATAAAAAAGCCAATTTCGGATAATGGTAAGAGAAATAGGGAAACTATAAATGACAAAATGAGGCATTATAAAAAGTTGTAGAAAATGAATGTAAGTTTAATTTGAAAAAGTTTCTAATTTAAAATAGATTTTGTTTATGAACTCTAGATGACTTCGTTCTGAACGTCAATATCAAATTCAAAACATGTTTAAGAAGCCTTTCTTTGATTCAATGAGAAAATTATTGAAGACCATTTGGTAAAACGTTCATTATTCATCCAAGTGCCAAATTATTTTGCATAATGGTTTTAATGCGATTTGTTTGCTAATAAGATTGATTTTAATGTATTAAAATAATTCAAAATAAATTTTGTATAATTTTTAGTGTGTGTTATTTAGGATTCCTCCTGTTGTGCCCAAGTAATAATTATTACCATCTTAAAATAACTAAGAAGACATATTACTAAATTTTAATTTTTAAACACACTTCAATTTTTTATTTAGTGTTATTTATTTTTATTTGTGGTTTGTAAATTTTGTTTTATTGCGTTTTAAAAACAAGCCAACATGAACATCACTCTTGAAAGGTTTGGTCAATAGCTTTCTGATTAAGTAAGTGATAATATTTCCGTTTTAATAATATATGAGCCAATAAAATTATATTTCCATTAATAATATTGTAAAACTGTCTCTCTTTCTATCTCTATTTTTAGAAAAACATAATATGGGTTATTTTGCTATGAATTTTTTCATTGACTTTGCTCTAATAATAAGCTTTATTTAGGGTTTCAGACAAGTTTAATGCACGCATTTCCAATACATACTCTTTTTTAACTTCTTGATATTGATGTAGTTAAAACGAGAAAATACCGTAAAATTTTTTGTTTCAATTTTCGGGATAAAAGAACTAACTTTTCCTCAGAAAGTCAAAATAATAATGCTATACATGAATAAAACATTACGAATAGTTAGTTAGTTATAATAAAAAACCGTTAGGTACAATAAAAAAAATGTTTTTTTTTTTTTTTTTTTTATTTTAGCAATTTTGATAAAATTAAAAAATTTTTGTTTATATGACTCTCTCAACTCTGTGTGTGACTTAAATTTTGAAATATTTAAATTTTGTTTTGTTTCTTTGTTTTAAGATGAAAATAAATCAATAATGTTTATATATCTTTGGAGTAATTTTTACAGCAATTGGCAGGCACGGCAAAATAATTTAGTTGAAAAAAAGCGAACATTGCTAAATAAAAATTCAAATCATGATTTCTTGCATGATAACATGGTTAATATTGTAGGGTTTTTTATGCAGGAGGTAAAAAAATATTGACGGAAAGCTACATATTGACAGAAAGATTTTTTAAATAATTTTGATAATTCCAAAAAACCTATTCGATTTAATGAGAATATGATTGAAGATGCGAAACACAATAGCTAATTTGTAAATAAAGGAATAGTAGGTTATAGTGAAAATTGTTATTTGTGACTTTGAAAATGTTATTAGTGTCTTACTTGAATAACTGCACATGTATTATCTCCCACTCGATTGCTTGCCTTCTAGCTAGAAAACTTTGTCTTCATCTTTATATAGCCGCAATGCTGCCGAGATGGCAATGTATCCAGGGTACTAGACATTACCCTCCCTAATGTTAAAGTAAACAATTTCTATTTATTGAGTATTGAAAAATCATTTTTACGAAACTACCTTAATAATTTGATTTGCGGTTTCTGACTACTGTATTTTCTGCATGTAATTTCAATTTAAAATTAATATATCGTTTTCAGATTCGATACTTATTATATGGCGCCATCACAAAGTATTTATTTGCAAAAAAGATAGGCAGAGATGGGCTTGAAAACAAACTTCACAAATTAGTTTAAAAATAATATTATTTGATTTCTTAAGAACTGGGATCTGCATCTAGCTCTATGGTACTTCAAGATAATGATTTCCAAATTTCTCCTTCAGATTATTTTATTTACCTGTATATTGGATTTTAAAGGTACAGCAAATTATAATTAAAATATAATTTAAATTATCAAACAGTCATTTTGCAAATTCTATAACTTTTTATTAAAAAAAGTTCCAACAAAGTTTCTTAGTAATACTACAATACAATCTCTAGTTATGAAAATCTAATTAAATCATGGACTAGATTATTTAAATCTAATTTGAATTTATAGCTATAGTAGCTATAGGTAAGAAGAAAGCCAAGCTATCTTCTCTCTGAGCATAAAATATATATTCGCAACTGCAAAAACTATCACAAATTTAGAGTCAATTACAAAACAAAAATTATTTAATAGTTTGGGTGTAATAAGTGCATATTCGACCGTAAACCTACAAAGAAGTAAGTATTCTGTGCATTTTATTGTCTATCTTTTGGGTGATTGATACCTAACTGATCATGGCACGCTCTAGTTTGTTTACTCAGTGTCCTGGTGAATCGACAAAACCATTTTTAAATTTTTCCACTATTTTATTCTTTTTATGATATCTGGGGTTATCAAGTGTTTTCTTGTCATCTAAAATCTGCATTTGACATCCGATTCATTTGAATCTCAGTTGATTTTCGGATAAAAACCGTGTTATTTTATTACTTATTAGGTTCTCAATAACTTTTTTTATTCTAAAATCTCCATTTGACACCCGATACATTTGAATCTTAAATTTCTTTCTTACTTACTTTTCGAACCAAACTTACCTTTATTAATTCTACAAAAAGTAGACAAAGAGAATGATTATTTAAAGGTAGACAAAATATTTTTTGCAAAAAAAGAACCAACTCCAAAAAAATCACCAAAAAATTAAATACTCCAATTACTCCAGTTCTGAAGTCGACGCTAATCATATCCTTAGCTAAAATCGATTTATTGGGATCGGATTCAAGTTCTAAATGGAAAACAATAAAACAAAATGACCACAATCATTTTCATATATGTCTACTACACCTAACAGTCGATTCGTTTTTTTTATACGATATCGTCACTCAAGTGTTTTGCTTTCCCGTAACCCCTCTACTAACACTTAAACTTTATGGTATGATATTAAAGTTCAAATTGACTTTTAATTATTATTACGAATCTTCTGTATGGGAATATAGAAAAGTGTTTTTTTAAGACTTTTCAAGCAATTTTTTAAATTTTTCTCCCGTATAGACCATCCTCGTACTTCAAGGAATATTATAAAAAAAGAATTAGCAAAATCGGTTCAGCTTCTCTCGAGATTTGCGCTTAGCATCACATTCAGCGATTCATTTTTATATTATATAGTTTTGTTTGAAAGTACTAGAAGCTTCTTATATATCTGAATATATTGCAGTTCTATTAATATTTAAACATTTTATGACATCTTTTTTTAGAAATCAGTTAAAAAAGATTTTTTACTTTATTATTAGCTTACGGTCTATATATAAACAAGCATTATTTGTTTGTGTGTGGTCACGATAAATCAATCAATGGCGATTTCAATATAGCAATTTAAAATTTGACAGTTTTTTTTTTATTGATTTTTTTTTCTTGACATATTAAGTATAGTCATTTTGGTGTTGTGATAATTTGTTGAAGTGAGAGTTTTTTTCTTATTTAAACACTTTTTAAAAAGTCTTTTTGATAAATGTGATGAAATTTTACATTTTAAACTACTGGTAGCTATTACAGGGATAATTATAGATGTGGATTTTTTTGCACGAATGATGTTTTAAACGGATATTTAACGTGCGTTTATACATAAATAAGGCATGTTTGTTTAAATTGTAGTTTTCAATCTGACATTTTTTGATGAATGAAATTTTTAAATGGGTACATTTTCGTTCATGCAATTTGTATAAAAACTTTAATTTTTTTTTTTGATTAATAATTCACATATTTAGTCTCCACTTCGACATTTCTTACCACATCTTCGTTAATTTACTTACTATTTAAAAACGGAATATGATTTTGTTAAAAAAATTGATTGAGATTATAATACAAAGAATTTTTATTAATATTCATATTTTGTACATGAAAAAAAGCTAACGAAACCGGACACAATATGTATTTTATTAATTTTTATAATCAATGCACAACGTTCCGTTAATTTCTTCGCTTTATCAAGTGATTATCTAATTATTAAACACTTAGCATAAAAATTATTTTTCAAACTAAAACACAAATTATAAAAACTAAAATGCACTTTTTCACGCTGGAAAAAGAACCCAATCAAAAAATAAACTTTTCATGATAATTTTTTGAGTGATTTAAAAGGTAGACAATATTCAAGTAAATCAACTAAGAAACTTATGAAATAACTCGTACAATCATCAATGTACCCTAGTTTTGCTTCTTTGATTCAAAATTACACTAAAAAATGATCTTTTTCTGAATCAGTGAAAAATAACTTTATTCGCGACCTTGCAAATTTCTTTGAAAACACGACAAAATTTTGAAACATTTCATTCTAGCTACGAGCTTTGAAATTTAATTACGCGATTGCTAAAAGTAATTTACTTCTTTATTTTTTGTAGCAGGCAGCTAATCTGATAGTTGAACCGATCGAATTTCATTTTCGTCCAGTTCTGACAACGGCACCTATGAGAAAACCATAAAAGTCTTAAATTTGAATTAATTATGCACGACAAGAGGACGAATAACTCAATATCACGCCAACCGATTTCGATGATTCTTTTTTTAGTGACAAATTAGTTAGTCTTCAAAAGAAAAACTTTTCCAAAACAAATTAATATGCACTAAAAAGTAAAAAATAACGATAATATAATGCAGTTAAAATTATTGTTATTTTTGGAGTCGGTGTCAGCCAAGCTAATGTAGCAACCTGTTCTGTCAGAGTTGTTTCCTTGGCTGACACCGTCTCCAAAAACAACAATAATTTTAACTGCATTATATTATAGTTATTTTTTTTACTTTTAAGTACATATTAATTTGTTTTGGAAAAGGTTTTCTTTTGAAGTCGGTTTTCTTTTAGTTAAACGTTTTTTTTTTAAGCAAATACGTATATCGTACATACGGAGCCTCCCGGAATGTGCATCTTAATCGATTATTCGCAAGTTTTTTTAAATTTTATCTTAAATTTTCTTATTTATTTATTGATGAAAAGTCATAATAATAATATTCAAAACATAAGAATACAAACATTTGTTGGATATTTTATGCTGTATCTAATATATTTATAAAATATGTTCACTCTTATATAATTAAAATAAGCACCTCCTTTAATATATTGTGAAAGTGTCATGATTGGAGAAATATTTTATGGATAGCTATCGGCATTTTATCACATATTATAATTAACTAATAATACTAATAATATATGTAAGTATAAATATTATATTTATATTGATAAAGTCTATTTATAATGCTGTCGGTACACGAAACAAAGCACCTGTACACTGAAGTCCAAATACAGCTATGAAATGAAATTGTTTTTGAAAAGTGGAAACAATCCGGGATTCGTCGTGGAATTTAAGAAACATGGATATACAAATCATGGCGAATTTAGTAAAAATGCTCTCTATCCAATCTCATCTTAAGTTTGATCAGTGGGCCTCTTTATTCGAAATATACATTTTTTTTTATTTAAATAATCTGAAATCCAGCATACGGCGTTTAAACTCGGCATATTTTAACCATGAAGAGTAGAACAAAACCATCAATTTCTTGGTGCGATATTTTAGCCGCGTAGTTCAATTTCATTGTTTTTGTGGAGGCTCTGGACCAAACTATGACTAAACTCGCCATGGTTGAAATACATAGAGTTCATGTTTCATGTTCGATTATTTATATTTTTCGAAAATTAATTAATATTTTTCGAAAAAACTTTTTTTTGTTAAAGAGTATAGTCATCTACCTAAATTGATTTTGACATATGCTCTCTCATAAAATTCGTTCGATGATATATAAATTTGAAAAATGTTTTTACAAATCCATAGTTTCTTGAAAAGCAATAATTTCTCTAGAGACAGATAAATAGGCGTGACTTAAAAAAAATTCTGATTTTCTTCAATATTTCCACGCCTTAAAGAACATCATTGAATATGATACTTTACAGATCCGCAGGCATTTTATATACGCATTCCACATATGTTGCCAATATAATCGCATTCATAACAATTTTTTTTCTTTCAAAATATGATGATTTCATATAATGTGCCCTATCAATTTTATTGGAAATTGATACAAGTCATAAATAACACAATTTATAATTTTTATAAAAATGTCAATTTTATTTAAAAAAAATTCAATGAATCAATTTGTAATCAAAACTTCGAACTGTGAACAATGCGCATATTTCTGAATATTAAATTAAACTTGGCATATCTCATTCTTACGTAATGGAAAATGGATTAAATTGAAACAGCAAAAGGTTCAGTATGTACCAAATAAAAACTTCGTAAGCAACACATTTAAATTAAAATAAAAAATATTTTTAATATCAATGAAACTTACTTTATTGGGAAGATAATTTTATGCCGTTAATTTATGAATATGACTTCTGGCTTGTTGCCAAAATTTCGTGCAGTTTCTCGAATTTTTGTAAAATTTTGCTCAATGTAGCAGGTGTTATTTTGAGGTTCAACTTTAAATTAAAGAAAAATATTTTTATATCAATGAAACTGGCTTTATTGGAAAGGCAATTTTATGCCATTAATGTTTGAGTATGATTTTTGTCATGTAGCCGAAAAGAACCATTATTTTGATTAAAAAAATTTCAACAATTTGCAAACATTGCTCTAGCTTGAATCTGTTCATTATGAAATGGTAATCCAAACTAAATACAATAGAGTGTGGCCAACCAATCATGAAAAATTTGCAAAAAAGGACGAAAACACGTGCCAAGCAGTCCGCACTAGCAAAAACCCCTACTTTAGCATTATTTCACTGAATGGCCCCTTATTTGGACCTAAAAAATTCAATAGTCTGTACCAATTTCTTTCCTTATTACAACTAATGTTGTTGGTCCAAGTTATGGTCATTCAATTAATATTATTAAAATCGTTTTGGTATGCAACAACTGGAGGATTAAAATAGAACTACGATAACAGGCTTAAAGTGGGATTCAATGGACGTTGAATAAATTGATGAAAAGTAAGAAATCATAGTAATTTGCAGCAATTTGTCATTCATTCTCCACTGTTTTAATATTCCATAGATCGTTGTTGCCTTTTTTGAGACATATAAGCCTATTTATGACTTCGATATCAACTGCTTGACGTCATTTCTGATTTTCACAATACTGGACCATGAAATCTCGATTTATGAGTTTCATGCCAATGGCATAAACTGTTAACATTTTGTAACAGCACCATGTAAAAGAGGCGTAAAAGTAAAAGAATCACCAAGAATATAGTCTCACAGCATGGGACAAATGTAACCAATTGATATATGTGTAATCAACATTCAAATTGTCAATAATAATTATTATTAAAAATATTACATAAACAATTTGTGTTATATAATTTCTACGTATGCATGTTTCTATATTAATATTTAGTATTGCTTATATGGACAAAAGTTTTTATATACTAGTGTTTTCCCGCAGTTTCGCTACTTAACAGAAATATATAAGTTATTTTCAATAGCTGAATCATAAACACAGAACAAAAATTTAATAAGCTATAGGAGACTTGAAAGTGATAGGCTTATTTTTCTCCGTGTTGGACTAATGGAATTGTTCTTGATCGGTAGGTAACAGATAATAATCGGTAGATAAATAAATTTGCTTTACCATGCTGTAAAACTAGAAGTTTAGTTCATAAGAATTGATCAACAAGTGAAATTTACAAAATTTTAAAAAATCCCGATAAATTCTTCTGGTTAGAAACCCTAAACTTGCATTGGGAACGTATCTAAGAACACAATCTCCATTTAATAACTTTTTTTCTAAGAACCTTCTCCAAACTGAACCGATTATAAGGATCATCGCCTATTTTTTAGTTATTCTGGGTACGGAACTCTAAACTCGCACTTAAAACATAGCTAAGAACACTCCCCATGAAATTACTGTTCAAATGAAACAAAAAGAAACCAAGTAGGTTCATCTCTTTAGACACTACATGACAGACAGATAGACAGACAGACACACACACATAGCTGTTAAACTTATAACACCTCTTCTTTTTAGTTAAAAGGGGTTAAAAAAGGAAAAAGTTAAAACCTTCAAAAAATATTGTCCGTTTCTGCTTTGAAAAAAAAATTATATGAAATATATATAACGATTCATGGAGTGATGTCACTTCTAAAATGTCTTCTTACTTATCTAATAAAAAGTTTTAAACGTTCAAAAGCGTAGTTTCAAAGATTTTAAAAAATAAACTTCCATGTATAAATAGATTCTAAGTTTATATTTTACACTGTGTAATGACCATGATGTTAACACAGTATAAAAAAAAAAAAAAAAAAAAAAAAAAAAAAAAAAACTTCCATGTACTTTCATTTTCATTTCTTATACATAAGGGATGAAAAGTAAGAGGCCAATCTTAAGAATTTTTCAGTAATCAATAAACAAAATGCCAAATCAAGTAAGTTAAATTAAATTACATATTTTATTTTAAATAAATTAAGATGTTTTTATTGAGTGTACATATTGTTTGTTTTTCCATTTATTATATTTTAATTAACTTTTAAATTTATTGTCTTATTGTGTAGATAAAAATATGTATATATAATAAATTTTATTTTGATAGTGTATTGTTATTCAATAATTAAAATAACTTGACAGTTGGATAATTATCATGAATACACTCTTTTGCACAATTAATTACTTATTATGGACTTGTTATGGTTTACGAGAAACCAGCAGCATCTCAGAGCTCCAATTTAATATTTGACAAAATTATTTGAGTTATGATTTAAATAAACAGTTCGAACGTAAATGATTTCGAGTAGGTGTAACTTAAATTATAATGCCAAAAGATTAAAAAAAATTTTTTTCAAAGGGCAATTTTGGATAAAAGGTTGATTTTTTTTATAGTTGGGCTAAGTTTAAATTAATCCTAAAAAAATTAGGGAAGGGGGGGGGGGGCTTGCCAGATTATTTAAATAAATAAATTGCTTCAAAAGTAAGCGTATTTAATATTGGTCTTATATGAAAGCGGTAGGTGATATGTTTTCATAGATTTCTCCAAAACTAGCCGGTGGAAATTTAAAACAAAAAACCAAATTATAGTTAAAGCCTTAACAAAACAAAAAAGAACTGCTGTGCCCGACTAATGCTCATAATAAGGATGTATGAGCCCGGTAGTGGGGACACAAGTAAAAAATATTTACAATTTTGATTTTGTTTAATCATTTAGCCTCGTACTACCTTAATCAAGCATGCAAATTTCTTCCCCGTTTATATTTCGACTGCAATTTTTTTCACACTTTTGCAGCACTTGGAGTACAGTCTGACATACTTAAAATACTATTTTCCAAAATTTATTTATTGTATAAACTTTAAACACACACACTAAAAACATTTTTTGTTACTTTAATAAAAAAATATTTGACATTTATTTAAAGAAACATACAAAAACAAAAAAAAAAACAATACAAATTACCAATTCATGTAAATTATACGCATTGCGCGCAATCTTTCAAGTGAAATATTTGACAACTTAATAATACAATTCAAGGTACATTCAAAAATACAATTACATTGATTCTTTTACAAAAGCAAACATATTTTTCGGAACATTTTTTTTTTATAAAGACAATACTCTACTTTGTATTAAATGTAAAAAGAAGATGGTATAGCACATATGGTACAGGCAGATAAAAAAAATATGATATTATAAAATAGAACAAGTGAAAACAAACAATTTACTTAATTGTTGAAATGAAAACCATGTATAGACAGTTTTGATGACGCAATCGTTTGTTTTTTGACGTCACGTAAAAAAAGAAAGATTATCACTCTTAAGTAGCCAGACACACATAACTGATATTCCCATATTAATACATACTACAAAATTTTCACCTAATTAGCGCCCTCGTGGGCAGACGACAGACAGACAGACATACGGAAATGGACTAATTAGGTGATTCTATGAACACTTAAACCAAAATTTTGTTCGTAGCATCAATATTTTAAGCGTTACAAACTTGGGACTTAACTAATTATACTATGTATATTTCATATACATGGTATAAAAAGTAAAGGTTATGTTTTCTTTACGATGTTGGAGTATGATCAGTCGACTTACCGTAAAACTCCAAAAATTCGACGAGATTTGCCATAATCGACCACGTAATTTTAAAGAACCAGTATATCTTTGTGATTTTCTTTAAAATAAAATTTTTTAATCAAATTAAAAAGTATTGAATTGATTTTATATATATTCCCGAGCAAACAATTTATTTATAATCGATTGTTATTAATTTTTTTATTAAAATTCATGAAAAATTACATCTTGACAACCAGTTTCATAGACACATTAGTCTTCTAAATAGTACTCCGGTATTTTACATAAGAAATACATTAATCTCAAAAATCAAAATTTTATGTTGATAGAAAAGTAAAGTTAATAAGCCATGTAATCAATCATAATTTAATTAGTTATTTGATAAAATTTTCACAAAAATAAAAACTTAATAAACATAATTTGTATGTCAAGTATGCAAATTTAAATGTAATGAATAAGCAAGACTTTATTGGTACAGTATCCAGAAAAATCATGAAAATCTTTATATTTCATCAAAAATATTACATGGAATTGAATAGTAAATGATCAAATAGTAAATGATCGTAGTCTTAGAGCAGGCGCTAAATAAGTTGAGGGTGCCAAATTCAAGGACCACATTTTGTTAATTGATTCTTGTTCAGAAAAGCTTATAGATTAATATTTCAAAAGTTTCTAAAAGCCCTTTTGGTTTGATTTTCGTTTTTGCCTCCCCCCTCAACAGATATAGTCAAATGTCTTTTAACGAAATAAAGGGTTTTTGGGTAATTTTATGTCAAAAAGATACCATGGGATTTTTCCCTGAAAGCCCACCATTTTTAAGTTAGTAACGACAGTTTATTGTTTGGAAAAACTTCAGATAGCTGAAAATTAATGCAAAATAAATAAATTTCTTAGCTTTTCAAATTCTTGAAATCATCTTTGAACATCTTTTATGAAGTTCTGAAGAGTAAATCAAACAGGTTGTTTGATTCTAAAAAATTGTATTTATTTGCATTAATTTTTAGTTTTGTTAATGTCACTGTTAATAATTCAAAAATGGTGTACTTTAGAAAAAATCACCAATCGACTTTTTGTCGTAATATTACCAAAAAAAAACTTGCAGCTTTATTTGGTTCAAAAATTGACATTCGACTTTTTCTATGGAGTGGGAGGAATATACAAAAATTGGACCAAAATTGCTTCTGGCATCATCCGGAATATTAATCTCTATCCTTTTCTGAACAAGAAATTGAAAAAATATGCTCCTCGACTTTTCAACACTCAACTCTATCTTGTAAAAATGTAGAAATGTTTAGAAAAATTTCAGTATACCTAACACCTAAACAAATATGTCAAAATACTGTAACAAACTTAGGTACTTAGATTTTTTGACGTTTTTATTTTTCACCGTTGAACCGTTGTGAACCACTTAGTCCATTTTGTATCCTACTATGGTCTTCATGTTTTATATCAATCCTCGATTTGAAATCTCTCTTTACATTCAGACTAAGTATAGTATCAAATGATTTGCGTGGCGCGAGTGAGCTTAGCGGGCAGGTGATGAAAAAATATTGATATAAAACATTTTTTTTTTATAGAATATTATTATTCAAAAGGTGCTGACATCTAAATCAGTTATGATATCATTATTAACAAAGTGTGTCGGCTAAAGATTAAAAGAATATTTAAGAAAAAAATTGGTATACGTTATTATAATGTATGTATATGACAATAGGGATATCAATAGCGTTTGACTTGAAGATGAAAAAAAGCGAATGCCGAGTCATCCTTTTATGAACTTTTTGTTTTGTTCTTTGAATATGTTGTTCGCTTTTATTATCTAATTTTTGATTTGAATATATAGATATTGAATATTTTGATCTGACGAATTGATATGCGACAAAAAATGTTGCAATTGAACTTTGTTTCCTTGCTACAGGCCAGTATAAAAGATTTTTTTTATGCATTTTAACAAGGTCTTCGAATTTTTTATAACGATTGAATATACTAGCAATTAACGATATCCAATAAAAAACTTAATTTGGAAGGTAAAAAATTAATTGAGATACTTCAACTTCAATTTAAAATATACCAAACCATTTTTAATTTCTTCAAACTTTAGAAAAATTTAAATTTTGTTATTTTTAATTCGGTGTACATCAACACCGACTAATTATACCAAGTGATGACACTAGAGACAGTGCGATGTCGTAAACATACATCGAAGTATAGCTCAGTACCGAATCTTGTTATCACTAACCGTGTTTTCATCAAATTGAGTTAAGAAAAAACTTTAGAAATTGAGATGAAGAAGATAAAAGATAAAAGTTTGTATATACAGATCAATTAAAAAACTTGCTTTTTACTCTTAAGTTCATTTTCTGGCAAGGTAGTAATTTTTTAAGTACCTTAGAAATTGAATAAGGCAGCAGACGAGGCGGGATAAAAACACGAATATATGTAAATCGATCTTTATAATCGAAGTAATGGTGCCAACACAGGATGCCAACAATATCTTATTATTTTATCACATATTTCAAAGTTATTCCTGGTGTTTGTTTATAACAGCCGCATTATTTAAAAGATGACAGAATTTATGAATAAATATTAAAAGATCTGATATGTTAAATATCGGTTTTCGATTATCCGTGTCTCACTATCATAACTTACAAAAAATATTTGTTAAAGAAAATTTCAACATCATACGACAAGATTTTTATATTCAAAAGATTATAATCAAGGAAGTAAAAGAATCTTAAAAATAAAACTACACTAAAAGAAGATTCTTTAAAGTGTTTTCAATTTCATTTATATTTTTTCGGCAAAAAAGTCAATAAATCTATATAACATGGCATCACATTAAAAAAATCTCAACCTGAATTATTTCAATTTTTCCACTTTCAATTCTCAGTTGAATTAATTAAATGATGTTCTGGTTTATGGAGTATATTTTATCTGGGCTCAAAATCACCAGAACGTTAAATTTGGTACGTGATTCGCACAGATCTCGAAAGTTGACCACGAGCAACTAATATGAAACTATCATACATCATATACATTTTGTTTGTTGGTATTGCCTACCAGATTAAGAACTCAATTATTTTCCCTTTTTAAATTACAGCATATTCCGGAAAAGAAATTCTGATGTTCTTCCGGGATTTGCTGTAATATTCAAGTGGCAAATACCTAAAACGTTAAAGCACATGTCAATACAAAAAATGAATGTGTCGAAAATTCCCACGGGGTGGGAGTGCACACTAGCCTCCGCTTATAAATTACAATATATCCCGAAAAAACACGAAAGTTTATTTTCTGGAGTATGCTGTAATTTAAAAAGGGCAAACTTAATTCCTAAAAAAAGGAATTCTTAACCTGGAAGGTAATACAAAAAAAGTATTAATCATAAATTTCCACGAGAGGGAAGGGTTTCATATTTGTGGCTCGTTCTCTAAATAGTATTGAAATGCTACAAGACATTGGTTTTAGTTGACACTTACATTTTCTCTTAAATACGGGTATTGAACGTTGAAAATAATTACAAACCAGGGATGCCAGTATTAAGATAGGAATATATATATCGATCAAACTTTAGACAAATTTAATTATTTTTCATTTTTTAGTTAATTTGCTTTCTCTATGTTATTTCCTGACGCTTCCACCAAGTTTTCAATATACAGATTTTAAACTGATCCAACACGTTCCGATAGAGCGGCTGTATCGGTGATCTCCTTGATGAAACCAACCAAAAAATGTTGTGAATTTAACTAAGCAAATTTCATTAGTTGTTTTGCCACATTCACTAAGTATACAAATAGACAAAATACTTACTCCATTGAAGGTAAATTGTACATATGATAAAAACGAACACGATGGCGTTCTTATTTTAAATAAATAATTAAATTTTTTTATAAATTTGAAAATAATAATAAATAAACACGTGCGAGGAATGACCGAAGAAAACTTTCAAATCAGATGCATCGGGAGAACTAATTAGGTACCTTTAAAAATAAAACCAAAAATTACTTATACATTTTAAATGATCTTTTTCGATTTTTCTCCATATTACTTGCTATATTTACCAATAAAATTACTAAGTCCTTACTCTCAAGGAAAGTAAGATATTTGGTGCCCAAGTGACAAACACCACTCACTATTCTTTTTATCTTTTTCTAATATATTTTATCAATTATACAAATCAATTAATATTTATAATACACATTTGAATATCGTGTTATTTTTGTTTAAATAACATATTAACTGTTATTATTTAAATTAACTTATTTTTTTAAATACTTTTGTGTTAAACATTTTTCTGTGTTTATTTTATTTTATTTTATTTAAAAAAATTAATTATTTATGGAGTTTTGTAAGTATTTCTGTAGAGGAATTTTCATGTTTATTTTTTTCGTCTCTTGTTTATGTTTCTTTATTTTGAATTAATACATAATTAAGTAGTCAATTTAAATTTAGTTTACAATATAATAGTACATTTATTTTTAAATATGTTTTAAAAACACGCTATAATCATTCTTAAATGAAAGTTTTGTAATTGTTAACAAATCATTACTTATTTTTTTCAATTTTTGACAAAATTTTTAAATATTAATAATAAGTGTTATTATAGTTCCGTCACTGTCATATCCCAGTGTTATCCTAATATGCGGTGTGACAACTCAGTTTATAAAGAACAAAGAATTGTGAGGTAAATTTCCAAGTTGCTGCAAACAATTTCTTCCCCTAAAGAAGTTCTTATGCCCGGAGTATTCACTATGATAGAGCTGAGAATGTTTCTTTTATTATCTTCATATTTATCATTTTATCACCTTGTCGTACGGTTAGAAATTTCTGAGACCATTTGAAACAGGAATGCATTGGGATTTTGTCAACATCATATGAACAAATATATTTTAAATCGTGGAAATATATGCGCTTAAAAACGAATCATAAAGTGTTAATAACATCATAGCAGATATTCATTAGCATTAAAATATGATGTAGAATTATATACCAGTGAGTATATCCGTAGATGAACAAGACCTATTGGACTATAATTTAGACTTCCAACAATTGAAATTTATAAAATTTAAAAAACCCCCAGCAAATGCGATTTAATTCTTCTAAATCGATTTTTGGAGACTTAGCTATAAAATGTTCTCAAACAATTCGGTTCGACCGTTTAGGGGCTACGATATCACTGAGAAACACATAGACGCACAGATATTCACTTTAAACTTATAATACTCCTAATACTTCTTAAATCAATATCAAAGTGATGGTCAAGGACATCAGATGAGATGAAAAGGATACTTAGAGAGCTATCACTTTTTGGGACCAATTTTTGGAAATATTTTAATTAAAATTGAAATATTTGAGTTGACTTTGATCTTTTGAATTATTTTTTTGAATTACCTAATTATTTTACCATTTCTCTTTCGAAATGAATTTCGAGGTTTATTTGATCATTCATTTCCATAGTACTTATTTATATGTTAAAATTATATGTCATGCCTTTTCAAAACTGAATTGATTTTGAAGATCATCGCCAATTTTTTAGTTTTTTTCGGGTAGGTAACACTAAAATCGAACTTGAAACATAGCTAAGAACATTCTCCGTTGAATTACGGCCCATCCGTTTAGGCACAACGATGCCACAGAACCAAAGAGCATAGGGTAGAGGAGAAGCAGCCCATATGAGCTAATGTAAAATCGTAGTATACGAGTTTCAGCGCCTCTACCGAGTAAGGCTTTTAAACTTAATAGATAATAGTCGCCCCCGCAAAGTAGTTAAACTTAATAGTCATACCCGCAAAGGCCTACAAACTTAATAGTTGATCGCCACAGACTCCAGATGTCACTTAAAATTATATTCCTGCTTCTTCTCTACCCTATACTCTTTGCACAGAACTAAAAAACAGGGGACGCAAAATGAACCGATCTAGGGGCGATATAACTAAAAGAGGAGATTATTTTCCCATTCAGTTGGCTGACAAATGTATATTTTGAATTACAGCCAAATTAGCCTACACTCCGTATGTCGAAAGGCGGCTTTTTTGTTATCGTACTCATAAATAAGACTATATTCCTTATTTATAATATATTTGCTTTAACCGAATAAAATATACTTTCATAATTGTACCGATTTACTTATACAATTTCATATCATATTCTATAGCAGAAAATTTTATATAGAATTATGACCGACTAGAAAAATAGAACCTGTAATAGTCATACAGTTAGAATTTTAATTATTATTATAGCTTTATTTTGTTATAAGGTAAATTCAAAATAATAAATAAAAAAAGCTGTGATAAAGAGAATGTACAAAGAAATTAAAATAAGAATATTACTATTATTACACTTTGAAATATACCGCGAACAAATTCACACATTTTAAGAATAATTATATTTTATAAAATGTAAATTATTCTTTTTGAAATAATTAACCATTTTATTATTTATTTTACTTTTACAAATTGTGGATTAAATATGATAGGATTTCATTTGAATATTTTCTTTTCTGTACCTGAATAGAGAACAAGTAATCCTTTACGCCTAATATTTTGCTGATGCGTTTCCAATACGTCCTTATGTTTTAATATTCATGAATTCTAACATTACCATTTTATAAACATGTTTATAAAAATGTGGATTGATATAGATACGTGTTGTGAAATTATTCCCAATGAAAAGAACATAGATCAGTCGATTTTCACTCATAAATAATGCGATTCAGCTTTCATACAGTTTAGTAAAAATATGAAAAAAAAACGAAAGATTAAATAAAATTTACTTTGATACGTTGATTTTATCTACCTAAGAGAAATGTACGATTCGGAGCATTATTATTTAGTCTCAAGTCTGTAACGTTTAAGAATATTCATCGCAGAAATAAAATTTTAGCACAGGTGTTTTTGTGATTATAATCGATCATAGAACGGTGGAACTTGGTTAAATTGGACCTGGATAAGTGAGAAACCTCCATGAACTGGAGGAACTCGTGCTAAGGTCTCAACACTTTGGCACTTTTTTAGACTATTAGTGGGTCGAAGCAAACCTCTATATCTGGGATTCATTCGTTCGATTTTATCATCATAGTTACCTTTATAACTGAGACAACGAGTGAATTTTATATGCATTAATCTAAGTAACTGAGAACTGAGATAACATCGTATTATTTGTTGAATTACTTATTCCTATTCTACACCCACTTAACTAATTTTGAGCCTCAATGACCTTCAGTTTTAGTTTTTCCTTGCTATAAAAAAAAAATCCGAAACGCTCAAAAAGGCTCAAATCATTTTCCGAACGTAAACAACTGAAGTTAATGTCCGTTTATTTAAGTGGGAAGACACGCGATGATGTCTGTATCGAATTTAATCTACTCTTTGTAGAATAATTCAGAATAAAGATAAAATTCAACCACAATGTTCTGAACGACAAGGAAAACTAAAACATGTACTTTTATCAGAATATTCTGAACTTGAACAGTGTTTTCTAACATAGATCAAGCTATTTCGTAGCAAAAACGTTCCGGTAAGTGGACCGAAAGTGGATGATTAAAGAGAAGGCACAGGATTTCGCGCGAAGATATTCATAATTTTTGTAGCAGCAATGATATGGCTATTACGTTAATTTATTTGATAAACGCACCTCTATAACTGAAATAATCTGTATTCTGACCTCAATTAATGGAACCCTCTGTAAATGTGGCAGATATTTATTTATAACTGAATATCAAAACATCAGGTAAGTGTAATATCTCTATAAGTGAGACAAATTCGCAGACCCTTTGATATCTTACCACTTAACCAGGTTTTACTGTAATTATTTCTTTCCGATATGTAAATAAGGGATTTTTTCTGAGATACTTTTTTGAAATTCTTGCCTATAATACCGGTCTGTAAATATTTATACAATAAATACATATGTGGTATATACGTGAGTTAATATATCTTTTATGTGCTTCAGTTATTAGCACGTTTCTTTCATACCATACTGCTATACCGCTAAAACCCTACCTGAAGAATGACTAATTCGCTCCAAATAGACAATGACAGTACGGAATTTCGCACATTCAATGACATCTAATACATTGCGAAATAACTTTTCTATTTTATTACATTTCAAAACTTTTATTTAATTAAAATCTATGGGATCAAATATTTGTTATATGAATATCATAATAATCCTTACCGAATCTTTTTGAAACATTACATGGTTACTATTACGATAGTTTTATTACAGAACCGATACGAAATGAAACCATATAAAAATGTCAATAAGCAAATTCGAAGCGTTTATATTTTTCTACTGCACGCTTCTATATTTGTATCAATCATCAGATCCTTATTTTAACTAAATAAAAAACTGATAATCTTGAAACCAAAATAATCGTTATAAAACATGGCTTAGAACTTTTCCAATTTATTTTTCAGATAAAAGAAAATCAATACATGGAGGGAAGTTTTCCATTCATGTCAGAGAAATCATTTGAATTTAAACAATCCGATTTTTATCACAGATTTTACCAAATAATCATAATAACTCAGACTCAAAAACAGTGCCAAACGAAATCGAAATCAAGCTATATAAATGTGGATGGCATACAGTTTTAGAAAAATCGAGAACGAATTGTTCTTTGCACTAAAGAATTCGGTTACACCCAGATCAAGTTTGAAAATGTAAAGGAAATAAACATTATGATCATACTATATATAAAATCTATATAACACATAAGAAAAAATAACACACGTTTGTCAAACAGATCATAAAGAGTAAAAAATCATTAAAACAGAAAATGCATTATCCTTGAACATTGAAACTTTGTAAATATTGAAATACTGATGCACACACCAGCTTGACCGATATTGCACAAGTTACTAGTTGAATTTACTAAGTAAAATTCTGGTATGGCAGCCTCACAGACTTCCATAAACAAAACAAAATCTCATACCAATTATATATTATAAAGGGCATAATTTTGTTACGAAGATAAAATTTTTATGAAAACTGTAATAATAAAGCAGAAAACCATCCAAAATATTCCAATCGTAACAAATATGGCTAAATCTGTCCATCCAACTAGACAAATTGGAGTGGCAAAACATCAAAAATGATTCAGTTGCAACGGGAATGACATGGATAAATCTTTCCATCCAGATTGTATATCGAAGAAATGAAACCAATTTTTATACACCTGACGCCATAATTCCCGAAATAATTCAAGTAAAATATTGATTTTCACTATTTTTTTTAAACTATAAAAGAAATATATATACAAAGCCAGCATTTTGTACACGAGCCATTAACAAAACTATGAATTGACTCGAAATTAATGTGTAGCTTATTTTTTGTGAAGTCTAGTAAAACTTCATGACGAAGAATAATATGTCCTGGTTTTTTTTCTCATAAATTAAATATGAAAGAATAACATCGATGAAGATTTAGAAAGGACTAAAAGATAAAAGACAGGCGATAAAAAGACTAATGAATTTAAATTAGAACAAGACCCCATCAGTAATGTTTGGAGAAGAAAAGTTTTCATATATTCTGGCTCAAATCCAACAGGTCGAGTAAGCTAGCAAACGAAAATCAACTTATTCTATAGATGGAGGTATAAAAAGTACTCTTATTATTTTTGCGTTTAAAAAGATGTTGTTTTTAAAATTAAATATATCGTTAAATTTTAAAAAAATTCAAAAGATTCGGTGAACACAAAACAACCAAAAAACTTTTAAAATTATTATGTAAATGTTATTTCTAATTCTTTTTTTTTTTTTTTGAGTTCATAAACTAAGCCATTTAGGACGCGAAGCTATTTTAACAGAAAAAAAAATCAGTACATTACTATACACATATTTTGTTAAATAATTAAATATTTAACTTTTAAAGAAAAAGTACTAATATATTCTCCTCGCCTTAATTTACCTAACAAATAAATTAAAGCAAAAACACATTTTTTTCTATATTTTATGGTTAAACAAAGGTTAAATTATATTTTAAGTGGCAATTACGTAATTACAAAATGGTTCAATATTGAAATAGCTTAATTTTTATTCTTTATGAAATTTATAGTTTGTCAAAAATGTATAGTTCAGAATAAATTATGAATTTATATTAGGTATGCAAAACAAGTGTTAACACAGAGATACCATTACAAAAATATTTTTTGCTCTAAATTTTCTGATCGACTTAAGTGACGTTTATAGTCTCTAGCAGTAGATAGGTTTTCAGCCCCCGAAGAATTCCTCACTACAATTTAAAACAGGCCGTGGTGTGGATTTGGAAGGACCCTTGAGATCCACATTAATAACTTCCCAGTATAATAAAGAGTTATTATACTTGGTTATTAGCTAAAATATATTTCAGCCAGTATAAATGTCAGCCAGGCTAATGTAGCAAACTGTTCTGTCAGAGTTGTTTTCTTGGCTGACACCGACTCCAAAAATAACAATAATTTTAACTACATTATATTATCGTTATTTTTTTACTTTTTAGTGCATATTAATTTGTTTTGGAAAAGTTTTTCTTTTAAAGTCGGTTTTTTTTTTATTTGTAATTTTTAGTGAATCAGAAGTACACTAACTAATTTGTCACTAAAAAAAATCATCGAAATCGGTTGGCGTGATATTGAGTTATCAGTCCTCTTGTCGTGCATACTTAAAGCAATTTAAGACTTTTACCTTTTTCTCATGGATACCGATGTCAGAACTGAACCAATATGAAATGGGACCACACGGGAAGCTCCAGCTTTCAAATAGATAAAGAATCATCAAAATCGGTTCACCCAGTCGAAAGTTCTGAGGTAGAACACATAAAAAATAATACAGTCGAATTCATAACCTCATCATTTTTTGGTTGAAGCGGAACATCAGATGTGAGTAGTTTCCAGTACATTTGTATTTAAAAGTAATCCAAATGCGATCATTACAAGACACTCTATGCATCAAAATTTTGTGCATCAAAGTAATTGAAATATTTCACGATATAATTTTTAGTATTTTTTACAAAGTAGATGTTTAGAAATGTTTATTTAAAAATATTAACTAATTCATTATACATTTAACAAAAAAGAAAAAAAATGTTTTTACTTAATAGATTTTCGCACATTAACAGCTAAACATGTAGCTTAGCTAACTAACATTACACCAAATATTAATATTAAAAAGGCTTGTTCATGACTCTTAATTTGTATGTAAATAATTATTATTAGTAGAAGATATTTTATTAAATGTTTAATAATATGAAATAAGATTTCAATGTAAATAATTTAGTTTCAGTATTCTAATTTTCTGTTAAAATTATCATATTTAACAACAAAAAAATACTGGGCTTGGTCAGAACAATATCAATTAGTGGAATCTATTTGGTCCGTTTTTAGCAACTGTACCTATCAATATATTAGTATAATTTTTTTTTTTAATTTTAATAATGGGCAATAACTGTTAAAGCTACAAAACTCGTTACTTTTTTTTATCATTTTTCAACCCGTTTCATACATTTTTTTTCTACTTCACATTAATTAATTTAAGCACCCTCGTAAACTCTTTTATGGTACCTTTTCCCATCTTTATCTCAAACTGACTGATTTTTTGAGCTATCCCCGCTAAGTAGACTTTAGAAAATGATAAATATTCAAAAAACGCAGGTCTACCTATACAGGTGACCTAAATACACCTCCGTGCTCTACACCTTTAGTTGAGTAATACTCTATCATATCGCACATGGAATATTTTTGCGTGTATGGAAAAAAATCCAACTTAGGTTTACCTGTACACATGACCAATAAATCGTTTGGTGTACCTTTGCTATATTACAAGAGTGCGAGGTATCAGAGCATGTGTACCACTTTTTTACCTGCACAAAATGGCTATATGGGTATTCATCCAGTAATATAGATCTTCGTCTATATTTTATAATCATTTTATAATTTGGAAATAATTTTTTCGAAATTTGCTCAGCTACCATTGCCATCGAACTGAAAAATTATTGGAATCTTATTATATCGTGAGGGGCTTTGTTTCGTACCCTTTCTACCTGAACATGTATAGTGTTGAAAAATTGGTTAATTTTAACCCCGACTATACAATGGCGAGGTTTATGTGTTTGACCGATATGTGTGTATGTTCATCCATTCGAACCTAGCTTCTAAACTACTTATCATAATTTTACAAATGAGGTATCGTTAGAAGCATCTTGATTGTCCGCTGGTTATAGGCTCTGCGTACCGTCACATTAAATTGAATACGGCGCCTTCAAGAGGACATAAAGCTTTGATAACAATTCTCAAATATATATATATATATATATATATATATATATATATATATATACTTTCTCACGAAATTACGAAATTATAATCCCAAAATGGCTTAAATAAAATAAAGTTCGAAAATTAAAACCCCGACAAGAAAATATTTTCATCTGAAATTGTTATGATAAGTAAAATTGTCTTTACAGCGGGGGAGCTCTAAGATTAAACAGTTTTCCACATGACCAAAAAGAGGTCTCCCGCCTGTAATGACGATTTTATTTACCATAACAATTTCAGATGAAAATATTTTCATGTTTTCGTACTTTTAAGATCGCGATTCTGTAATTGTCGGGATTTTAGTTTCCGAACTTTATTTTAGTATAATATTAATTACAGGAAAGATCAATTATTTTATTTGTTTTCCAGCAACTAAGAAACCACTCAAACAAACCACACCACACCATAACTTATTCTAAATAATTAATTTTCTATTCTTTACATGTGGTTTGCAAAACTGGGCATCATGTATTTGTCTTTCAGAATATGGTCGATACTAGATATGATTAATAAGAAAATTATTTATAAGACTTGTGGAAGAGATTATGAAGTGTAGTAAACGGTACATGGTGTAACATACTTGGATGATTATAGGGAGATTTTCTAAAGATAAATCCATAAATCTATCTTTTATTTGCGAATTAAATAGTTCCCGTAAAAGAGTTAATCTTTAATATAAATTGTTTATCACAAATAAAGTTAATTTTATGGATTATTGATAAACAAAAATATTTTGAAATTCTTGTAAAAACACTCATAATAAAATTTGTTTAATAACCCAACCAGTATTTATAAAAAATAATGTAACTACTTACGTATCAAATTTATCATAATTTGAATGAAAAACCTGAAATTATATTTATACTTCATTTTTATTTTTTAATATAAATATGAGATTTAATTTATACAAATGACGTAATAAATTAAAGAAGCAAATTATTAATAAATTCTTTTTTTTTTCAAGATTTTACAAAATGATTAAAAAAAACAAACTGTGAAATGATAAATTATATTAAAAATTCATTTTGCATAATAAAACTGCGTGTGTGTTTTATGGTTTCGAATATTTTCAATTTGATTACAAACTATGAAAAGACTTGTGCGCGATAGACCTCCATCACTAAGGCTATATTTTCCCTCATAAGATGTTTTTTTCTAAAATAAAGTTTTTGTATTTTTATTTTTTGAACGCATAAACTGTTTACATAAAACAACAAGAAAAAGTACAAGGAAGCCTTAAAAAAGAGATGTAGTGGACATCCGGTAAGAACTATGATATTTCACTAAAATTTAAGTATTTTTAATTTTGAAAAAAAATAATAATTAAAAAATCTACTAATAATATTTCCAAGCAATAATTTATTAAAAAGTGTCAGTCAGTCTAACTCCCGTCCGCTGAGCGAGATAAAGATCATAGTTCAAATAGTTCGAAAAACACACAAAATGAAATGAAATTTCGCCATAAAAATAAGGCTAAAAACATTTCGGTGATAATCCAAATTATTGAAATCAATTGCTGATTTTACAACGTCGTTCCGTCGTTAGGAAAAAAAGCTGTTATACAAAATTTCTGCTCATTTGAGCAAATGGGAGCCACTTGAGACGCACAATTGTAGAAGGAAAGTAATATTAGTATATACACTACAAATATTGCTTTCCTTCTATACAGCACACTGCACGGGTATACGTTGCTTTACTTTACGAACGCAGGATAAGTTCTATCTTTTCACACGATTTTCCGTGCAATGACAGTTTGCTAATTTCTCAAAGAGATTGAAAAATTTTCTGGCAAACCTTGGTAATTTACTACGTGTTACAAGTACATTTTACGCACCTAATGTTCAACAGAATTAAACTTTCTACAACTTCTCCGGTATGAGTGTAGAAAATAAACATACAGTGCTTAAATCTATATTTACGGGGGAAATATGACAAAAAACAGGAGTGAGCAAACAAGCGACTTCCTAAATAAAAAATATTATCAATTAATAATTTATGTTAATTAATACTTAAATTTGACGGCACCAATTTATATTTGTAAGTTCCGTTTCAAATGGAAAAAATTGTAATTAAAAATGCGATCTTGAAATATTTATTTGTTTATAATCAAGGAAATTTTGTTTTATTTATACAAATTTAATGCTTAACATTTGGGGTGGTCTATTTGGTCTTGTATTCTCCATGGTTCTTGTATTCTCCAAACGTATTTTCCATGGTTTTTCGCCATAAATCGAATAAAGTTCAAGCATAATATTAATTAAGCATAAGTAGTTAATCAATGAAATTTTATCCAAAATGTTGGAGTTAAAAAAAGAACTTAATGACGGTATGTATATTTTCAAAAAAATACAAATAATTCATCAAGATATTATCAGATAAACGCATACAAGTAGGTATATCACTGTTATTTTGAAAAAAAATAAAGAAATGGCCGATAACGATCTAAGAAAGTATGTAATAATATGTGGCTGTTACCTACATGAGATGAAGAAGACAATAAATACATATATATTTATTTATTTAATAAATTTATTAAAATATTTTATAAATAACGTTATATACCGTTCACTTTTTTTTCTTTTCTTTTTTTTTTTTTAATAAATATCTACTTTACCGACATTTTAATTGTCGGTAAAATTTTTTTTATATTGAGGCAAATAATATATTTTTTATTATTATCAATATTTTTTTTTTAAATGTATGTATTTTATATGTCATTCGTAATAAATATTAGAAAAACATAAATATTTTTTAAAGAAATATATAAATTAAATATCGGGTGGACAAATTTTTTTTTATATTTCTTTACACAGTGTGAAATCTGTGTATGTACACCTCGTCTGTTAATGTGTATCTATTACATGCAAGCATTGAAAGTATTATAAAAATTTAAAAAAAAATGCAAATCTATGAAATCATTTTTCGGTAATTGACTCAAATTTTTTGTTAATAATAACTTTTATTTATAGTACAAAAGCTAGGAACATTTTCGATAATTTATTTTAAGACGTTTGTATTGAGGATATCCATTTCTAGTAAAGCAACTGAATATCTGTCTGGCTAATTAAAAATAACATTATTTAACTTTAAAACGAAATCATATTAAAATTACAGCCACAGTAAAATAATATGAAAACTTGTTAAAATTTTTATAATAATATTTGACGAAGTATCAGTAAAGGTAAAGTGAATTTTAATTTATATTGCAAAAATTACACGAAAAACATAAGGATGAATTTTTGTTGACTTCCAGTTGAGACACAGTTTTTGAAATAAATACCACGATACTCGAAGTAAAATGAATACCATGATAATCGAAATTTTATTTCGAGTATCGTGGTATTTATTTCAATTACTAAATGAAAAATGTTTTTAAAAAATTGTCTTCAAATAATCAGTTACGAAGGTTCAACAAATGTCGAAAAAGAATAGTATTTGCTTCTAGTTTGTGTCGAAAAATTAAAATTACCTAAAGTTAATTCTCAAAATTTGTTTAAGTCGAATTTGATCTAAATGTTTATGTTGTTTTGTAAAAGAAACTTGTGGATAATATTAATTAAAATCACCACTTAATACAAAATCAATTTATTTTCATTTACAAATATAAAATTAAAAAAAATTTTTTTTTTGTACACATTGTAAGTGTAGATACATTAACCATCAACATTAATATATAAATTAATTATTAAAAACATTTTTTTTTTCATTTAAGTAATAAAAATGTTATTAATTTATATACAAATATAATCTTTTATTTTTTCACTTTAACATTTAAAAAATTAAATGCAATTAATTAATATAATTTTTTGTTTTGTTTTAATGTGTTTGTTTTTAGAAAGGTTTTGATGATTTACTTGTATGCATGTGTATTATTTGATGAATCTAATGATAATAATATATTATTAACTAAAAAAAGTTTTAAAATTACTAAAAGACATCACTTGACCTCCATGTAAAAGATGTGGAATATCATAAAAGGATGTTTGAAAATTTTTTTACATCCATAACATTATGAGAAAAATTGAAAAGGTTACAAAATTCTCTTAAAAGTATAAGACTTGCTATTTAAGAACATTTGTATTAGACCTTTAAAATTCATTTTACTTAACCTACTAAATTTTACAAAAATAAATTGTTGCTTTTTTAAAGTAAATCGCTGGTCCCTCCAATTCATTTAGAAAATTGTATCCACTTATAACTCGCCTTTTACTCGAATATTGATCGAAAAGGGGGTTATTTTTATCTTTTCGACCCTTCTTGACTTAATCTCGTATTGTCTCGTTTCTCTTGCTGCAAACTGTCGCGAATTTCATTTTACGTCTGTACATAGAGGTTTCAAAAAATTAATTTTCATGTTTGTAGGTGGAATATATTTAAAAGTAGTAAATAATATATTTTTTAAACAAATCCGAAAAGTATAAAAAAAACAACCAAATAAATTAATTATTAATGTATGTTTTTGTGAGTACATTAAATTTTTAATGTGAAAACTAATTTTATTAAGACAAAATTTATTAAATACTTCCATACCTCATTAATTTTTACATTTCATAAGTATTAATTTTAATCAAAATTGATGATTTTGACTATTTATAAAACTACCATTTGACTTTTATAAAACTACCATATTTTTTTAGGAAACTTGTTGTATTTTTGTAGAATTGTTCCAAAAGAATTAATTATCATTCTTGCAAGACATCAATTTTTACTTAACGAGTTTCAGATAGTTTCATTTGCTGTCAGTAATATTTTTTTGAAGTATTACTTTATGCAGAGCCGAAATTTTAAAGAGGCCTCAAGGTAACACTTAATTCGAGGTCTAGCTCTATTGAGTTTTTCAACTAAATTTTTTCATTCTTGGGAATGACCTCAAAATAGTGCATGAGACGAAAAATTATTATTATTATTATTATTTGTTTGTTCACAGATCACGAGAAACATATTGGGGATGAACATATTTCTACCAAAGAATATTTTAAAAGTTTGGTTTATGAAGATTTTTACCGAATAACTGTCCTAATTTCCATTATTGAACGAACGTTGAAAACTTTCACTGATCAACTCAAAATTCAGGCTATAACTCAGTTGGTTATTCTGTTACAAAACTGAAAATCAAAAGAATCGTTTTTTATAATCTTTCACCAGCTTTTTTTGTACAAGCTTTAATTTTTTTCATCACCTTTGATTCGATAATTTGTTTTTTACGATACTTGAAATTAAAAAAGTATCAATCCTTAAAAGTATCATATCTTGCATGTTCAGCTAAATAGTTGCATAAAATAAAACTCTAGTTAATGGTTTTGAAAGTAGCCAGTTTTATTTGACTTTTCTTTTTTTGTAAATATGAAGAAAATAAAGAAAAATTAATTTTTGTACCCTTTTTACCCCCTGAATTGTTCCTCAAATCCCTAAAATGGTTAACTTTTTGGATTTTCAAACAACTTAGTCTATTTAACCAATAACCAAGACATGAAATTTACATCTTTTTTAGCACACTCTTTAAAGTCAATGTTTTCTTCCGTTGGTAACTACACTTGGTTTAGGTATACTAATCCGCGATAAACAGTATTTATTCCACACTTTACCTATTTATTCCACACTTTACCCAGGACGCTTTATTGAATGATGAAATATATTAATTTTAGAAAGATTGTATTTAAATTTCAATTGTATTATTGATTCAGATAATATCGAGATATGATTGTCTATTACTAATCGGAAATAGCTCCAAATTGGACTAATTGCTATTGAATAATTCTCTTCTCAAGGCTAAATAAATCCAAAAAAATATATATTTTGCATACTAGTCTATTGCACATAATTTGTATTTCATGCGTTCAGTGACCAAATTTCAATTTATTGGGCTAACAAAGTTGATTAAAATTGTGAAATAATTTGAATTGTTTAAGTTAATTTTTTGTTGTTGTATTATTTTCAAGAATAAATTAAGACTATGAAAAAAATATATATAAAGCTGTTGAAATTTAATAATTTATTTTTTCAACTCAAGCGCTGAATTCTCTCAACAACTTTATATATATTCTATAAATCTATTATCTAAATTACACTTATGGAGTTAAGCAGCGTGTTAGCAATGCGCGCAATAAATATGATTACTTTGTATAATAATGATAATAATCATATTATTTTATTTCTTTAGTTATAAGACGCCCTCAGGTGCATGGCTTACAATTGTAATCAATTTTTACTGGAAAATTCATGGTCATTTTTTTGGATAACTGCTTGCCAAGAACTGAGCATAAAAATGCCCTCGATAACATTGGAAAAATGCTTTCCTATAGAAAATTGATAATCTGGTAGCTACTTTGGGAAAGTTTTGATTTTCCTTTTTGTTTGTTTTAGCTTTCTACCCATAACTTTCCCAAAAGATGAAAAAATCTTAACTTGAAATATTATATTTCCATTCGCGTATTTTCAAAAAAAGGCTATTGTAATCGAGTGAAAACTTCAAAGTTTAGATTTAAGTCAAAGTTTCATACTTTCGGAGAAAATTCATGGAAAAATGTTTTTAATAATCTTATATATAAAAATTACGTGTCACGTTGTTTGTTCGCGATGGACTCCTAAACTACTGAACGTGTGCAACGTGTGCAATTTGATCCAACTTGAAAGATAGGATAGCTTAAATCTCAATTTATAATCCCAATATTATTTTATTGCAAATTATTTGTCTATTTGACAGTCACTCTATTATTTGATAGTCAAAATATATTAAGACAGTACCGAAAATTATTAATTTAGACTTCCATATTAAATAAGAATATTACCATCCACTTTTTACAGATATCAATCATCATTACCAGAAGCACATGGGAGGAAAGGAAGCACATTTTTCTTTTAAAATATTAAAATTAAAAATCGTTATTTTTAAACTGTATATCACGTGACCTAAAAGGAGGGTAAGCCCTGCTGTGATGTCATAGCGGTATGAGTCATAAACCATCAGTTAGTTCAGTGTAGACAGCTGGGTATAATGCATACATAGATAATAAGTATTTATACTTATTATAATCAGATGTCTATGAAAATATCTGCCAAACTTATTTGTGTTATTTCGTATAGTGATACCCATATTACGTAATCAAAATGGATGCCCGCGTTTTTGACAGTTTAAAATTTAATTTAAGTTTTTGGCAAGAAAGTGTGTGTATTTTCCGAAATAAATTTTTGGTGGCTTTTTATTAGCAAAATCAACATTTTGAAGTACTTTTTCAAAAATAGAGGAATACCCTATTACTGGTCCATCAAATTTGATACATTCAGTGTAAACGTACTTTATAATACGTTCATTCGCATAAATGATCGGTGAAGTAGAGAGATCACTTATAAATAATATTTTTTTACTAAATATATTATTGTTATTGTTGTTGTTCATTATTATATACGTTGTGCACGTGATTTAAAAACTTACAAATATTAAATTTGTAATGCATGCATTATTATACTTGTACATAACTATTTTAACAAATACATGTTACAAATAAATATATTGTATTTACGTTCAGATCATTATTGTAAGCGTTTTTATCTAAATACGCCAATTATTTAATAAATCTACATTGATTATGGAACAGTGAAAAAATTCTGAACCAAAAATATTTTAATAACACGTTAATAATGTAGTTGTATTTATTGTTATTTTTGGAGTCAGTGTCAGCCAAAGAAATAACTGTGACAAAACAGTTTGCTACATTAGGACTCTGAAGAACACTAACTAATTTGTTACTAAGAAAGAATTATTGAAATCGGTTGAAGTGATATTGAGTTATTAGTACATTTGTCGCGCACATACTTAATGCAAATATAAGACTTATATGGTTTTCTCATGAATACCATTGTCAAAACTGGATTAAATTGAAATGCGACCACACGGGAAGCACCAGCTTTCAAATAAAAAAAGAGTCATAAATATCGGTTCACTTAGTCGAACATAATAAGGTTAAAAACAAACAAAAAATACAACCGAACTGAGAAAAAAGTTTAACTAAAAAGTTTTGGATGTAGGAGTGCCAGGGAAATTTTGGATAAATCGTTTGGTTTTTTTTTTTTTTTCTAATGAAGTTGGACTAAGTCTAACTCAAATCATTTAAATATTGTATTAAGGCTACAAAGCAAAAAGCAAAAATTAAGATCATATATTACATTCAACAAAGCACAACGTTTTTTGTTCTTGAGTTTACGTCAAAGCTCTAAAAATTCGTTAAAATTCAAAGCCAAACCAATAATTAATTAAAACGTGATATATCAAGTTTTTATCTTTATGTTAAATTTTTGAAATATTAAGTATCTCAAACATGTCATCCATCTTGAATGAACAAATCTATTTAAAAAATAAGCCACGGTGAGTTTTACTTTTTTAATCAAGACCAATAATTTATTAAAATAAATCAAATACATAATAAATATTTGTAGTGTATTAATATCACGTACACGTGTGTGAATGGCAGGTGATAACGTTGCGTTTTAATGTCAAGATATGTTGAAAAGACCAAAGCACTGCAGGGCAGAAATTGCTGGCGTCTTCGGAGGAAGCGAAGAAAAATAAGACTTGAAAATTGGATAATTAGTGAAGTAGAAGTAATTAGTGTAGATGATCAATTCAGCAATAATTTATATCCAGATCATCTTTCTGTCTCTAAGCTACACATCTTTTCTACATTGAAATAATTAAACATATTAAATTTTTTGATTTCCCATATTCTAGAAAGATAATGGTATGAACCGCAAGACTTACACTTACATGAACGGCTTGTGATTTTGAAAATCGAGGTGAATACAAGCTCTTTCTAACAGAAAGTTTAAAAAATACATAGAGATGATATTTTTAAAGCTAAGTAATTATTTATTTTTAAAAATCATTAATTAGTATGTTTGTTACTTATACTTATATATTTAGTTAATATTTCTATTATTATTATTCTTTCAATACGTTTTTATTTTTTTTATAATTTTTTTTTGTTCACTATGTCAGTTGTTAGTTAATATACACTTATGGTTTTAATAGCAAATGACATCATTAACAACCTTAACCCGTTAACTTATCTCTCTCTCTCTTTCTTACAGCATAATGTTTTAGATGAGATCGGATGATTTATTAATTGTGAACAGTATACTTGATAAATTTTGAATTATATTAGAATATTTATTTAACTTATACAAGTTGATTACTTAAGATTGGATTTTTGTACCGACATAGCAAAAAATCATATGAATCAAGTAATATTTACCTAAATCAAACATATTAGAATGAGGAAAATTTCATAAAAACATTTCTATTAGATTTGATGTTGACTAATTAATAATATGGACTTAAAAATGAAAATTTAACTTTCTATCAAAAGCTTTATTTTAATAAATGATAGTAATTCTCAATCGCAAACCAACTTTTCACGAAGTTGGCGCAAATAGTCTTCTAAGACTAATATTTGGAGCTTCTACCCATAATTTATATATATCGTTTAAGAAAATTTTTTTCTTGAATTCACAAGACAAATTTGCTAGACATTTGTTATCTTATTTTATCATTTAGAGCGATGATCCTACATACAAGCACCTAAAGTTTTAAATTATTTTCATCATTACAAACATACAATTTTACAAAAAAATAAAATAAATATAAAAAAGAGATTTTTATAACAAATTTTTGTAAGTCGATTTGTTTAGTTTCCAAGTTATTAGTTCAATGTTTCATTAAAATTGATTTGAATAAAAATTTTAAACTATAAATTATAATTATAATTAACGCACACTGTAATAAATTATTACCTAAGGAGCTTCTTAGAAAAATAAAAAGCAGAAACTTAATTTGATTTATTTATGCTTGATTTAAAAAAATTATAAAACCAATTTTTTTTTTTAAATTTCACAAACATGCTTTAAAAATACATAATTAATTTGGATTAACAAAAAATAATCCACGTAAATCACAAATTAACATTTAGCTTAATGTAAATAAAATTAATTACTTTATAATAAACAGAATTAATTCAAATACTAAGATAAGATTTATAAGTTTTTTAAAAACAAATAACTTTAAACTCTCCAAAAATTTTATGCCGAAGTTCACATTGCTTTTTGATCTTTTTACACCACATTTTATTTCATTGCAAACTATTTACTTTCTCTCCCCCCTCGTGAATCCTCTTGTGTAGCTATATCAGAGATATGGGTATCATATATATCTTTACGAGTGTAAGTTCTCTTTTGAATTCTCAACTCCTTCCCCATCACGTTCTGATACTTCTTTAGGGCTATCGCTAGGGGTATAAATACAGTAGGAACATATTTTAGCGGTATAAATATCATATTGATTCTAGTGAACAAACTTATTAGACCGAAGGTGTCTAAGGCTAAGCATCTTTACTATATTTTGAGCGAAACATGCTCATACGGTTTCGAATTCAGAAGTTAGGCCTCTGTTATCAAAAGAAATGGATGATAATGGCCGTATGGCGATCAAGGCGATACGTGGGAAAATTATGTAGTGATATTGTCCGTTACGAAGTGGACGAGTAACGCCTAGTGTATATATAAATAAATGTTTTATCATCTTTTAACAATAATAATAATTATTTGTTAATAATGATAGTTATTAACAGTCATAAAAATTAATAAATATTATTTCTAACTAATTAACTAGAAACATAATATATGAATTACTTTTTAGATATACATTTTATAATATACAATAACATATACAATAAATAAATATAATACATATAGATATATTATATGAATGATGAAAATATGGTTTAATTAGGTATTTTAACACTGATTATGTTTTACAATTGAGTTCTTTAGATACATTGTTATTACTTAGTTAAAATAACTACCGTTAGAATATAACTTAAAATCTTAAATAGTAAACTGATATTTTTCTATGTTAATACACATAAAATCTGACTAAAAAGAAAAATTTTCGATTATAAGTTTTTATAACGTTTAACCTGTCGTAAAGTACCTAAATTTGAATTATTTAACAGCTAGTTATACTTTCTTAAGGTTGTTGTATTGCTATGGGGATATCGACAGAAAATTCTAAATTTGTGTATACTTATTAGCAATATAATAACACATTAACCAAAAAAATTTGAAGTCGATCGACCGTTTCTTACTCGAGTTAAATACAATTAAAGTTCGGATAATTTACATGAAGAGAATAGGAAAGGTTGCGTTTTGTTGTGTTTTTAACAAGTTTTTTAATTATAGAAAAAAAAATAGATTTAAGATATTTTCAAGAAACTGACATTCATGAATTTGTGCATGTGAGCAAAAAACAAAACTATTGACCGCTTCATTCTTGAGATATAGTCACTCGAAGTTATTTAAATTTTTTGTATAACAGAAACAATTATATTTAGAGTACAAGTAAGAGAGATGTCTATTATGTACAAAATTACAGATGTTTATTATCATGCTATTATCATACAGAATGCGTGATAAATGGACAGTCGAGTTAAAAGCATGATAAAATTAATACTTATTTGAGTGTGCTAAGCATATCCATACGTACATACCACTGTTATATGACGTAGTACACTATTTTTACAATATTGTACAAAGACAACCACCTTAAAAAGAATTCTAAGTGAACACATTATCAAAATATGACCCTGTACTCAACAAATCTTGAAAAAACCACATTAGGTAATAAAATTGTAATATTTATAGTAATTAACGTATATAAAAATTTTATAGTATATTCCATAAAATATTTTATTCAGACCATCAAACAACAAAATTTCTCATACAATTCTTAAATCAATGGTATTTAATATTTATTTTCTTATATTATTTCATAAAATATGATATTAAATTTGTTCTAAAACATACAAAGTATCAAAGCTTAAAACATAAAATGTAAAGAATCGTAACACCACATTCAATACTAATTTCCATCGATCACTAGGAATGACACTGAAAACTTTAACTAAACTCGTAGGTAGTTTTTGTGACTGTATCATAGTCCCAAAGTAACTAGAGCCACCAGAAAGATATTTCGAATGGCATATGGTAAATATCATTTTCTTGAAACCTATATGTATCGAAGCTTATTAGTAAAGACCTAACTAGTTCAAACCTCGATAACTATTGAAAAAATTGTTAAGAACACACTTTGCTGTTAAATTTAAACAACGCACTCAATTAATGGAGCATTTTTTTGACATTCAAGGATTTGCGAACTGAGACAAAAATTATTTTAACATTTCTTTTCAGTTCTGAATAATTTTTCTTACAAAGTCCTACCAAAGTCGCTATAAGAATTTATCTTCATATGTAATTTGCTTTTAATACTAATTTAAAAAATTTTTTTTAAATATTTAAAAGTAAGTAATTTTTCTGAAGCAAAAGATAAAAATAAAGCGAAGAAATGTTGAAAATTCTTTTCTTCTAACTTTTTGACTTTTTGACTTACTTGCAACAAATCATTTTACTACTTTAAAAAACCGTCCCAAATTACAGTTAATTTAAAAAATCGAAATTATTTTTTTTTTTTTTCAAATTTATTGCCATAAAATTCTATTAAATAAGGTCAATTTATAGATTTTTTCTCTGTTTTTCTTCGAAATTAAAAATGATATCGATATCGGATCCATGGCAATCCTTGTATAATAGTATATGATAGGTTGCATGGTAGGATTTTTATGGTTTTTATATCAAAACTTAAAACAAAAGTACTTTCACGTTACCTTTAGCACACGCTACAGTCACAAACAAACTAGACTTTTATATGGTAATTATATTTCTAAAATTTATTATCCTGCTTTTTGTTTATATTTATGATTTAATTATTTAATTACAAATATTATTATTAATTAACTAACTAATTAATAGGTATGAATATAAATCAAACTATATAAAATACAACTCAAACAAAATTATCTATTTAAACATACAATAAAACGTGACTTCATAAAAGTTTATTCAATATAGAAAGCTCGAAATAAAAAAAAATTATCTAATGAAAAACCGTTGAATTATTTTATTAGTAATGGTCCGGGAGATGCACGGATAAATAGGTTCGAGAAGACTGCATCGAGATTTAAAAACCATGTAAAAGATATCGTCCTAGCGTCCTAGTCTGTCGTTTTTCACCGATAATCGACCTTGTAGCTCTAGTTAGTGAGATAATAGAAACCTCTAAAATTGAACTTACTTCGAGGAGAATTTTCCGACAAGGTTGCATCGGAAACGATGCATCGGATGGTGCACTTGGCACCAAAAATTGGCCAGTTGCCAATTCAATAAGAGTGAATACGAACGCCCTTTCAGATTAGAACGTACATAGGTAGGAAAAATTTGGTACAAAGTGAAAAAAGATCTATCGCTATCATTCTACTCGAGATTTCAATTTTGAAGGTTTAAATCTCCCCCCTGGTAAAGGTTACAGTATTACGCCTTACGGCAAATGATATCTTTGGCTAGTATTAAAAGTTTGACGCAGCTATCTTCAATATATTTTTCCCGCCTATCTCCCAAGACAATTATTAGTAAAATAAGATAATTTCTCTTACTAATAATAATACTATTGCATCAATATGATTGTGTACAATTCACACGTAAAACTAGAAACAAGTTACGTTTAGAAAGAACACTCCCTGAATACTTACTAAGCTTTTCTAAAGTAACCGTTTTTTATGTTTTGTGTTATTTTAGCAGCTAATGTTTTTCCTTGTTATAGAATGAAATAAATTTTAATAGACATAGAAGACTCATTTTTTAGATTTGTATATTTTTTAAGTTTATAGGCATAAATCAAATAAATACTTGACAATGTTCGTGACTTTACTTTTTGTGTCATAAATCCGAACTTGTCTGATTTTAAGAATTATTTATAAATGATAAGCTTCGTGATTTATATAACCAAAGTATCTTGTGCATTGCCGATAACATTATAGGCGTGGTTTATAATATTACTAACCTGTTATGGACAATAAACGAACTTATAGTGCTTTCTTCATAATTTGCTTAAAACCCTTTCAATAATGTTCAATAATAATTAAACCAACCCCCTTTTTGTCCAGGTGAACAGGTATAGATTTTGAATAGAATATTTGATTGAATACCCTGTACCATTTACATACTCGGCAATTTTGCACATGCATTTTTGAAAAAATAGTGCAAACAAACAGAGGGAGAGAGTGAGTGAACTGTAAGGCAAAGACAGACAACCCAATAAATCATTCGAATATTCTCCTACCGCTTCCACCAAATAGTAAAGTTTATTTTGTACTGTATTTTCGAATGCAAAAATGATGAGCAAAAGTATTAAACACTTTTAAAATTTGAATAAATTAATAACTGTGAGTCGGGGAAAAATATCAAATCAATTCAAAAAAGAGTTACCAACCTATGACTAAGTATTGAAACGTACATTATCAGGTCTTTTTGGAGAATCCCGCATTTTACAAATGTTTTGACGCTGGAATGAATAGAATATTGCCACTTTTAAGTTAGTTATTATAAATCGTGCTTGTCTCATATCAAGATTGACTACTAGTATGTCAATGTTAACTCGTATCGTTCTCGTAAATGTTCGGTGAACTATAATGCTTGAGACATTTTTCACATAAAATAATTATCACCATTATATATTTCGACTATATCCTACATTAAAGATTAAATGTACATAAAAATATGTATAGTAAATAACAATATTTATGAATATTGGTACAATGTGTTCATTGTATATTAAATATCAAATTAAAAGTTTAAATAAATTAGCAAATGTGTGTAAAGTGCGTCAAATATACATAGGTGTTGTCTTTTTTCTTATTTATATCTTCTGATATAATGTGATATGGAATATAGATTTAATTTATCGGGTGTACCATTTAACTTGTTCTTCTGTTCACTTCTTCTTAAATCAATATCAAAGTGATGGTCAATGACATCAGATGAGATGAAAATGATACTTAAAGAGCTATCATTTTTTGGGACATATTTTTGTAAATATTTTAATTGAAATATTTGAGTTGAGTTTGTTCTTTTGAATTATTGTTTTTAATTACTTAATAATTTTATCATTTTCAAAGATTATAATTTTATTTTAAATTAAAAAACTATAATCTGTGATCATTTCACTTTTCAACATGAATTGAGCCAGGTTTATTTGACCATTCACTTCTATAGTAAATATTTAGGTATATGTTAAAATTATACGTCATGCCTTTTCTAAACTGAATCGATTTTGAAGATCATCGCCAATTTTTCTTGTTTTTTTGAGAACGGAACTCTAAGTTCGCACTTGATAGCAGTAACATAGCAGTACACTGTCCGTTAAATTACTTTTCAAATGAAACCAAAAAAATTAAAATCCGTTTAGGCGCTACGATGCCACAAACAGGCAAACACACAGACACACACACATAGCGGTCAAACTTATTACACCCCTTTTTTAATTCGGGGGTATAGATCAATGAAAAAATTTCGTTGTAGAAACCAGATACTTAGATACATAATCCGTAACTAAACGTATACTATTATAGTACCATCGAGTACAAAATGCCTATAAACATTTTTTGCACAAACTTGAACCTAATAATATAGTACTTTATTGAGTAAACAACATAAACTTAGAAAATATGAAAAGAAAAAAAAACATTGAGTTTTTTTAATAATTCTACAGAGAAGAAGACTCGCTATTATTGACAAATAAAATTATCATAATACAATTTAAACATATATAAAATGTATTTATGTAATAAAAGATTTCCTGCATAAAATATATTCTTTTGAACACACTTTTTGCATTCGTTGTAAGAAGAAAAGGATAGTGTCATATAGTGTACTATATGACTATCCATTTTACTCCGAGTATAAAAAGTGTTGAAGTTTAGGCATAAAGAACATACTTATTATTTGTATTAAATGTTTACTTTCTATAAAAAAAAAATCAAAGTTTTATGTTGATGTGAAGAAGAGATCTCTGTTGGGAAAATTCCAATCACCAGTTAAAGTAAATAGTAATGGTATGACACTCGATTTCCGTATTTTATTTTTTTATATTTTTTAAGATTGAAAAAATACACAAAGCTTCTCATTCTTGAGAAGTGAAGTAGTAATCGAAAATTTTTAATAATTCAAAATGAGCTTTTACAAATGAAATTAAGTTATTTAAAACTATAAGCCATCCCGTATATGGAATACATCACGGTAGAAGAAATTAATACGGTATGATCTTGCGCAGGGCTACTCGACGACATTTTTGTAATCATACTTACCAATCAGATCCAACCATGTTGTTTGTATCCATTTTGTTTATCTTTATTTAAATATCTACAAATATTTAAATTAAAGAGAATTGAAAAAATACACTCGAACCAGGACTCGAGCCCGGACTTCTTAGATTCATCCAGTTGCGCATATTTTTTCAAAGTTCGTTCATCTTACGATCATGCCATGTCAACAATAATCTTAGCTCCACGTTGATGCACAAAAATTACATGAGTCGTGTCCTGTTAAAAAATTCTATGAATATCATTCTATGCTATTCATAAAAACTAGACAACTTCCTTCGATTTAAAAACTGTCAACTTCAAACACCATAAACTACCATTTACCAATCTATATATTAATCACCAATCTAAAAGTGGTGTTAGTACACTATAGTCCTGGCTATGAAATATAAAACTGTATTAAAAATTTCAACATGGATCTTCTAACGTATCACAATAACTTGAATAATAATAAGAAAAAATGAAAATAATTACAGAAGAATTAAAAGTTTCTTACCTCTATAAATAAATGAATAAGACAATTATTATTATTGCTCTATAGTCTCTATTATATGACTGTGTATCTTTATTTTAACGATAAATCATATTTAATCTTTGACCTGATGTATGCAAGAAATATGTGATGATTTTAACGACTTTTTCAAATTGTATATTAAAAACTAATAATAATAATAATAATCATAGAAATAGCCATGGCAATATTAACAAACTCTACGTTAAATAAAGCTCATATCCCATTATTTAGACACCTAAAGACGTAATCAAATGTTGCTTTAAACAAATTTAGACACTGTGGCTCAAACGAAAACAGTTTTCGATTTTATTCTATTTAATTCATATCATTGGGTGTTCCTTAAAGAAGTATTTTGGGTCCAAATCACTTCATTCTAAAAATATTTTTATTTCTTGTATAAGGATATTTAGTGAAATTAGCTAAATAATTCCTAATTTCTTAACCATTATCTGCATGGTTAAAGTCACGATCATATGCAAGAGTTAAAGAGCGAACTGAAAATCTTAATTTCAAACGTCTCTATATATAACAAATTTTCTTGATTTTTGTTTAGTTGATGAGAACTTCATGAAATTCCCAAAAATTCATTTTGATATTCATTCCACTACAGGTAATCTTATTGAACTTAAAATCCAATTAAACATCATTGAATTTTGCAAGAGTTGTTTGAGTAAAATTTTTCCCCTGATACGATTACAATAGTTTCTATTTATTTATTCATTAGCGGATTTACGAAATGGATCTGAGCTATTGCTTTTGAACTGATGATGGAATGAATACTCTTGTGATTTTTATCTAGACGCTTATTTTTCGAAATAAAAATTCTTGAAAAATTATAAATTCAATATTAGATTATAAGAAAAATTTTTTCAATCTCTGAAGGAATTCGCTTAACTAACGCAGCTCCTGCGCTATCAATGAATTTTTTGCTTAAATAAGAATAAAAGCTAAAATTACACTTATATAAATTATTACTTAATATCAAATAAATAAACTTCTTCCAAAGCAAAGGTCGCTAATTCTTACATAGGAAACAAAATTTGGCGCCATTCTAACTATTTTTTTGCAAATATTTGATGCATGCAAATAATTTTATTGCTCTCATTCATTGAATTTTGAATGTCTATGTTAAGAATTATTGATAGCTGTATATAATAATCACACCGCATGAGCACGATACAAATTACCAGGAAACCTTTATGTATTGGTTTTGTACCGTAAATAGCCCTCAACAAATGAATGGCTTACTTGTATGCACCTGTTTTTTTAGTCAAGAAGCCTAGAAATAATATAAGAGAAAATACCTAGTTTACCAGCCTTAAAGTACGGAATTGAATTGTTAGTCTTGTTCTTCGTCTAATGTTTCATATTTTCCCCATTTTACAGTTCTTGGTATATTTTGATTCATTTCTATTTCCCCGGCCTGCTTCGTAATAGAATTCAAACGGTACAGGTTTGAAAACAATTGGCTCGATCTTGACGAAGAATCATTTTGCTTTTTTCAGTGAAAATCCTCATGTAAGATAATTATAGAAGCCACTTGTATGGGTCCAACATTCGTCCTTGACGAACACCATTGATCTAAAATAAATGTAACAAGATACTTACATTTCTTTAGAGCATAATTATGATAAAGAAGAGATAGAATAAGATGTAGAATGTGAAAATCGAATAGATTCTTTATTCTTGGTCTTTTATGTCATGAATATAAGACAATAGAAATATCTTTCTGAATAGTCAATATTATAACAAAAACATTCTTTAACCAAATCCAAAAAGATTCGTTTCACTCGTTTCATGCAGCTTTTTCATGCAAATTTATTATTAATATCGCTTGATTATTTTTTAACTGTTTTTACTATTGTCATAAATAAAATGATGATTTATGTACTTCTAAGGATTATTCTCAAAGCCACAATATTATAAGAAAATGATATCGGCCTTTTAATATTATACGAACTACGACACCATATACAATATACGAGTATATACCAAAAAAACATTAAAAGACTAGAAATAAATTTAACGAGCATTTCATAAAATATGATAAATTTATAGACTTCCTTATGTTATTATCTCTATTGATGATAATAAATATATTATTTACCATATATGTCACAATTATAATCATCCATGTTTTTGTATCTGTATAGTAGGGTGGTGTACAAGTGCGAGGTGTGTGAGAGTACGCATTAACCAGTTCCTAGTCCAAAAAATAGGATGGACCTTTGATCTGGACACCATTCGCATCATTTTTAACCCCCGAACTAAAACAAAGATAGAGTTATTAGTCTGGCCGCTCTGTGTGTGTGTCTGTCTGTTTGTGGCAACGTAGCGCCTAAGCAGATGAAACGAGTTTAATTTGTTTTGTTTTCGTTTGAAAGGTAATTGAACGGAGAGTGTTCTTAGCTATGTTTCAAAAGCGAGTTTAGAGTTCCACCAATATGAACAAGATGTTGCTGAAATACGATGTCATAATGAAGAGTCAAAAACCACAAAATGTTCCAAGATAGAAACAGCATCAAGGATAAAAATTTAGCATTATTGGGTACTATCAACATCACATTTGTAAGTGACTCGCCTCCTGTATGTATGGCACACTCTTTTTCTCGCTGATTTTCCAAATGAACGGATTCTGTAGACGAAATATTTTTGAGATATTTTTGTTAATAATTCCTAAAGCATAAGTGAAATATTAAACTTATTTTGTTACTTTCATCAATTGCATCATTGAACAATGCTTACTTTCATATGCATACTTACATGAAAGCTTTATTTTTTGTTTATACCATAAAATTAGGAAAGAGTGCATTCCTGTACCACCTTACCCTAGCGAATTATTTAAATTAACTAGAATCTTCGGATAGTTATTGTTATTAGATAACATAAATATTCATTAGGTATACACTTTAACCGGCCGACAACTATCATTAATAATATTGTTAGCATAAACATAAAATTATATAACAGATGTTATTTATTTATTCATTACGAATTTTATTAATTAAAAAGTGTGTTCATAATTAAATTTTGCAAGTTTTAAATTTGCATTAAAGTCTCAATCTGCATCAGATCGAACACATTTAGGAAAATTATTTCAGAAAATTCGATAAAAATATCGTATTTATAGGTACTCTGAATTCCTATTCATAATAAAATTAAAAGGAATAGACCTAAAAGTACGAGAATCAAACATATCAAAGTTTAAAATAAAGAAATTTTTTTCGCTTAGAAGTTTATCTATGGATAACAAAAACTGTTAAAATTTATTGAAAAATTGGTATGTAATGGATTACATATGTTTATTTGAATTTATTTGACTATTTGCTGGTTAAAAACACGCATTTAAAGTAGTACAATTATAAAACTCTCTATAATTCTGTGATTATTCCATTAAATTCACATAAATTCAGTAGATTCAAAACCCCCAAAAAATGACCTTAAAATGCAGACGACAAAGGTGACCTATTCAAACCATAAGTAAACAAATTATCTTATTTATTCATTAATTGTTCAAAAAATTAAGTATCTACTTAAAACATATATTTCTATTATAAAAATTATATATAAAAAAATTTAAATAACATGTAAAATAAAATTATCATTGTCAATTTGAATTAATTGTTTATTTTTTAATTTTTACACGATTTTTAATTAGCAAACATGTAGTCATTTGATTTTATGTAGTTTGCAGTGTTCCGTACCTAATAGATATTCAACTAAGTCGGGAGCAAGTTTCCGTACCAGAAAAAAGTATTTGGCACTGATGTGTTCACTTGTCACCATTGTATTCACAGATCAGTCAGTATAATGACAGCTGCGACCGTAATGTTTTTTTTATTTTAGAACCTAAGAAATCAGAAAACTTTCCACCATTTTTTCAAGAAAATCGTTAAAACTCATCGAATTTTACCAAAACCTATTGAATGACTTCCAATTTTGTAAATGTATTCACTTTTCTTTATTATATGAAGAACAACAAGTGAAATTTACAAAATTTAAAAACCCCTGACAAATGCGATTTATTTCTTGTAAACCAATTTTTAGAAACTTGGCTATAAAATGTTCTCAATTAAGTCGATTCGACCGTTTAGGTTCTACGATGCCACTGAGAAACACACAGACGCACAGATAAACACTTTAAACGTATAACACTCCTTCTTAAATCAATATCAAAGGGATGGTCAAGGACATCAGATGAGATGAAAAGGATACTTAAAGAGCTATCATTTTTTGGGACAAGGTTTTCGAAATATTTTAATTGAAATTGAAATATTTGAATTGACTTTGTTCTTTTGAATTATTGTTTTGAATTACCTAATTATTTTACCATTTCACTTTTAGAAATGAATTGAGGTTTGGTTTATTTGACCATTCATTTCCATAGTAATTATTTATATGTTAAAATTATATGTCATGCCTTTTCCAAACTGAATCAATTTTGAAGATCATCGCCAATTTTTGTATTTTTTCGGGTATGGAACGCTAAGCTAGCAATTGAAATAGCTAGCAAAAAAATTAAAATCCTTCCATCCGTTTAGGCGCTACGATGTCACAGACAGACACACACACATAGCGATCAAACTTATATCACCCCTATTTTTATTTCGGGGGTTAAAAATTTTGTATAGCTACTACCAATAAACTCGGAACCATTGTTGAAGAAAGCCAAACCGCACTTGATAAATATATATATCCATTTTTATAATATGTCTTCTAAAATGTTCAAATTAGTGTCATTGTCAATTTCACTATACAATAAACTTAACATTTTTATATATTAATTAGATATATTTTTTATTATTATTATTAAATAATATATAGCGTGTTTAGATTAAAACAATATACATTATTGTTTTTTTATTTTATAATTTTAATTCTTATTATATTTTATTTGAGAATTAGTTGTTGTTGAATTTGAAGGACACTTAGAGTATTTTTATAAAAATCCTACATATTGAATGAAAGAGAATGGTGAGAAAATGTTTGTTAACTTTGAATTTTCATTATTATATTATTTATTCTTGCATATTGACCCAAAACTAAATACGTTTTAAATATGTATTATATTATTTATGCAGAAAGTTCATTGATATTGTTTACCTTGTAAATTTTCTCTTGGATAGGTGCATTTGTGAAAAATAAATTAATAGAAATCCGATCCGAAATCGATGAAATCAGTGTCTTTTTATTTAATAAAATACACTCGAACCCGGACTTCTTGGATTCATGCCAAGCCCACAAACAATTGGGGCATTCGAGTGCTAGAACTCAATTAATAAATACTAACAAATTCTCATGACTTTTTAAATCTACTCAAATTGTCAAAAATTATCGAGTTTAAATAATTAAGAACACATATTAAGTACACCGCAGGTGTATACTTAAATTTTATGAGCATATTGTAAATTATTTTTTAAATATTTAAAATTTATTAATATAATGTTCAACTTATACATAGTACACTATAATTTCAAGGATTCCGTTTCTAATTAATCGAATCAAAACGACGGCATTTCGTATTCAGTTCATTCGTTAGGAAGTCTAAAACCGTGAAAACGGTCTTGAAAAATGTTAATTATTCTAAAATAACAAATAGACACTTTGATTTTATTAATACCTATAAAAATTTCGTCTTCATCCACCAGTCTAATATCCTGACCAGCCATTGAAATTCTATGCTTAAAAATAAGGTCGTAATTCCGTTATGTTATTGTAAGTAACGGTTTAGAAAAAAAGAGGCGTAAAATATTCGTAGATCGAAAAAAAACGTGATGTTATAAAACTTGCTAGAGAAAATTTGGTTACAGATGACAATAATAGTATGTATTAGCAGCCTTCCTTCTTGTATGCTAGATTTACAAAAAAGTGTGAAATTGTTTTTAAAGCGTTTTCGGATTTTAACCAAAAATCTATGCTAGAATGATTTTTATATATTCTAGAACTAGCCACTTTATATATTCTAATAACCATCGCTATATAGCTTCCACCTCTCTTGATCTCACTTATTCCGTTCCATAACACTCGAAGAAATTGTTTTACACAGCTAAAATATTTGCACAGTTTTCAATTTTTTTTGAAGTGTAAAATAGTCATAATTCATTGAGTATATTTGAAAAAAGGCCATGAATTGTTTGTCATTTACTATTATAAGCTTTTAAAGAAATCTTTAATTTATGGTTTAAAATGATGACCTTAGATGGAGCAGTAAACTATCAGAATAAATATAATTTTATTAATTTTTTTTTTTTTTTAAATATATCTTTACAAATTATAGGTAATATGTTAATCTGATGTATGAGCTATATTGTTGTACAGTTTCATTCAAATCAATTCCCAATTTTTTGTGTGAAAGCGCAACAAACAAACAAACAAATAAACAAACAAATAAACAAACAAACAAATAAACAAACAAACAAACAAATAAACAAACAAACATCCTAACTTTCACATTTATAATATATAGGGATCTAGATAGTACAGAACCTTTAACACAGAAGACTCACATTTTTCATACAGTTTTTAAATTTTTAATTAAAAAGTTTCATCTTTCTCATGTGGTGTTGTGGTACCAACATTATTAGTTTTTCAAAATTACAAATAAATATTTATGTACACATTTTAAACGTTAAAAGAAAACCGTATAAAATTCAAATAAATAGAATATTTAAAATACTGTCAGTTAGATCGTAATTTTACTTAAAAAATATGAAAATATGTGCATATTAGAATTTTAACTGTTAGTTAATGTGTTTATTTAATTATGTGGGTGGTTTTGTTAAAGTCGTTTATTGAAAGATATCTTTTGTATCTTACTTATATGATGATAATGGTTACTGCAGTTTTATATTAATATCAATATCTATTTACAAAGTATGATATTATAAGGTATTTCTGTAGATGAGTAATTCTTTTTTTCCATAAATAGATCTTAAAATGCAAAATTTTTTTCTGCAAATTGAAAATGCAAAATAAAAGTCGTTTTCTTTATGATGATTTCCAGTCCTACCAGTGGCTCAGGACATCATTGGGTGGGAGAGGGGGTGTATAGCAAAAATATTTTACATTTTTGTGTGGAGCTAGAGACTCCCAGTACTAATCGAGGAAAAAACAGTTTTATTAGTTCTGAAAATGAACGAAGCTCCAAAAACCTCTACTTCTCGAGAAAATGAAGAATGTTCTAATCATTATTTTGGATTCAGTTTTTCAAAAGGCATACGACGGATAAATAATAAGTCTTATACGGCGAAATCAAATAAACACTGGGATACCCTGTAGGAACTATGTTCTAGTGCTTTAATTTATGTATTTTTAATTTAAAATAAATAAAAATTTTAATTGCCTAGGCTCCATCCACCAATGCGTGATAAGGACCTTTAATATTTTCTTGTAATAATTGTCATTTTTGTTTAAACTAGTCCCAATAGATCGAAAAAACGTTGTATAAAGACAGTACAGAGCCCTCAATAAATTATTTATTTGCAATTTTTTCATTTCAAAACAATAATATTAGCTAATGTCAAGCAATTTTTTTTATTTTGCAGTTCTTTTTAATGTATGAAACTATTTTTACAAATATGATTGCAGCTATAATAAATAAAATTGCTCGCGTCGCTTCGTAGTTTTATACCCTTCTAGAAATTTAGCAATTTATGATTAGAATGTTTAAGAATGTCTCAACGTATTACCACATTGGTGGATTGGATTGAAGAATACTTTCAAAGATAGCCAGCCCATTCATAAGTACGATTTGATCTAATTTTTTATTATCTTGCTCAAGATATTATTGCCTTAAACAAAACATGTTCGGTAGAAATTTTTTATTGCACATTATAAGTAATAAAACTGTATGGACCACCCGGTTTCTATGTCAAATAACACTTACAATAAAGCGCATTCATACGATGTAAGTAATATAAGTATAGGTCTGTTATTTAAAACCTATCTCTATGTTGATAAACAGAATAATGGCATTTTATATCAAATAGTCCTCACTAGATATAGGTATATTAATGCGTGTTCAAGGAATTAAGCCTTAATTCCTTTTACACTGCTTTTTTTCAATGGATATTTTTAGTTTTACACAGTTGACGTATCTGTCAAATAATCAGTTTTCAATTTTTTTTTAAATGTAACAACTATGTCTGACAACTTTGTTTGAAAAATATCCATCAATTGCCTCCTTTACCCTGTTTTATGAAATGTAAAAACAAACAAAATAAATTTTGTTTTAAATATATTTTTATATACTATAGCTCATGTGTTACTCCGATGCATGAACTATATTATTGTCAAGTTTTCTTTTAAATCCATTCAGTTGTTTTTGTGTGAAAGCGTAACAAACAAAAAAACAAACAACCTTTATTGCACATTTATAATATACAGAGATTATTTTTTAAACTAAGTAAATCCGGTTTTTAATAAATACACGAAATTTATTCTTGTTTTATACACCACAATCGATAGAAAAATCTCACTTCACAATCGATAGAAAAATTTAAATATTTTTTTTTACCAATCAAATACACCTATATTTAAGACAACATTTTAATTTCAACCATTCTTAACCAGATTGAGTTTATGGCCAAACTAGCTTAAGCCCATAATGAAGTTTGGCAATCTAGAAAAATTATTGGTGTGTCAATTCGTGTCTCTATCCGCCGATATTAACTAAAATGATTCATATGCGTATCCGTAACCGCTGATGATCACTAGTATGATCTCAATAAACCAACACATCTTGTACTATTTCGAATTAAAATAAAAGAAAAATTTAATATTATGTATTAATGTGACAAAGATAAATAATATTAAAATAATAATCTTCCTCTCTTGATGTTTTTTTTTATATATATATATTTATATATTTTTTTTGTTTAATATAAAACTATTAATTATTTATCAATAATAAATAGTTTCGATATCATATAAACATACGACATTAAAAAGGTTGTAATGTTTGTGTCTGGTTTTCATTAATGATTTCTAATAAATCAATCTATAACGGGCTCGTTCCGTACGGTATGCTTCTCTATGATAACAAGGTAGGTATTTTATGGTCTTCTTTCCGTAAGTTTAAAGGTCATACTTGCATTTTAAATGAATGCCATCCTTTATTAATACTTTTACTATAAGTAATAGTACGTAAAATTAAAAAAAATATGCATATAGGAAACAGTATGCATGATTTAATAATAATTAAGGATGTACGAGCGCCAGGGCAACATTGGATAAAAAGCTTGATTTTTTTTATATGTACTTTGATTAAGTCTAAATCAACCCTGAAAATTTAGGGGGGGGGGCATATTTAACATTGATCTTATGGGAAATTGATAGATGGATGATATATTTCCATAAATTTCACCAAAACTGGTACGTAGAAATTTAAAAAAAAAAAAAAAAAACTATGCAAATTAAAGTTAAAATCTTGATAAATAATTTTTTTAAAAAAACCGTTTTGCCTGATTAGCTAAGGACGTGAGCACGGTAGTGGAGACGCAAATTTAAAAAAAAAACGACGGGTTGCACTCCGGGAGTGCTGGCAGAAGTGAAAACTTGAATATTAACGTTGTGCATTTTTGATATTTTGGAATGGTTAGGGAAAAATTTACCACGAATTGCTTTAATTAGCAATATAAAAGTACTATCATTTATGTGGTAGAATACAATATTTATTTATTGCGCTATCGTTCACAAACATGACAATTTCATGAACGAACATTTTTTACCAATTACAAAAAAAGTGTAGAACGCCGCTAAAGAAATTTCACTTAAAAACAAAAAGAAAACAAAAATTATATTTTTAATAAAAAGGCAACCGCACGACCTTTTTGCTTTCAGTCACTTAATTGGATTGGGGTGTTTAAGTTTCGTGTTTGGGGCGAGAACCGGTGTACTGACTGTGGCATGGTTACGAATTTTCGATCAGGTCACGTGTCCTGACGCGAGTTTAACATTTCTTACCCATTACAAAAAAAGTGTACAATGCCGCTAAAGAAGTTTTCACTTCAAAAATATAAAATCAATTTTGATGGTCAATTATGTTATAACTTGACAATATAAGATTTTTCGATATTTGTAGTAATTTTCAAAACAAAGAAACCGAAAAAAGGAAAATCCCTAATCTTCATGCTTTACTTGATCAAAATATAAATAATATTAAATAGACATTTAAGAATTATTTTCAATTTCAACATTCATCATCAATAAATAAATAAATTATTGTTAATAATATCGTATGTTAATCCACCTTCTTTCTAGCCAGTTACAACACATATATAGTATACACACAAATCTACATATCAGAAACATGTTACAAATAACCATGGACTTTAATCCACATCTTTATACATATATTAATAAAAGATGACATACAAAAACGTTTTAGATATACTAGAAAGACTTTTAAATGTTAAACCAATCAGATTATAGACATAAGTTGATCATCAGCACACCAATCAAAATGGTCAATGAGGACAACTTTATATACTTAATACTTATATATATTATAAATAAATAAATTGTGTATTTTTGCAATACAAAGATACAGATAGTGATGATAATAATACATTATTTATATACCTACATTAGATATTTTATATAAATAAGTAGACTTAACTTTCAATATGAATAAATATGAAAAAACTAGAGTGATACCCACCCGCTTCGCTGGGTTTAAAAATAAAGATTGATAAAGATTGCTCTCGCTTATTCTATAACACTCGAAATAATAGTAAGGATTGATTTACACAGGTTAAATATAGTATATGTATGGTTTTTTATTTTTTTAAATGTATAATAATAATTATTCATTGAGTATATCAGAGAAGATGGTCGTGAAATATTTTATATTGACTATTTTTACAGAAATCTGTAATTTATGGTAATGTCAAATGACTGCTTTTACAGAAATCTGTAATTTATGGTAATGTCAAATGTCAAATTGAATTAAATTTTTTAATTTTTTTAATTTTTTATTTAATATATCTTTATAAATTATAGTTCATGTGTTATTCTGATATATCAACTATATTACTGTACAGTTTCATTAAAACCGATTCGCTAGTTTAAGCGTAAAAGAGTAACAAACAAACAAGCATGCTTACTTTCGTATTTATAATATATAGAGATTTATTGTACAGTTTTGATAAGAAAACAGTTTATAACACGCTTTTATAAGCTTAATACGTATGTTAGTATGTAACGGAATCTTTTAACATGAATTTAACTCTCTCCAAAACGTCGGGTTAACTCGGAATTTGGCATACTTATCAAAGACCGATGACAATACAATAATTAATTAAGTTTATTTGATTATCCTGATCTAGATTTTCAGGATTAACGATTTCCATATCTGAAAATATATACATTTATTTGCGCTCCCACCATATGTACACCCAATCACGTTAAAACCCTCACTTATCCACCCTTTTGTTCACAATTTAATTGGATTTTAATTTTTTTTGGTGGGAACTCATGATGTTTTGTCCGTGATATTCGCTGACGTTGTAACTTTCTATAGGTCCAATCATGATATTAACCTGATTTTTCTACTTTTTGAATCAAAATTACCCCATCCACTTAGTTTCATCAAATTCCAAAACAAAAATTTTTTATGCGATTTTTCTCGATTTTATCAAAGAGGGTACCATTAAAAAAATTTCAAAAAAATCGAGAATTTTTTTTTCTCCTATTTCCATAAAAGTCAATATATAAGGTAATTTTAATCCCAAAAAGTACAAAAATCGGGTGTATTTGACGACTGGTCAAATCGTTTTTGAGATACGGACTAAAATCGCTCCAAATATTGCGATACATACGGGAAACTTAGAGTAAATTTCATCGTTCAAATCTTATTCGTAAAATTTTAGAAAAACAATCCAATGTGTTAAAAATACTTAGTATAAGGTATTTAAATGATTCGTATTCGAACATTTGTGAGAAAATACAAGCCACACGTGTACACCATATTTGGCATACAGACAAGCTTCTAAATAGCTATTTCTAACTTGGTTGCGCTAAATATTTTGTGTCTTCGACGGTACACTTATTGAAAATCAAATAATGGAAATTTTTTCATCATATACTTAAGCCTACGCCTTAATTCGTATTAGATACTTACAATTAAGAAAAACATTATATATATAAGAAAAGATAATAAGTTATTCAAATTAATAGTTTTATTTATTGATTTTTAATAAAAAAAGTATGTATAAAAAAACGAAATAAAATGAAATTTATGGATTTTAAAAATTGTGAAATAATTTATGTATTATGATTACTTATATTTTTAAAAGTTTCGAATCAATTGGTGAACATATTTCAAATAGTTTTTATTGGGTAAATATGCCTAAATTTGACTTTTTTTAAGACCCAAAATTTTTTCATTTTTTTATTATAATTATAAATTTATTTTTTCTAATTGCTTTATTTTTGTGTGTTATTTTAAAACGACGAAACGTATCTAAGAATACTCTCTACCACCACTAAGAATACCATTAAATCTCCTTTTTCCATAAAGCTTCTTCCAAACTGAACCGATTTTGAGGATCACCGCCTAGTTTTTCATTTTTCCTGGTACAGAATCCAAAACCTGAACTTGAAACAAAGCTAAGAACACCCGTTATTAAATTACCTTTTAAAAGAATCAAAAAAATCAAAATTGGTGAATTCCATTCCTGTGTGGAGATATGATACCACACAGTCACACAGATATCTATAGCGGTCGAACATATAACAATCCTTTTTTTGGTTCGGGGGTTAAAAATAGAACAAAATCCAGACAATACAATCTTGATTCCAGAATTATTTCCTGAAATTTCTACGTTGGTAAACGTTCAAACAACTTAGCGAAAGTGTATAATTTTGGGCAACTTTACTCAATTTATATAAAAAAATATTTATAAATAATTATTTAAAAAAATGGTAAAATCATCTCATAAAATAAATAAATGTACATTTTTAAATAATTTTTTTTCAAATAAAATGTCAGATAAATTATAAAAATTTGTTAATGAATAGTATTATTATATATTTTTTAAATTATTTGTAAACCATATATGTAACCTCTGTATACAATTCTATACCAGGATTTTACACTTCCAACGAATCAAAAATAACCGATTCTATATTTATTCTTAGCCTACAGTTACGGACCCTCCAATTTGTTGCTTAATGAAAATCAATATGAAAAACTTATAATTAAAGAATGAATTCTAATTTAGTAAGACTGAAAAATCACTAAATATAATTATGGTATGAGTAACTTAAGATATAAAGAATTTGCTTACTATCTAATACTGAAAATATTGAAAAAATCTATCGATTTTTAGTATTCGAAAAGGCTAAAAAATTTTTTTTTAACAACAATCTTTTATTTAACACAAAAGGACAGCCAACTAATTTAATTGATCCAAAAAGTAAAAATAAAGTTTTCATCTGTTTAAAAAGTTCTGAAATCTTTCAGAAATTGAATTTATCGTTTAAGAAGTGCATTTAGAGCGTCAAGATCGGTAAAATGTTTATCTATACATAGAAGTCGTGTGGCGTCTCCAATAAATTTTTAATCATTAATATTCATATACACGGGATCAAAATCAAACATGTAATTAGTAATTGATTTTTATTTTTTACATATATTTTACAATATATCAATAATATTATATTTTTATTATTGATTTTTAAATATTCAATGTATTTATATTTATTGATTGATATGTAATTTGTAAAATTATTAATCGTTATTCTATTAATAAATATTTTTCATTATTTAAATATGATGTTTTTTTTTAATATTATTTATTGATTTTGAAATAAGTAATGTATATATGAAGTGTTTAGAATTTTTTTATTTTATGTTGATTGGAAAAAATAAATCTATAAACATTTATGTTATTAAACGATTTTAATAGTTTTTTATTACGTAAGCCTGATATTACAAGTGTGACGTTTTTTTGTAAAATTACATTACATTCCCAGAACTTAAGTTTTATTATTAATTCCCCTTTTCACAGATATTTTATAAACTTTTAACACAGACAAAAGAAGTGATGATCTACAAACGGCTGAGCATATTTTCTTGAAACATAGCTAAGAACACTCTCGATCAATTAACCTTTCAATCAAACCAACAAACAAATCATCCGTTTAGTAGCTACAATGCCACAGCAACGAATACAATATAAATAATAGAAAATTTATTATAAAATTATCAATGGTACGACTATTATATATTAACCGATTTTTGACCGAGATTTCTTTCAATTTTTATTTTTTAAGATTATATTATCATAAAGAACAAAAAAATTTATTTTAGTGATTAAGGATGTATGAACATGATAAATTCTCTTATGGAGAAATCTGAAAAAACGACTTTTTTGAAAGTTTTTGATAATTTTCACTTGGAACGAATGAAAACAAATAAGAAAAAAAAACTTTTTAGTTGAAAGTAAGCATATTAGCAATGACATAGAAAAGAAAAAAAATAAGTGTCTCCATCCATGTACGAGCAGGGTAGATTTAGGGTTAAAATTATTTTTATCTTATTTTCAACTTTGATGAATAATTTTGAACTTTAGAACGCTATGTATGTGGAATCAATCTTTGAGCCTCAGATACATTATAGATACGCTGTCTCTATTGAGAAATTTGACACAATTCAAATAATATCTGTAAAATAAAAATAAAAAAGAAATGCGGGTCCTACTTACTTCATCGCTGCTTATTATTATTATTGATTTCTTTCTCAATATATTTTATGATGTGCGATTTGTTTTAATAACATGTATACACACTTATTTACCATAATCGTATAATATGTAGAATGTCGTTTTAATATTATTAGTACCTATAACTTAGTACATGTTTTGATAAAGATTACTATTTGAAGTTAAATTAATAGCTTTCTGGTTAAATGAATTATTTGAGCCCAACGAAAATCCTTATCGCATGTTACGGCAGATAAGACTGAAAAAATTGTATAAAATATTTTTTCCAACACAAAATTTTTTTTAAATTAGTAATTTATCTACAGCTAGATACAAACCCATATCCGGAATCATATACGCTTGCCACGTCCACGTACATACAGATCGTAAAAAAGTTATGTTTTATTTAGTTAATGCCTATAACTTATTCATCGAAGGGTACATCGTTCCTACAGGTGACACTTCATGCCTTTTTAATTTTTTTAATTTACTTTGTTTATGGTAAATCTTTTAATTTTACTGATAGTGACCAAAAAAAATGTCGAGAGAATAAATACAAAATAAAATTTATTGTGAAAATTTTTCTGCAAATTTAAGGGAATAATTTTAGAAGTCAAATATGTGTTTGATTTTTTTAAGAATTTTATTTTATAGCTACTTTTAGATTTTACTTTAAGAACTAATTGTAGTATTCATTTTAAAAAGACATACCTACCTCTGATTTAGTCAACTCAATATGCGAGTACATTACGTTTAGTTTGATTAGGATATTTATTTTGGCATAACATAAAAATTTCATTGCACTTACTTTAAATTATCTTTGTTTTCTTTAACTTCTGATAACTTTCACAACTCAATTTTTTTTAATGATAAAACATAAAATTTTGACAAAAAATACAAATTGATAGAAAAGATTTTTGCATTTTCTCAAAATTCAAGGCCTCCTGAATTGATTGAATTTTTAGTTTCCTAGGTAACCTAGATGTTGGTTTTTGATGTATGTTGCAGTTTTTTAGTTTTATCTTCCAACCAGCAAAGATACATATATCGTGCGATAAGGAACATTCGCACCAAAACTAAAAATATCTTGGAAGAAAATTTATTTTGAGCAATATTTTGTTTATAAGAAATATTTTTATTTATTTACATTAATTCAAGAAAAATTCACTTTTCACAATATTGTTTATGGTGAATAATTGACTGAGTCATTCAAATGTGGATCATTAACTCAATGGGAAGTCTCATACATCGCAATTGGTCTATTTTTTTAATCATCATTTGTTGTCCATGGATTTTCCACGTGCCCATATGGAGGAAAGATTACAAATACCTACCAAGGTTTTATAAAGAAAATAATGAATTTTCAATTTCTGAATTTCGATTTTCGTGGCTAAAAGAAACCTATCTCTTTTCAGGTAGAAAAAAAGTGTGTACTTACACTCAAATAATGAATAATTTTTTAAGTAATGTACATTTATGTTTGAATGTATTTGTGTACACATACACACTATATATATACTACTCTTATGTGTTTTTATGCGACTCATCATGTGGGAGAGGTCAAAAGGTCACTAACAATATATGTACACAAATATATATAGAATTTGTGATATTAGAGGCATTATGGATATGTGGATGAATCTAGTATTTTTTATACGGTTAAAATAACACACACACATACACACAGCCACACAAGCATACATAAAGAAATATCAAATTTTTTATATACAAATTTTGTTTTGGATTCAACTCTATTCAATAACTTTTCTCATCTATAGGATCTTAGATCTTTGGACTGTAATTCCTATGCATTATTTATAGACTACTACAATCGAGATAGAAAACTTTCCAATAAGAAATTTAATTGGTTTCTGGAAACCATCTCGGATAATTATTTGGTTTTTATCACCCATGTCACCCTATTAGCTCCTTGTGATGGGCTGGTGTAGTGCATGGTATATGCATGAAGGAGGTGGACTCAGCCTCTGAAATTGAGGAGCTGATAAATGAAATTATCAGCGGAAAGGTGGTAAAACACATATATGGTATTACAATGGGCTCTATAGCCTAAGTGTGTCCTTCGTGGACAGCCAATATAACCTAACCTAACCTAGAGTCCATAAGTGCTTATAGATCACAAGCCCATGCGGTTGTCTCATGTAAACCCAACAACGTTAATATGTCTTTTAAATTCTATTTAGTTACCCAAATAGTATACACCAAAGACTATAAGATATAGGAGAAGGCACATATTACTGGCAATGTTGACAAAGAGAAGACGAATTTCAACTCCTCTAATGATTGGGCTCAGTCTTAAACGATCTCCACCTGTACAATTTTGTTTAATAAATCTATTAGCAGAGCGTAATTTCGATCAAAGGACTCCTAAAAGGGCTTGAACTCAGCACGCTTCTACTGCCTCACTGTGCTCTGTATAATAATATCGTAATAACATGTACTGATTCTATTGTAAAAATAGGCGTATTTATAAGGCATAAATTTCCAAATGGCATTTGTGCTTGTATATATGACCTTGTCCTTTATCTTATACTCATTGGTACACACTTTTGTGTGCAATAAAGCGGACATTTTTATTTTTTTTTAACAATAATTTATAGGTTAAATATAGATTATAGACTTGGTATCTATGCTTATTTAAAACCTATAGCGAAGCATAGACTTATGAACTTATTTGACTGGCGAAAAACAAAATTAACTCGCCCTTGATCAATTCTAATTTGTTATTTTGTTACGACAGATCTCAATCGTATTTGCATACTCAAGCCATTTCAAAATTTAATCTTTAACTTTGTTGATCGTCTATTATAAATATATATTATATATATTCGATAAGTCTATGATAATTCTATACATGCATTTAGTATGTCTTTAATTTGAAACACAATCGATCGATGATTGTAAAATGTGTGTAAATTAATAGTTATTATCTCGTATTATCTTGAATTATTATGATGTACTGTAGTTCACTATTGATGTGAATTTGTTTGCAAATTATGTCTATAGATACAGGAAGTTGTAATTATGTTCAGTTATAAAAGTGTGCATAGTTTTTTTTTTTTTAATTCTTTTTGAAACACAATTCAATGAATAATTAAAGCGTATTTTTTTCTAATAAATTTATGAATATAATCTTTTTAAAACGATTTACATCGAAATTTAATAAAAGGAAGATGATATTGTACTTGTATAAGTACCAAATAATGTTGTCTGTATTAGAGTAAATCAAGGAAACAAAAAACTATAAAACTTGGAAATTGCGCATACCATTTCCAATTTCTCCGAATCAGTTGCGCTTTAAAAAAATTGGTATTGTATTTTACCGAAAAACTTTCTGTTATATCAAATTTTGCTTTATCTCTAACAGATTGTAAAATAAACAGCAAAACTGTTCAACGCTGTTAAAGACAAACCCGATTTAGTTCTGAGCGTGACTGAGCTTAGTTGACGCGTAATCGCATATTTAAGAACTGAAAGAGTTTTCACCAGAATTGATTGAGCCGTTTTATAAAAGAAATAAAATATTTTTTGTAATTAAACATTTGTATTGTTTGTGTACTTTTTTCCCTTCTGGGAAGTTACTTTTATGGACTACAGTGGTCGCACTCACACGACTTCAGAACCACACCGTCTATGTACTGACAATCTATTTTTTTTTTTTTACAATTTTTGATAAATGACATTACCGTAAAAGAGATGTCAAGTAAAATTAAAATTAAAATCGACCAAAAAATACGGATGATTGAATCATTTGAAACTTCTAAATAGATAAATATTAGAATCTTTTATCTTCGTTGTTTTTATAGTTATTCGAACAATAATTATTATTTGCTGTTTGTTACATGAATGAGAAAACATTAAGAATATTCTCTAGTGGATAACAACTGTGGCCTACTGAAACGTTTAATGAGCGTTTTGAAATAAAACTTTTTCTAATTAATAACAATAACTTTTCATATTAAAGAATCATTCTTAATAAATTTTGGTATGGCGCTTTAACTTTTGTTTCAAAAGCAAAACAAAGTTCTATGGAACCAACGCCGAAGTTCAAAACTATGCAAATTCAATTTTCATCACTGCATATCATACGATAAACAGATAAATGTATTACTTTTCCAACACTGCATCATTTACTTTTACGAAATTTGTAGTTGTTTAGCAAACTTTGTCGTTTTCTAACAAAATTTTCAGGCAGGGATCAATTTATGATGTCCAAATAATATTTACTAAAGCGACAAAAGAACATCCTATGATGAATATGCCGTTTACATAAAATTATTTTGATGTACATACGCATGAGACGTTTCAATTGAAATTCTATACACAAAATCTTATAAAAACATTTAACAACTAAATACCTATAATTGATTAAGCCGCATTTTTTATCGTAGTAATCGATGCGCATCTATTGAAGCTCTTCTCTTCTATACCTAGGTAATAGAAAATGTAAACTTTTTTTTATAAATAAATTTCTAATCATAAAAGAATAATCAAAACTGTTAAATATGTTATTGATTTAAACATGTCAGCCAACAAGCGGTTTACTATTTTATTTTTTGTAGAGTCGGTGGCATTTTGAGGTTGTTAACACATTATTAATATCTTTAAAATGAAAAAATTGTTAATTCTTTGTAATTTCAAGTAAATAATTTTTTGTAGTTATTTTAGAGCTACAGTGCGATTCGTAGAAAACACATCAGATTGAAACAAGTAGATACAATTTTACTATATTATATATCTCAAAAATAGTTTTTTATTTATTTCGTTTATGGTTAGGTTATATTGTCTGTTCAGGAAGGACACACTTAGGCTATAGAACCCATTGTGATACCATATATGTGTTTTACCACCTTTGCGCGTATAATTTCATTTATCAGCTCCTCAATTTCAGAGGCTGAGTGCACCTCCTTCATGCATATACCATGCACTACATCAGCCCGTCACAACTATTAATTAAATTAATTTTGTTGCGACGGCGGGAATCGAACCCGCTATCCTAAGCATACCGCGGATGGAATTGATTACGCCTTAACCAACTGAGCTACTAGGGCGACTATTTCGTTTATATTTTCACAGAAATTCGATGAAAATCGTCAAGTATTGGTTTTTTGATAAAATGAAAAGTAAACATATTTTTGATATTTTTATTCACTAAACGAAATTTATTTAAAAGAAAACTTGCCACAGTATCACTTAATATTTTTTAAGGACTTAAATTCAATTGAATTTTTCAACTGTTCCATTTTCATTTATAAATCCTTCGCCATCTACCATAATTTTATTTAGTAGAATATCTTCTAATTTCATTGTTCCAAAGAAATATGTTTTCGCATTCAATTAAAAGGATTTGAGTTTTTTGAATTTGATACTGAAAAATTCATCTTTCACTTTTTCTCAGAAACCATAAAAAAAATTTTTTAGGTAGAGATAAATTATTCTTTGCAAAGCTTTGTTTTCAAGGCTGCGAAACAAAACTTTCAGAAATTCATATGAAAATAGTTTTTAATCATTAATTTTGAATTTGGATTAATTAATAGGAGAAAAAAGATTTGAAGAGTAACCCCCTTCAATAGAATTCATTACTTGATTTGAAGTGCGCATTTTTACGTAAACACCAATGTATATTATGTAATAGAAAATTAATTTAAAATCATTTATTTGTTTTTAAAACATCAATATATTGATTTTATTGATTTGATATTTATTGATTGATGTTATCAATAATAGAAATGATTAATTATTACAAAATTTTTATATTGTAAATATTATTATTTATGCACTTTGCATGAAAATTAGGTTATAAACGAAGATTAATTCAATTTGAATACTTAATTAATTTGAATATTGATTTGTAAATATAATTTGTATAATGAAATCATATTTAATTTACGATGGCAACTAACAGGTCATACAATATTTTTCTATTTTAAAGTTTGTAATTTTTATAAGTATAATTGTTGACAAAAGAAATTTTGTAAATTCTTAGCAAGTACTAAAAAAAAAAGAAATTTTATCAAACTTAATCATCACTTGACTTAGGCGACATGGGAGGATGATTTGATATTTACAGAAATAATTACGATTGCATTACGATTGCTCATTATTGATTTAAACGTTGCAATTACTTGTGCTTTGATAATTACGAAGCAAATGGCAAGGCTTCCTCTGAATATGGAAGAGATATAATGTCAATTAACAAAACATATAAAAATTATTGAAAGTTCAAAGTGGTTTAGAATTTATTTTGCACTTTTGTTTTAAATGCATTTCTTTAATTGTGTAGTTTTGATACATGCACTTTGATATAAATAAACCAACGCTTAGTTTTTTCCCAAAAGAATGAAAATTCACAAAAACACTTTGACTGTCAGGACATCTTAGTTCAAATTCCGAATGGTAAAATATACCGTTATATTGTTTTAACTTTATCCATACAGTTTTAGTATGAACTGTTTAAATATATCGATATATTCCAATCTCAACATGTGAGGGCATTTAAATTATGCCTCAGATAATGTTAATAATCATAAAGTACTTAAAAATATAGAACTATTTCAACATATTTCTATAATTTAATTTCGTATTATATAAAAAAAAAAACTATCTAATTTGACTTGAGTAGTATATACATAGATATGAATGTAATATTGTTGAAGACTAGAACATTTTGATTTCACGGTTCAAATTAAAAAGTCTTCTTCCTAATTGTTAACGCCTACACTAATATAATATAATATCTATCTTGTATGATGTATCTTTCAATGCGGTCAGATAGTGTAGTATTTATGTATATTGTATTATATGAGTCGGCTTATACTTCAAAATACATGGTCTCATATTACTAATATACCTTTAATAAAAATACATTGATTAACTGTAATACAATGTGAGCTTAGATAAACCTTACAAATTCATTTATTGAGAATGCTGTTTTAAATAATTTTGTCTTCTTAATCCAAGAAAATAATTGAAAACATATCATGGGCGTCTCAGCACTATGTTCTTTCCAATATAACATTTGTATTTTTAATTTAAAATAAATAAAAAACTGTTGGAGTGGATGGATTTCGATCTGACGACCCTCCACATGAATGAAAAAGTTCATCATTTGAAATGTAATTTAACGGAGAGTGTTCTTAGCTATGTTTCAAGTGCAAGCTTAGGGTTACAAACCCAAAAAAACTAAAAAATTGGCGATGATCTTCAAAATCAATTCAGCTTAGAAAAGGAATTACATATAATTTTACAAATAAATAATTACTATGGAAATGAATAGTCAAATAAACGTGGCTCAATTCATTTTGAAAAGTGAAATGGTAAAACAATTAGGTAATTCAAAACAATAATTCAAAAGAACAAAGTCAACTCAAATAATTCAATTTTAATTAAAATATTTCCAAAAATTGGTCCCAAAAAATGATGGCTCTCTAAGTATCCTTTTCATCTCATCTGATGTCCTTGACAATCACTTTGATATTGATTTAAGATGGAATGTTATAAGTTTAAAGTATTTATCTGTCCGTCTATGTGTTTCTCGGTGGCATCGTATCCCCTAAACGGTCAATCCGACTTGATTGAGAACATTTTGTAGCTAAGTTTCCAAAAATGGGTTTAAAAGAATTTAATCGCATTTGTCGGGGGTTTTTTAAATTTTCCAAATTTCACTTGTTCCAAAACAAAAATGAGCTTCCAAGTAATCACAAGTCAGTCCAATAATGACGTTTTAGTTTCCTGCCACGTATGTGTTCTTCTGTAATTGAATATTTACCATTTATCTACGAGGATCAATTCGATATAATAATCTATTAAGGTTAACAAATTCCACTATGTTAAAAGGTTAAAGATAATAAATACTGCCCAAATAAGAGTTTTTTTTTGTGTGTAAAGAAGCTGCAGTAAAAAGTCTGGTCAACATAATGCAAAACTCTTTGTGTGTTTAAGAACAGGAACCAAGTCTTTCAGTAATGCACGTAAATTTATTTTATTTTAGAATACAAGTATGCTACATGCATGAAAATTATTGAATCGACAATTTTATTTGGTATTCTTTAATTTTCACATGATATCATTATTACAACGTTAAGGTAAATTAATTTAGTATTATTAAAGCCAATTTTTTTTCAACATTATCAAAAAAAAGTGTGTATATATTTTTGATAAAGACGTTGCTGGTTCTTATATTCTGTGTGTCTTGATAATATAATTTTTTTTATCTTTTTTATTCGTTAAGAAGAAATTATTATATAGTTTCTATACAGACATATTATATAGATATGTGTTATTTCTTATTTATAGGATCTATAATTAAATTCGTCATAGACAATAATTTTAAACATGTGTTGTTGAATTTTATTATATAGATCCCATTCATAAAATACTTGAGTTAATATTTTTTTTGTTTTGTTTTGTTATCAATATTTAGCATCTTTTTTTAATAATAATTTGGATTTTTTTTTGTTTTGCGGGATTATTTTTTTATTAACATTATAACAAATTGGTATAGCAAATTTATTATTGAAATTGTTTTTACATGATCAAAAGGGTTTTATATTTAATTCGTTGTTTTGTTTTCTTGATTCATTCAGATTTTTTAAAGAGTGTCGAAACTTCCTGTTTGATTAAAGTGCAGAAAAATAACGGGGTTTTAAGAATAATTTTTTGTGAGTTATTGTCTCAATAGGAGAAGCTATTTGAAAAATCAACGGCATTACTTCAGGTTTGGACTAAATATTTATATTTGGAAATGAATATGTATCTACGTAATTTACAACTCATAAATTTTTTTTATATGCTCATTCACTTCCAGACAAAATTTCCATAAGATAAGTGCGAGATTCGTTGTATATTACTCGATTCTTACTAAATATATTTTGTTATTTGGTCTCTGAAATTATATTAAAAAAATTTATTTTTCCAAAAAAAAATTCAATTTCCGATTATTTGAATTAGTTTCTGTTTTTAATAGTATTCCTTAAAAATTAGACCAAGTCTAAAATGAGGTGTGTGCAATTGCACTGTTGACACTTTTTAACGGATTTCAAGTAGTTAAATATATATAATTGTTATTAATAACATATAAACAACTTGAGTTTGAATTGAATAAATAATAAATTAACATTACAGATTAAATACTTTATTTAAATAAAGAATTTATATTACTTATTTACTATTATAATTGTATATGCCTACTATATCTACGAACAGTAATACCAATATATGTATATAAATATAGAGTTTTACATATAGTTGGACTTTAAATGTGTATTTAAAAACAGTACAAATTCTTCAAATTAAATATAAAATATAATAATAAAACATACAATTGTTCCTTGATGCAAATGCAAGGCTATTCAAAAAGATACTATTACATAAATAGGAGATATTTTGTCCAAATCGATGTTACTAGATCAGAGAAAAACATGAGAGAAACATATTTCCAAAAAAGATTTTACCAATGAGATGGTAGAGACGTAATGAACTTTTTTTTACGGCAATGATAAATTTTTCTACTTTAACTTTTGAATACAGATTTTTGAAAAAATGGTAAATTCAAATTTAGATAAATGAACAAGGCTATTATTTCAAGCTTGGAAGAGTACCTTGGAAATTTTTTTGTAAAATAGTAAATAATGGCCCTTTTCTCTTTAAAACTTTTATGTGATAAAGTAATTTTTTCGAAAAATGGATGCAGTAAGATTGACACACACTTTTTTATGAACGCCGTTTTTTGTTAATTGGACCCTGTAGTCCAATCGACGTTTGGAATATTGCAACCTTTCTTTTCTAAAAGCAGAAATTCTTATAAACAATGACTGATTGTCATAAAAATTTGAAAATGTGTCTTACATTTTTGAAATGTTAATCGGCGGATATACTGTTTGGTTTTCTTACGTCAAAATTAAAAATATTAATTAGAATAGAAGCATTAACAAAATCAGACAGCAAAAATGGGGATAAATATTATTTTTTGTTAGGAGTGTTAACTTTATGCAGTATGTGTATATGCAGTATACACAATACATAGGAGAGACTCTAACGCTGGGCTAAGCGAGAACCCCCTAGCACAGTTTATTTTTATATCATTTTAGGTTGGGATAGTTTTGCAGGCAGATTGTAGTGATACAATCTTATTTGTTTATTTTCCCGGGATGAGCGTTTTTCTATTTCTGGAAATTATACTCCACACACTACACAGCCAAGATATTTTTAGTTGAACTAATAATTTTTTTTTCTTGAAGCAAGTATTAGCCAAGGAGAATTAAACATTCTTGTACGAGGAGAAATTTCTTTAGAAAAGATCAATTTCTTCATAATATTTTTCATTTCCATATTTTGTCGTTGCTAAATGTTAGCAATTTAATGTGTTTCAAAATAAGTGAAAATGACTTTAAAAATTAATAAGAATATTTACGTTTAAATAAATATAATATTATGATTATTATAAATATAAAGAGAAATCAGAAATAATCATAAACAATATATTAATTTGTGTCGTCAATTTATTTACATTATAAATAACATTAGTTAATAAGTAAAGTGAATATAAGTATAAAGAAGAAGTAAATGAAATTTTATATTATTTTATTTAGAAAGAATAAAAAAAAAACTATATTATTTTTTATCCTTAAGGGTTTTTGTGGAGTAGAAGCATTTTAAGATTCAGTTATTGATTTTTAGTTATGCTTTAGTTTATAGTGCACAAGTTATCAAATGCAGAGACAACTCTGAAATATAATTTACAAAATATGAGTTATAAAAGATAATTTTTGTAAGACAAAAAGACTGACTTAAAGTGTAAAACACACCAAAATTTTCACATAAACGAATAAATATATTAAACTACTAGCGGACCCGACAGACGTTGTCCTGTACACACGTCTTTTTTTAATGAGCTGAAACAATCTGGACCGCTTTGATGAAAATTATTATTGAAAAGTTATTACTTTGATAAATAAATAACAGCATCGTAAATGAAAACTTTAACTCATTTTAATGAAAGGTGAAAAAGCATTCCAAAATCAAAAACTCCTTACAAATAAAAATTAATTAAAAAAACATCTGAATTCACAAAATTATTTAGCGGCCCAAACAGACGTTGTCCTGTGGAAACGTAACTACAATTCATTAATACCTATACTACGTTTAGTCTGTCTGCTACACTCATCCCGCTAAACCCCAATTTAACTCCCATTTATTGGACCGGCCTGAGCTTCGACCTTTGGCCTGGCCTTCGGCAGTGGAGCTCGCTGCGCTCGCATATGGCTCTAATAAATGCCTATTGACAATAAAAAATACATAGTACACATAGTAAGTTGTAATATAATGTGATATGATTTATATGCGCTCCCACCATTTAATGAGATTTAACTTTTTTGGTGTGGAACCCTTAAAAACAGTTGTAGTGGACCGAATGGTAAATCTAAACCATTCTCCAATCCCCTTGAACTCACACAAAAAATTTCATCGAAATCGGTCCAGCCGTCTAGGAGGAGTTCAGTCACATACACACGCACACAAGAAATATATATATTAAGATTGCTAATTAAATAAACAAAAAGCAATTCTAATAGGTTGTTTTCTATGGGCAAGTTCGTTTAAATTAGCATGAAAAGCTTTCTACCATTCTTCTACCAGACTCTTTGAGTATATACTGGAGATTAAGTGCTATCTTTCACTATAAATAAAACCAATGAATTTTTGCTTTTTGCTTATAAAATCGGCTTACGTATAATAGACAAACTTACAGTTTATCTTTATCAGACATATAATTTGAGTTTATTTGTTGGTCGTAAGAATACGAATGAACTTGTAGTCTCATTTTTCCCTTATTGTGTATTATTAATAGACTATTTAAATATTTCTTCACAGTTTCACATCTTATTATTCTAAATTACTCAATAGATGTACCTACCTGTATTCTATACAATTAAAAATAAATTATAATAAAATTAAATTAAATAAATGCGTTGACAATTTATCATCTACAAAACTGTAAATAAACATTCTTCTTGTTAGCTAGTTTTATGGATTATATTAAATATATGTGAATACCTACTTACCATTAGATAATAGATATTGGTTAAAGTGCAACTGGTAAAGACATATAACATGGGTAATACTCCTTCTTATGAAAAAGATATGCGCACATGCAAATTTTCAACTATGTGCTGAAAATTTCTTAAACTGGGTCATATTTCAATAGATTTTTTCCACCGTATATCATCTGTCTCTCTAATATCTTTCATCCCTCTCGAATATTGATTAAAAATCAGGATTCTGATTATTGCCTCGTCTCTCGCAGATTTATTTTTGTATAGTGTAGATTCTCGAGGTCTCTCGTGGCATTATCATAGTAATTAAATCATAAGCCTTAAAAACTCGATAAAATATATTCGATATTCGATATTTCATTTAAAAACTACTTTCTATTCTCAAGAATCATCTTTTTGAGAAATCTATGAATATTTACCTTTTTCGATTTATTCGCACCGTGCGTGAGTTTTATTGGAGGCGTTTCCATCGTACGCTTCTTTAATTATAGAACTGTATGTATGTATGTATAATTGTATGGATTGCAATTATGACTTGCATTGAAAATTTAATATTATTGTCTCACAAATTTAAATAAATAAATATGATAATTTACATTTGAAAAATAATATTTGTGCAATTTGATTTCTTATTTTCACAATTTTTAATGCATTAAGTTTAATGAATTAGTGTTTTTCAATAATTTTAATTTGATATATTCTATAACATTAATATGTAAAGAATCGCAAATTAGTCATAACAGCCTCCTTTATCGCCAAAATTTTTCACTGAAAGAGTTGGCATCGTTTTAACTGTCTCTACCATGACTACGCACACAACGAATAGGGAATATTAGAACCCATGATTATAAAAAGGTAAAAAAAAAATAAATGACCATAAATCAAATTTCTTCAATCGTAAAATATTTTGTTATATTTTCGTTGTGAGATTGGCTTGCAGATGAATTGAAGTACACTGTCTAAATTATCGGTAGCATCACTTAGTGAATCTTTATCTTATTTTTATAAAAGTAGGATCGATTTCAACAATTATTTGTCACAATTTTATTATAAAATGTAGACATATCCATATTATATGCCTTTAACAATATCCCTATTAGCTTAAAGATATTATCATATCTAGGACATTTGAAGATGATTTCTGTTTAAAAACAGATAAAATATATTATAGATATACATCTACATTAAACACACCCAATATTATTAATATAATAATAATTATATAAATAAAATTTATTTTTAAATATAAAAATGTGTATGTTTGTGTATGAGCACAACAAGTGTATGAGTGTGTAATCGATTTTGCGAAATAATCATTTCTGTGTGAGATTGAAAAATAAAAATAATATACTTATGGTTTATGAATAAATTAGAAAACGTGTATTGATGTAGTCACTTTGTATTAGACCGTGAGCACATAATGCAAAATTTAATATGATTCCTTTTCTCTGACCTATGAAGGATTATTTTTTCTAAGCAATAAAATTCACACAAAAATTAAAACATAAGTGTGTGCCATTTTTCGATACTCCAATTATATATGCGCAAAGATATTCTACGAAATTATGAATTTTTCTCAAAAATTAAAGATTTTTTGAATTTTTTGATCATTTTTAGGCAAATAATTACTGTGATTTTTTCTCTGAACGCTTAGTTTTCGCTATAAAATTCTTGAAAAATTAGAAATGAAAAAATGTGTTTTTTTATCTCTGAGGGAATTCGCTTGGCTAACGCAGCTCCTGCGCTATGAATTATTTTTCTTTAATGTATACAAAAACTCTATTTCAATAAATTAAACATTGGAGCCACGATCAATATCTCATTTTTTATTACCAAACTTACCTTTATCCATCCTCCAAATAACAGACTAAAAAAATCGCAGAAATTCGGCCTCGTTATAGCCTCACGGTCAATTTGTATAATAATATTGTATGGTGTTTATTTGTACATGTTTAATGAAAATATCACTTGTTTGTTTCTTTTTTAATTTTTGTAGGTTTATAATTGACATTTGAAACTTTATAATCCTGTTGAATTTTCTTATTAGTAAAAGTGCCAACACAATTTCAAAACTGGCAAGAAAGAATATTAAGGCAAATGATTTAGGATATCAATGTCTTTCAATTCTTTTTTTAGTTGAATATAATTTCTTTATAATTTGTAAGCCGGAGGAATTAATTAAAACGGTACCTACTTGATGATATACTTTGAAAAATGAAACAGATTTTAGTTCGGAATCATATATGTGAACTTTAAATATAAAAATTTTGTTCCTTTAATGAATTCATCTTCTTATTGACACTAATAAAATTTCATAGAGGCTATATCGCATGATTAGAATTATGTCTATGTACAAATTTCGTCTTTGTTTAAAACATATCGTAGCCCAGTAGATGTATGGTAAAATAAAAACAACATTTAAATCATATTTTCAAAAAATCGATATAATCGATATTTTTTAGGGCAGAATTCCAACAGGATAACAACAGAATCCCACGCACAAAACTATATATTATATTTAAATTAATCTACAGAAATTTTTTTATAGTTTAAAAAATTCAAAAGCAATAGTCAGAACTCACAAACGCACATAAACTAGAGAATGTTCAACTCGGATGACATCAATATTTAAAATTATTTCTCTTTCCTCGGTGGCCGTTATCCTCAAAATACCTCCGAATTTTTAACTATATCATTTTAGCCTAAGCAAATTCTATTTTCAGATTGCTTCTTCGTTATTCGTTATTGACCTACACCAATCATGGATTTAAACAGACCTATCTGGATGGAAAGTATATCGATTTTAATCCAATTTCAATTTTATGCTTTCGTAAATGATTAAATCGGATATAAAAATAAAAATTTATTCTAAAATTGAATTTTTATAATATTTAATGAATAAAATAAAAAATTAAAAACAATCATTGAAAAGTACGATTTTTATGCATTTGAAAATGTTCAATCTGAAAGTTCATTGAAAAACAATAATTAATTTTAATCATAATTTTAATTTACTTTGACAAATTATTTTATAGAATTTTATTAATTATAGATTTAAAATATGTGTTGTGTCAAATTTATAAATTAATTTTAATTTATTAGTTTTTCAAAGATTATTTAAATAATTTCACTAAGGTTATAGTATTTCAAAGTCCCTTCTTTGATTTACAATCGTACTTTAATAAACTAACTTGTTTTATTTAAATTAATTAAAAAAATTTCTACCATAGATAAAAACAAAAACTTAAAAAAAAAAATCAGTATAGTTTCAACGTAAACTAGTAAAGCTTATGTACGTTAAGTATAGCTTCAAAAAACGTATTTATTGTTTTATGGTATCATAAAATTGCAGGATTGAATGAGCTTCTAAAATGAAGCTTACATCAAGACTTAATTTCCATTTTTCAATTTTAAAAAGCATACTTACAAAATTTTTTCATCAATTTTTTAAAGATTAAGCGGAGTTCTCATGACTTTCATTTAATTGATAAATTTACGACGCTCCCACCATATTTTAGTTTCACATTATATATGCAAACATAAAACCATAATTAACTTCTCACTACGGGAATAAGTTATTGAAATGGATACCAAAATTCAAATTTAAATTGTTTTATTCTATATTTAGGTTCAGTGTCTTATTGGACGTTGATGTCTCCCTATTAACTTCCCAGGCAAACCACGAGTGTTATATTGTACACTAATATGTTCGGTCGAACGTAGAAAATTTTTATTCCTTGAATTCTTTGAATAATTCATAGACATTAAGGAAGTATTCGTCCTCTTTGTTGGCACTTCGAGTGGAGAAAAATAAATATTAACTAAATACATCAAGAAAACAATTAATAAAATAGCATACGAGCAAAATTAATTTTACAAAAAGAAATATGCTGAAATAAAATATTTAACACCTACGGTTAAAAACTGACTTAACAAAGTAGTCACCATATGACTTTGATTTAAGTAGCCATCATGTGGATTATTATAAATGACATTAAAATTATACATGCTTCAAGAAAAATATTGTTTATTTTATGAGCTAAGTAGTTGATATTGTGACGCAAACAAGATTACACTTTTTGAAATATGAACTTTATTTCAATGAAAATTAATCTATACGTCACTGTAGCTACAGGCAAGTGAACGCTTACAAAAATTAACAGAACTGTAAGGGTATTTTTCTTAAATTAAGAACTTATTTTCTAGGATATTAGCAAGTGGCGCTGCCATAGAGAAAAATTTCAATCTATTTATACTTAATTTTTTTAAATTTCAGATCTCTTTTAAACTAAATATCAATTTGTTTTAATCTAGTTTGTAGCTGATTAAAACGTCGAACTAGCAAAATCCATTTTGAATTTTGTTCTAAGACATATGAGATTTATAGGATTATAGTTAAAATCCAATGAACTGAATAACGCCTAAATATTCATAGAAGTGAAGGCAAAAACAAAAAAATTCCTATTATTCCTCATTATTTTTTGCTTTTAATTCCCATTATTCCTCATAATTCCATAAACTTACAGCCCCATATCTCGAAACAACTAACGAAAAGTTCAAATGAATACGATTTTTGAAATTTTTCAGTTCAAATTATCTTAGAAACTATAATTTTTATCGAAATTAAAAAGAAAAAGTTTTTCCATTTTTTAATTTAGTCTACTTCTTAAGAAAATTCTAAATATTTTGATAAAAAATTTTTGAATCCCATAATCATAAAAACGAATTTTACTATGGCGAAATTGATGCCATTGGCTAAAATCCACTCCAAGGTGTGGTCTTCCAAGTATTAGACTCAGTGGAGTTTAAAATTCACTAAATACGATTTTTGCTATTTTTGGATCAAAAATATCTGAAAAAATGATTTTTATTGAAATTGAAAATAACTTTTTCAAAGGATTCTTTGGAGCTCCGAGTTATGATTCTGAACATTTTAACTTCACAGATCTTGAAATTAATAGATAAAATGTAAGAACTTTTTATTTGTTTCTATAATTGTTAAGAAGCGCCATTAACTAATGAATTTTCTTGCATAATACTTAGTTTTTAATGAAATATTTAAAGACAATAAAATATATTAATTAACGGAATAATAGTTTTAAGGAACAAAATGTTAATACCTCAGTTTTAATATTTTTTAAGTTATTAAAGTCATCTGTTGGGCGTTTATGGAAGTTTAATTGTCCTTGTTTAGTACCTTCAAGGGTAAAATTCAAGTTTACTTATTTACTATTAAGCATTGTAGGAAGGAATATTTACAAAATTATTTATAAAATATTAAAATGAAATCTATCCAAAATAAATTTATAACAATCCGTACAGCTACAAATCTTAGTACAAATCTAATTTGAATGACAACACGCGGGCAGTTTATTTGAATGAAATCCAAAAGAGATTTTTAAATACAAAATTTGATATAGTCGCTTCCAAAATTTAAAGAAGAAAAGTTTTCACATATTATAATCATTCAGAGTATGCTACAATTAAATTAATCCTAATCTAATTCAATGCGTAGAAATAAATAAAACTTTTCAAATAATTTTTAACTTTGGAATTACCAAATTAAATCGTAATTATTATATCATTGTTAAAATTGCCGCTTTTCATATTCTTTGTCAGTGATAATACTTAATTATTTCGTTCCTTTACTTTTATTATGATCATCAAATTTCACATTAATCGTTCTGTAAAACAAAAATCAAACAACAGATATTCAAAAAAAAATTTATTGAAAAATCAAATTCAACTTCGAGAAGAATAAAGTATGGCTAAGACTTATTTTAAAATAGTCCTGCAATTAAATTTCTTACAGGTTTGCAAAATGTTCAATTCTCGTTGTTACACTTTATTTAAGGAAATTACATTATAATTGAATAAATTATTGATAAAATTGAATAAATTATTATTTTAATATATTTTCTGATTGCTGATTAGATTTGCTATTCTTTATCATTTAATATACAAATTGTTGAAGGAATAAAATTAAAATTGCCAAAATATATTTTTTATTAGTGGACTTTGGCTCAAAAACACTGATAACAAAAACAAACACTGAAAATTTGATAATTAATATTTTCTACTAACGATAAAATTATTAAATTAAACGATAAATTAATAGGCCTAGTTAAAAAATTTATTTCATTGAATGGATAGAGTAATTATCACAAAGTCCAGGTAGTTAATGAAAAAATCTAAAATTATGATTTTGTGGGACCTGAAAGAGCAATAAATTATTTCGAAACGTTATTTCGTAAAATAATTAATTTTATTAATGAATCAAAATCGATCCTATTTCCTAATAAGAAATTATTCAAGACAGAATGACAAAAATCGAATTATATCCTAGAATATAGACACAAATTTACAACAATCGGTATCAGGAAACTAAATAAATTCAAACACCTAATAAAAACTATTCATCTCCTATCAAAATTGAAAAAAAAATTACAATATACTTTTAAAACAATCTACAAATTATGAACTCCATCCTTTTCTCAAATATACAACAATATTCATTAATATGACAGAAATTGAATTTTGCATAAATTATCCCCCTACCCAATATACACATACACACATACATCTCAAACTCTAAGCACACACTGAAAAAACATTGAGGAAAAAAAAGCATAACAACATACATTATAAAATATACCTTTCATTTCACTTTAACTAATTGTACAAGATATTAAATAAATAGAAATAAAATATTTTTAGTAATATGAAAAAGGCGGTACTTGAAGTGTTAAGTCAGGTTGGTGTGTTCAGACAGGTAAAGTAATACTTAATATGTGACTTAAAAACTGTTGTCATCTTACTCCAACCATCAGGTAAATAGTAAAATAAATTCTCGTGTAGTATTATAAACTATCGTTGTTTTTCCCCCCTCTAAATAGTGTGTTAACTATACAATAATATAATCAATACCTCTCTCTTTTACAAAGATCTTTCACAAAGAGTCAAATCTATATGCCGATTAGAAAAGGCTATCATTTACTTCTTACGGTATTCACCGTGTGCAACTAGATTTACAATTTTTTTTTCCATTCCACTGTCGGTATACTGTGTGCGGTATTGGAGTCTGCTTAAGAAGATCTGTACCATCTTTTTATTACCGTTTATTTCAACACTACACGGAAGGACTTTCAATCTGCCTATTAGTGACTCAGTGTGGATTATTGTGATAGTGAATTTTTTTTTTTTTTTTTGGGAAGTGCAATTTTTTTTTTTGGTTGAAAACTTGAAAAGTGATTTATTTGTGTCGCAGTGAAATTATTTCATGATCTTATTTTGATTATAGTAAAATTAACATATAAACGCTAATTATACCATCCGAGAGAAATGTGGTCGATATATTTTTTTGAACTACATCGTGAGGTCTAAGTGTTTAAATCAATATTGATTTAAAAGGAATCTCTTCTCAACCTGCAAATAAAATAAATATTGAATTGACCCAAAAAAATAGTTCTAAATAAACGTTTTTTGTTGGAAGTGTGAAAACGATATTTTTTTTAAAGTGCGTTTTTTTTATTTTGTTGTAAAAAAAGAATTATGTGTTGTAAAAATAACATTGTTGTAACAGTTTGTAAATTTAATACATAGCGGCGCCACCTACCATATTGAAAAAGGTGCTTTTTGATTTTTTTTAAATAGTGACTTTTTGTTAGACTTTGACGTTTTATGTTTGAGAAATTTATTTACGAGAACAAATATTAAGGTAAGTGAAAAAATCAGTTCATAATTTAGTTATTTGCTACTTGCGTCTCTTCTGAGGTTCGGAAAATGTTAATTAATACAGCACAGGAAAGAAATATTCAAATTTAAATTATATGCGAATCAAAATCAGTTGAAATATGGATTCGACGTTGAATTTATTTTAAATTCGAAAAATGGGATAGCGAACTGAAACTGTAATATATATATACTTTTTTCGTCTGCCGGAAGAATAATTTCTCTACTAAAAAACAGCAAATTATTAAAATGAGATTTTTTTTGTCTGCCATACAATTTTGTCATGCTATTTTTAAAGTTAAGCACAATGGTGTTAACGACTGAAATATTAACGAACACAAAAATCCCATCCAATCTTATTCTTCTTCGATAAACCTATCAGTCCATCTATCCGTCAGCAAGAAGGCGTACTTACCAAAAAGAAATATTAAGAATTATGTCCAAGGCTAAAAAGTAATTTTGGCGTTGGGTTCGGTCTCACAGTAGAAAACTTGATGGCTAAAACATATCCTTTTTTTCATTTCAATAATAAAGCCATTAATTATATCATTTGTCAATAAAATTCAGGAAAAAATTGGTTAGTTTTCCCTGTCATTTGTTTTAAAAATTGCGTACTGTGTAACAAAATAATTGAAACTTAAATTAAAAAAAACCTTTTTCAATACAACATATGTAAATAATTTTATAATGTGGCTATGGTTAAATGGGCATTGAATGCAAGAAGGTAAGCATTTTATTTATATATAAATGCTATGGATGACTTGATTTCTTGTTTATCAATTATTCAAAGAGTCGCGTGTCCTTAATGACAGTTGTAACAATGTTAATTACCCATTTGTACGGATAATTAGTTCGGTTAAATATAGACATATGTAGTACGTATTATATGTATTACTTAAGTTACTTTATTGAGTAATATTTTAAAAGTTACTTAAGAAAATTATATTAGCACATCGTAAATGAATGGTTATGAATTGTTTATGAGGAAACTAAGACATGTCTCTGATACATGCAGTAGGTATTTATTTTAAATTATTACTTTTCCTCATGCCATCATAATTTTTGTAAAAATATCCGTATAAAATGTGCAAAAATTACACTGATGTGTACGTTACAGCGATTGTAACAAAAATGTTTAAAATGTGATTTCAGTCAGCTTACGCTGAATAATTACAAAACATTATAAAATTATAATACTTATCCTAAACTTTGACTATGTTACATTGTCTTATAAATAAAATACATCGATATATTATAAATATGTGTGTAGAAATACTCTTATACCAAAAAGCCTTAATACTTCAATAGTCAAACAATGTTGAGCCAGCGCACTATCGAAAATGATGTGATTTAAAAGATATCGTCCGAGGATTTTTGTTTACAAGCTCAAAATTGATGAGTATTGATTTTTCTTATTAATTTTTAACAAGATACGGCACCTCCAAACTAGGAAGTGCCTGCGTTGTCCGATAAAAGGAAAATTACAATTTCACGAAAAACTGTTTTTTACTCGATTTTTAAATTCTTGGCACCATAAAAAAGTTACCTTCGTAGATACAGCGCGACATTTCACTAGCGTGCTTTCGAACTAGTTGTGTAAACTCTAAGTTAGTGAATGTTTATTTATTCATTTGAACCAAGTTCTAATATTATTCGCTGGTTTAAATTTTCCTAAGAACAATTTCTAGCTCAACCAATACTTGTAAAAATGTACGAAGAAATACACGAGGAAATGAACTTAAGGGAAATAAATTTTAGATAATATTGATGCAAACATTACCTACCATCTTTTTCTAAAATCCTAGTTAAAAGAGCCATTTTTCAATATATTATATAGTGCTCAATACTAAAATGTGCAGAATGTTGTAAAATTATAAATAAATGGCTCATCGAAATTTAAAAGCATATATACTGTTTCAACAACACTTGAGGTTGCCAAGAAAAATCATTTTTCCTTTATTTTTAAGCATGACGTATCTTGTTAATGTAAAACCTTGTAAAACTTTGTATAAATTGTTTTAGAAGATCGTTTAATTACAAGCCGATAACTCTTAAGATAAAGCATTTGTTATAAGTCAAAGTAGAAAGAGGTAGAATGAATCTCAATTGGTCTATCTCTCGATGTTTTAGCCTCTTTATAAGATCTGTATACGCATAATGAGGAGAAATATAAAATTTAAAATTGATATCAATGTAAATTACATCAAAAATTTAACCTAATTAAGTGTGATAATTAGATTAAACATTATTATTCAACTTGCCCTTGATTTAATTACACAAAATGTTAAACAGTAAATTAACAATAAACAATTGCACCACTGTGTGTTGTTTGTTGTTGAAGTGTGTGCATATTACCCACCATAACATCAACAATGAATTAATCATTTACAAAGAATTAAAACACCAAAACGTAATAAGAAGAAATAACTAACTTTAAGTATAGTCAATGTAGCCTATAAACACTGACTGCTACACGGCACACGATTTACAAATATTCATAAGAATAATAATATCTTTTTTTTATTCGCATTGTTACACAAGTAATTATTTCTTTTCTGCTTAAAAACTAACAAAAATTTCCCTTATATTGTTTTTCACAACAATAATATTATTTTTATCTTAAGTACAAATTTCATTTCAATGTCGCAGTACAACACAATATAATAATTATTATAAAATAATAAATATAATATAAATAAAAAAAAGTATTTTAAAGTTATTACATCATTTTTAAAATGTTTTAAAGTATATTTTATTTAAGTAAGTTCACTTAAGTGTATAATTGTTGCGTGTGTATGAATTTTAAATCTACAAATTAAAGTATAAATTTATTTAAACATTGTAAATAATATTGTATTATTGTTTGTAATATTAATGATTGTTGCTCTTGTTTTTAAAAGTGATATTTATTATTCAATACAATTCATGTAAATATAAAGGACATCTGTCTTTAATCGTTATTAGATTACACAACTTCACTCTTTGCTCCGATAAAATTTATGTCCATGCTATCAAATACAAAACGCATCAACGTATCATTCGTCAACTTATTTTTCGTCCAATTATTAATTTTAAATGTTAACTGATTCAAATATTGGTTAATTGGACGCCAATCTGAATATCCAACACTTTCGACATTACTCTCCAATTGTTACAATCGGATACATGTAAAAAACTGGCTACATTACTCAAAGGATTATTTTAAGAAACATGATTTAGTATTTATAATTTATTCTTCTTTCAATTAAGGCTATAAGTGCTTTTTTAAAACATGACTAGCACATTGTCTCAACCTTCTTAACGAGAATAATTTTTTACATTTTAAAGAATAGAAAAATTTTGGAAAACCACAAACTTTGGAGGTTGATTTGCGGTTTATACTATCACTGTAAACATGAAACTATATATTAGAAAAAAGAAATTTTTTCAACTGTTTTGCAGGATTAGTATTATTGGAGCGCATGGAAATAATTTAATCAATACACAATTTCATATCATTTACTTTTCCCGGCGCTCCCACCATAATATGATATTCAGTAGGTACGTAGCAAATAAATTAACTCTTGTGGGAGCTTTTCAAACTAATTTTTAGGGCAGAATTTAAAAGCACAAAACTTTCGATACAACTATCAGATGCACATGTTTTTAAAAAATTATCTCGGCAAAACTTTAGGTATATGTTATATTATATATAAATTAACCTTACCGAAAAGACACAAAATACCCTTTTTAATAAATTGCAAGGATTTAAAACTTACTAAGTTAAACACTAATTTTAAAAATTTAATGTTTAGCATAGCCGTCGGAATAATGAATGATTCCATATTTCAGTTTTGCAAGGCAAAGTATAGTCTAACTAACATTATAAACCGCAATTAATGAGAAATAGGACAACCGAAAATTAATCAGTGAAAGAAACCGATAAATGACCAAAATCAATATCATCGATATATCTCCGGAAATAAAAAAAATTTCAAAATCAATGTAAATTTCTACAAAATATTTATCATATTTTAGGTAAATGTGTTAATGACCTTACATTATGTTCAAAATAAAAATCCTTTAAGTGGTTTTTATAATAAATTCTACCTGTTTTTTTTTTTTTTTTTTCAAATAAATCACGTTTTTAAGAAAGAAAAAAGGCTCTTAAAATGAATATCATAAGACACTAAAAACAAACAAACACAGAAACACCTTTTTTAAGGTGATTTAATTTAATACCAAATTTTACTATTAATTCCACGTACAACAAAATGTTAAATTCAAAACACCCTTTTCTTAGTTTAAAAACCACTGTTAAGTGATTCAAGATTATTATCGTTATTTGAAATTCGTGCAACTTATTAATACGGAAATAAAGTTTTAAGTATTGAAATTAATATGATTCTATATCGATAAATTAGTTCAGGTTTTTTAAGCCTTCAAGTTTTAGTTCTTGATGGTAAATAAAGCTATTCTGTTTTATTAAGATTAAAAAAAGCTGTTCGCTTCTGAAAACGCTTTTTTACATATTCATTTTCAAGATTAATCAATTTATTAAATAATGCATATTTTATCGCTTTTCTTTGTGTAGTTTTCAACATATTTCTGATATAAATAAGTGAAACTTATATTTGTGTTATTTCTTGAAAAAAATTAAAAATGTTTTTTTCGACTTCTGACGGTATGTAAGCTTGAAATTAGTAGGTACTATCAATTATAGTGTTTCTGAAGTGAATAACTCTCTTTAATCACTATTTATTAACAATAAGTTCACGTATAATCTGTGGCTAGTGGCTAAAGATTTTTGTTGAAACAAATCGAATAAAATCTTAATAAGATCAATATTTGATATACTTTTAAGTTCAACAATAATTATTCTACATTACAATTTCTTTTCTCCCAGCAAACAGCTTATAAGTATATTTAAAGATATATACAATTTCAGTTTCTAATTAAAATATCTTTATTAAAATATATAATAATCTATTAACAATACAATATATATTAAAAAATAATCACGATTTGAAAAAAAAAAAAATATTGGTTCTCATGCCAACCTACAAAAAACAAAATAACTATAACAATAGTCAATTAATTATCTCATCTGCTATAGTAGGTACTTATAAAGGGTTCATCATTAAGAGTAGTAAAACTTTAAACTTGAATAAAACAATTTTCACATCCGATGTTGAGTAAAGCATGCTTATTTCTTGAACTTTTTTTTTAATCAAAACGAGTGTTCAGTTTAAGATGATTATCGTGTACTAAATGATTTTCATTGGCCAATATAAATCGACTATTCATCATTTGGTAAGAAGCTTAAAATTAACTGGTTCAAATAGTTATTACTAATTAGATAATACGCGAACTTTATTGAAATGTAAGATTTGGTCGTATGCACTCAAAAGTAAGCATAAACTATGACATTGGTGGTATTATTTATACGCGTCTCTGATTCAGAATATATAACACAAATTATTTTTGTTTAAATTTCTATCATTCTTAATGGAAAACCTTTTAAATACCTTTAAAAACGAAAACATATTTCTCGACTCATAATAATAATATTATTATTATTCGTTCATGTATTCACTTAATTTTCGTCCACAATTTATACAAAAAATCGTGCAAATCGCCGCAATATATACGGACTCTCTGTGCAAAAAAGGGAAAAAACCATACACATACATACATAGACATAAGTACTACAATAATTTAAATAAATTCATTTAAACTGAAACATGAATAAAACAAGTTAAGGTATATTACTTACCTTAGTCCAGTAACTTCAGATATGACGTCAAAATCGTTCAGTTTTGTTGGAACGTTTAATGTGGAACTATAAATGGCTGAAAAGTCATTTCGAGATATTGATGTGGCCAATTGGTAAACAAAATAGTTTGGACATTTAAGTTTTGATAAATGGACCATCTGATCAGGCAATCAGGTGGTGTAAATTCGAACCACCTGTTTAAATAGTACCAAGTTGAATTATCGCCAGTTGGCTGGATTTATTTGATTTGAATTTAAATATTTTTATTGGCCTTAAAAAAATGGTCAGTACAAGTATTGCCATCTGTTAGTCGAGATTGTAACTACTGAATTAGTGTCTTCATCTGATTCCGATTTGCACGAATTATTATCGCCAATTGTTGAGCCCAGTTATCAATAAATACAAATATTAGTAATGAACAATTTTCATCGTTACCAAAATAGAATTTCATCAGCTACCGGATTTTAAAAAAAAATTCCAAATTGTAACTTTCTACAGTTTTATTCAAATTAATACTTTCGTGATTCACTTTTCTGAAAAATTACAAAAAAAAATTATAAAAAAGTATTTTTCACTTCCCAACCAAAAAACCTCTATAAATAGTCACAATTACATTCGATAAGTTTAAGAGACTTTCTTTAAATTTTCAACTAAACTGAAAAATTTCTCAGATGAAGCTACTGGACTATTTTATATATTTGAATGTTTCTGTATTTTTAGCGGCGCGATATATTGTGTTAAATTGTTATCCATGATGGTTGCATGCTGATGCATCATATAATACTCTTCATTTCACATATATTTCTGCACGTAATGTATACAATTCATCATTAATATGCGTTTACGAATTATGAGATATTACGAAAAAAAAAATTAATTAGGGTAAAACGGGGGAAGATATCTCGCAAAAAAATACCTTCTAATAATATTTCTGCAAATGCTTCACTGCGTTTTCATTAAAGAATCTATTCGATATAAATTCTTCAATATTTTGATTCCTGATTCTTTGAAAATTTGAAATTTTTAAAAACAAACGATGTTAAAACGTTAAATGTCCATACATTCAATTCTTGTGTAATTAATGCATGTGAGAACTTTCAAACTAATTTTTCGGAAAGAATGTTTTCTAAAACCTTGCACTTAATAACTCGAGATTTCTTCTTTAAGCCGCTTATTGCCTTTTTGATAAAAAAAATGGATACATCTATTACAATTTTTTTCCCATATCAAACGACATGCAGATTAGCATTGACATCTCTATGTGTTTATGGGAATTAAACTACATCTTCCTCTAGTGATAAAAAACTTAAATACGCAAACATCAATAGTTAAACTATCTCACTAAATTATCATTTTATTGATTTGAGCTCTCTGTTAGATTTTTTCAGTTTTCAATTTCTTAGGTTTTTGCATCTTCGAAGTCAGCTTAGTAGACTAGAGAACCAAGTGTAAATATAAAACTGTTTACAATAGGAGACAACAACGGGCAAAAACAGTTGACACCATTTTACAATTTATAAAAGTATCTATTTCCTCTTTTATTAAATATCAAGGCTTTTTTTCTCGATCAGGCTTTCAAAATTTCCATTATATAACTCATGGACAAATATGTCAAACGTTCTTTATTCATAACCTTATGGTTTGTACATTCACCAGTCTATTGTGATAATCCTGAATACAAAATATTATATCTCAAATTTCATATTAGGAGACATCAACGTCCAATAAGACACTAAACCTGCTAAACCACAAACACAAGTATAAAATTAAACAACCCATTACTTTTATTGTTTATTTAGTTATGAAATTCAGACATTTCTTTTTTAATTCAAATAATAACTAAAATCAAAATTATAATAATGATATCAAAGACTACAAATTAATAGTTTTCTATTGTTTATTTTAGAGTTTTTAAATATATGTTACATACAGCATCAAAAACTTAATAATATCATAGTCTAGATATTACAAACAAACAAAAAATTCAGATATTATACTTATTTTATTTTTCATTATTTCAAATCTTATAGAAACAAAATGAATGTATCGTTACAGGGTGTATCAGAATAAGTGAGATGTATATGAGAATAGAAAATACAGAACTATATATTCCTGGAAAAATAAATCTTATCTTGGAAAAATATCGTGAGCAATGAATTTGTCAATTCTCAATGAAATTTCAAATGAAATTTACGCGGATTCATGAAAATTGATTCTGTGTTTTGATATTTTGCGAAGCCAAAAAAATTTTCATATAAATGTGTGCATAAACTTTTCAACTTATTACAATGAGCTGTAATACCAACTAAGGTTATCGTCTAAAATACCGCCGTAGGTATAGCAAACGCCTTTCAGTTTACGTAATAAATAAATTTTTCAATTCAAGCTTATGTCGAAAACTACGTTTGATATTGAAAAGTTTTATTTTACGAAGAGTTCTAACATAATTATTTGTTTCAACTTTTCTTTGATAGGTTCTCTTAAACTAAAGAAAGTAGTAACTATATGTGAAACAAATGAATAATAAAAAGATACCAATGCCTAAATAAGACACAAACCCAATAAAGAGTCTCTAATATAAAGAAAGATTTCAATTATATGTACAAGATGGATGGAATGGATAATAATAAGATACAAAATCTAATAACTAATCTCAACACAGAACTTTTAAAATAATTTCATTCTTATTTAAGAATATTTTTGTCTAATTTTTTTATTCTTATTAAAATAAGAGTTATTCTCAGGAGAAATAAGCCATTGCAATTCAATTTTAGGTTTGGCTATATAGAAAAGCGTAGAAAATGAGGCTAAGTCTGGCTATATCCTTTAAATTACCATGAATATTAAACCGATTCGGCTGAAAATGGTGGCATTGTTCTAAATCTAAAAAAATTTGCTTGTAAAACATTGGTTATATTCTTGGAACAGCTACAGTTGGAACTATTCTTTTTGAATTATAAGGAACAGAAATAGTAATTATTTGTAAAATTTAAAAAAGAACCCGTAAATATTTTCTTTAATTTCCAAAATTTTTATTAAAGGTAAAAAAATTGGTGATATTCTTGGAACAACTACAGTTGGAACTATTCTTTGAATTATAAGGAACAGAAATAATTAATATTTGTAAAATTTAAAGAAGAGCCCGTAAATATTTTCTTTAATTTTCAAAATTTTAAAGTTAAAAAAACCATATTAAGAATTGGTGGAAAACATCGCTCGGCTAATATCAAACCCTTTAATTCGCGGCTGAATTAATATCCTACAAATGAATCATTAAGTCTTTGTTTCATGTCTTATGTTTTCATTCTATTTTAGTATCCCTACTTTGTTACACTCTGTATAGAATATAAAGAAGTGATACTACACTTAGTAATTTTCACAAAATCACGACAATATACCACACAATTAATACATAAAATAATAGTAATAATACTTTATAATCGTTAAAAATGAGTGTATATCTCTCACTCAAATAGTTATTAAAATGAAAGATAAATATATATTTATATATTATTATCTTTGTTTAATATATATACTTAATGATTATATTATAGATGGTATTGTATTATATTTATATATAGCAAAGTTTATTAATATCTATAATATGTGCAGTATAGGTATTATTGAAGTTTATATGTGATTGTATACACATTAAAAATATTATAAATACTGGGTGGTGCATAAAAATATATAAAGTAAAGCGAAGTTACATCAAATTATGTTATTCTTATTATAAAACCACCAGGAAATATTATATTTCAAAATTATCAATCCAAAATAACAAATCAACGAGAAAAAGAGTTGATACTTAATCGACATTCGTATAAACCGCGTAAGCAAAAAGAGAGAGTTTAAATTAAAACTTCTGAACCGCTTTGGGATGTAGAAGCCACTGACAGATAAACCCAAGCGCGCTCTATATCTGGATTTATTTTTGATATTCTTCGTTTTGATGTGAAAGTTATTTGCAGTCAAACGGAAAAATGGAATGATGATTGTGTCTGATTAGCGGGATTCAAAACAATTATGTTCCATTTGAACGACTTCGGGCTTTAAATGACTTGCTTGCCTTATTTGAAAAACCCAAACACATAAAACTTTCTTCGTATATACTTGAAAAAATAACCACTGCGCGAAGGTTTAAAAAAAATAAACTCAAAACTACGATGTTTTCACGTTTAAAATATTCAGAAAATTGAAATCACTTTTTTCGTTTTATTTTAGTTAAGATTTTTTCGAAGGGCTCTAAGCTTGTATTAAAGTCAAATAGGTGACTAAAAGAATACATTTTTTTATTTTTTTATCTCAAATTTTTTGCTTAGTAAGCTTTCTTACCACCTTGTAAGTACATATACAAATATTATATATATGTATATATACACTATTTAAAATACATATAAGTGTTACATGTTCTAAGCGTTTATGAAATGTGTGGGAAAATCGAGAGAGAATGTAGGACTCCGCCCCCGAACTAATAATAATAACAACACACTCAAACGTATATAAAGGAGAAATATATATAACTTCTTAACCTTATGCATACATACATACGTACACACGGCGTAATTCTGAATACGAATAGGTCTAGGGTCGGGTGTCTAGTATTTGACAGCCATTTCAGAACAAGTTGTATGAAAAACTTTTTCGTCTACGAAAATTTTCGTAGCTATTGAGAACGATATTTGAATAAGAATATAATGTAGTTAAAAAAGAAACAAGTGAAATTTACAAAAATTAAAAAACCCCCGATTTATTTTGTAGACAAACGCGATTTATTCGTTGTAAGCTGATTTTTGGAAACTTCGCTATAAAAGGTTCTCTATCAAGTCGGCTCGACCGTTTAGGGGCTACGATACCACTTAGAAACACACGGATGCACAGACAAACACTTTAAACTGATAACACTCCTTCTTGAATCATTATCAATGTGATGGTCAAGGACATCAGATGAGATAAAAAGGTTACTAAGAGAGCTATCATTTTTTGGGACAAATTTTTGAAAATATTTTAATTGAAATTAAAATATTTGAGTTGAGTTTGTTCTTTTGAATTATTGTTTTGAATTACCTAATTATTTAACCATTTCACTTTTCAAAATGAATTGAGCCAGATTGATTTGACCATTCATTTCCACAGTAATTATATATATGGTAAAATTGTAATACATGCCTTTTCCAAACAGAATCTGAATCCCTCTCCGTTTGACTCTCCGTTAAATTACCTTTCAAATGAAACCAAAAAAATTAAAATCGGTTCACCCGTTTAGGCGCTACGATGTCACAGACACACACATGGCGGTCAAACTTATAATACCACTTTTTTTAGTTCGGGAGTCAAAAATCTGTAGTTCAAATAAAATTTTTTCAAGTCACGTTAAAAGAGAAATCTATGGCTTTAAAAATTTATATGGATGAAAAAATTTGTCAAATATGGCCTTAGCAACAAGCCAACCAATTCTCAGACTATCTGAAATGACTGTCAAATCTGACATCTGGCTCTAGACCTTAAAACTAAAATAGTATGTGTATGAAGAATCATCTCTTTAAAAAAAATAAAACTATATAATATTGTTGGATTTATTATTTAAACTGGCCGTAACCGTCCGTATTTATTATACCTGTAATAATATTATGCGCATTGCTTGCGCGACTCTTTTTATTCATGTATTCTTGTTGTTGTTTAACTGTTGTACACGGTATGGTCAATTTGTTCGTAATTATCACGTATTGTTATATTTTAGTATCCATAAATATACAATTGTATACATATATGTAAGTATGTATGATGAACAAACAAAATCTTGCGAAAGTATTCAATACAGAATTGAATCGATATCCTAACATCCAATAATCTGGTATGGAATGGCACACGGTCTATATATATATATATATGTATGTATTGTTAGGTTCTGGACGGCATTGCCTTCTTAATTGTGGTTCTAACAAACTAAATCAATCATATTATTATTATTAAGTAATAATATTTTATTAATGTAAATATCACCTAATTTTAGTGTTGTAAAACAAAAGTATATTTTTGATTATTTAGTTATAGTCAGTAAAATTAATATTTAATATTTTATTTGCATGTCACATTTTGACCTAAAAGTTTTTATATTTAAAGCCTCACTAAATGATCAGAAAATATACAGTAATTAAACGACTTTAACAGACAGGCCTATATGTACACTTGAGACAGTTGGTTCTCATTTACGTCAATGCATACCAGTGAACATTTATAAAATAAATCGAAACAAATAAATAACATAAGAAATATCAATAGAAGAATATCAGTGTTTAATTTGTCTATTTCGAATTAATCCTCAAAAAGTCTTGCCTTATAAAATATTAAGACTAGTGGCGACAGCCTCCTAGTACTCGCAACATTTGGGTCCTTAACAATATAAACGTATAACACATTAACGCTTCCACTTACCTAACCGGTCGAAAAAACTAAGCTGACTAAGCTAAATTTTTTAAGCGGTTAGATAATCAGATTGTATGACTCAACTCTAATCAAATAACAATTTTGTTGCTTTTCAAAAAATCGCCATGAATCAATGTATTTTTTTTTTTTTTTTTGTAATGACAAAAGCTCAAGCAATTTTAGCATATTGTGGGGATATAATTTCGTTTTCAATTTTCTGTATCATTTTATTAAAAATCAGTAGTATCTACTTCAATTTCAAAATAAAATATTTCTCATAAAAAACTTATTAATAATGTAAATTCCTCATTTTTAATAAAAAAAGATATCAATGCTAGATAAGACAGAAAACCCAGTAACTCTTTGTAGTTTTAAATTTAATTATAGTGGTGCCACATGTTAGTGACAGTTAGAACTAATAACTTCCAAGTACGTATTCAAAAGTAATTTTACATCAGCTATGCCAAAAAGTCCAAAAATAGAAATTTACCTATGACAATTTAAATATATATTTTATTTTATTTATATTTTCGCTAATTAACGCATTTTTAGTCCTAAATGATCAATTAATTGCCTAATATCACAAGCAATTAAATCTAAAAATATAATCTATATTTTTTTAATAATGCCTTTAAGCAAAATTTCAAACTAAATTCTTTCTAATTAATCCCAAATAATTTAATCTTGCTTTTCACTACACAAAACAAAAAACAATAAAGCACAATATTTGCAGGCTTGTAACTTTGTTATTCTATACTTTTGGACTCTACAAGAGTAAATAAGGGAACTTGAAGTTGTGTTACTCCCATATAAGCTAAGACTCGAATCCCCTCTAATTTCAGGACGTTTCATATCCATATGATTTTTCGTTCTAATATATTTATTATTCTTTTAGTACACTCTTAAAAAAGATGACATTTGCAAATAACATAAGAATTTCCGTTTAAATTCTTAAATATATTTTTATATGATGTTAAACTAAAAATGATAACTTTTTATAAAATATATCACAAATTTATTTTTAATTTCTTCTTTTAAAATTACAAGATCTTTTTTCTAGAATTAACATAATAGTGTTATTTTAATGTTAAATTCATTTTATTTTTGAGTGTTTCTAAGAATTTTTACCTAAGCAATTATTGATTTACAAGAATTAGATCATATTATAAATGTATTTATTTTTTATATGAAATAAAAATAAACCACAAAAATTAGCTTCACATCCTAGCATTAATTATTTCATAACATGTATTAATGTCACTGTAAGTGATGATCTACAAACATATGTGAGTCACATTAGTTGAACTTTGTTATATCTAATTTACTCTTATATGTGAAATAAATATTGCAGGTAAATTTTGAATACGAAGAAATCTGCTGATACATATGTATAATTATTTTTATATAATCTGGTAGTGAGTAATAATTTTATTATTGCATTTAGTATAAGTTAAAAAAATGACTATATTTTGTCGGTTTACATCATACAAAAATTTGGGAATTCTTCCAATTTCAGATCATAATTTAATTTCAATTATTAATTTTTTGGGTTTATACATTTACTGCATTAAATAAGCAGATACGTTAAACATAAGACGTTAATTTTGCAGTAAAATCAATGAGAAACAGATGAAAACTTTAAACAAGTGCCTGATGTGCAGGATTGCAAATAATAAAATCAGAATTTCAGCCACTAAAAAAATCAAATATAAAATGTCTTTATTTTCCATTCAGTATTTTTGATTCATAAACAGTACCTTTTAGGAACGATTAATTATTTATGTTTAACTATTAATCCAAAACTCGACTTTATACTCAATCAGAGAATTTTAAGAATAACATAATTACTTTTAATTATTTTATTATATCAATAAGAATAATTGTTAAATTGTATCAATATTTAATTATTATTATTAATGATAATAATAATAACAAAATCTAGACGTCCTTGCTATTTAAAAATAATAATTTGACAATTAAACAACTAATATCTCTCATTTATTAAAAAAACAAAGGTAACCTAAAACAACAGCAAAAAAATTTAAAACAAAAGTCATAAATTGAAATACCATTTTTAATAATTTCCTTCAAAAAATTATTATTTGAAAAAAACTAAAATAAAATAATTATATTCTCATATAAGTAAATATATAACTCTAAATAATTTATTATTAATTGACCGAGAGTCCATAATAATATGAAATTATATGACTCTTTTATCTGCTGAATGGAGAATTGATTACGGGTAGTTTAGTATAAAGAAAGTTAAGGGTTTATCCGTGGTTCGTGGGGCGAATTTATGAATTTTTTTTTTATTACTTTTAATCTGAACTACAATATTAAAAAATTATTAAAAGTTCACTACTTGAAAAATGGCAGACAATTTGCAACTGTTATAAGGACTGAAAAATAGTTTTATTTTTTACAAATGCGCTCCATTTTCCGACGCTTGAAAACGTTCTTCCATGTTTTTAAAGTATTTTGTTGCATGCATTTTGTTTAAAAATAGTTAAAATCTGAATTTTTTGTGTTATCAAACTAAATTTTTCAATCCATCAAAAGGCAGTAAAAAAAATAGATGGAAACTTCGCTTCATTATAAGCTCACGGTCTCTAATATATAAATATGATATAAATTAATTAATGTGTTAAAACTTATTAAAAAATCGTTACTTATTTGCGGTTATTATTAATTATTTAACCAAAAAATAATATTAAATGTAATAAAAAAAATATAAAACTTATACTCATATATGTATTTTTAATTTGTTTATTTCTTATTAAAGGTATTTAGGTATTTATGAAATAATTACTAATTATTATTTATTTTTATTTCTAATTTATTTTTGGTGTTATATTAAAAATAACAAGACTGTTTAATAATTATATTATAAACAAGGTGAATATTTTATATCATAAAAATATTTTAATGTATAAAAAAACCAAGATACAGAAACAAAGAGATATGGTACTTAAAGTGATATTTTGTGTATGGACGTGCTAATGGAATATAAAATCCCAATGTTTCCAATAATCAAGACTCTACTGTACTTACAATTATATACCTTTTTATAATTATTTTTCAAAAGTGTTTTAGTTAAATTTAAATACAGAGGCATGACCAAAAAAAATTTTTGAAATTTTACAAATAATCTATTTCCCTATTATCCTTGAAGTTTATCTTTCAAGTATGTTGATTAACAGGCACAAAAATTTAAAGACATTACAAACAAGTATAATTAGATATCCGCGTTAAAAATCGTGTTCCTCCATAGATTTCGGAGATTTTTTTGGTTATAATCGAACAGAAAACCGAAAACAAGTAGACATATCGATCTACATCAATGTAGTCTTTAAGACTTCTAATAATAATAAAATTGGAAAATTTATATAAATCCATTAAAACGATCTGAACAATTTTATAACATTGTAAGACATAATTATCACAAAATGAATAATAATAATCTGATATTTTAATAATTTCAGTGATATTATAATATTTCTGACTTTTTTCAATTAACATACATCTGTCTTTGTTATTTCAAAGGAATTAAAACTCGTTTCATCACACTTACTGCGCTGACTGGTGAGATATTCAACACATCTTATTAGCAAAGTGATAAATCCGGGTTTTTTTATAATACTTTATTTTAATTTATTTTTAATAATGATTTTTGTGGTTTATGATTAGATAGAATTTATTTTATTTATTTATTTATTTATTTTTTTTACTTTTTTTTTTTTTTGTTTAAAAGAAGTAAAAATTAAATTTAATGCAAATCTTTTTTTTTAAAGTTCTCTAATGACATCATCTTCAAATAAGGAAATATTTTATTCTCTTTACTTATTTTATAAATTATTAAAAATAAATGTGCATGTATAAAGGGCATTTTAATATACTTACGTCGCCATTTTGCTGTATTTATACATTTTTTTAATGATTTCCAGAACATTTTAAATTACAAAATTAGGTGTTATTTTTTTTATTATTCTTTAATAGAAATTTTAATAGAAAAAAAAAACAAGCTTGTAAAATTTTTTAATAGATTTGTGATTATTATATTCAATTATTGAATAATTTTTCATATTTCAAATATTTTTTACTTGATTACACAAAAACTATAAATAAAATTCTAATTAAATTCTATGAAAACAAATAAAGTTTTTATCAAAATTATTTTCGGACGTTGAAATTTCGAAACGACTGAATGTGACCTTATTAGGAGAAGAGCTTACTAAAAACACAAGATTCGAAAACAAAAAGATCGAAGAAAGGCGAGATGCAGATCAAACAGGTGGAATTCTTTGTATAAGTTCGTTTCCCCGAGACCTTAACAGACGAAAGAGAATCAATACGTAACCAATTTTTAGTAGCATGAAGCGATACCGCATGCTATCCAGATTTTTTGAAATAAATACGATCTTCCTTTACATTAAAATTAAATAAATTTAAAATATTTAAAAAAATTAAAAATGGAAATAGATAATCGAATGTAATTTAACTTAAACTCATGATGAACAAATTATGCAACCGTGATCGTACATCCTTCTAAAAATTTTTACTGTTCATAAACAAGCAATAAAAGTACATAATTTCTTTATTAAAGATCCACAATTTCAAATCCATACATTATTATAGAATAGGGGGATTGGACACTGGAATTCCAATGCAATTTGGAATGGTTTTATTTAAATTTTATTACATCAATCAGGACTAAATAGTAATAAATTACAGAAATTGCAAAAGTAATAAAGTACTTTTACATGCATATTTTTTTTCAGTCCTGAATTAACAAATAAATAACAAAATTTCGAATAACAAAATGAATAACAAAAAAATTTCGCCCTAATTCATTATAGATAGTGTTGTGGCAGCGCCCATATGCCCTGGCCTATTAATAAATATAGGTTAAAATAACTTATATATTACTTACATTTAATTTTATCGGATTGAGTCATCTATATTAAATATAAATACAGGCTATCTAATTTCATTAAGGTATTGTAATAGACAGGCGATATTATTTGATAAGCTAATAATATTATAGTATCGTGTGTGGTTTCTTTTTAAGTCTTTCGTTTCGAATAGCTAACATGTGCATGAGTGCAAAAGAATATGATTTTTTTCTTTTTGTAATTTTTTTCTATATTATTTATTAAAAATACCACGCCCACATTTAAATCATAAAATTGATGAGAAAAACTTGTACTATTATTAATAATTTATTAAATATTTTATATAAGGTTTAAAATTTTATATTTTATTCAATTTAATCGTTATTTAATTAAATTAAGCAATTAAAAACAATTTTAACTTCTTATTTATTAATAAATAGTGCATCGTCACTATAATGGCGGTTGGATTTCTTTTTTCCAATTATTTTTTCTAATAAAATTATATTAATTTCATTTTTTTATCCCGTATGTAATATGCGGGTTTATCAAAAAGTTTTTTAATAGATTTCGTCCCTTAATTTGCCTACGTCAAATCGCTAAGCTTGTATTAAAAAAGTATAGTCAATATAAAAGAGATTATAAGTCATTTCCGTTTGTAATAGCATTAATAGCAGATTGGCAACTTTAGTTTCAATATTTGCAAGATGCAAATAACAATGTTTAAGCAAAGACTACATGATATGTGTAACGAGCATTTCAGCGATATAGCTATTCATTGTGTGATTCCAACCATAGTGCGAAATCCACTTTTAAAGCATGGAAGCGGTGAGAAAAACCATATACAAATTATAAAAAAAATTTATGTAACTCTCCTACGTCTTCATAATTACACTTCTTGAAAAATTTGCCAGATTTCAAAAATTTAAGACAATTTTGTACCTCACACTTGAATTTTACAATTGCGTTTTCTACTTTATTTTCGTGAAATTCTAATTTTTAAAATAAAATAATTCTAGCAAAACGCGTCTAGTCGATGGTTGATGGTGATTGATTATTATGTTAATTATTACCAGGGTAAGAATCCCATACCATACTAATTTTTTTGCTTGCAACCTACGTTCTCTATCATATATTATTCAAGCTTCAAACGTGAATTTTTCGTAAACAAGTTTCAAAAAAAACGTTCTGGTTTTCGTTACTAGTACACTGCTCTTCTTTCTCGCATGCCAAATATCTGGAATAATTTGCTAAAGAAAATACATGAAGTATAATAGTTTATTTGCAATTAAATTCGTTTAAAGTGTCCGATCAAATTTTATTTTCAGAAATTACTAAAAACCATCATATACAGTTGCAAAACTATGTAATAAACAGCTTTCGTTCTCAATATCTGGTTTTAAACAAAACAAGAGTTTCTTCAATTCATTTTTATGATTTTTTTTATTTGCAATTTTTTTTAACTAGTTGAAATTGCACTGTATCGTAAACTTGATTTAAATTATAAGACGATAAACATCTGCACAGTTCAAAAGGGCACAAACAGTGTGTGTTTGAAATCAAACGAATGAATTATGGAAAAAAAGTAATCACAAAAAAAAATCAATAATTACTCCAACAACGTAAGTTAAAAGAACTTCACAAAATATATAAAATGTGCACAATAAAAATAAAATGATAATAAATACTAAATACCTTATCTCAGCTGTTTCAAAAACAGCAATGTTTTTTTTTTTAAATCAACATAAATATATGAAACAAATGATAGACAAGTGAAATTATGTTTATATCTTCGAAAAAGCAGTTTAATATAGAAGGCTCGTGTAACTTCCATGTGGAGTTGCATCGGTGCTTTGCATCGAGATTACCTGTCAATAACTTAACACAAAATACCTACTGACATTGAGTATATGACCTTAGCAGTTAAACACGCAGTAAAATCATAAATAAATAAATAAATATCTAAACAATACACCAATAAAATTCTAAGGATCAAAAAATTGATCACATTCAGTCAGTAATTAGAAATCTGAATTTAAGCGGTTATTTTCAAGGCCACCACTCAAGAACTTGGCATTCTATGAAAGTTCTTATAGCCGGGAATTCTCTTAGGTCAACCTGGAAACTTTTTATTGTGCCACGACGAAAATTGATACTCGTTGAAAATTGATACAATTTATTTGGGTCATGGTGACTGTCATTCCATTCTTTCGAACACTTGGTTAGCGAATTTTCAGTTTCGAACACTTGGTTAGTGAACTTTTATTCAATCTTCTTATTTGAATATCGTCCTCAACGGATATTCAACATTTTTAATAATTTTTCTGGCGCCCTGAAATAAAAGTCACTATGACAATTTCAAGAGAGGATAAGTTTTTCATAAAATGGATTAGCCATTTGCCGATATTGTTAATCTAAGTTCCTATTTATGTTACTCCATTACGAAAAAGAAAACAACACAAAAAGTATGGATGATAATCGACACCAAATTTGAATTTTCCATATGGTTAGTTAATAAATTAAGGTTAAATAACGCATAGAGGTTAAAAACCATTCATAATATTAACCCAGGACGTCGTATATTTTTATTTGTAATAATATTAAACTTCTCTGATTTTAAGCAGTTGATAAATTTTTATTAACTAGGGTAATACTGTTGGGTATCACATGAACTTATCGAAGATATGGCATCCTTGTGGTTGTTTGTTTTTAATTGACACATGTTTTACAGAATAATAATAATTTTATCATAAATATTCTTGTTACCTCTGTCATCTAATGACGGTGAACTATAAAATTTCATTGGTTATCACTATTTTAGTATCATCGATGTGGTATCAAAATGTCTTCCATAAGAACAAGATTGTATACATAATTTCATCTTGTCTTTCATTCAGTTTCTATACTTTTATATAATTTAAAAATTGATTTTTTTTTCTGTATTTCCTTATCTGTAACATTAATTGAAATAATTTATTGTTTTGAATTCAGAGAAGTTTTGTTCAATTGTTGAATCTTTAATACTTGAATCATTACCTTAAAATAAAGAACGGCTAGTTTTCATAAAACGAGAATCTTAGATAAATAATCAAATATTACGAAAATTTTAGTGTTTTTTGGAATATTTCATTATTCAAAGACTGGATAACTATTTCTAGGGGATTAGAGATAGTTTATTATCTTTTTATATTAATAGGAATCTCTATGAAGATGCGGTATGGTGTTTATGGTATGCACGACAAGAGGGCGAATAACTCAATATCACGCCAACCGATTTCGTTATTTTTTTTTTAGTAACAAATTAGTTAGTGTACTTCACATTCACTAAAAATCACAAAAAAAAAATTTTAACAAAAAGAAATCCGACTTCAAAAGACAAATTTTTCCAAAAAAAATTACTATGCACTAAAAAGTACAAAAATAACGATAATATAATGTAGTTAAAATTATTGTTATTTTTGGAGTCGGTGTCGGCCAAACTAATGTAACAAACTTTTCTATAAGAGTTGTTTTCTTGGCTGACACCGACTCCAAAAATAACAATATTTTTAACTAAATATAGTTATATTATCGTTATTTTTTTACTTTTTAGTGCATATTAATTTGTTTTGGAAAAATTTTTCTTTTGAAGTCGGTTTTCTTTTTATTCACAGATTTTTTAATAATATAAAGACTTTTCCATGTGAAGGTTTTCATGACAACTAAAACTTTACTTGATTAGCGTGTTTTATAAATGACTTTAGATAAGACATTTTCATTAAATTTCATTTGTCACTAAACAAATTTATTTTGTTAGTGTGAGTTCGGTATTTTTGTCTCGAAAAATCAATTTCCTATTATAAAACTTCCGATGTTCATGAAATTTTACCAATCATTTTAAAATGAAATAGAAGTTTTCACAACAAGATTATAGTAAAGAAGCCCTGCAAAGAACAAAGCAAGGTAAAACTTTGTTAAAAACAAGTACCTATGAATTTGTTAGCCTTATTTAGTTCGTCTTTACATAATAATTAAAAAATATTTTAAATTTTGATTAAGAATATTTTAATTGAAAAAATTGGAATATATACGATTTATTTTAGAAGTGAAAGGAGTTTATATTTTAAACCTACAACTAGCTAGGCTCTTACTTACCTACTATCTGCTAAACAAAAATTATTTATTATAATTATTAAATCATATGAAGTAATTAAATTGTTAATTAACACTTTAACCAATTATCATCATTATTACTAACATTTTGATATTACAAATTTAAAAATGATGTTTTTATTATCCAAAACCATTACATTTTAGGTCATACTATATAAAGATTGTATGCACTATTACTGTTGTTTAGATTAAATTCATTTGATTGAAGTGTAAATTGAGTTCAATATGTGTTTTTGTGTAACCGACTTCAAAAACATACCGCACTTCCATTATCTTGACAATTTTCGAACAAAAATTTTTTTGTAAAAAGCCAAAAAATGGCTCCTCTTTTTAGCATTGCATTTTTTTAAAGAGATGTTTTATCATTTAGTTTTTACAGAAGTTTAAAATTGCATTCTTTTACGTCAATGCAGTGACGAAAGTAGCATATGTGCTCACTTAATTCAAAAATTCTAACGATGTTTGGAAATATTTTGGAATTATTACGGCTACGTTTGTAAAAAAATATCACTCTAGTTGTAAGTTAGTTTAAAGTGACTCAATTGATAGTTTTTTCAGTATTTAATAAAATTAGGCAAATATTTCATACGACATTTCAAAAATAAATAAACTTAGGGAAAATTTGGGGACGACCTGCGTAACAAAATGAAAATTTCAGGATCTTAATCTCATTTGAAGATCTCAGATCTTATGCAAATTTCTTTTGTGACACCATTTCCGTGTTTATTTCAGAATCAAATTTCATTTCTTTAGCCGCTTGTAACCTTATACCTATTCTTTTTAAATACTAAGTTTTATCAAATAATTTAGTCAGTAAACATGGCAAAATACACCAAATAGCAACTATTTCGAAAAATGGGAAGTTTTACACAACAGAATTTTTTGATAAGACTCATAATTCCATTCAAGCATGATTGTATTCAACAACACCAATTATTTATTATCAATTGAAGACAATCTGTCAATTGATTTATTTCTAGAAAAAAATAAAAATAAAAAGAAGTATTTTTGAGATTTATTTGAAGTCGGCTCTATAAAAAGAAAAAGTATTTTGATGATATTAAAATCAATTTATATCACATATGAATACCATACATACATACAAGAACAACCAACAATAAACTTCAATCTAATTTAATTACTTTTTTAATTATTTTTAAAAGCTTCCAATATAATGATAATTGATAAGTTCTTAAGTAATAAATAATGTAAATACGTATACATATACATGTTCTTATTTTTATATAATGTACATTATGTTTTGTAATTATACTGAAATGAAATATATTTTTAGAATGTTCCATTTCTGATAAGAATATAGATAATGAGAAAATGACGTTCAAAATTTAAATTAAACTAATTTTTAAATGAACAATAAAACCGTGCCGTACGTATTTAGTTCTTTTTTTGTAATGCATTCCATAGTTTCAAACTTCGAGATTTTACGATCAAAATAACCTTATTAAGAGATTTTAATGCTTAAAAAGACTATATCGATCGATAGAAAAAAGAATTGTATTTGAAACAAGTGAAAACAAACAATTTACTAAGTTAATAAATACATAAAACCATGTATAGACAGTGTTGATTGCTCTGTCACATTACACATACACACATGTCACACATATATAACTGATATTCCCATATAATACATACTATACAATTAACGCATAATTTGCGCTTTCACGGGTAAACAGTGATGTTTACGAAAAAATCTTGCAAACAAAAGTTGTTTATTTTTTTATAAGGAACATTTTCTACATTTAAACTTATGTTCTATCTCTAACGGTTTACAAGATGGTTCCTACGGACTCAAGACCCAATTGACTTATGTTGTTCATTTACGAACTGGGCCTCACTTTTTACGTCCTAAGCACTCATAAAAATTTTAGTTTGATATCTCTTTTCGTTTTTGAGTTATCGTGATGACAGACAGATTGAAATGGACTTATTTCGATTTTCGTCGATCGCCAAATTAGGCAAGATAATTAAAATATTTTCCTAATCAAAACGCAACTCGCATTCTTGACTGAAATTATTCCTTAAAATACCTAGATTAGTAGTTTATGCACAAAACATACATGTTTTCAGTCAGTTGGGAAAAAAATGTTTTATTTTTTAATATTCACATAGAACCAACAGTTATTATAGCGGTATTCAGAGTAAACACTAAAAAAAAAACACAACAAGAAACACGGTAAAATTAAAATTGACAATTGGTTTTCACTTTTCCTTGATAAATTTCTGCATGATCATTTTTAATCTAAAGTAACTTAAATACACAAATGACTTAAGTAACAAAACATATTACCATTGATAAAAGTTAATGTTTTTATTATTACATTTTTTTAAAACTATATTATGGTATGTTTACGTTGTTTTTCCATGTCAGTGGTCCGTGTACCAAATAGACCATGACGTCAGTTTAAATATCGAAGCATTAAACGATATGGTTTAGCGGAAATATGTAGTAAGAAATAATTTTATACAAGTACTTAACTAATATGGTTACTCCAATACATATTGTCTTTAAAATTTTAAATACCCAACAAAAAAATAAAACAAATCGCAGTGGGTATTGACCTAGTGAGCCAGTTCAATAACTTTTCAGTTAAGAAAATTTTTGTGTTCTTTGACCAATTTTGCTAAAATTTGTTATTCCTTTGCTTAGAATTTCTCTCATTTTCTTTATTTGTTATAGAGCCTCAAAACCACAAATCATCAGATGATAGAAAAATCATATCTCGAATTAATTAATTTTTTTAATTAATTAAGCTGAATTGAACATTCAAAAATAAAAATCACGAATCAATCTTAATAAATTTTAATAGGTAATTGATTTTCCATATTTTTTTAAGTATTTCAATTTTACGTATAATAAATCGAGCAATGCCAAATTATATGTTTAAGATTCTATACACTCTGCGTTCTGATGTCCTAATTTGACTGCAAATTTAATGTAATCGATTCCTCATGAACTTCCAACGCCTGGATAAATTTTTTCGAAATTAAATTTTATAATGATATTAAATCCTGGTATAAAATAGCAGAGCATTTTTGTTTCGATTTTTGGAATAAAATCAATTGCTTTACATCAGAAAGCAAAGTAAACTATTTGAATTTTTAACTTCCACATTCTCCGGTAGCTAGATATTTGTTCATCCATTTTGCTACGTTTTTGTATTAAACAAGTACTTTTTTTTTACCATTATTCTAAATTAATTGTTTACGTTACACAATTTGAATTTAATTTGGTTATTAATTAGATTTTTGTTTTGTTTATTTAAAAGAATGCATTTTTTTTTTTGCGAAGTTCTTTTGTTTTGAATTTTTAATTTCACTTTTAAACTGTTTTACTTTTGTCTGTTCTCATACGCACTAAAATTACTTCAAGCATAAAATGCATTTTGAATTGGCAATTATATATGCGGTGTAATCTGGTGCAGTACACTTTACTGAAGGAGCAAATAAAAGACTCAGCCAGTCTTATAAATGACAAAGGCAACCAACACAGATATGGTTTATTCTTCTCGAAAGCTGCATTTACTTGCGGAAATATTTAAATAGCATCGATTTATTTATATAAAAGGACAGAGTATGTCAGAATCGAATTGGAAAAGCCAAAGATTGAATGGAAACAGGAAGACTTCTATATCGTAAAAAAAGAAAGGAGCTGATGCATTTAAAAGACTGAAAATTTAAAAGACTTAGCTGTACAGACCATTAATTTTTTTGTGCTTGGAAAAGCACATGTTAAATACCTACGGTTAAAATTCATTCTCACATATGTTTTATATTAGTTATTGCTGATGGCTTAAGCAATAACATTCAATTATTATGATTATATTTATGAATATTACATGATGTTAATTTATTAAATTAATAAAAAGTGTTAAAATGACATTTTGAAATTTTCTCTCTTTTAAAGTGTATAAAAAGAAGATATAGAAAGATATTAAAAATCAATATTAAAGATAAACAAATAAATATACTACATTTTACAATCATAATAATTGTAGTATTACTTACTTCATTTACACTCTAATAATAGGGTAATGTGTAGTACCTTGGGCTTGATATACTTTGATATTTTCTTAATAGCTCACTTTATATTTTCTCAACAGGTACTGATAATATGAAGACAAAGTTTACATAAGAAAAGGCAAGTAAGGAAATGAATGATTATATCTATTTGAATTTAAAAAATTTTGCTTTAAAAATTATCCTATTTATAAGTACTTTGTGTATTGAATCAGATTTTAAATAAATCGCTGCTTATTGATGCGTATTTTCTAATTCTAATTTTGGTTTGAAATTTGAAACTTTGGTTTGAAATTTGAATAAATATTGAGAAGGTAAAGTTTGAAAGTGTAAGGGGTTCTTGAAGACTTTCAATATTTCAATCACATACACTGTAATATTCTGTATCCCAGAATGGACTGTGTCTAACGCTTACTGGTGAAGTTTGCAGCACAATCGATGGTAATAATTCTTAGTATTTTAGAGTTATATATACATTTTTTAAAACATACATAGTTTTAGACTCTAATAATTTTTTAAACAGAAGCTTCCGTTGTCATATTTTAAACAAGTGAAATTTACAAAATTTTAAAAAGCAGCGACAAATTTTTCGGGTACGGAACCCTTCACTCGCATATGAAACGTATCTAAGAACACTCTCTATTAAATTGCCTTTTCCGTAAAGTAATTTCCAAATTGAGCCGATTTGGAATATCATCGCCAATTTTTAGTTTTATCGAAATTGCTATTTTATTGAAATAGCTAAGAACACTCTCCATTAAATTATCTGTCAAACAAAACCAAAAAAATTGAAATCCGTTCATCCGTTTAGGCGCTACGATGTCACAGACGGACAGACACAGAGACTCACAGAGAGACACACACATATAGGGGTGTGTGTGTGTGTTTTTTAGTTTGGGAGTTTAAAAATTACTTTAAAACACAGAAATGTATATTTTGATTCCTGGTACTACACTCTTCCTTAATAAGTAAGTTAGTTGTATGTAAGTGTAGTAACACCGTACGTACTAAGTAAGATATACTAAGTAAGTACCTAATCTACACAGATCTAAGGAGGTCAAGACAATATGCAGATATACAATAATGTAAAACAAAAGAAAATCAATAAACAACCATAAATAATATTGGTAACCAGTTATAAATATATGCATAAACACATATTTAATGTGTGTAAAAAGGCTCTTAACCTTTTTGTTAATATTCATAATTTTTTTTAAAATACACCTTAGCAAATTTAGGAGGAGACAATGACGAAGTTAAATATTTTTAATTTGTGTTAAAAAAAATAATTTATAGTATCAAAATGTTCTTACTTATAGTTTTTATAAAAAATCTATGTTAATGGAACTATGAGAGTTAACATTTCACGACCTCTTGATATATCCGTATCCCGGTGACATAAATTCATTTCAGGAAGAAAAAATGTTTTTCTGATTTGCTTGTAGGTTATTTCATTGATAATTTTTCGATTTAAGTTGTGAAAGTTGATAGAGATTTGATTTTTTGGGCACTTTTATACGTTGGGTTCTTTTTAAGCTCTTTTATTCGTTGCATAGCACATAAGAAGGCTGCAACACAGTTAGAATAAGAATTAAATGTGGAAGGCCGAACAAGATATTTTTAGTCTGCATTGGTAGCAAAAAAAAAAGTGTAATTTGTTTAATTATTTGAAATGTACAAAGTCTTTTCTTTTTAACGAGATATTAAATCGAACGAGTCAATCCTAGAGAATGCTCAATATCAAAACTCTAGCATAAAATGTCAATAGAACCAATATGAAGAAATGCTTTAACAAGAATTACTAATTTTACATTAAAAGACTTGTTAATTAACACTCAGCGTTAATTCGTATTGAAGAAGATGTTTTTTAGAAAAAAAAGTCATATTATTCAAATTTTAAACAAACCGATTAACATTTTTTGCAATTTAACCCAATCTACAACAGTTTCTATACAATTGAAGACGAAACAACTTAAAAACGAATGCAAAAACAATTTATGCAAAAATATTATTTAACAAAAAAAAGAATTATAAGAAAATAAACATTAACATTTAACGTCCATCGATTAGAAGTGTTTATTTATTCAAATTAACAGTAATAATATAATAATTTATTTAATATTTAATAAAACAGGATGATTTAAATATTATTAGCATTCTGACAGAAAGTATTTGATTTACACTTCGAAAATTGAAATCATAATATTAAACAAATAACGTGTTGTGTGTGTGCCAGGGTGAATCTTTTCTACAACTTCTTACACAAGAAGTTTTGATTACGCTCTCAACATAAACACTATCAAATAACATGGTTTGGCATTCAAAAAAACGTGGTGCCTGCTAACCATAACCTTGGAAATTGCAATTCAATTTATTATGCAATTTATTATTCGTTCATTTCTCTTCTAGAATTAAAAGAAGAACGCGGATTTCCATAAATTAGAAGCTTGCGGGCGTAATCAAAACTGAAAGTGATGGTCAAGGAAGTTAGATGAAATGAAAAGGACTGAGAGCTATCATTTTTTGGGAGAAATTTTTGGAAATATTTTAATTGAAATTGCAATATTTGAGTTGACTTGGTTCTTTTGAATTATTGTTTTAAATTACCAAATTATTTTACACACACATAGCGGTCAAACTTCTAACACCTCTTTTTTTAGTTGGGAGGTTAATAAAAAAAAGACAGGTTTCCACTGTGGTGCAATCAATTTTTCTGCTACCGTTCAGGCCATAATCAGTACGTTATTGGTATTACCCCTAAAGGCCAAATCCAACACGGTTATTATTATAAATTTACGTTGATGATATTTGATAAATGAATGTTTAATGAAATGAAAATATAAAGAAAAATAATAATAACACCTGTCTATTTACACAATTTTTCTTTTTTTGTGTTATTAAACACAAAATGTGTTATTTTTTTATTTTAATATGGCACTGGTAAATAACTTACTTGTCTTCTTATTTTTATTAAAATAATTATACATACGGATAAATAAATCAGGAAAATAAAAGATTGAAAGTGTTTAACACTGTTTGCACATATGTGTTTAAATGCATCTTGAAGTAAAAAAAAAATTAAGGTTATTCGATTCACAAATTATTTATTATATAGATAAATTTGATTTAATATTAATAAATTGGCAGTACATAATCGGTGTGTTACTGAAGTCGTGTGAGTGCGACCCTGTAGTCTACACGACTAACTTCCCAGAAGAGGAAAAAACATTAAAAAAAGGTCTTGTTTGCCTTCATAGATTATCTTCGAACATGTACTGCAGTTTATGCTGGAACGATCATTAACTCCATAGATAAATGTTGTGTTTTGATTCGGATATTGCGGCCTTGAAACCGCGGAAATATTTAAAACTTGAGATTTTCCAAATCGGCCCCATTACATTCATTTCCTCTGGGAAGTTAAAAAGATGAAAATAATAATTCTAAAGCCAGATATTGTATTTCATCGCCATCTCTGAATGGTTGCAAATTTGAGAGACTGTTTTCTAAATGAAGATCATACCAACGTTTTCTTATACAATACCCGGAAAGACTACAAATTGGTGATGATGTTCCAGATCGGCTCAGTTTGGAAAAGGTTTTAAGGAAAAAGGCAATTTAAGTGAGAGTGTTCTTAGATATGTTTCAAATGCGGGTTTGGGTTCCGTAGCCGAAAAATTTGTCGGCATTTTTTTAAATTTTGTAAATTTCACCTGTGATAATATTATCGAAGTGTTATATTTACGATTTAAAACCCAGTGACTGACATTATATTCGATTTAAATCAAAATAATTTATTCCAATATAAAATTTATGATAATAATTGAATTATTATTATTATTTATAATTTTTCTCAATTGTTTTAAAAGAATATTGTCACATATTTATATTTAATTTGTAAATCAAATGACAGATACATTTAACTGTACATATATATGTTAAAATGTACTTATACCATTATGTTACAATTTATTTCACAATTGACATATGTAAATATTAAAAAACGTAATATTTATAAAATAATAAAAATGTATTGAAATGAATAATAATAATATTATATATAGGTATGTTGTTGTATTGAATGTTGAAACATATATAGAGAAACAATAATACATATTATAACGTTTATTTTTATATATAATCGTTGGTGCGTTTGCTTATAATGGTGTAACAACGGAAAAACTGAATCTATTGAAGTCAAATTCACAGAATAGTGTTTGCTTTGTCAAGACCGTGGATTTATCTGGAGGGTGTCAATAGTCATACCGGAAGCGAGGCTGATGTTCGAATCTAATTTGAAGATCTCCTGTTTTAATCATTTTGTTTTTTATCCCCTCTTTTATCTTCTTTAATCAGAGTATAAACCTAAGTGTCTATTCGTTGTGTGCGTAGTCATGGCAGGGACAATAAAATCGATGCCAACACTTCCAGTGAAAATTTTGGCGATAAAGGAGGCTGTTATGACTAATTTGCAATTCTTTACATGTTAATCTTATTGAAAATGTCAAATTAAAATTATTGAAAACACTAATTAATTAAACTTAATGCATTAAAAATTGTGAAAATAAGAAATCCAATTGGACAAATATTATTTTTCAAATGTAAATTTTCATTATTATTTATTTAAATTAATGAGACAATAATATTAAATTTTCAATGTAAATCATAAATGCAATCTATACAATTATATATGCATCCATACAATTCTCTAATTAAAGTAGTGTATCGTTACCATGGAAACGCCTCCAATAAAACTCATGCACGATGCGAATTGAAGTGAAATTCACACAATATTGTTTGTTTTGTCAAAGCTATGGGTTTTTCTGGAGGGTGTCAAAATCCGAGACCGAAATAAAATTGCGAAGAAAGCTTGAGACCAACGATCGTAGTCATACCTAAAGCGAGGCTAATACCCGAAGCCAATCTGAAGATCTCTTGTTTTAATCATTTTCGCTTTTCTTCCCTTTTTTATTTTCGTTAATCAGAGTAGAAACTTAAGTACTTTACAATATTCCGAAACACTGAAATCAAGTCAAACGCATTGGTTTCTAAGGAACAAAAATGGAGTCAATAAAAAGTTAGAATAAAAGTTAGATAACGCCTAGAATACAAGAATGAATACTGTTGTTATTTATTTGTTTGGTTGATATTGTCAAACAAAGCAGACGGGTAATGGGAAGCGTACTTATAGATTTGTATATGTATGCAGTTCAATAAATTATATATGATATTTATATTATTAATATATAGAGAATTCTATTTATATTTTATTTACGTACCTATATAAATAAAGTTATAACAATAACCAGAAATTTAACAAAATATTTTCAAAAATAAAAAGCTAAAGGCGAAATAAATGTACCTACACAATCTTAAAAAAATTCCATAGCGCTGTGTTAGCTAAGTGATCGAAAAAATAACAGATTTTTCTTAAAATCGAATATTATTGCCTTCTTAGTTATTCTAGAATTTTTATTTTATTTTTATTTCGAAAACTAAGCGCCTAGAGAAAAAAATCTTAAAAATACTTTTTTACTTAAAACTGATTAAAAAAAAAACCTTTTTATTTCGAATTCCAAATTTTGTGCTTTACATATCCCCTATTGTAAATAAAAATACAATTTCGCTGGTATATTTAAAAAAAAAATCCATTGATGAAGATCAATTCCAACCTGAAGACCTTCCACATAACCACGGCCTCATTAAGAATATTATTAATATTTCATATCGGACTCTTTTTTTGTCCTGTTCCCACTCGCGTAACGCGCGGTAAGGAACATAGCTCCAGAAACTCTGATTACAATCGTAGCAAGATGTTTGGTTGAAAACCAATGAATTATTTCCAATTTCTGTATACTGTTGTCTCTATTGAAAAATATTAAAAACAGATGACTAATATTTTATACAGGTAAATGATCTGGTATTTGTAAAGTGGGTTTTCCTTTTGTAACATTAGGAAGCCGCATAATGATAAATTAAATCACATGTAAACAGGCCTCTAGATTACCCTGACAATATTTATATATCCAGATAATAAATTAGATTGTCTATTTAAACTTCAAGAAAATATCTCTCACGTTCTTTCAAATTTTTTGTCATTTGTCATTCATACGTAAATAGTGCAACAATGACTTAAGAATTTTTTGCTGTGGGTATAATAATTTTATAATATATTCAATGAGCGTAAATTTTAAAAACATTATAAAATTTTAAACGTGAATATTAGAAGATCATTGGAATAACAGGAATTCTAAACTTAATAGGGTATTATCGTTAGTCAAAAATAAATTATGAAATTTGAAAAAAGTTAAAATTTATGTAAAAATATACTTAAATATTCTGATTTCGAGTCATAAAAGCACTTTTTTCTTTTAAAATATTAAAATTAAAAATCGAAATTTTTAAACTGTATACCACGTGACCTAAAACGCGGGCAAGCCTTGCTGTGATGTCACATCGGTATGAGCCATAGACCATCAATTAGTTCAGTGTAGACAGCTGGGTATAATATATCCATAGATAATAAGTATTGATATTTATTATAATCATATATCTATGAATATATCTGTCAAACTTATCTGTGTTATTTCATGTAATGATACCGATATTACGTCATCAAATTGGATGCCCGCGTTTTTGACAGTTTAAAAAAGGTTTAAAATTTAATTTAAGTTTTTGGAAATAAATTTTTGGTTGCTTTTTATTAGCAAAATCAACATTTTGAAGTACTTTTTCAAATATAGTAGAAAACCCTATTCCAACTAATGGATAAAATGTCAGGTTTTTCTAATCTCGGGATTAAAATATTGGGCATTTTTTCACGGAATTTTATTTCTAATGTTTAACCATAAAAATTTGAAAAATCAAGAAACCTTTTCTATTTTATTTCATAACTTTATTTTATAGGAAATTTCACTCCAAATAAATTAACCTTTTTTTTTCAAAATGCAATCTATTGTAAAGATTACCTTGGTTGTTCTGATAATTTAAATATTTAATTCAATGTCACTTGATATAATAATCTCCATAATCTTAATATTTCATCAAAAACAAGATCTTTAAAAATTATATTCTCTAAATTCAGGAGTCATAAAACATAGTTATTTTCAAACTTTATTAAAAATCTATGCTGAACGACAGAAAAAATAAGTTAAATCAAGAAAAGTTTCTTCTTAAAAATACAATTTTAGATTTCAATCATTTTATCTTCTTCATCCAAGACAAATATTTTTAATAAATAAATTAAATAATAAATTAATTCATTCAATTATTTACGTTGGCTAATAAATAACATGACACCCCGTCTCAAGTAAAAATTCGAGTAGAAACTTTGAAATATATTCATTATTACTTAATAAATAGGTACATTTGGTACAAAGCTTAATTTATTACCTGGTTTGTTGCTGTATTTATCAAATTTATCTAAAAAATAATTACCTACACCATCTTTTTTTATTTTTATTTTATGCATAATTTAACTGTGTCTTTAAATATCTTACGCTCGAGTTATACAAATATATTTTCCATACCTTATTAAATACTATTTATTCCCTGGAGTGTCTTTCATAAAGCATATAAATAAAATTTTTTTTAATTGTAGCAGATTTCAGAGTTAAAGTTTAAATTTTGCAACACACTGTAAATATATTTATCTACAAATTTTCACATGAAGTTTGGTAGATAACAATTAATTCTCCAAAAAACAAACAAATTCACCTAAAAAATTACTCAAGTAAGTTTCCTAAATATATAAATTTTTACATACACAACAAAACCATAATAAATTAAGATAAATTAAAGTAATTAAAAACCACAGAAGTAAAATAAAATATTATAAATAAAATAAAAAAAAAAAACATATTATCACTCTCATAATTATTTCCTTTACATAAAAAAAAAAATACAATTAAAAAATCCTTGATATTCTAACACAGTTAATTGTATTATTAAATGGCCTAAATTAAATATTTTTTAATAAGAATAAAACAACAACTTATAACATTTATTAATAATTAAATTTAATTGAAATTCGAATGAAAAAAAACCTTGCCATATCTTACAAACTAAACACATTTTTGTTTGTACTGTAACAACAAATAAATATATCCTTTAAAGAAAAAATTTAAACAATAAATTTAATAAAAAACAATTAAGAAAAAATAATAATAATAAATTAACGAACGCAGTTGATCTAAATTTAATTTAAAATAAAATAAGAATAATTTTTTTTATATTTTAAATTCAAGTTTAAATTTAATTAATTGACTGAGTGGGTATATACTAAAGTTTTATAATACTGAAAGATATCGAAAATGAAACATTATATTGTAGTTTTTATATTTTAGGGATTATTTAAAAAAATGTTATTATAATAATTTCAAAAATTCCAACTAATAAAATAGTCGCAGTTTCCTGTGCCTGTGAGATAAGAACTACTTTTCCCACTGATTTTGCGTGGATTAAAAAGTTTATTACCATACGCATTTTCCACCAATCGAGATAACTGTCCAATCAAATTACTATCAAAATCAACAGTAACAATAGTACCTAACTTTTTTATTGTTATAGTCTTCTCAATAACTCATGACAAACTTTAAATTATCATTATTACCGTTTATTTTCTTATTTTAGAGGCGTAGATAAAGTTTTGTACGATATATGTGTTAAACTCATAATACGTACGTTAATAATGCTCATATCGCACTTGTATCGTAAATAACTATAATAATATCATTTCCATAGCCTTTAAATATCCCAAAGCTTTTCTAATTTAAGTTTTCCCATTTTTTGTATGTTTCAGTGTATTTTTAATATATTTTAAAATACGTATTTATTTAAATAAAGAGAAAAAACATAATTAATGCATAAAAATGTAGATATATATTAATTAGATCTCGTTTGTGATTTTAAATTAATGATAATAAGAAGTTTTCAGTTCTATTATTTTTATGGATGATGTATTTTTAGACAAGGCTACTCTTATTTCCTCGAAAACTGTTCAATATATGTATTTTATCGATGAAACTAAATTTAAAAAATGTTATTTTAAATATTTTAATATATTTTTATTTGTTTTAGATGAATCAACAATGCAAAGTTTGTGGTGAACCAGCTGCAGGGTTTCATTTTGGAGCATTTACCTGTGAAGGATGTAAAGTAAGTATCATAACATATTATTAATAAAGACGTATATTAGCAGTAACGCCCGAAGGAATGAATTACGTTTCTCAGGGATAAATTCATCAAATGTACTATTTGCAAAGGATAGATGACATCACATTTGCTTACGAATACTTGATTTACTTGAAAATTTGCTAACTTATCTTATTCAAAATAAGTAACTTGACATAAAATTGTATTCAAATATACTCCAGAAGTCGAGTAGTCGAGTTTTCATAACATTATACTTAAAGTAGAATAGGAATTACAGATCTCTTTTTCTGTGTTAATTTTAACAGAACCAAAAAAATAAAATTAATATAATCTTATAAAAATTAACTTTCTTAATTTATTACCAGAAAAACCACAACTATTATGATTTAAATTAACCAAAATTTTCTTAAAAAATAAAATAAATTGTAATCTTGTTACAATTTAATAGCTTAACGTTATGTAATTAACAAGATAGAAGACCAGTTGAAAAATCAACGGTTCAAAAATCTAATCAAAATTTTTCTCTTATTTGAAGATCTTTCATCATATTCAACAACTTATTCGAATTTTTTTTCTGAAATATCAATTGTTCTTTAAATATGAATTTATTCTAAAAACAAATACTTTTTGCACTCCTCTACTCTAATCCAAATATTACACTTGTCTACCAAGGACTTTGCTAAAGCTGATAGAGATTCATTGTAGTCATCTCCAGTGGTGGATTTACACTAGGGGCAATCGGGGCTAGTGCCCAGGGCGGCAAATTTTCTAGGGCGGCAAAATTTGGAAAGTGAGAAAACATTTTCTATACAATATATAATTAACTAATTCTTTTAAATAAACATTTTATCTTTCAAGAAATATAATTTATGCACTATGTATCAAATTAAAATTTTGTATATTATAATATAGGAAATTTAAGTGAAAACTATTAAAATAGTTTAATTAATTTATTTCCAATAAGATATCAAAACTATTATAATAAAATTTCAGTCATAGGGCGGCATTTTCTTCAATGTCCCAGGGCGGCAGAATTTTAAATCCGGCCCTGGTCATCTCGAAAAAGTTGTAGAATAAGTTTAAACAATGAAAGTAATCATTGTTATCATTTAATTAAACTCTATCGAATCAAAAATTAAACATCTGTGTAGCAAAATAAAAGTGCAATTGTACCTATGAAGTTATTAACTTCCCAGTACAGGAAGTGAATTTATTATAACCGGTCCGGTTTTTGAAATTAAAATTTTCAACATATCACTACGTTTCATGGTCAGGACAAGGCATTAACATCAATTTGGAGAAGAAGAATGTATGTGTATATATACGTACGTTCATGTTCATTTTTTTCCTTAAAAAATGGTATTGACTTCGTTGAGCTCATGATCAAAGCGTATTCGTTCTGTTATTATTCGTGTAAACATCAAGCGTCACACAAGACCCATTCCACGACTGATTTTCTTTCTTATTCGTGTAGAACTTATAATGTTGATAAATTTTAGACAATGCTCATCGGACATTCAATTGAGTTACCAATACGATAAATATATTTGAAGTAAAATAAATTTCATGAGTAAATAAATAATATCTATGATTTCAATAATTCTCATCAGAAAACATCTAATTCTACAACATGCACTACACACTTGCGGAAGAAAAAGTGTTAAACCGCAATAAAAAATAAAATTGTAAATTTTTAATAAATAAAAATTGCGCGACGGATTTTATTATTGTATGTATATTATTATAATATTATTATGTGCGGCCTCATATTTCTGATTTAGTTTCACGTTATGGTTTATCTAACAAATTTTATCAATGGTCGATCACTTGTGATGGTTAGTGGTTGATTTTTTTGAGCGATGATCATCAATGAACGATCGATCGATTCATATTTGTGGTTTTACACTTTCGTTTTTCATCTATAAATACATAATTTTTATTCAATATACTTATGAAATAGATGAGTTATTTTTATTGATTATTAAGTAAGCGTATTCGTGATCACTAATATAAATTGTCTGGTACCTCTTAAGGTATTTTGATATCGAGAAAATGAAAATGATACCAAAGATTTGAAAAATCTATCAATTAATCTTCCTTTTATAACGTCTTTTGTGAAAAATTCATATCGATTCTCTGTACGGTTTATGAGAAATTATCAAAGTCGTTTTATACCAAATTCTTCAATTAAATCTCTTTACCAGTAATCTCAAGGAAATTCATATTTTAATTTTCAGTTTGTCATATGTTTGGCTATCGCTGATTAGTTAATTGCCCGACTCAGGACAGAAAAACTGGATCCATGTTTTGTCTGTCCAATTTGATATAAATAGATTGCTATGTGATTTCACCCATAGATAAATCAGCTTAAAAAAGTTTAAAGGGTTATGTTTTTACATAATGAGATTTTGTAAGACATTAATAGGAAAAACGGTTTTCCTCTATTACTTCTGGGTTCATGAATGCTCCTGAGCAAAGCTTTTTTTAAATTAATTCATGGAGTTAGAATTAATTAACGATATAGAAGGTTATAAATAACAAAGATTGAAATTAAATAATGTTATAAAAATCCCCCAATTGTTAGAAAATACGTTTGCGGTTTATGTATTGATAATTTTTACGGTGCATCTTAACAAAAATATAATAAAAAAACTTCATAAATGTGTATGCAGCCATGCACACATTCTTAATTTACTTTAAGTAAAATTGCTTAGACAATTTAACTTTTGAGTAAAGAAATCCCATTAATCAGTCCATAGTTAAGACACATTAAAAAATAAATAAACTATGTGGTTTATAAATTACGTTAAGTAGAGTACAGTGTGGTTTTTATTTACATGTATTATGTAATCCTAGATACACACTTCATTATATTTATGTCTCCACTAAGGCACTATGTTACTTAAATAAACAGTTTTTTCATAAAACAGTTATTTATACATACAATACTTAAGTAACAATAAATTAGACTTTAAGTAATGATGAAGACGATATACCTATTTCATTTAATGGAAGGTAAATAGCTGTAGCTGTGCGGAGGGTATATGGGGGTTTAATAAGTACACAAGAACAGTATTATAAAATAGTTTTTATAAAACAATTGTAATTTCCATTTCAAAGTCGACGTTGCGTGAAAATTCGGTCATTGTAATTCAATTTTTTTTTTTAATAAGTTTTTTTAATGTTTTTTCTTACTTAAGTATATATAGGCTTGTTAAAGATTTAAGTCGTTTGTTTTTTTGTTTAAAATTATGTATATTATTTTTTCTTATTTATGTTAGATACACATTATTTACTAATGCCTTTTATTATTTAAATAAAACAAAATGTAATTTAATCATTGATGTTTTTTTTTTTTTTTTTTTGAACGAGCGATCAAAGAAAATTGGGAAAACTAATAAAAATATTGATTAGCAATTTCACTTGTTGATTCATCATATTATTAGTCCTTCAGTCATGGAAAGTTTGAAAAGAGTGTAATACGAGACTCATATAGTTTGAAAAAGTATGTAGTACTGAATTTTTTGCTTAAATTCGAAAACTGATCAACAATAAAACTTTTTTTTAAAATAAATAAGTCCTTGATCGATTATATTCCAACTTATTTATGCATAAACAAAAATGTGACATAAATTTTGCAATAGACTGAATTCAATTATATTTATAATATTTTTACTGCCAATTCATATGCAAAAATTGACTATTAAATCAAGCAATCTATTAACAATCACAGCAAACAATTTCTCTACTTAGATATTTAATGTCTTTCACAAGGTAAAATATTTGTAACCAAAATATATAAGGCTTTCGTAGTTCAACGTTTTTGTTGAAACTGATATCAATGTTTAAATTTGTAAATTTCGAGTACACCATAAGATTAAACCATTCTTTCCAAGAATACTTTCTTGCATTACACAATTTACTGAATCTAAATTTAACACTTTCGATTGTTTCCGTCCATGGATGTACAAATATGGGAGGTTTGAAATCTAAAATCCTTTATTTTTATTTGAAAAGAAAAAAAAATTATTTGATTAAAAATTCATCAGAAAATATTTTGTTTTGAACGCTTGAAAATGTTTACAACGCTGGGACGTTCTTGATCAAGATCTTAAGATTTCTAGATCAGAAATTTCGTACCAATTATATAACAATATTTTTTACATCTCTCAATTATAGTTTTGTTGTACAGTTGAGGTCTTTTGAGGGAGAAATAAATATTCGTTTTATAACTCCTAAAAACTCTTTTTGCGTCTTTACAAACATGTTCCAATTTCTGTATTAATTTTTTTTTAATTTTATTTATTTAAAAAAAGAGCTTAGCAAATTCTTGGAATTAAATGCGGATTTATTTTCTTTTATGGTAAAAAAATTCTTGATTTTATATATTTTTAGTTTGCATTAATGCTAGTGGCCAATTTCTCAATAGACAATTTTTTACAGCCAATTATTGTGTAAAAATCGCATAAAATTTATGATTTAAATTAAAAAATAAAAAACTGATTATTTTTCTTCGAATGATAAATGCTAGGGCATTAAAAAAGCCATAGTTTACGTTGTTTGTTATTTTTTATACTTTATGATAGATTTAAATAAATTTATTTTATTTAAATAATATAATAATAGCCACATTGATTACTTATATTACTCTTCTTGTGATTTAAGTCATATATTTATTTTACTGTTCTAAATCAAGGACACTAAATTAACTTCAATAAATGATCTTGTATATTAAAATACGATATGTCTGCCATGACACTATATGGTGATTTATATTTTATTAGTGCCCTATTAATGATCTTGTTCTGTGTGTCCCAGTGTGATGGTTATTGTAAATTTAATAGGTATGTATCATCTATAACATATTGAATACAGTAATACACCGGCCTCTAAAAAAGTTGAGTAAGCAACAAAAAGAACGATACTTGTTAACTGATGGGGGTAATTTTTGTCGTATTTAACATACCCCCAAGCTTTCTTGTTGGTTACATGGCAAAATAAACAAATTCAATCGATTAAAATTAATAAAGATCAATGAAAAATTAACTGGGTGTAGTAATGGAAATACGAGATGACGGTTTATTCACAAAGAAAATCCTGGCGATTGATTTATTTGCATCGCTTGTACCTCTTACTTATTTTATTCGAAGCCGCCTGGCATATTTCTTTATTGTTTGATGCTTTATCTAAATAATGTTTAATGTAATTGATCATGTTTTCGTAAATTTTAAATGCTTGTCCCATAATAATCATTCTGCCGGCTTAGAAGACCAGATTTTATCACTATAGAAATAATTTTTTGATGATTTTCCTGAAGCATTTTTTCAAATAAAAACTTCCCCTTCATTTTCAAAATCTATTATTTCTTTTTGCTGAGGTTTAAGCCATCATTTTGCGCCATTTGGTACATACAATAATCACATATTTCAATGATGTAGTATGTTGTTGTCGCACTAAAAAGTAATTCTTCACCATTTTCAAACAAATAAATATAAAAACAACTTTAAGAAGATCAAAGTTGATACTTAAGATAGTTCCAGAGCGAATTCCAAAGTCGATGGGCATATTAAAATTTTGTTTAATGGTTTATAGTGAAAAAAGTTTTTATCCAATAAAGTATGAAATTTAAAAAGTTTTGACAGTTTTTTTTAATTTGAGTCAATTTTGAACAATGTAAGCAAATTTTTAATTTTCTCTCATTCAATCATTGAATCACATCTCTGGTTTCTGGCGGAAACAATGAGCTATTAAAAATCCGGTGGGAATTATGTCCCTTTCGTACCTTCGTACATTAATCATTAATAATGAATCAAAAGAAAATTTCTTTGCGTTTGCTTTAAATAGAGGATTTGGTTATTATGATCGCATATCTATCATGTCTAGTACATATGTGATTGAGCCAACTACATATGAAGATTGTTGTTACTAACTTACAGAAAGTTTTCAATAAACTTATCGATCATTTTTATAATATAAACCGTTTTTTTGGTATTTATATAACATGCATCTATAGTGTCATTAAAATCAATAGTAATCCATATGTCGGTGGTTCAAATCTGACTAGAAGATATCTATTTTTTTTTTTTTAATTAAACCTATTTTATATATATTACCTTTGTTTTTATCTGCTCATGTAGTTGTGACAATCCCATCAATATTTTGTTATAATATTTATAAGTGGTAGAACCAATCAAAAAAAGATTGTTTAAAACTATGTTGCATCTCAAAACATTTGAAATTTGTTAGACATTACATTACTTTGATACAAACAACTCATGCGTTTGTGTCAACTTCACCACTCAACTCCGTACGGTAGTTGTACTACATTCGTGGCACCATTCTCCATATTTGATCTCGCGATGAGGTTGACACAACCTCATATCAGTTGGTATTAAGAATTTTTTTTTTCAATGCATTAATACTAACTTGAATATTACTATACTGAAACCACCTTAATGCAATAACATATCCGAATCATTACATTTCGTTATGCAAAAGTAAAAAATAATAAATAGTAAAATTGTTATATGATCAAGACATTCATGTTTTACGATCATTTGTCGGTTATATATCACAAGCTTATGTTTATGTATGTGCACAATTCTTATGCATAAAATAATATATTTTTTAAGTGTCAAAGAAATATTTTATTTGGATTAACATTATATTTTATTTTAGCTCTTGAAATTTATTTCAACCATTATCTTCTTCTAGATGACCATAATATATTTAAATAAATTCTTATTCTTCGTTACTTTTAGAAATATAAACTTTTCAAACACGAAGAAACTAAATTTACCGCTGTTATCATTTACTCAGTCCTCAAATCAAAATTTGGATAAACCACTCATTCACAGACGGGCAAATGGACTAATTAGGTGATTCTATGAACACTTATACCAAAATTTTGTTGGTAGCATCAATATTTTTAAGCATTACAAACTTGGGACTAAACTTAGTATACCTTGAATATTTCATATACATGGAATAAAAAATTTTATTAAATATATATAAACAATTTAAAAAAGAAGACTATTAATTGATAAACTCACCGAATTTCATTCTAAAATAATAATTTAACATAAAAAATCAATAAATAATGAATAAATTGTAAACAAAATTAAATTTGGTAAATCACGATCAGTAGAATCATACACAAATATTTTATTATAATCTGCTTAAAAAAACTTACAATGAAAGTCAACTAAAATATTTCAAACAAAAACCATTGTAAGTACTTTGAGATGAAAGGAATGAAAAGTTAATAAAAATAGGAACTCTTTTAAGGACGAATTTCGTTTTACATGCCAAAATGCTAACTTCGTGTACTATAATAAATAAATTATATTAAGTAGGTGAATATGATACATACAAAGCATATTTCACACTGTTACGTGATGAATTCTGTTAGTTTGCTCACCTTGGCAAACCGCGTTTAGGAACTTTGTTCCAAAGCATTGCATTCAACGTGAGAATTCTATGACTTAAACTGTTCCCAAGAAAATTTTGTATTTATCGTTAAAGATAAAAATACTTTTAAGATGATTTTCCATATTTTCAAATGTTATTTTATGATGATAACATTTCTCGACTTTTCCACCAAATGAAAGCATAAATTGTTTTTAGAAATGGTATCACCAATTTCTAGAGTAAAGAAGAACTCAAGGTGCTTAAAACACATCAATAAAATATGATCAAATACTGTTCCAACTAAGATCCGACCATCCTTCGTCATTTCTTTTGGCGTTTAGAGCAGTATGTAGGATTTTTTCGAATTTTTGAAATACGTAACAAGTTTGGAGATAATGAAATGTTTGATGGAAATTTGAAGTCATCTGATGAACATCAGTTAATTTCCTTAATCTGTAAAAATCTGATAAATCTTTAACTATCATTTTTTGTCATTCCTACTATTTAGTATCTATAAGAACATTATATGTAGCTTTAACTGTATCACTAAATAATATCTTATTATTCTCAACTACTGAAAAAATAGTACACGTCTGAAATATTTATTGAAATTTTATTATATTTTCGTGATATAAAATAAAATCAAAATATTTGTTTAAGTCAATAATAATTACATTACGTATCCACAAAGATTATTTACGTGTAGGTAGAGCCATTTTAAAACAAAGATGAGTATTTTTTATTTATACAATTTATAAAAAAATCTTAAGATAAATAATAATAATCACTCCTATTTTTTTTCTATTGCTGCATAAGTTAAGTTCAGGTGAATGGTACACCCATAACATGTTGAATAAGAGAATGAGTTGGTCGATTGAATTCACACTTAATTCGTGGTTTTTTTGTTCAAATTTTTTTTTCTATACAGACTTAAGACGTTTTCATACCAAAACGAAGTGTTACCAAAAAACTGAAATTTTGTGTGTCAAGTATTTAGACGCCTTCTATATAATAAACTGGACTTAATTACATACTTTTAAACTGACTTAATTTGAAGATTAAGTTGGTTATAAACATTCAAAGATTATTTTCATTTTTAAAGTTTTTTTCTTGCAAAATGAAGTTTTAATATGAAGTCTCTAAGGCAATTAAGAGAATTTATAACATCTCGTTCGGTATCTAATTAGGAGTATTAAACGCATTTTTGCGTATTTCTAAAGATTTTCAAAAATCCACACCATTATACTTGAAGTAAAAATTCTTATCTTGTAGTGATAAAAAATGATCAAGCCAAAAATGTTAGGGAGAAACATTTTCATTGCATTGTAATCGGAAAAATTATTTTTACTTTTGAGTAAACATATTATTTTATGTGAAGCACGTTTTGAATGAAAACATTTATTATAAATGTTTTTAGGAGTGTGTACCTTCCTCTATATAGTTGTGTTTCTTTATTTATGTATAAAATAATATCAGATGTTGATCATCAATTAAATTATTGTTCATATTTGATTTAAAAATAATTATTAGTACTTAATTTATAACAAATCGTGTATATTTTATTTAAGATTTAGAAAAAAAATGTATTTATTACTCATTCAGAATAGAATATGTTTCTCTATTTTGCTTCTTATATTCAATATTTTATATGTATTATAAACCTTACTTAGTTAGATCATCATTGAAATTTTAAAATCACGTTTTTTAATTATAATATTTGCATTAAGTGTTTGATGTTCACTTATTGGACTGCAATTTACATATAATAAGCGCCTCTGGTGGTAAATTATGGACAAAAAGCAATTATTGCTATTCTTACCTGGGGATGTTCTCTTCAGTACGCAATCTTTCTTTACAGCTCACTTCAAAGAATAGTATCATCGGAAGTCCTTTCAAGTTTATATTATACAGACCTGCCTAAAAAGATGTTACCACCCAAAAAGGAAACCTTTTAGTTGAAAAAGATATTCTCACTTAAATGAGGGTACATGTATTTTAAGAGCATAAAATAAATTAAATATTTTATATTAAAGTAACTTATATTACAACAATATTTATATATAATGTAAGAGAATATAGTGTTAAAAAATGTCAGCCATTTACGTGGTAGCATCTTTTTGAACAACCCTGTATAAGAGAAACTTGAAGGAAGTTTCAATATTTCAATCACGCACTTACTATGATGCTGTTCTCAATGTGTCTTTCCCATTGAAGCAGAAACATCTTTTTGGTCAAAATTTATTTGAATTACGTGGTTACGTATTATAGAAAAACCCCGTATATAAACCCTCTAAAGTAATTAAATAATTTTAGTAATTTTCATAAGAATTTAAAACTTAAAAATCCAAAAAAAAAAAAAAATTTTTTAAATTAGAACGAAATTGTTTAAAAAATGCTGAGTCTACTTATTGGGTTTGTGTCTTATTTAGGCATTGGTATCTTTTTATTATCCATTTATTTTACATACACCATATTTTAGTCTTTCAATAATATACTTAATATACATTAATCTCCAAAGTACAACACTTTAATATTTAAATGTGTAAACACTGAACTTTTATGTCTAATTATATATCCTTTTTAATTTTATTTAAAACATAAAATAATATTTAAAATCAAAGAAGATTACTCTTGTTGTGTAGAAGTATTATTTGCGATTATTTATTTATTCTTACAAGGTTATTATTAAAATTAATATTTATGATATAGAAATTGTATTTATACACATACAAAATAATTTATACAAAAAATTTATAAAAACAAGTCGTAGTGCATATGACCCTTAGAAGCTATTCCAAAATGATAAAGCTCGACCTAATGTGTATATTAATCAATTATAGTAAAATTTATTATTTTTATTCTACTACTTCAGTGAAAGACTAGAAATATCAAATTTTAAGATTTCTAGTGAATATCACTTGATTCAAAATGGATTTTTTCTCGATGAAATAATGTAAGCTTAAAAATTCAAAATTTTGTGTACTAGAATCACAAAATCGAAAATGTTTTTGTAAGCATTATTTATCACAAAATGTTCAATTTCGATTTTCATGGTAAAAGCAAACACTTTCTATCAGTGTGTAAAAAATAAAATTTATTTAATAATTTTATTGCCTTGACTCCTACACCTTTAAAAAACATTTTTGTGTATGTTTTCATTCACACACAGTGGTTAGATATATCAAAACAGATGCATTTTTGACTTCAGGGTTTGTTCGATTTATATACCTAGTTTTAATGAAAATTAATACGGAAATGAAAGGTTTGTGTTTTTAATGGGTTAGAATAATTTTATTTTGAATCAAGGGTGTATTTTATTTTATTAGGTTGATAATTATTATGTTTATTAAGCATATTTAATTATTTGAGTAGTCTTTGTGGTTTAATTCTAATATTGAACGATGAGTCAAGGAAGGTTTATTTATTTCATGACTATTTTCTGGGATGAACTTATACAAGGTTTTGAGTATCGCAATTAAACTTGTTAGGCAAATCAAACACTGCTAACTGCTCTTGTATTCTCCTATCTTGCGAGTGAAAGATTCAATAATATGTAAATTATTGACAAAAAAAAATTATCATTAAAAAAATTGAATAAAAATATGGGAAATTAGCTATTTTCAAATGAAACCTTTAAGTTGAAATTTAATTAATATGCAAAAACCACAATTCAAAAGCCGGACTTCAATCCTAATATTTTTATTTATAGGTTTGTAAAAGAAAAATTTTTTTTACCAAAAAATTTTTCTGAGGGAATTTTTTTTCTTTTTGGAAATTACAATTTTGATAATAAATTAAAATTAAATATAAGTTCTTGGAACAATATCGCAAGGCATAAATTATTATGTAACCATTAGTTAAAATATTAAATCACACTTTGAAAAAAGCTTCTACAGACATTAATTTCATTTCATCGGCTGCAAAATTTAACAGGACCAACGTTATTTTAGTTATATAACCTTCATCACTATCAAAACTATACAATAAACCATTTTGACAAGTAAGTATTTGCTAATCCACATTTCTTGTAGCGTTACAAATTTTCATATGACCCCAAATTTTATTCTAAATATATTGTGTGTATAATAATCAGAACAATGAATTAAAAATTTGTCATTTATTTGAATTAAAATATTTCCTAACACTTATTGTATGAGTCAGTAATTAGCAAGTTAGTGCAAAACGAAAAAAATTAAAACAACAAAATTAATTAAGTCATATAACCTAGTCTTCTATTATTTATTATTGGTCTAGGGTCAGACATTGTATTTAACAGTTATTCCTGCACGACTGGAAATTTAAAAGGGTGTTATCAATACTATTGATAACACCCTCCTACGTATCTCATTACCATAAGAGAAACTGAGATAGGTAGACGAGTCGTATATCCGTCTCGCTTCCTCCTCTGTGAGCACAATACAGTTTATGGCACACAATAAAGTTATAACAATGGTGACTTTGACTTAAAATAACTCTCCAATGCCTGATCAATAGTCAACTTTGTCCTTTTTGAAAATTTTCACAGCCAATAACTTTCTCTTTCAGAAAATAAAATTATGTGGAAAGTTAAAATTGAATATTATTTATTGAGAAGACAATTCAATGTAATTAAAATTAAATTAAAAAATTTCCATGCATGTTCTGAAAGACCCCGAAGTTATGAAATTTTTCGTACAGGAAAGAGTTCTTAGACACAACCTTAAGCAATTTCTTATCGTATAAAAAAATTACTGTCAAACACTACATTCGATCCTAGACCTATTATAATTATTCATTATAATAAGCATAGATATAATTAATTAATAAGTAAAAATCTATTTAACGAACTATAAAACACAAACAATTAATAACAATTATGTTACAAAATCATAACATTACTACAAAAATGAAATGACATTGTAACTAATTACAAAATATATTCCAAAGTAAGTTAATATAAATATAAAAGAGAAAAAATTAAGATATCAAAGTCACACCAACAACAACTTAATAATTCACCACAATCATTGCAAAAGTTTATTAACACAAAAAACATATAAAAACATTTGGTTACCACATATCTGCATCGTAGTATATATAGGATGGGTCCATAAACTACGAAGGAAATATGTAATCATAAATTTTTTTTCGAATTCTAGAAACCTACTTTCTTTCAAAAAGAAGATTATTTTCTTCTTCATGTAAAAGAACGTGATTTAGGATAAAATAGACCGGAAAAAATATATCTATTTTCGAACGCAAGGGCTAAAATGTTCAGAACTCAACCAACTTCTCTATAGTCGACAACCAACTCGTAATTACAATAATACAATTTTCGGTCTATTTTTCCGGGTCTATTTTTCCCAATTTCCCAAAAATGTTATAGAAATTAAAAAAAAAAGACTATATCGAAGTTATACGATCAGAATCGACGTATTTGTTAAACATGTAGGCACTATCTTAAATCAAAATAAATTGGGATTTAATTTTTTGTCCACTTTCACCGTTAACAAATATGATATACATACATAAATGATAATAGATACTTTGGATAATGATTAACATATTTTGGTGACACTCAATATACTTTTAATCAATTCATTAAACTTACAGCAATTTATTTAGAAAAAAAGACACGTAATTTAGATCACACAAAAAAAAACAAAAGTAAATAAAATAGCATGATACAACAAATAACATGACATCTAACCTAGGCCTTATTTATTTATTTGAGGATTGGTGATAACAAAAACGGACCAACCATCCACTTTTACCAACAAGTAATTTTAGTTTTAAATCTATTAATTTATTAAGTCAGCCTTTTTTTCTATAAGGGGCAAAAACAAATAATTTTGCGTAGGTGCTTCGACAGTAAATATTTGGAATTTCTCATTTTTATCCTTACTCACTATTTTTCAGTAAATGGGATGTTAAAAACGCATATTATATAATCAATTTTAGATGTATTTCCTTTTTTAATTTGTTCACCCGTTTTTCGATATTTTCATGCAAATAAGAATTATACCAGTTGCATTTACTGATGAATCTTCGACTTTGCTTGCATAAAATTTTCTCATTTATTATTATTCTGATTAATAATAGTACCGAGAAATAATAGTACCTCCACCAACAAACTGGAAACCGCATAGCGACAAAAGGATAAAAGAAAAACCCCATTTTTGTAACATTTGAAAAAAGCTTACAGTGGATGATAATTATCAGCCACATTGTTTAATATGAAACAATTATTATACAATTAGAGGGAATGATTATTATTTGTAAATAAAACAAATATAAGTAAAACTGAGCAAATGGACAGTAAAATAGCGTGACGACCATGGAGTTGAAGTGAATATTTGAAGTGAATTAAAATGAGATGAAATTATTTCATTCATTGTAATAGTGGAGTAAGAAAGATAGTGAGAGTTTTATATTTTAGAATAACATATACATATTATTTTCACTATAAAATCCATGTTATTTATTTTTGTGATTTTTAGGAATATATAAATTATATTATAATAGATATGTTCAAGCAATGTTTTTAATGTTATTAACTGGTAACGCAAAGATAAGTAGGTAACTGAATTTTAGATATCAATAATTATTAAAATGTACCTTCTCAATTCGTTGTCTGCGTAGTCATGGTAGGGACAATAAAATCGATGCTAGCGCTTCCAGTGAAAAATTTTGGTGATAAAGGAGGCTGTTATGACTAATTTGCAGTTCTTTACATTTTAATGTTATAGAAAAAGTAAAATTAAAATTATTGAAAAACACTAATTAATTAAACTGAATGCATTAAAAATTGTGAAAATAAGAAATAAAATTGCACAATTAATATTTTTCAAATGTAAACTGTCATTTACTTAAATTTGTGAGACAATAATATTAAATTTTCAATGTAAGTCATAACTTCAATCCATACAATTATATATGCATCCATACAATTCTATAATTAAAGTAATGTATCGTTACCATGGAAACGCCTTCAATAAAACTCACGCACGGTGCGAATAGCAGTAATAAAGAGCAGTTAAAACAAAAATTAAAAATAATTTGGATAATTTTTGAAAAAAAAAATTTTTTTTTTTGTAAAAACATTTAATATTTTACAGAAAATTTACAAGGAACACATTCAAAACTTAAAATACACCTTGAATGCAAGTTTTTAAATCCAAATTCCAATTTTTAAATATAATCTGAAAGTCTATTAACTTAAAGTTGCAATTTTGTAGTAATCAAGGGTTTTTTGTTATGTTTTGTTCCTTATCAATTTTTTTTTTTCAAGCAATTTTTGTAATAGTTCCATGCATTAAACTACTTGAACATTCTTACTGTTTCTATAGGCAAAGATATAACATGAATCCATCAAAGTGTTAAACATGTGAAATAAATTCTACATATACATCGCAAAACAATTTAAATGCAACACTGAAAACATAATAATTTAAAGACTATTTTTTTAAAATAAATAAATAAATAAAATAAAATGTTTTTTAAGCACTTAAATGTATTGTTACGTCAGAGCTATGTTCCACGACCTAGTGATCTAAATGATTAATTGACCAATGTAATATGTATTTTAAATTCTAGCAAGTGTTTTTACATTTTTATAAATATGTTTTGTTTTCAATGATAATTCAATTTAATCTTTTTTTAAAAGTGTATTAGATGAGAGATTTTTACAAATAGTTAGTTAGTGTAAGTGAGATTTACTAGAGCGTTTATATTCGTAAACAGAAGTTACAGCATTTTAATTATTTTTACTTTTATTTTGAAGGTCGTTTCATTTGAAAGAATTGCATAAAATGTATATATGGGTATTTTTATACACTTGTGCAAAAATTATTGCTTTATCATCTCAATCATAAAAATTTTATCAATTATTTAATTTTTATGAACTTTATTGAGATTATCAACAAGTCATCAAATTCAAAAAAATCGTCTGAAAGGTCTACAGTGGCCGAATTCCATAAATCATTAATAGCTAAAGTCCTTCACATTAGAAGCTTTACATACATATCATTGCAACAGAGAGTCAAACCTTCAATCTCTGTACCAAAAATTAGTAGGAGATGTTAATATTCAACTGGGATTCGTGAATGAAAACTGTAATAAAACGGGCGAAGCGAGTAACTTCATCTTTATCTTAGCAGCAACAACATTTTCCACTTATAAAGTAAATTATTCATTTTCGACAAAATTTTTGATGAATCTTTTTCTGCTGAAATATTTTTAGTAATATTCATGTATATAATACAACAGGTAAAATCATGAAAAATATAATGTTGTCTATCCTTTGTTACATTTGTCGTCACCACAATTAATTTGCCAATTTCAATCCAGCCTTTTATTATGTAACTTAATAATATACAAATATTTATGTACATTAAAATCTTGACTTCCATTGTGTGTAATTTTGAGCAAAATTTACCTAATTTCTTTGGTGGTATACACAATGTTAACTATTTTGAATAAAATTAATATTTTTTCTTTTTCTTTTGTTACAGTCATTCTTCGGCCGATCATACAATAACTTAGGCTCAATATCCGAATGTAAGAACAATGGAGAATGTGTAATAAATAAAAAAAATCGGACAGCATGTAAAGCGTGTCGATTACGTAAATGTTTACTAGTTGGTATGTCAAAAAGTGGTTCACGCTATGGACGTCGATCGAATTGGTTCAAAATCCATTGCTTACTACAAGAACAACAACAAGCAGCAGCTCAAGCAGCTGCCGCCGCTCAAAATCATCAATCACAACAATCGGGTGGTCCAAATCAACAACAAAATCAATCACGAAAAACACCACCTCCACATCATTTTAATCATTCAAGTCATCATCATCATGCCCAATTTCCTGGGCTAGGATTATTGCCACATCAATTTGGACCACATGGTCCACTATTATCACATTTACCACGTACCAAAGAAGAATTATTATTATTAGGACTTGATGATTATCATCATAAACATTCGACAAGTCCATCAGTGAGTTCACCAGAATCACATAATTCTGATTCATCAGTTGAAATCAGTGATGCAAGAACACGTGGTCTTACACCGTTATTCCCCGGTTTAATTCCACCCCACTTTTTACCTCCACCTGGTTTGCTATTTCCTGGTGGATATTCACCGTTGTACACGGGATTATTACAACCAACTGCCGCATCCATGGCTGCAGCCTCTATGTTAAATAATAATAATAACAATAATACAAAAATATCTCGAAACAATAATCCAGAAGTGTTTAATAAGCGAGTATTTTTGGATGCTGTGCTTCAATCTCAACGAAGTCCAACACCACCCGACGAGGATGATGGATCAGATGAACCAGAAGATCGACAAACGCCTATCAAAACGCCAATAGCTGCACACACACCTCCATCATCTGTGACATCCGCACCAGCGGTAGTAATTTCAGCATCAATACAAGACGATCCAATGGATTTAAGTATGAAAAGTGAACGGGGATCATCCCCAGCAAACAGTGAACGTTCTATAACCAACTGTTCGACAGCAACGTTAGAAGAGAACGATGTACATAGTGATAATGAAAATGGTGGGATGGGTAGTGACCGTGATGGGGACGATCGGGATCTTAGTGATAATGAGGAACAAGCATTTAAAAGACTTAAATTAATTCCAAGACCTACACCATTAGATTTAACAACCAAAGTTTAAAAATTTGAAAAAACACATTTTAAAAATATTTGCAATATTTATTTAAAAAATTAAAAAAACAAAAACAATATATATAGGGTGTGTTTTTTTGTCTCTTTTTATTGTTATTTATTTTTAATGACTTGTAGATTTATTTGTTTAGCCAAAAAAAGTGAAAAATCAAATTGTGGCCAGTTTTATCGTTTTTCTTTTTAGTTTCTTTTGTAAATGTGTAGTAGATGCCATTTTTAAATAAAATGTTGAATGCAAAAAAATTAAACTTATTATTATTATTATTTAAATTACATAGAGTATAAAACATAATTTGATGGTTTAAAAATAATTTAAAATATTTCGAATTCGATAAAACTCAAAGATCACTATACTTTCGAAATACGAAGGCAAGCACGATCCATTATTTTATCGTTAAACTGAATTCTTGATTTATGTAATTTAAGTTTTGTAGAAAATTCATTTCAAGAATTAGAATCCTTAAAAAGGCACTGGATCATTTAAATAGTTTTGTTATATTTTTTTAACAGAATAAAATTATTTCGAAATATTTTCTATCATTTTTTGCAAACATCATAAATTCAGAAAAAAAATTTTATTAAATTTTCTCACAATAAAATAAATTTTCAATTTATCTAATTTCATATTGTGTTGACCGTTATGTGGGATAAACATAGTTTAAAAGCAGAATATAACTTAAATAAACTGATTATTTTCATTTTAATAAGTTTTTTTGTTTTCTTTGTAAGAATTCCTTAACATACAAATGGAGATATTTTACACTTCCAAAGTCGGTAAAGAGGATCGATTTTGGATGACATAAACGTATAAGTATTCTTTACCAGTAAGTCTGTTTTACCTTTGTTAACACTATAATCCTGAAATAATGAAAATTAAACAGTGAGTTTTCAAATGATCTTGGCTTTAAAATGTCCCGTAATTAAAAATAGGTCAATTTTAACGATTGGTCCTTAAAGGATGGAAAGATGCGTGAAACGAACAATTATAGATCATTCAAAATTCATGAAATTAAGCATATTACCGTTGTATAAACTTAAACATATGAACTTTTAACTTTTTTTCAAAATTGTTTCGAGTTAAAACGAAAATTATTCGATTTCTTATGATGTCATATTTACCAATATGGCAACACTATGAAAAACGTCTGGGAAAATGTCAGATTAAAGTCTTTCGATGTGTGATCTTGATGACTGCATTTAATATTTTCAATATTTATTAAAATACTGTTTAAAATTGTATTTCCATTGATCTGTCATTTTTAGAAGTCCATTTTGATAGGAATAAACCCTCAAATTTGCATTTTTAAGCGGATGAAAAAAAAACTCGATAGTTCTCGCTTTGCCAATTTTAATTTTCTAGACAAAAATTTTAATTTTCTTCGATAAGAAACTCAATTTTTACACTTTAAAACTAAAAATTATTTAGAAATATCCATATAAATTAATGGCTTAAAAACAAACAATCTATTCGGTAATGTTCGTAATCAAAAACAATTAACTAAAAATCTAATGATCATGATTAATTATCTCAAAGCTAAAAATAAATAAAATATGAAATATACATTAAATTTTACATTAAGATAATGAAAAAAAACATTTGACAAAAAAAAAACCGACTTAAAAAGAAAAGACCGACTTTTTTTTTTGTCAAAAGTTTTTTTATTTTGTGATTTTGAGTGAATCTGAAGTACACTTACTAATTTGTCACTAAAAAAAGAATAATCGAAATCGGTTGGCGTAGTTACTTACTTGAGTCTTAAGACTTATATGGTTTTCTCATGGATACCATTGTCAGAACTGGACCAAATTAGAATGGGACCACATTCATTCACACGAAAAGTATCAGCTTTCAAATCATCTAAAAATAATCATTAAGATCGGTTCACCCAGTCGAAAGTTCTAAGGTGATAAGCATTAAAGAAAATACAGTCGAACAGAACTTTCTCGTTTTTTGAAGTCGATTAAAAATAATGTCATCTTTTTATGAGAAACATAAACTATTAGATCAACAATAGTTTTGTATGTATTTTTATGAAATTTAACAAACAACATAAAAACAGGAATCATTGTACAAATATATAAAATCATTAATCAAAATATCACATAATGTCAGTGTTTTATTATCAAAGGGGGGTCAATTTAATTGTTTTTATGTGTTAATGAACTGACGATTGTACAAAACATAAAACACAGCATTGCCTGAAACTACAATAAAATGGACAATATTAAGAATCAACCATCAAAACATAAGAAGTAATCGTTTGTTTTCTTTTAATAAGTGCAAAGGAGCTGACAGTTATTCTAGTTAAAATAAGACCTCTTCGAGTTTGTCATAAAGTACGGGTATAGTTGCAATAGGGCGTACTATTAAGTTTATCAAAAGGGTAGAAAGTCACGGACTATAAATTTAGAAGTATTTAAGAAGTATAAGAAATTTAATTTATCCTTAAACAATTTAAGGTAGTTGAAGATGCTAAGATAATCTATTATCGTGACGCGTGATATTTATAAGAGTTTCAGAAGGTCGATCAAAAATATTAGGACCGTGTTAATAATGTGTCATTAACACAAACAACTGGCCTTAGCAAGTACTAGAAAGTAAAGCCTGTAAAAGCTTTTAGAAAACTACAAGGTTAGTATCCGTTGATAACCTATTTTGAAAAGAGCATTACAGAAAGTGAATGTTTTGGGGTAAAAATCTTTAAGAATAAACATTTGCAGACCAGTTTAGTCCAACAAGTCGACTTCGCTTCCACGCATATAATGTATTTATACAACCTGGAGAATTATATATAATCTAAAGAAAAATTGGCTTTCAAATCAAAGCTGTTCTTGAGGATTTATATATATATTGTATATTCAGATCTGACATCACTTCAGAAGATGCTTTGAAGATTACTACAAAGAATGTTTAACCTATCTGATTTATCATATTCAGATTTCTCTCTCATCTCATCAACCTATATTATCGTTTTTACTCTTTATTCCCATATTGGTGGCTAATACAATTGAAAAAGATTTTTAATTTCCTCCGAAGGAGAACTTTGGCTCTACGGCCTGGTTTATATTACTTCCAAACCCCTAAGACCTTCGTTAATTGGAAAATATTAATTCGTTAAAAAATTTTGCCTGCTATGTAAGTTACTTGTATGAACAAATCGTATCCGTGAGGAAATATTTTCAAAAAAAGGTGCTACTATTTTTGACTTATTGTAGGGTCGGGTCATACCAAAACAAAAACAATAAAAAAAGGCTTGGGGAATGAAATAACAATGAACAAAATGTTTTACGCATAATTATTAAAGTAAATTTATGTAATGAAGTTACTAGTAAAGTTAGTAGCCGATAGAGTAATTAATGCTTCGAAACGTAATTAGTCCTACCAAGTCACGTTATATTTATGTTATAAAATGTTATTATATTTATACAGAGCAAGTATATCCGGTATTAAACAATAGTGCCCGTATATGTTTGTTTGCTGCTGTGGTGTTTGGTGCTATATTTATATGGACGAAGGCAACTTTAATAAAAATATTATTTATTATTATTATTCTTATAATTTGTAAAAAGATGATTATTCGATTTTATTTAATACTTTTATAACATTTATACTGAGTGGTTACCAAAAAAGGCATGACAAACATTGTGCATATAGTCTAAAACTTTTGAACGAATGATTTCTAAGAGATAGGCTTTGTATACCGGGATTGCAATTTTGGAGCAATATTTGCAGTCAATATCACAAAACCTTGTCGTTCAATCGTCAAATCAACTAGAATTTGTGCCCTGCAATTAGTCAGATCTATTAAAAATAATAACTGGTCAAATAACATAAGAATCCACATGTCATTTAACAATTAGATATTTATTTCTCGATGTGTATCCAAAATCAGTGCGAAATAAAAGCTTTTCGCACAGGATTTTAGGAATATCTGCCCATTCTCGAAATCAACCTTATTTTCGTGTCTGTAGATTATTCAGACTCATTTAGACACTAATAATATAAAAATTGACTTAATAATTAACTCAAAAAATTTGACCAAAATTCATATATTAACGACAATACCAATATTTACAGTCAATTCCACAGAATATGGCCATCCATCCGCAAAATCAACCATATTTTCGTGTCTTTTAATAATTCAGCGTAATTAAGGATTGCTTAGACTGGAATTATATACAAATTCAGCTCATTTGACAATTAAATATGCATTTTTCGAGTATCTCTAAAATCGGAAAATTCAAAACATTCCAAGATTTTAGGAATTGTCTGACCTGAACCGATGTTTTAATTGAGATTGCCGTGAATGCACTCTTACCATTAGTTTTAATAGTCAGCCCAAAATAATCACCTTATCCAAAACTAAATAGGAACGAAGTTGCGAAAAACCACTTATGAAACAATTAGTTTTCATTTTTATATATTTTTTTCTAAACACACCTTATATTTTTTAACAAACAGCCACTATACCCATAAAAAATTATAATAATAATAAAAATATAATAAAGTAAATAAAAATCAATTCAAATAAAAACTTTTCTTCTTATGTTATGTTTGAAATTATTAGAAATTCATAAAATATATTTTTAACTTTAACTGCGCATGATCTTACATAATAATAATACATTTTATTTGTGATTCGTAATAAAATAATGAGATTACATATGTAGACGAGATAAAGAAAAAAAACTTGCAAAAAATTATAAAAATATAAAAAATAATTTCAAATCACTTACAGAAGAGTTTATTCTTATTTTATTACGATAAAAGACTGATTTGTTACTACAAATGAAATTTACAAAATTTTAAAAACCTCCAACAATTTTTTTGGGTACGGAACCCTAAACTCGCACTTAAAACATAGCTAAAATTACTCTCCGTTAAATTATTTTCAAACGAAACCAAAAAAATAAAATCGGTTCATACATTTAGAGGCTACGATGCCACAGACAGACACACATAGCGATCAAACTTATAACCCCCCTTTGTTTAGTTCGAGGGTTAAAAATATGATATTTCGATCTCCAAGATAGTGTTATTAACTAAAATTATCACTGAAATCTGAAAAAAATTCTTATTACAGTTATCACTCAAATCTGAAAAAAAGACAGATTACTGGAAGATTCTTAATAATTTCAATGTTTATAATATACGAATTGAATCGTCAATAAGATGAAATCATCCAAAATCTAGCCACTAGAATTTTACGAGTTTTTATCTTAATGAAACCAATAAGTAGTGTTCAAGAAAAGCCACATTTCTTAAATTTCCTGAGATTTTTGGCAAGAAATTTATAGTTATAAAGGACACATAGCTGGAAGTTATTCCAAAACACCCTTTCGGTAATTGTGGAACACACGAGATGTAACACACAATTAAAAATTCATTTTTCTTTATTTTCTTCCTTACTATTTTATTAATCCTCTAAATAGTGAACAAAAAGAACCATAGAAATTTCGGTTCATATTGGTTTTATGTTATTCTAAATAACAAACCTAGATAAGGACCTATTCAGTTAATTTCTGTAGCCATACATTAAAATAATAAGAAAATTACATCCTTTAAATATAAAAAAGATGTGCTTTCCAAAAAGCCACATCAAAACTATTTAACTATAAGTTCTTTTTCTTAATGAATTTTCAGAACTACAAAAAAATTATCTAGAACTCCGCAAATCAGAAATATTTATAGATATGCATTTCTCAATTACAATAGTTTATTATTATTTTTATTATACAATAATATAATAAAGTACACAATAATAAAACACCATACGCGAAGTATGTAATATGAAAAAAAATTTATATACCCATTTGTGCAAATTTATTTGGACATAAAACAGATTATTTGTAAAGACCACCCGGGACTCGAAACACTCCAAACCAGACTAAACGCAGCATGGATAAGATGCTAACAGATACATACTTAATTTTAATATACATAAACGTATCTATTTTTATAAAATGAGTTCTTAAGATGAGTCCATTGGACTTAGAGCGTATATTTGTGGTATATTCATTCGGTTTATTTTTAACATAATTTTTATTATAATTGTTATTAATAAAAATTAATATGCAAATGTGTTTTAATTTTATTTTATTTTGTTGACATTATTTAACTATTTGGCTATTAGTACAAGAGCCGAATTAGGGTCGACCTTCACCCATCTGTTTACCGAATGAAAGTTATTTTTTAAGAAACGTAAAATTTTAACAAATATCCTTGCAATGGGTTGCCTAAAAAAATTTGCCAAGACTACTTTTAATAAACATATCAAAACTTGGAAAGTTTGTAAAATTTATCTTTTACCGATATTTCATGAATAATCACATGCCACCGTATTTGCAATTTTTCGTTAGATATGCAAGTTAGTGAAAAATTTTTAAAAATTTATCTATTGGTATTTTCACCAAAAGTATTTTGACCACATTTTTTTAGGAAAATCATTAAAGAGGTATTTGTTAATATTTTACATTTCATAAAAATAACTTTCATTCGGTAAGCAGACGGATGAAGGTCGACTCAAATTCAGATCTTAGACTATAAACTGTACTATAACTTAACATGGCAAAAATTTTCTCACGATTTTGTTGTAGGAAATAAACCTTAAGACAATGACATGTACCGAACACCTAATTTTAAGCCCACATATCTACGGTGCTATAAACTTTATAATAGAGTCTAGCATCGGAAAATGATAAGCATAAGGAGTTTTCGGAGACAAGATAGTTTAAAACATGTTTTCAGAAACTATTTTTCGCGTTTAAAAAGTTTCTACCAAACAAAAGTATGTGAAAACGGATATCATTAGATCAAAAAATAGTAATAGCATAAAGTCTGCCAGTTGCAAGTAAAATTAAAGGCCTGAAAAATGAATAGATTTGTCTTTTTGTTTTCTCAACAGTTCACCCGCAAAATTATCCTAATTTTTGTCAACACAAATATTTTCAACACCCTCAGAGCTAGAAAAGGAAATTGAGCCTATGACGTTTGACTATCTTACGGTCTATTTTTGATAGTTGTATTGGCAACTTTAATTGTCCTTAAATTAATTACGTTGACAAATGTAAGTTTTTATTTAAGAACAATAGGATATATTTTCCCGGATATGGAAAATAACAATTATAATAATTTATATAATTAATTATATCATTTAATTATTTTATTAAAAATGACAAAGAATAAGGACATGCAAAAAATTTGGTGTGAATAATACATGGCTTCTATATGCATACTAAAGAAAAGTTCAAAGAAATTTGAGCTCTACCTAAGCAGTTCCAATGGAAAGAGTTTCAGAGTTTTACAATCTTTAAATATTTTAAATGTATAAATTATTAAATGTGATTTATTTAGTAATTGTTTCTGATATTGATCACATGCTTAAATACCTATGATGTCAGATGATTTTTTTAATTGATATTTTTGCAATATTATAGGTTTGTTATGGTGGTGAAAGTTTTGGAATCATTAATAGAAAATTGGTCTAAACATTTTTACCCTTGTGTTTAACCCTTTCATAATAACATGATTGATTAACAGAAATTGGCATAATAACTACACGCAAATCAGACAATACAGTAATAATTTCATCATCTATAGTTTTCACAAAAAAACTATTTTTTGAACAATTGTTAGCCGACGCTATTCAAAACTTTGGACACATGAAGGTACCTTTGAAACATTATTCAATATTATGAGAACGAAAAAAATGTATTAAGATTAAAATATGAAAATCGGTTGAATTTAAATTGCAGAACGCTAAAGCCAATGCCCTACTATATTGTTATTGAAATATTATTCACGTAATTTTGTTAATTTTAATTGATTTCTTATAAAATGTACATCGGATCTAAAATTTTGCAAATTTACTGTTTATGGGTCTGTATCCCTTTATTGCGTGTGTGAGAAGTCATTTTTGAACACCTAGAAATTACTAATCCTATTTTAGGTGAAATAATTCCGGGCAAATAATTTTTTGCATTCGTAATACCAAACAACTTATTTGTAAAACTTTATTTTTACATTTTTTAATCGAATTTTAACAAAAAAGGATCAGGAGGTGCTCAATTCGACTGTATTTTTTTGTTGTGTGTTACCTTCCCGTGTGGTTTCATTACATTTTGGTCCAGTTCTGATAACTGCATCCATGGGAAAACCATAAAAGTCTTAAATTTGCATTAAGTATGTACGGCAAGAGGAAGAATAACTCAATATCACGCCAATCGATTTCGATTATTCTTTTTTTAGTAATAAATTAGTTAGTTTACATCAGATTCACTAAAAATCACAAACAAAAAGAAAACCAACTTAAAAAGAAAAATTTTACCAAAATAAATTAATATGCACTAAAATGTAAAAAACTAACGATAATATAATGTAGTTAAAAATATTATTATTTTTAGAGTCGGTGTCAGCCAAGCTAATGTAGCAAACTGTTCTGTCAGAGTTGTTTCCTTGGCTGACCCCGACTCCAAAAGTAACCATAATTTAAACTACATTATATTATCTTTATTTTTTTACTTTTTAGTGCATATTAATTTGTATTGGAATAATTTTTCTTTCGAAGTCGGTTTTCATTTTTTTATATTTTTTTTTTTTTAGTCATAAGCTCACCACAATCAAGCAAATCCGGGATACCCTTAATGTTAAGATCCGAAAAACTCAATATCTACAATATATATAGAGGTATTTTAATTAAAATTTAAAATATGAAGTTTCAAAGTTCATGAGAAATTATTTATACTGTAAAAACAACGTATTTGTAACAAAACACAATAATATTAATTATAACATGAAAATTTGTACTATTATTATAAATATATTATTTGTGCTGTAACCCAATCAGGGACCAAGGCCAGTTAAATAAAAAAAAATATTAATAATTTTTCTTTAAGGTTTTTTTGTTTTTGTAGATAATTTATATTTTTATGTAAATAGGTTTTGTTTTTTTTTTGTTTTTTTTATGTAAATCAATAAAATATTAAATTATAACTGATTAATATTATTAATTTTTGTCTGGTTTGGTTTTTTCAATTTTTCCTATTTTAGAAATTTAATTTAATGTGGGTGATACCAAATTAAAAGTTTACCTAAATGATTTCCATATCTGGATTGATCGACTTTGATTTCACATTGTCTGAACACGTTAAACATTAAAGTGCTTATTCATAAAAATACTAGACCAACTTCTTTAGACCATTTTTACATGCCATTGCCAATTTTACCCAGTTAGTCTTAATTTTTCACAAAATTAGTAAGTGTACTAGATCTTTAAGATGTTTAAATTTACCTTTTTTTTGTTGGTTCTCGATCTAAAACAAAATTAAAAACCTACTCACCATCAGATCAGATATCAATTTTAATAATTTGGTGGAAGCGTTGGGAAAAAATGTGGGAATGGCAGTACAGTTCAATCAATTGAAACGTGTTTGATTTCTTTTTTTTACTATAACTCTATATTTCAAAAATTCGGCAATAAAAAGAAAGGGCGTTATATCACTAGTATTTTATCCTTTTTGGCATTGAATTTTTTTATACTATATTTAACACAAATTAACGCTCTCAAACTTAAATTCCTGTATTGTATTAAAAAAGGAGGTATGCTATTGTCTCTTTGTACACAAATTACGAGATATTTGAGAAATAAAGAGGCTATAGTTCATCTGTATTAGCTGGTAAGTATAAAAGGTAAGTATAGTCAAAATCAGCTCTGGTCTAACTAAATTGAACGAATCAATAATTTTGGTTATCATAACAGATAGTATTTATCATCAGCATATACAATTCTATATTAAAATGATATCGCTTTACATTTATTGGTCGTTATTTCTGAAGTCCAACGAAAATTGGTCGATAAAACGGATGTACCAGTTAAGTTATTTCAATACCGTAAAAATGAAAATGATACCAAAAATTTGAAATTTTATTTTCCAATCATCCTTTTATACTTCTTTTGTAAAAAATTGACATCGATTCTTTGTACGGTTTATGGAGAAATTAACTATTAAAGTCTGTGTTTTCCAAGTTTTCATTTTTATACACAGTTCTTAATTTTAGTATGAGTATAACTTGAGGAATGTTGATAAAAGTTTTTTGTGTAAATTTTAACATTTTTTAAAGCACTTATTGATTAAAAAACCAACATTAATTATGACTTCTCCATATTCTTCTGTAAACCGTACAGAGAATCGACTTTATCGACGAAATTTATACAGAAAGCGTATTAAATACTCATGAATTCACAAAATTTCAATTTTTTTGTAACACTTTCATTTTGATATCGAAACGCGTAAATAAGTTCCAAAATAAAGCTAATAAGGATTAAAATCAAGTTTATAAGGCGAAAAACGATTCAAAAGTAAGTATATACACGTTAGCTATTACAGCAGTTATGTTGGCTTATGTTTCTCATTGAGATCAATTTCCCACGTATCGTTATATCCGAAACATTCATATTTGTAGGAATTGAGTTGGGACCTTTCCATTTCGTCGCGTCGTTTCAACCGATGGCGTACGCTTACTGACATACGCTTATAACAGAAGCTACCTACATCATTATTTGTTAATCTTTAGTTATTTAACATCCATATTTTACAATTACATTTATGATGTGGGTGGAATCGGTTACTTCGTTCTTATCCAAGCGATGACAATGTTATCAATTCTACCGCCCCCATTAAATATAATTGCTCACACTGCCGCTGAATGGATTCGAACCCGCAACCTTAGTCTAAGTGTTCAAACGGTCAAAGTATAATGCCTTTGACCGCTCGGCCATTTAGACTCTCGATATAACGATGTCGTTATAATCAATTTTGACTATAGTGTTAAAAAATATCAAATCAAGTACAATAAATTTCTCACACAAAAACAGTTTTGTTTCAATATAAATATAAATAAATATTAATTTTCACTTTGATAATTCGAAAATCATGCATTCAATTATTTAGAACTTTTGTAAGTATAAGATTGTACACGTACGGTACCTACTTCGTACCGTACGTTGGTTTATTAGCTATTACAACTGATCATAAATTTTCCATTATTCTCTTTCTCTATGTACGGCATAGGTATTGAATAATCTATCGATAATCGTGGATATAATATATAATGCAAATTATTACTTTTGAAGAATATATATATTGTTTATAGAAGATTTCTTAAGAAATAATTTACATTTCTATTGCAAAAGTAGATGGTACCATCATTATTGTGTTTTTTTTAAGTGTTCCAAATAAAAATTTATATTCTTTTTAGTATTACTCGAACCGAAATTTTGTAATTGTTAGCGCAATTGATTTTTAAATAAGATAAATTACAAATATAGTCAATTTTTTCGTCAATACAGAGGATTTTTGTTTGTCAACACTGTCATTCTCTTAAAACTAGAGTAAAAATTTAATACAAAATTTTTTTAATTGTATTATTTCATGGAAATATGAAAAACTTAACTATTCCGATATGATTGTTTGATTTCGTTTAAAAAAAATCTCGTTTATTTAACCGTAAATAAAGTAAACTTTTTAAAAATATATTAGACGTTCCATTTCTATCTCGGAAACCGTAAAACTAAAGACTGGTACGGCTCAGAATAAGTAGCAACTATATGAGATTTGAGAATACCACATTTATTAGTTTGAATAAATATACTTTCTCTGACAGTTTTCTCAAACATTAATGTGTTAAATAATATTAAATAAAAATGTAAAAGAAAACCTCGACATAAGCCTGGTCTGATCGATTCAGACGTGGCATCGTAGCTATTAAATGGATGACCCGATTTTTATTTTCTTTTTTTTTGAAATATAATTTGATCGAGAATGTTCTTGGGTACGTTTCACGAAACCAACTCAGCTATTTGTAGCTCATCGACTATTTTCCAGTTGTTTCGGATTACACAGCCCTAGCATAAAAAGCAACCCTAGCCGACAACATAGTTCAGAATACTATCGATCAAATTAACGCTCAAAAAAAAAAAAAAAATCCAAAAACCACAGACAGACATTCAGGTAAACAGATACTCAGACACATTAAACTTATAACACCCTTCTTTTTAGTCGGGGATTACAAAAGATTTTCACCATCTACGCAATCACATATACTGTTTGAAAACTTCCTTCTTCATTAAGCAATAAATTAATCTTTCCAACAATCAATGGAGAACGAAAACTATCGTCTACAAACCCGTACCTCCGGGTAGCAGGTTTTCAAGAAATGGCAGCTCATGGCTTACAGCCTCTTGGATTTTATGAAATAGGTGTGCTAGTCAAAACCCGCACGCTTCATTACACAATCCCTACTTTCTGCTAAAATTATTTTCAAATTCAAAGAATATCTTTGTATAACATACAACATTATTTCTCCCTTAACGCATTTACGCCCTTCAATCGCTATAAGTAGGTTCAAGGAATACAACCTTTTCCACACGAAAACGCCAACTGATATCATTGATAATATTAATAAGGATTGGTTGTATCCTTTTTCAGATATTAGAAAGTACCATGATTCATGATCAAATAAAAATTATTATTTATAGCAAAAACAATTTCTTCCAAATTAAAAATTCCAAGTAATTGTTTCACTTTATTTTTTGATTTTTTTTAAATTAACCTGAATTTCGTGCTCACATATAAAGCAACCTATACAAAGAAATCACAATATCCACACCCATTAATTTTATACCATTCGTAACTTTATATAAAAAAAAAAAGTATCGATATTTATATCTGAGAGGTTGGATAATTAATAATTAAATTAGTTAATAAACACGCTTCACTCATATATTATTAAATTATATATTCATTAATTACACCAAACAAATCGAACTTATTGATTATATTGATGTAGTGTAATAGAGTATTGTTAGACAAAGATATGATAATATAAAATGAAAATATAGATTGGTTGTTAAAGTTTTATACGCATTGTCATTAAAATTAAATATTGTTGTAAATTATATATGAAATGGTTTAATTTACAATTGATTATGGGGTATGTTTGATAATTTAATCAATATAATAATGAATATTGAAAAATTACGGTACTATATGGTATTAATTTTTTGGCTTCAATCATTTCGATTCAATCTATAAAGCTATCATATTTTAGGATTCCGTAGCTTTTGCGCAATACGCTAATTTTCTTAAGAGACTCAAAACTAGTTTTAGAGTGAATTAATATACAAATTTTCACAAATCTTAATTTAACTAACACTTCCACCATAAAAATATAAAGGATGCTCACACTTTGATAACGTAAATTTGATAATCCAAGTGCAGAGTAAATAAGTACAGATTAACCTCTGGCGATAAGAAATATTTTTCAAAATTAGAAAATGTGGAACTCGATTTATGAACTTCTTCATTGCAAATTCTGGAGCATTATTACGTGGCGATTTCACATCGTCAAATGACGTTTACGGAGATCGTGTTATTTCGCACTACTCGTCTCTTCTATCCTCAAACATCAAATTGAATTCATACGGTTATTTAAAATTACGTCTCTATAATTTACTCATTTTTAACTCCCCAACTAAAAAAAAGGGGTGTTATAAGTTTGACCGTTGTGTATGTGACTGTGTGTTGGTTTCATTTGAAAGGTAATTTAACGACGAGTGTTCTTAGTTATGATTCAAGAGCGAGCTTAGGGTTCTGTACCCGAAAAAACTAAAAAATTGGCGAGTATGACATAATTTTAACACATAAAATAATTTTAACACATAAATAATTAATATAGAAATGAATGGTCATATAAACCTGGCTCAATTCATTTCGAAAAGTAAAATGGTAAAATAATTAGGTAATTCAAAACAATAATTCAAAAGAACAAGATTAACTCAAATATTTCAACTTCAATTTAAATATTTCCAAAAATTTGCCCAAAAAATGATAGCTCTCTAAGTATCCTTTTCATCTCATCTGATGTCCATCACTTTGATATTGATTTAAGAAGGATGTTAGAAGTTTAAAGTGTTTATCTGTGCGTCTGTGTGTTTCTCAGTGGAATATTTTACATCTAAGTTTCCAAAAATTGATTTAAAAGGAATAAATCGCATTTGTCGGGGGTTTTTTTAATTTTATAAATTTCACATGTACACATTTTTAGTTCAAAACTCTATACGAACGTGCATTTAATGTGCCAATGTCTAAAATTCTGGTATCATAGCTCCATAACTGATAAGCTGTTTTTAATTTAAATTTTTATCTTGTAACGGATTTATTGAGCTTGTTTTTATGATCCTTAAAATATGTTACACGAAATTGAATTTTTATAAATAAATCAGAACCATTAAATAAACATATTTGATCCACCAAGTCAATTTATTTTTGGAAATCCATGTCGTTCATTTTTTATTGACGTGTGTTTGAAGTTCAAAAGGTTATTTATAAATTCCAAAAATTATAGTCTGTCAGAGACTATAAATATATAAATTATGATAACAATCTATGTGTTCATTTTTAACCTTTTCTTTGCATTATTTTGCAAAACTAGAAAAAGTTATTAAAAAAGACATTCATATATTACCGCCCCCTATTCACTTGTCTAGGGTAAATTTTTCAAAGACATTTCAACATTTTAAATCGAACAGATCATAAAATAAAAAAAATTGACATTTGGAGTAGTTAGGACCACTCAAATCAGCAATCATCCAAAAACTTTCAGAAAAAGTTTACTAGGTACTGCAAAATATATTTAAAAAAAAATTATTTGGTGTATTTACTTATTTGTTTTTTCTAAAAATAAATATATTTTTCTAAAAAAATATAATTTTTTTAAAGATAAGTATATCTTTATGTATTTCAATTTTCAATAAACGCACTCTAAACAACCTTGACTCTTAAAATTATTCAAAATGAATTCAATATGTTCATTTTTCAAATCAAAAAACTAAAAACCATAAACAACAATTATAATTTTCGAAAGTAGTTTCGAAAAAAAAATTGATATTACAATCATATTAAATTTCAAACATTCAAATTTATATAAATTAAACTCAATTTGAATTACTTGAGAAAAGAAAAACATATTTCCAAAATTATTAACTTTTTGATATAAGGAATGTATTTTCAACTCAAAAAAGAAAGAAATATATTTTGTGATATCATTATGACTGCAATAATTTCTGGGCTTTCTTAAAACTTCGTTTCAAAATCAAGGCAAAGTGACTTTCCCATTCACCACCTATTCTCTATGAGCTGTTGGTGTTTATGTATTCATTTGGTCCTTCAGAACCGCTTCAATAACTTTTTCGATACCTACTTCCAAAACTTTCTAAAACATTCTATGATTTCCAAATGAATTTTGGATAATTTTTTACTTTCAGGTACTGTTTTCTTTGAACCGTTCTCGAAAATACAAGAATTATCTCAAATGTTCCAAAATATTCTAGATTATTGGTAAATTATTCGTTAATTGTAACGCAAAGCGTTAGTTTAAGCTCAAATTATTTTACTATGAAAATATACATTCAAATAAACATTTTTCAATTTCTCATTTCTTTAAAAAAGATTTTCGGCACCCACTCGCATTCCCTCACTAAAAACTGTTAAACTAAAACTGTTTCACGCTATGATGCTATTTTTAGGAGACGCAGAACTAACGTCAAATATAGCCGTGAGTCTTGAAAGTGAATATTTGTGATGAAAACTGAAAAAAATCAAAACCGTTTTGCCTTGCAGGAAAAGTAAATTAGCAAATTTCAAGAGTGATGAATGACTTAGATTCAAAATATGTTTTTTGTATTCAATATCCATTTATTAATTAACTTAATCAGAAAGTTATCGGACGCTAATCGGTCATACGCTGCACGCCACGTATAAATTATATTTCTCCAAAAAACTAAAAATAAAAATTTCAAAAAAAAAAAAAACACAAACCCAATCCAATGACAAAATGTAATATGAAATCTATAGGGGTTCTTATAAAACATACGTAAGATTACGTAAACAACAAGCCTTAATAATATAATGGGTACACACACTCACTATTACCTCCACTCTACCACCAGAAGAAAAAAAACACACATAATTTATTAATATTTGTTGTAAAGTTTTCAAAAAATATAAATACGTGTATATCAAAAATAAAATAGGTAAATAACATCAGAAAAAAAATTATAACAACATACGACATATTCGGTTAATAATTTATGAATCATCTGTAGATTAAAATGGAATGATAAATTTGGAATTTCATATATGCCATATATGCATACAATGTGGCTCTGAATAAATTTTAAAAGGCATATTTGAATTCCAGAACCAGACCCACTAAATTTGTATCATGCCATAAACTTCTATTATTAGTTTGCATCGATGTAGAAGTGTATATTTACAATAAAACGCAATAAATTTTGAATAGCAAAAAGTAGTTTTCGGAGTTCCTAAATTACCTTTTAACTCCACCCATAGTCTTTTATTATTTGAGTTTTCGCAATGTTTCTTTTGAGACGATAACCCGACTATTTATATCTAATAGCTAATAAAACCTACTTAATCGGTATTTAGAGTAATACGAAGCTTTTAACAAGATGATCAAACGTCTTTATGTAGCTCTCATGTATCAACTTAAGAAGTTCGCTACCAAATAATTTCTCAAGAGAATATCGACTCCAGTGACGATAATACCATACATACAGTATGGATCTTTCATAAGTAAAATCTAATCGACGAGTTGAGAACTTATCTTTCATGGGTATTTCATGAATGGGTTAAAATTTTCAGGAATCAAAACTGATATGCTCTTGCTCTTAAAAAAGTATCAACGAAGAGCACTTAAGCTTTGTATCACCATTCATGAAGCTTCTTAAAATTTATTTTTGTAGCCTGTTAAAGATCTATCTAGTTTTTTATTTAATTTTACTTCTTTAAAATTCAAACACCACAGAAATAATAATGATCACAAATAGTGGACAATTTATTAGAACCATTTATAATCAAGCATGGTCTCATATACATATTATGATAAAGAAAATAAGAAATGATTATTGTAAAGAAGATGGAAGAATATGGTCGTCTATCATAGTGGGTAATTACCAATGAGATCCCGCAGTGTACGCGATTTATGGCACCTTGAGTACATTCTATGCGGGACTCTTAACAACATACACATATAGTATACGTAGTATGTACGTCTAAAACCAAAGCATATCCATGCCTGTACAGAGAGTTTCTAAAATATTAATATAGAAATCATAATCACTCTGGAAATTAAGTTAATTACTATTTTAGTTTCTTGTTTCGAATTACCAAAGAGCTTTCGTTTTCATTCAAAAATAGTTCTTGAAACATTTTATCTTCCTATTAGTTTTCGTATCCAGTAACTTCTACTTCAAAAAAAAAGAGGCTGTATATACAATTACATATAAGTTAAAACACAGCATATTTATACCTAAAAAAAAAAAAACATTTTATAGGGAAAAAATTTTTTTCTGAATTCAAATTATAATTAATAAAAAAACGAAGGCTATTTTTCCCATATCCTGAAATTTCTAGACTTATTATGCTGATGATAAAAGGAAACTTCCTTTACTTTCTCATATTTTCTGCAACTTTGGTAGGCTAAAAGTGGTGCCACAAATTACTCAAACATTTCTAAATTTTATCTATTCCCACGGATAGATATATTCCCGAATAAATCTACCTCAAGTTTAAAAAACTGAAAATTCAAACCTTGAGAGGTTTATCCTTAGCAGGTACATATGCTCCCAGATATGATGCTGAAACCAATCTCTACAGAATTAACCTGCAATTAATTTACGTCTTTTTTCTCATTCTTTAGTACAGATGAAATTTTGATAAATAATAAAACATGAAATAATGATATTTCATTTAAGTATCTAAAAAACAATCTTGGACATTTTCTATACAATTTTTATACTTGGTCTATTCATTTAATTATAATAAAAAATATCTAGAAACTTGACCAGAAGAAGAGCAAAGCTTCACTAAATCACGTGTCACATAAATATGTGAAGAGAGAGCCTACATATGCCAACTTTTTAAAACTTTATTTAGAAATTTTTTTTGTTACTTTCTGGTTTGTTTCATAGAGACTAATTTTCTAAAATTATCGAATTTCCGAGCATCTAGGGGCAGCATACAATATAAAACACTGAACAATAACATAAGAGTTGATATACATTAACTTTCTCAAGCCTCCTTTATCGAAGCCCTACATAACTGATCGGAACTCTGCATAACTGGTCTTAAAAGCGTTCTCCCTGATGGTAGTCTTTTTAAAACTCCTATACCATTAATATTGTTGTAATTCTCCACTATCTTCGTTTTACAAACTCTATGTAAACGTACTAAAAGAAATACTACATACTATAAATGTTACTAACTTCACTTTGGTAAGTAGAAGAGTTTAGTCGTCATATTATTATTATAATCAACAACACCGTTTTCTCTGTCGAAGTTTTTTTTTTTTTTCATTTTGTCTCTTTGTTCATATACCAATTTCCAATTTGAATGTCTTATAGTTTTTATATCTTCACATTTAATCTATTTTGAATATTAATAAAAACAAATTAACGATTAAAACTATAAAAACAAACACATGTCGTGTCTTCTTTATATTTTTATTTTTTTGGTATTTTTAAAGAAAAAATATGTAATCGACTGTTTTTATTAAAGTAAAGGTGCATTCATTTGTTTTATTTATTTTTTTAGTATTGTAGGCTGTCGATTGAAAATAATTTATGTGGTTCTTAAATAATTTTTAATGTACATTATTAGTATTGATTTCAAAAAGTCTTTAAGAGCATAAAGAATTACTAATAACTACCAATACTTACTTAAATTGCACCTCTTTTGCAAATTTTTTGTAGTTGAACGACTATCATTTCTGTCATCTACACAATGAAGAAGTTGAAATAAAAACAGTTTTTATCCAAATCGGATACAACAAAATTTTCCGTTTTTCTTGTTTAATTTCTCTTTAAACAAATTCAGAAAAACATGGAGAAATTTTGACCTCTAAATACACAAAAAGTTTTATAAAATATCGCCATAAAAGCTTTTTAAAATAAATTCTAGTAGTATGGCGAAAAATATTCATCTAATCGTCAAATGAACCATATTTAAAATTTTTTGGGTCCTATATTTTCCCTTAATATTTTTGCTATTAAACAAGTTTTGAGGTCCCGATCGAAAAAATTTCTCCGTAATATTCACCTACCATTAACGATTATCCACTCGTCATTTAATCGATACTCATCCGATTATCAAAGGAACCCAATTTTTTGGGTAAAAATTACTGTAGTAAATAATTAATCTATATCAGAATTTAAAATAAATGCCATTTTCGGAAGGGGTATTAAATATCGGATTTTATGATAAACTAATCACAGTCGTTATTCTTTATTATTAAAATGTATTTTCATAAGTTTGTCAAAATAAATTTCCATAATGCATTAAAAAAGATATTTACTATGAAATCGTAAACATGAAAACTTTAAATCATAAATTTTCAAATAAAAAATAAATAAACCAATGTAAGAAATGGTCAATAATCATAAAAAAATAAACGTTAATAACCTCATTAAAATAGTTTAAGAGTAGAAAAAATTTATTCATAGTTTTTTCAATAGACACGTGTTATATTGTATCTACATACTATTCCAAAAGTAAATATAGCAGAAGGTAACTTAGCACTTTCAGTTTTTTCTTACCCGTCTTAAAATTTATCATCACTTTGTAAAAATAGCGTTAATCCTGGTTTTTTAAACTCGTTCTTTTATATATCAAATAAACATTCTAGCGTATTTTTCCGAAACTAAGATTGATAGGGAGTAACATCTGTTAAAATGTTATCCACCGAAGATCGCTAAATATTTCAACTATACAGAATTAAGTTCACAATACTATCTATCAAGTGTTTGGCTTTACGCAACGCTTTACTATAAACTTTCTTCTGGGCTGTAATAATCCCCATAGTAATCTCTTGTAATTATATTTATATTTCTACGGATCGTAATATATTCTTCGAGTTTTTGCCGTTCCAGTTTCGACAGTTTTCATTGTATTATGTAATAATAAAAGAAAAATCTAATTAACTGTTTGAGTCTCACCGTCTCTTTTCTAAGTTGTGTGGAAATGTTGAGAACACTAAAATAGTTTAACTTTTCATTATTTTCAGCGATAAATCAATCTTTTCCTTGGTTTTATTACCTGGAAAAAGTGCCAAGTTTTCTTACGACTTCAACAACATTTACTTATTAAAACTCTACTCCTATATAGAATTTATTTTATTTTTGAAAAAAAAAGTCATAATTTATAAGTTCATCATATTTTAATTAGTAATCAAAATATATAAAATGTTCACACTCCAAAGTTGCTCACAATAAATTTTCTATTAAGCAATTAAGAAAAGACTGTAATAGATTATTGGAAGTTAAGATTTGTTTCTTCTAACTCTATGGTGGTCTCAAATTACTACATTAGGTTTCATTATACGAATTTATAAAGTTATTTCTTTAATAGTACAGATTATATCTTGAGGATCCTTGAAGGTGGGGTGGAGCAAAAAAGGAAACAAGTATGCTACGTCTATCTGACTGTAATGTTTTAACTGACATTTTAATATAAAGAATTACAGAAAATATAAAAATTTTAAAGTACAGAAAATATAAAGAATTTTACTGATTCTATAAAAAAAGCAATCACTTTCTGTAATTTTTCAGTCGTAGATGTTAAAATTGACTTCATGGTTTACTGTAGTTACTCTGGAGGCAATGCAAGTAAGCTTTCTGTGTGTTGCTATCTTTGCCAGATCATTTGCCTTGTCTCCTTCACATTGCTGTGTCTAGAGACTGGCAGCACTTGTCCTAGACGCTTTTATATAGTCCTTCTTTAATCCAGTATACGAAGTCCTAGCGGAAAGAGGTCTTCCGCTATTAACTCATCCACAAATACAGCTCTCTCATTTTCATTCACTACTAAGTCTGTCTCACAGTTTATCTTCACGTCTAAATAATCCGTCGGTTATCTTTAAATTTAAATAAAAGATGTACATTAGCCTGTAGATTTATGCTAATGAACATCTGAAAAATATGAGAAGCTGTTGCCAAGCGCGGTCTCTCTCGTTAAGTTATTTTTAGAATATCTTATACTCTTACGAGAGAAATTTTGATAGTAAAAATGTTTCTACTTAATTTAAAAAGAAACGCAAATAAAAAAATTGTTGGGAAGAAGTAATATAGGATGGCAAACCAAGATCAAATTTAAAAATGACTTTAATTTCGACGGTGCGACCAAAAAATCCTCTCAAATATCTGTTCTGAATAAAAAGAATCTTCAAAATACACACCGGTCTAAAAAAAAACACTGGACAACGCTAAAAAGGAATAAAAAATTAAATACTTGATAAATTGTAGCGCAAACCAATAGTAAATTATTTATAAGATATCCTAATCGTGAGCATACAAAGTATTTGAACGAATGAATTAACTAACTTTTATAATGAATTGAAAATAGTCGTAGATCATTTAACTGCTCAGAGTACAGAGGTAAAAAGTTAAAAGCATTAAAACTTACATACTTATATTTATAATAGTGATGAGCTTGTTTTCTATATAAATATGTGCAATATATTTATTAAAGACATACATTATATTAAGTAAGACGACTTTGTTGTGCTAAAAACAAGCTAAACTTCTAGCTGTTATATGATGATGATAATATACCGTTCATTATTTTAACTAACTAGTTAAAAACTCTACGATTATAGTTAAGTTACTTTATATTTATATAAATTAAATTCAATAAAATGTATTTATATATGCATACATACACAATAGGGTGTCTTATTATTTTTATTAAAATACAGTTAAATCTCATTAAAACGTCTTATTATTATGTTTATGATAAAAACATACTTTGTAGGGTCTCACTGGAGTATTTTCTACTACCACCATGATCTACACCGATGGTGGCTCCAGATCATCCCTACTACTCGTTAGGATTTCATAATAAAAGTTAAATCTTTTATCAAAAATGTCAACTAGAGTATAAGCATGACACTTAAGCGCCATCTATTTTCAGGGTTAGTTGCTTCAGCAAGTGAGTTGTTACACACTCCTTAGCGGATTCCGACTTCCATGATCGCCATACAGCTGTCTTAAGCCATCAACGCTTTAGGTGGTATCCCATAAACGTCTATTTTGGCCCAATAATTCTACCTGTCGTTCATCCCACAGCGCCAGTTCTGCTTACCAAAAGTGGTCCGCTGGGCACTCATATATAAAAATATATTATCATAGCGTCACATTGTAAATAATGTTTTTAAGCAAGTTAGAATTCTCGTCCATTTAAAGTTTGAGAATAGATTTAGGTTGTTTTGACCCCAAGGCCTCTAATTATTCGCTTTACCGGATGAGACTCTTATATAATGAATGCTACCTTTCTTGAGAGAAACTTTGGAGAGAACTGCTTGATGGTTCGGTTAATGTTTCGCCCCTATACCCAGTTTCAACCATCGATATGCACGTCAGAATCACTACGGAGCTCCCTCAGTGTTTTCCTTGACTTCCTGAACAGGCATAGTTCACCATCTTTCGTATCATTTAATATATAATGTAAATATATCCTCATTAGGTAGAAAATAGAAGGTAGAAAACCTGCCTATTTGGTAATGATCACTTTGATTCTCTTGGGTAGTCAAATTACAAAAAATTGAAACAATACAAACAATATAAGCCAAGGAAAACAAGGAAGATTTTTGTATGTGGTAGAAATTCTGATTTATTAAATTTTATTATATGGAGTTTTTCAAAAATTTTATTACTTTTTAAGCGGTGAGTGGAAAATTACAATCCGTTATTCCATAAACAAAATCTAATAATTCGTTAATTTTATCTAGCTACACCAATACTTGATGAGTAGACTTATGATGTAGCTTCGTCTTTGTTTCTAAGATTTCTAATAGCTTAAAGATGATATAAAGAACTAAAGATGATATGGTACACCCGATAGGAACTATATCTCTTTCGCTATAATTTATGTATTTTTAATTTAGAAAGTATATTTTATATATATTTTAATAAAAATTTAAAAAGAAATTTATTCATGTGGATGGGTTTTGACTTGATGACCTTCTGCATGAGGAACGGACCCCATAACCACAAGACCGTGAGCTCATTGGAAATATTTCTAATACTACAAGAAAATAAATTAGAAAAAAGTGTCGATCGGTTAGTATCGGGCACTTTTTTTTGTCTAGTTCCCATAATTAAAAAAGAACAATACTTTTTCGATCACCCTTGAAAAAAAGTCTTATATGAAACCGAGATGGTGGCTATTGTAAAGGACCAAAAAGAAGTAATATATCGACCAGTATTTCAATTGACATTGTAAACACATTTTTAATACTAGTTTCACTGTACAATACATCCACATAGGTATATAATAAATAAAATGGTTAAACACACATATCTTAAAGTTAATTATTTTTTCTAAACTATAAGAGTTGTATATCAAACTCTCTCGACGCACAATATAATATATATACAGGTTCAAGTTATGTAGTCCCATTTTACAGTTGATTAGTGTTTTATTGTGTTAAGTTTCTCACACTGTAGATCACAAACATCACAAGACGTGGGCTTTGATCTAAATTTATTATGAACACTTCATTTGTTTTAACGAAAAAGTATTATTATATTAATATCATATATTGTATTATTATTCTGGACGATCGAAAAAATCCATTCTATGTAAAAATAGAGAATAACTAGCTGTGGTATCGCTAATATGATACGAACGTTGAAAAATTGTATATTATATGTACTTCGAGTGAGGGTATTTCAGGGTAGCGGCTAAGCGGATGAACCGATTTTAATTTTTTTGGCAATGATCTACAAAATCGATTCAGTATGAAAAAAAGCATGACATTTAATTTTAACATATAAATAATTACTATGGAACTGAATGGTCAAATAAACCTGGCTTAATTTATTTCGAAAAGTGAAATGGTAAAATAATTATGTAATTGAAAACAATAATTCAAAAGAACAAAGTCAACTCAAATATTTCAATTTCAATTAAAATATTTCCAAAAAGTTGTCCAAAAAAAATTAATAGGTCTCTAAGTATCCTTTTTATCTCATCTGATGTGCTTGACCATCACTTTGATATTGATTTAAGAAGGAGTGTTTTAAGTTTAAAGTATTTATCTGTGCGTCTGTATGTTTCTCAGTGGCAGGTAGCCCCTAAACGGTCGAACCGACTTGATTGACAACATTTTATAGCTAAGTGTCCAAAAATCGATTTATAAGGAAAAAATCGCATTGGACGGGGGTTTTTTAAATTTTGTAAATTTCACTTGTTGGGAAATATTTTAGTGGTATCTTATTGGGCAAATTAATAACGTCGAAACGTCTAAGATGTCAATAGTTGGCTCTAATCTTATAAAAAAACGGTAGGTAGTGATGTTTGACTATACCATTTAAAGTTCGGGTTATTTTTTTATAGGATACTTAATTCGTACTTATTTGAATAATGTTATTATAAATTACTTTGACTTCCATGATAACAGGTCTGGTATCGGAGTTCTATTTTAAGGCACCATTTGTCGCATGGAAAAATGATTTTTCCAATAATAAACAATTCCAATTTTAAGCTAACACAGTCAAGATTTTTACGTTTCAGTATTCTTGGAATCGCCACAACGCGTTATGGTTTTTAACGCCAAGGAACAAGTATGTTCTTTTATTGATCAGAAGATAATAAATAGAAAATAAACAATAAAGAATAGATAATATCAAAATCTAATTTAACTATCTTTGTTTTTTTTTCTCTGTTTTTGTAAAGGTGCATAAAGTATAATGGTAAGTTATTGTAAGCCATAAGTCGACTGACTAATCATTTAATATATAAAAATTAATATTTAACCACCCGCGTTCACCTTAATATACAATATTTAACAATTAGAACTATAAATTATTTAAACAGAGATGAAAATATTTGAATTTATAATTAATAACTGTATTATAATTAATAATTTTTTTATTTATTAAATATTACTTTTAATTGTAATATATTTTATTATTTATTATCTTGTTTTGATTTTTTAATTGTTTTGATGTGTGGAGGATCACATTTATACTTCCCGAATCAGTTAGGTTCGATCCTACATAAAATGATCTAAAGTGCACTAATAGGTAAATAATTTCTGTCATGGTCTAATAGCCATATCCGGTATTTATAACTGTATATCATCCTTATAAAGTAGTCACATGGAGTTGAATCCTGTTTCAAGTTTCGAAACAGAAGAAATTTAATCGAAATTAAATCTAATCTAATCTAATCGGAATAGGATTATTTGAACCTGACGAAAACGATGCCACCGACGAAAATCTAGAGTTTTAGACAATAATATGTTCAAATAAGTACCTACGATTTTCGAACAATTTTCAGTTTTGGATCCCAATTACCTCCCTAAATAAATTACTATCATTAAAATTGAAAATATTAATTTTTTACGTTTTTACCTTTAAAAAGGTCGAATTAGTTTGTGATTTAGCTTCACATGAATGTGAAAATATAAATTTAAAAAAAATTCCATGATTAACCGTGATAGACCTCCCAAATCATGAGGATAAACAATATTGAATTTTGTAGTTTTTTAAAGTCTGTGATTTCTGACAAGTGTTCGCCACAATTCATCTATTTTTATGAAAAATAATCAAAGATTTTGACAAAATAAATTCTATGTGCCATCAAGATCTTGGAATTTTACCTGATATGCTATAAAGATTACCAGATATGCTATTCTATACTATAACTATAACTTTTAATTAAAAAACTGTGTTTTCTATCTAAAATACTTCTTGCGTAAATTTTAGAACACTCTTTATATGCTCCATTATAATAATTTCTCGAGAAATTACAAAAAGGATAAGATAAAAGAATTAAGACCAATTGCCAAATTTGACGAATTACATAACCATCAAAATTTGTTTATATATGTCTTCTGACACTTTGACCCAAAAATAATATTAACGTAATAAATTTTTTCCCATATGTAGCCCAGGATATTTTAATCGATTATTATCTTAAATCAAAGGCCAAAAAAAAATATTAATTTTTTTTGTTAGTTATTCAAAATAGTTATGAAATGAAATAAAATAGTTAAATAATAAAAAATAATTAATTTTTTTTTCTTTTTAATATAATTATTACAAAGTGAATGAAGGTCATTTACATCGTTATCAAGATGATATTTTTATTTTATTTAGAAATTTAATGTCACACAGCATCAGAAATAATTAAAACAGATTCAAAAAAGAACTTCATTGTAACTAATTTAAAAATGGTCTATGTGTGATGGTATTTTTTTAAAATTAATAAATCGTACGAAAACACTATCGTCAGAGACAGTATAAATGTTCCTAATTTCTTGAACCAGAATATGACTCTTTTCCAGATATAAGTTATGAACAATTCAATAACATTCGTCCCACTGTGTAAACATTAAACAAATTTCTTCGTAAGATTAATTCAAATCCAAATATAAAAATCGTAGAAACTTTGCATTTTGGAAAATGGCATCATCTTAAAATACAATATCGGTTATAACGATATTGAAGAGACTAAGTCCGGCGTTATAATCGGCAGCCGTTATAAGCAATATGTAGATTTTATATTAAAGTAAAAGTATTGTTCATATCGGCCGTTATTTCTGTCTAATTAAAATGACGATTGATCCCTACAAACGATAAATAAGTTGAAAAAGCCCAAAGTAAGTTACTAAGGCTCAAAATAAAATTTATAAAGTTCAAAACTGTATATAACGATGGTGTTTTGTTAAATTGAAAATGTGTGTACATGTAAAAAAGTTTATTTTTACTTGCGTTGGACGTGATAGCAGATATATTTGCTTACAATAACGAAGAATATTGGTCGCTATAGCCAATTTGTCGTTATAGCCTATGTCGTCATAGCCGACACATTCATGTATGTGTTCATATAGGTATTCAGTCGGGATCTTTATTTTTGTTGTAATTAAATTAATAATTTTGAGTGTATTTGTTTTCATTTTCGCTAATCGATACTGACCAGTTCTTAAAGTATATAAAGCTTTAATCGAACTTTCTTTGAAATTATGGTTGTAATGTGTCAGCCAAGGTTTAACAGTAAATTCGCTATAATAAGTAGCCACAACAAATAATGAATGCATTTTGCCCACAAGGGTAAAAAAGGAAGTAACAAAATTATTTTACACAAAAATAACCAAATTGAAAACTAAAACTGAAAATTTATCTTTTCAAAGCGATTTTACAACTTTCCTGAGGAAATACATAATTATTATTTTATTTCTACAAACCAGGTAAGAAAATTCAATATTAAATTACACAAATAACTTTTTAACCTAAAGAATCAACAACTTTCATCAAAAACCAATGATATAAGGACCATTTCCAATGTATTCGATACTCTAATTTACAAGATCACTTTTTATTTTTTTTAATAAAAATAGAAATTAAAAATAAGAATTCTTTAAAACAAGCTAATGAAATATTTTAATCTTATTTTATGGTTTTCATTATCAAAACTGTAATATCTTCCACTTTAATAATTTTTAAAATTAATAAAAAATACTACAGAATCTCATATAATACTCAACACCAGAAGAAAATGTGATATAAACCTCAAAGCCCCTCTATATAAAGACCTTATTGGGGCAGTTTGAATTATATAAAGTATTAAACTTTTTTATAATGTTATAAGAAATATCTGTTAAAATTGATTAAAACATGCAAACTGGGAAATTAAAATTAGACGTAAATTAAAAAAAAAGCAAAAACAAACAATGGACTGAGTTAATTGTTGAAATACCATGTACAGACATTACACATACATACATGTCACACACAACTGATATACCCATATAATGCATACTATACAATTTGCGCATAATTGGCGCTCTCACGGGTAAGCAGTGATGTTTACGAAAAAATGTTTCAAACAAAAGTTGTTTAATGTTTTATAAGGAACATTTTTTACATATACGCTATAAAAATTTTAGCTTGATATCTCTTTTCGTTTTTGAGTAATCGTGATGACAGACGGACAGGCAGACAGACGACGGATGACAGACAGACAACCGGAAATTGACTAATTAAGTGATTTTATGAACACCTATACCAAAATTTTGTTCATAGCATCAATATTTTTAAGCGTTACAAACTTGGGACAAAACTAAGTATACCTTGGTATATTTCATATACATGGTATAAAAATATTATAAAAGCTCTCAAATCAAAAGGAATAGCTCGAGTGAATTTGTCAAATTCGTACTCAAATGAAAACAAATATAACTCGGGTTCGTTTACACTCGGCTACCGAGTCATATTTGTGCTACCGAATAGATTCGGTGACAAAAATAAATAATGTTAAACTTATTTTTTGTATTTTATTTCATATTAATTAATAATTAATATTACTAATTAAATTAAGGTATTTAAAAATGAGTACATCCACAATTTTACTATGAATTCTTATTCGTAGAAATATTGTAAAGCTTCTTCTTATTCCTACTATTGGATATTGAATTGGTAGTAATATCCTCAATATTTTGATATATCACTTCCAAGGGCCTCTGTTCGCAAAGTTGTTGCGGCTATTACAGGACACTGGTTGCTCGAATTGCGGAGAATGTTAGCAGTTAGCTAAAGTAACTCGTATTACTACACTTGAACTTTCAAATATCTTTCAAAATTAAAAGTATATTCAATAATTAATTGTCAAGATATTTGTATTCGTTTCGACAAACTCTATGGGGCCACGAAGGGTTGAAGCATTTCCAATTTCATTTCTCTATTAATTCCTTTACAAAAGTGTCACCGTATAATATGATGAATCTTTTTGGAAATTGTGTGCTGACCCTGCAACATATTCTGTATACCGAGGTAATGAATGTAAATGTTTTAATTGTTTATAATAATTTTATTTAAATATAAACTTGTTGTCATTTAAATATAATAAATTTTAACATGTTCAAGTTACATTACATTATTATTATTAAATTTAAAAAATATATAAATAAATTTTTTTCCCAAGCACAATGTTGTCTCTTTTTTTTTATTATTATTCTTTTTAATTTTAATAAAACATTTAAGAATATTATTATTATTATATTATATCTTTTTCATAAAACAAACAACAAAAGTGAACAAAACACAATGCGTTAATTGTTTTAAATAAATTTTGTAACAATATAAATATTATGTAATATAAATAATAATAACAATACTATAGGATAATGTGTAGTACCCCGGATGCAATGCATTTCGAACTATAGTGTCTCATCAGATATCTAGACAAGCAACTAAAAGAGTGTTTATCCATGTGCATTTGTTTTCAAAATTGATTTTTCTTTGTGTTTCAAAGTGAACAATTTTGTTTTTAATTATTTACAAGTTCCCATCCCTATAAATTGTAAATGTGAAAGTAAGGATGTTTGTTTGTTTGTTTGTTTGTTACGCTTTCACACAAAAACTAGCGAATGTTTTTTAATGAAACTGTACAGCAATATAGCTCATACATCAGAATAACACATGAGCTATAAATTAAAAAGTCACAGATATTAAAAAAAAAAATTTTTAATAAATTTAATCTGACATTTACTATTTTAAATTTTTACAGAAATGTTATGGTTCAAAATAATGATCACAGATGGATCAGAGTTATGATCACCATTTTAAACCATAAATTAAAGATTTCTGTAAAAATTTAATAGTCAATATCACAATTCATGGCTGCCTTTTCTGATATACTCAATGAATTATGACTACTTTACAATTTAAAAAATTGAAAACAGTGCATATTTTTAGCTGCGTAAAACAATCCCTTCAAGTGTTATGGAACGTTGATAAGTGAGATCAAAAAAGGTGGAGGCTATAAAGCATTGGTTTTTACTTTTAAGCCCAGTGAAGTGGGCGGGTATCAAGCTAGTACATTATAATAAGATACTGTTCCTGCAGTAAACAGCAAAAATTACATGTTGAAGACAACGCCTTCAGGTACAATCGGTTTAGAGGTGTTTTTTAAGACATTAGGGTGTGATCTATGGTACATTATGATGATTTATCATAGATCAATAATAAATAAAATATAAAATACAGTTTTTATAGGAACACTAGTTTTATTAATAGATCTATTTCCATTATTGTATTTTTTTTAAAAGAGTTTTAAAAAGCACATAAATCAAAATTTTTAATCCCAGGTACAAAACTGTTTCCATATATAAATGAATTGTTGTATAATTTTTAAATAATAATTGTTGAAATTTTTTAAGTTTGTTACTGTTGCGTGCGACATATTATTTAAATTATTATTTATTTTTATTGTAATTAAGTATAATATATTATTATTATATATTTTTGTATATTTTGGGTCAATGTTAAAATCATATATTAGAAAATTTGTTAACCTAAATTGTACAATATTTCTGTGTTATAAATGAGTAAATTGTAAAGCATATTCGTTCATTCTTCTTTATCATAATTTAATTATATTTTAATATGATTGCTTTATAGAAGAGTTTACAACATTATACATTTCAAGTTAATATTTTATCAAATATAAGTCCCAAAATCGTTTATAACAATTTCCCTTTCTTCTAATGATAATTACAGTATATTGAGAACGTTAAAGCCGTTCATTTTGCGATATATTCACCTGATTCAACGATATTTCATACAAAAGAATACATGAAAATTTTCATTCTTAATTCTGTAAGCAAAAAGCCATTAACAAGAGAATAAATGCAACTTAAAAATATGTTATTATTGTAGATCACAGTCATGGACACAGTCAAATGTCCTCTATTGCCCTTGATAAAGTTTGGCTAAAGAATTTTTCCATAGTTAGCGTTTTTTCTTTCGATTAAATGCAATAATGGCGATTTTCGAAAAAAACTTGTTTAGATGAAAAATATTAGTTTCTAACGAGGATCAACTTTCTAAAGTGTTATTCTATCTGCTACCGTTTAGGATTTTAAGTGGCTATTAAAGAAACTAAAAAAACTAGGTCCTATTTGACGTCAAAACATGTTGTCCCCCTTCAAACTTTACAACTTTTTTTTGTAATTTTTTGATTGGTTAATTACAAAACGAACAATTAGCCATTGTGGATTAAAATGACCTACGCTGTATACCTTGGCCAGACTCTATCTTTTTTTGAAAATATTTTATGTGTTAAATAAAAAGAAAAATCTCAATTAAAAGAAACTTAAAGGGCTAATACATTTAAATGTAAACAATCTAATTAATATAGAATTTATAAATATTTCCGCGTGCGAAACTAAATGAAGTTCTGCATCCAACAAATACACACATGACAAATATTGTTTGTATGAGCAGTTTAAGAGTATTAGAATATTTTTTAATATTGAAATAAAGTTTGTTTGTTCGCTCATAAGTTCATTAAAGAATGATACCACATTATATACATATATTGCATTATACGTATATATATCCGTTTAAATATTTAATAATTATTAAATAAAGTTAAACAAATAAACAGTATGAATATATTTACCTATAAAATAAAACTAGAAAATATCATCTATTTTATATATAAATATACCTATAAATAAATTTATAATTTTAATATAAATTAATATGATTATATTTATAAATGTTTTATACATTGCTTATATTATTTATTTAATATTTATACATAGTGTACCAGTTGTAAGGACGACAAGAATTTAGATTAGATGGCGCCATAACATCTAAAATCATTGTAGAAAAAATCATCCCAAATCTTTTAATAAATATAAAAAATTATATTTTCGCTAGAGTGATTCTAAATCTCGTTGCTTATATATTTCCGTCGTTTTGTTCATTATGACGTGTAGAACAAAATTTTTAGCGATGATATACGTGTGTCTCATTTAAGGTGAAGACACCCTCATATTTTCGTTATTTAATAGCGTGTTCATTGGTCTCTTAATTACCGATATTCAAAGTTTTGAAGATTTTGCTTACGTGATCCAACTATCTTCATATCAAGTAAATTGACTAAAGAATCGTTGAGAAAGAAATGGTAAACAACTTAGTAAACGTTCCACGTTTACTAACAGATTTTTTATAAATAACTAGCGGGTCCGACAGACGTTGTCATGTGGAAACGTAACTGCAATTTGTTAATACCTATACTATGCTTAGCTTGTCCGCTAAACCCATCCTGCTAAACCAAAAACCCAAATTTTTTTACTATATATTGGACAAGCCACGGCCTAATATTCTTCGACCTAGTTGGAGCCTTCGGCAGTGTAACTCGCTGCGCTCGCATATATCTCTATTAAATAATTATTCACAGTACCTGAATAATAATAAATAATACCTCAATACTATTAAAAATACATATGTTGTAATATAAAGTAATATATGATTTATATGCGCTCCCACCATTTAATGAAATTTAATTTATTTGGTGTAGAACCCTCAAAAACAGTTGTAATGGACCGAATGATAAATCTAAACCATCATCGGATTTACTTGAACACACATAAAAAATTTCATCAAAATCGGTCTGTCCGTTTAGGAGGAGTACAGTCACTAATAACTAAACACTCGAAATATATACAGTAGATATACAATCTATGAAAAATCTAAAAAAAACCAGTGATGATAAGGCCGTCAGTTTTACTTTGAAAGTTTTAGTATAAGTTATCTGTGTACGAGTCCAAAAATCAGAAGTTTGAAGTAAAAAACTGACTGTTACATCCTATCAAATTCTAGTTTTGTTTTGTATACTAGCGTTGATGTCTCCAGCAAAGCATTCGTTACGAGCTTACATTTCTATATAACTCAACCATATTAATATATGTATCTTGTGTACACTTTTATATTCAAAAAATGAATCTCTTTCAAAGGATATTCTTCCAAAACATTTATTTCTTATAAACATAGAATTAATTTTTTTTTATACTAAATCAAATCCGATTTGTTTTCGTCGAAGATCATAAAATAAAACTGTCGAATTGAACATAACTAAGTAACCAAAATTAACTAAGCGCTAAAATTTGAAAATCTCCAGTTTTACATATTTCCGCGGTTTCAAGGCCTTAATGCCCGAATCAAACCTTTTCAATATGATGTCTGTGTATGTGTGTGTATGTATGTGCGCTTGTGCGTATGTTCATTCGGATTCTTTTGCCTCGATTGTCTCGCACCAATTATGACATTAACACGTGACTAGGCTTATTCGACGCGTAATCGCGTATTTAACAACAGAATGCATATTTTCAGCAGAATTGGTTGAGCCGTTTTTTAATGGTAATAAAAAAACTGGAAAAAACTCGATAAACCGAAACTGAAAAGTGAATGAAACTCATTATTTATCTATGGAGATAATGATCTTTCCAGCATAACCTGCAAAACATGTTCGAAACATAACGATAAATGTCATTAAAAAACCTTTTTATGACTGTTTATTATACTGGGAAATTTTTCGTGTGGACCTCGAGGGTCGCTCCAGACTCCATTTATTATAAATACAGGTATAGTTAGGTTAGGTCAATTATTTTTGGATAGTCGTGTATATTAAAATGTATGTGCAATATGTTAGCTGTGTTGTTACGATTTAATTGAGATTTAGAATGTGGATTTTGTTGTTTTTCTTCACATATAAGTTTTTTTTTTTTTTGTAAATAAGAAAATATTTTATTTGTCAAGTACAATTTTATTAAATGATTATCATACAATATTTATCTATTTTTACAATTTTAAATATTATGTAAGTATACTTCACTTCAGTTCGAATCTAGTTATACATATATAGAATAGATGATCACTTGATTCTTGTTTGTGTGGTTTTTGATTCTTATTGGTAGAGTAAAAAGTGGAATATTATAAAAATCGTATCATAGTTTTATTCTATGTGTTGACATTATGTTATAACATTTATGGATCTTATAATATTACGAATATTCATAGATTTTATATACATAGACAAGTATAGGTTAGGTTAGGTTAGAGTGGCACCCTGTCCAGGGGTGGGACACACTTAGACCATAGGGTCCGTTGTGATCCTGAAAATGGGTTGGCTCATCAACGGTCACTACTCCATGAACCATTTGTTTCAGAACAGCATAAGAGGTTTGACGTCGACGAACTCCAGGTCGGAGAGGTCGTCAAATAGAAGCTGGCTCAAGTAAGTCCATCTCCTCATGACAAGAGCTGGACAGTGACAGAGAAGATGAGACATTGTCTCCTCCTCCTCACCACTGCGACAACTCCTGCAGTAGTCGTGATACACTGTCTGCCCAGGCAGTTCAGCATGCCTGCCGCCCAACCAGTGTCCTTTAATAGCCGCATGTTCCATTCCATTGAGTAGCTCTCTCCTGCTACAGCTCCCTTAAGATTTCTACAAACAACATGGTCTATACACCGGCATAAAGTTATTTAAAATTGACCATATTTAATAAGTCTACAAATAAATTTATAGTCTACAAATATATTTATTAAAATATAATTTATAATTTATTTCATCTAAAACAGATGTCCGTATGCACTTTAATATTACATAAAAACACGTTTTGTTTGTTTGTTTTTTTTTTCATGAAAAAAGATAATAAGACACAAATAAATTGTGACAGGATATTCTAAAAATATTTGCAACAAGAAGAAAAATAAATTTAATTTATAATTATATGCATAAATATAATATTATAATATACATTGTAAGTTCCGTTCGCATATGTGATATAATGATCATATTTTCTTTAAAAATATTGATATATCAAGTGTTAATATTATACAGGATGTTTCAAGAGGAAAGCTAAATATTTAAGATAGGTATAGGGTACTTTCGGTAGTGAAAAATAAATTATGACATTTGAAATATACTTAAATGTTCTGATTTCGAGTCATAAAAGCACATTTGTCTTTTATAATATTCAAATTAAAAATCGTAATTTTTAAACTGTATATCACGTGACCTAAAACGCGTTCAAGTCCTGGTGTGATTTCGTATCGGTATGAACCATAGACCATCAGTTAGTTCAGTGTAGACAGCTGGGTATAATATATACATAGATAATAAATATTTATATTTACTGTAATTAGTTGTCTATGAATATATGAAACTTATCTGTGTTATGTCGTATAATAATACCGATATTACGTCACCAAATTGGATGCCCGCGTTTTTGACAGTTTAAAAAAGTTTTAAAATTTAATTAAAGTTTTTGGCAAGAAAACGTGCGTAAAGCTCCGAAATAAATTTTTGGGGGCTTTAGATTAGCAAAATCAACATTTTTAAGTACTTTTTCAAATATAGTGGAACATCCTATTAAGGAATATAAAAATAAAAGTTCCTATTAAAATGAGTTGCATTTTTTATCTAGAATATCAATTTGAAATATGGAAAATTTATTTACAGATATTTATACAATCACTTGGTAGCTCAATGTCAGAATGACTGGAAAATCAAGAATTTTCAATTAGTTTTTTCTTTTGAATCTATTGCTATTTAAAATCTTTGCAAATGGAATTTTTAATAATTATCCATCCTCATTGAAAGACAAAGTGCCCGACTGTGGAAATTTTTGTAGATGAAAAATTAGGTTCTCCAATTTTCAGCTGTTCGGAAATAGCTGTCAAATACTCCACCGAAAGTTTGAAAATTTACTTTCACAAATAGCCGATTTTATAAATACCCAGTACTCCACCTTCTTGAAACCTATTACAACTAGGTTAATTTTGATCACAAATTTGAATTGTATGACCCAAAAGTATTGGAATTACAAACATGGTTTATCGAAATTAGATAAATATTGGATGTAATAACGCAAAATTAAATTTTTTGGATTCTGATGACGTCATAAAGTTAAAAAATTCGATTTTTTTGATAACAAAGACACATTTGATCCGATTTTATTGGAATTCTTTTTGATACCTACTTATTTTGGGTCATTCTTTTCAGGTGTGATGTCAATTTTTCGCTAGCTATCATTTATGTGACTAATTCCGAGACCAGGTTTCTACATTCTTGAAACCTATTAGAACTAAGTTAATTTTGGTTACAAATTTGAAAAATATTACCTAAATTTAGTAGGATTACAAATTTGGTTTATCAAAATTGAATTAAGAACACATTTACCAAAATTCTGTTCGTGGAATCAATATTTTTAAACGTTAAAAATTTGAAACTAAGCTTAGTTATACCTTGATATATTTCATATACATACATGGTATAAAGAATACATAGGTTGTGTATTTTATATTAAATGCAGAAACATAAAAATTAAAAGTCAATTTTTTTTTCGCAGTATACGTGGGTTTTTTGATTGACATCTCCAATAATTCATGGCATAAAATCACCATACATACAATGTTGTACAACGAATTCAAACTAAATAGTTTTCTTCCACAACAACATCTTGGGTAATAAAAAGAACTCTACCACAGACTGCACACACAATCTGCACTATGCAATATATGCAATATGCAATATGAATGAATATTAAACGTATCATCACAAAAATAATAAAATATAAATGGACTATTTGTTTTAATTTGAACTTGTCATTAAATGTATACTTTTTTTTTATACATACTTGAAATAATATTAAAATTCCAAAACAATTTTAAAACTTTTAAGTAATTGTTGTAAACATGTCATATTTATTAATAACTTATATTACAATTTATTAGTTAAAGGTGGTTAAGTTTGTTGTCTGTTTTATATGGGATACATTATTTTTTGAATATTATTATCTGTAGTACAGGATGGAGCAAAGAAGTGTGCGATTTTGAAAACGCTATAAAATAAAAACCCATCAATTTTTCCAAAATATTTCTTTATTATTTAAAATGGGTATAAAGTTTAGGAGTGGCAGAAAATGTACCAGGATAACTAACTCAACAAAGGGAATTGGCAATAGATAATCAAATCCTGCGGAATGAAATGAAACCCATGATAATCTGGAAAAATGCGTACGCCTTAATAGACACATCTTACTCGATTATTTTTTTTAACTTAGTTAATTTTGTTCAATTCAATTCATTATATTTCAATTCATTTAAAATACAATTTATAATTCACTGGAAAATACATTTTGTGTAATTTTCTAAAAACTATTTTAGGAATTTTGAACTGGCAATAAAAATTCCAAAAAATTAACAGCATTTTCAGTATCGCACACTTCTATGCCCTATCTAATTTTTACCTATCTATATGTTTATTTATTTATTTAATAAAAAGTTATATATATGAAAAAATAATAATAATATAATGGCTTATAATAAAAAAACAGAATACAGCATTGCTCAAAAAGCTAGGCCTTATAGTATTATAGCATTTTCTTGGAATGATCATATCTTTTCTTTAAAATGTTGCCAGCCACATCTACGCTAAGATTTATACAAAATATTATTTATAGCCTTTGTTACAGTGCCTTGATCACCTAACTCTAAACAGTTTTTCATATTTTAAGTTAAAAATAAATACAAAATTAAAAATAAATTGTTTAATTTATGCTAATAACAAATATTTTTCGGGATAATTTCGTTTGTAAATCCACTATTAAAGAGCTTTTTCTAGACTTCAACAACATATTTTTTATGGAAGCTAAGTGAAGTCTAAAAACTACACTAAATGAGTTACCGGCTCTGTAAATTAACCCTTTTTATCAAATCACTGATGTACCTATATCTGTTAAACAAATAACTTTGATAGATTAATTAATATCTTTGACCTACTAGTATGAAAATTTAAAAGTAATTTGTTTAATATATATAAATTTTTATCAAAATTCAAAAATTTCCAACATAAGAATTTATATTTTAGTTTTTCTTCAATTCAATCATCAGTATCAAAAGTAATAATAGGTCCTATGGCCTAAGTGTGTCCCTCGTGGACAGCCATTATAATCTAACCTAGCCTATTCTAACAAAAGTAATGACCAAGTCCGCTGGAAAAGAATAAAAAGATTTCAAACAATCACGATCGGTCGTACTTCTTGAACCTAAATTTCACTGCTTGTCATCTTACATGACTTATACAGATAGTCTGATTACATTTGAATTGACCCTTTTACATTCTTAAAAGAACAGAATGAAGTAACATTTAAAGTATGCTTTTTCTTCGAGTAATTCAGGAGCTTTATTCTGTTCTTTTAAGAATTTCATACAGCAAATTTAAATTAAACTTATACAATACTTCAATACAAAAACAGCATTGTAATTGTGGTTCATTTATAGAAAATTATATAAGGTAGGTATGCGCCTAATCGAAAAATCAGATCTCATATTACACTAGTGATTTCGATTATATAGTTAACTAAATGGCAAAACATACCAATTACGGGTTTGATGTGGTACATTTATTTTATGATATTTTAAAATTATAAAGTTGATCAATAATAAAATTATTGGTTTTTTTTTATATACCTATCTATATCGTTGTTGTTTTGTAGTTGTTATTTTTAATTCAATTAATTCGAGTAAAATGTTGATTGTTAATTTTATTGAATGTGAATAAAAATCTTTAACAGGCTTGGATGGAATATAATGTGGATCACCTGGGCATTAAATTTTCTGATGTTAGGTCCTGTAGTGAGTAGAACTAAGGATTTCGATTCATTTTTAACTTCTGGACCGAATTTCGAAAATGGAACCACGAAAAGCTATACAAAACACAATTATTACAAAGTTTTTGGAGGAATAGGGAAATTCGATAATTTCTTAAACAAACATTCTTCTAAAATCTTAAAACAAGAAACGGTGTCTTGAAAAACTTTTCTAAAACCTTTGAAAACGTTGGCAAGATTTCGAAAAATTTCAAAATTTGACTTTTCTCGTGTTTCAATCGTTTATACTAGAAGGCTAATCAAATTTTTTAAATTAAGAATGGCCTTGATTAAATTAAACAAAAATATTACTCTTGAATAATATGATATTTAAAATCTCCTGAGGCTCGAATAAAAGTTACTAATAATTTATGTATCGTCCAAAAGACAACACCACACGATTTAGAACCATACACTCTTATTCTATCCAGATTTTTTTTATATATTTGACCCCGAATAACCAGATAAGAATGCAAATTTATGTTTCTTGAGGTTTCCTAAGCGATCACGGTTTATTATATATGTATAGATGAATTATTTTGTAAAATCATCGGCTAATAAACATAATTTTTTTACGAATATTAAATATTTTAAAAACCAATTTTCTTTACTACTCTCAGGTATAAGATTATAAAGTTATTGCCCAGACTGCTTACATCTAAATTATAATAATTTTTGCCTTGTAGAATCCTATAAACAAATTAACAGATTTTTTCCACTGCAGCAAAATTGAGTTGAACTCATTAAAGTATAAAAGAGTTTAGGTAAATAAAGAATACATTTTACAATGAAACAGACCTCCAAGATTGATTTTTATTTGAACTTGTAAATCCTCCTTATATACGCAGAGCTTGAAACTTTATTTTTAATTAAAATAATTTGAAAATATGGTTCATAAATTGATAACTGGGAGTTGGAACTCGCCAACTGGCGATAATAATTCGTATTAATTAAAATCAGAAGAAGACCCGAATTTAGTAGTTACAATTTAAACTACCAGATACTTGTACACACCATTTTTTAAGGCCAATAAAAATATTCAAATTTAACTTTAATAAATCCCGCCAACTGCCAAAAAATTTGTACTATTAGAAAGGAAGTTGACCGCTTTTTCAGTAGTTCTAATTTAGACCACCTGATTACTTGCCATTTATCAAGAGTGATAAAAAATTGATAATAACACCCCGAATAAATTATCATTTAGATTTTCTCAAAGCGAAAAAATTATTTAGTATCTCTGCGTTATTATTTAAATAATAAATTATATTTGAAGGCTTACGCTTGGAAAAATCATTGTTTTGAAAATATTTTTTTATAAGAAAGATAAATTAGGAAATGGGTCACTACAAACATGATGCTCAAATCATGCTTTAGTTAAATAGAAAAAATTAATTAGAAGAAATTAATATTGCGTTTTAATTTTTTGAAGAAGAATTGGGAAAGGATGATGCTTAAATTTTGTTATCACCCCAGCTGAAGACTTGACATTACTCGGAGAGAAAAGTGAAGTTGGTTTTTCAAAATACATTATAAGTGACGCCAAATTGTTCTTCAATTCTGTCTTACAAGAGACGGGTATATAATCTTAGAATGCTTATAACTTCTTCGTTTTTTAATCAATTTTAATTTATCTTTCAAAATTTGTTATAATATTAAGTCTGCTTTTACATTTTTATGGATAATGTGGCATATTCGGATATCTGTCATCTACTTAATTGAGAAATTCATATTATTTGTTTCTTCAATTTCTTAATTTAAAAAGAAAAAAGAAGTAAAATTTTTGATCTATCATTTTCCAATTATTATGTTAGATGATTCTAATTTTTACAATTTCTTATGAATCTTAACCATACTAACTAGCAGAGATAATATTCCCTTAAATAATATCAATTGTAAGAAGAGAAGCCACTTCCAGTAGCAATAAAGATAAATAATTTTTATTACACAATAACAATAAAACTTTAAAATAAAGTCTAAATTTATTAATAAAAATAATTAAAAAATGAATAAATAATATTGTTAAAATGATTCTCTCTCATATAATAATAATAATAATAATATTTATTTTAAATATATTATAGATAATTTCCATTTATAAACGATTTTGCTTGTATGAAATCATATTATATTAATGTGAAAATTATACCAAAACAACTGTTATTAATATTAGGGGAGAGTGTGACACCAGGGATTAAAATTTTGAAAAAATTGAAAAAAACGCAAAAAAAAAAATTTTGATTTGGTTTGATGAAACTTGGTGGATGGGATAATTTTGATCCAAAAAGTATAAAAATCAGGTTAATTTAATGATTGGATGCAGAGTTTCTGAGATATCGCAATATTTGGTTCGATTTTAGTCCATATCTCAAAAACTATTCGACTAGTCACCAAATGCACCCGATTTTTGTAATTTTTGGGTCTTTACCTTATATACTGAGTTTTATCGAAATTGGAGATAAAAAAAACTTCTCAATTTTTTGTTACTTTTTTAAGGGGTTTTAAAAAAATCGAAAAAAAAACGCAAAGAAAATTTTTGTTTTGGAATTCGATAAAACTCGGTGGATGGGGTAATTTTGATCCAAAAAGTATAAAAATCAGGTTAATTGAATTGAATGGGCCTATAAAAAGTTACAATGTCAACGATTATCATGGGAAAACTTCATTTTCAAAAAAGTTAAAGATCCCCACCAAAAAATTAAAATCCATAAAATTGTGAACAAAAGGAAGGGTAAGTGAGGGCTATAACGTGATAGTCTTTGTTTTTAAAGGAGAAATTGCCCAGCAAAGCAGGCGGGCATCTGCTAGTTTAATATAATTATTAAAAGCCACTTTTTAAAACATAACAATGGAATTAAACTCTTTTCTTTATCCTCGTTTTAGTTCCTATCTCATAATTATCAGCATTATTTTTCTACTAACTAAAACAGATTCAAGGTACAAATGACCCGAGGTACTGCACTCTCCCCTATTATATTCCAACCCATTTTCAATCCTTTAAACATTTACATCTTAATTTGTTTAACAATCAAATAAATCCATTCAAATTATTGTTATTGTTATTATTGTTACCATTTGTGTGTGCTAGTTAGCTACTGCTACCAATTGTACATATATTAAATGCATATTATAATAATATTTTGCTACCAAAAATAAATAAAAATTGTAATAATAATTTTATAAAATATAAATAACAGATTCGTGTGTAAAATGTATATTATTATTATCATTAATATGAAATTATGAACGTTTTAATAATGGAATTATTATATTTTATTTATTAAAATTGTTATTGTTATTATAATCACCTGTTTTTTTTTAGGAGAAACTTCTTAGAAGGTATTATGTGTTTATTTCATGTGTAGTTCAGTACTAAAGAACTTCTAATGGGAGTTTACCTATCAAAGAAAAGTAAAGTTCTTTGATACTATCAAAACACTTGGATGTTACCAAAGCTTTGATATTGAAATGATATAAACATCCAACTTACTTGGATGAAATCGTAATAGTGGTATGTTCACATCAGTTAATTAATACATGTTAATTATTAGGAAAAAACAAAATTATTTCAAAACCTTAAAAACAAGCATCATTATCATTCAAATACATACGTAAAATTAAAACTATTTTTATATTTTTAAACGTAAAAGTTAAACGTAAAAAATTGCAACAATCCAAACACTATACTATACACTCAGTTAATAAATTAGCCCTATTTTATATTTATTGTATCGAAATAGCTATGTATACCTACTGATTGTTGTCGAAATTTTAAGCCAAAAAATGTTCTTGTTTTTGTGTGAAAGTCTTTAATTAATTATCGTTTGTAATAGTCTTTTGTCCACTAAGAATAAATCAATTGGATAAAAATTTCTAATGATTACTCATGATATGTAGATAACAAAACATAAAATTATTTTTCATAAAAAATAAGGATTATTTTTATTTTTATAAAATAATTTTAATAAAAATAGGTATTCAGTGACATGACAGCAAACACCAATCAGAAAGTATTGAAAGTATTACGTGACGCCATAACAAACGCAATGTAAACAACATGACATTTTAGTAGAACGAAGTAGGTAAGGTGATTACAAATCAACTAACTAATCAATTTGCAGTGGCGAATTAACTCTTGATGCCGCCTTAGGCTCGATTTGATCTGCCGCCACTTCAGCCTCCATTTATTTGGTTTTCAAAAATTTTCGAAAGTTGAATTTTCTGTCGTTTTCTGAGAATTTTTTACAGAACAACTAGTTGAAGCTACTTGCAAAATTTCAACTGCATATCTTTTATAGTTTTGGAGAAAATGGATACCAAAGTTTTGACCTTATTTGCTCCCTCCAAACAAAAATTGTTTATTTTTATTTAAAGAAAATTTATACTTTTGTTTAAAAATTTAAAAACATTGAGTGCCGCCCTAGGCCCGGGTCTAAGCCTAAACCCAGCACTGGCGTCAGGGGTGACGAAAGATAGTTTACAAAAATATTAAAAACTGAATTACACCCCAACTAGACAAAGTCTTCACCACAGTAAAGAACCTTATTGGTGTGTCTTATGGAATATTTTTCTGAAACAAATAATTATTTATAGAACATAAAAGATATACACATAGGTATTACCTATAAAATATACATCTGTATTTAAAACTGGTTTTTAATAAATAATCTTCTTCATTATTTATAATAATCATATCTCTACCCATGTGTGTGCATTACTATAAGTTTATGTGCAATAAACTAAGCTTATTTATTTAAAGCATAGCTTTAATTAGCATATGAATTAAATAGTTATTATTACAGTATTTAATATCATTTATTATCTACCTCTGTATACTTACAGACTAACATGGTGGAATGCATAGAGTACTTACTTCTAGTCGTAGCACAACTGCGGAATACATGCGCTTGCATCGCATATCTTTTGCATGTAAAATTTTATTTGCATGTAATATAGTTTACGATAATATATCCGTCTCTGTAATGGAGATCTTATAATGGAGTACCATTTTTGATCGCAAGGGCTAAAAGCTTCAGAATCCAACCAACTCCTCTATAATCGACAGAATCAACCTAACAAAATCGTAATTAAAACAATACAGAGTTATCAAAAAATAAAGTAAGAAACGATTAAAATAACAAAAATGAAATAGATTAAAAAATCCAATAGAATTTCATCAGATAATAAATTTTAAAAAAAAAATAAAAAAATTTGTGACTGTTTCTGGATTCGAACTAAGTAATCACTAAAATAACACAATATTCACCCGTGCTTTAACGCTCCCAGCTATCTTAGGTTCTCAGAAATGACCATAATCTATACATATACTGTTTTATGTTTTATCAATTAAAAAAATTCAGTTGTGAAAGTTATCAGAAGTTAAAGTTAACACAGATAATTTAAATTAAGTACAATGAAATTTTTATATAATACATTATAAATATCCTAATCAAACCAAACGCAATATACGCATATATTGGGTTGACTACTAAATCAGAAGTATATGTATGTCTTTTTTAAACTAATACTACAATTAATTCGTACAGTAAAAAGTAAAATTAGCTATAAAATTAAATTCTTCAAATCAAACAAGAATTTGACTTCTAAAATCAAAACCTTAAATTTTCAGAAAAATATCTTGTAAATTGTAAATAAAAATTTCAATTTCTTGTAAATAAAAAAAAATATGCGCTACATTTATAATGTACCAAGATACGAAAAGAATATAGTTCCTACCGAGTGCCCCATGAATGTCTTTAAAATGTTAATGCTACACTGGTATCCAGTTCAATGTATGGAGGTCGTGTTGCGTTCATTAGATTTTTATTTTTCAAATAGATGAATTTATATCGATTTTATAACTAATAATAGAGTCTTAAAATATTTCAATTATTATATAAGGTAAACATTATTTAAGATTAACGATTTGTGGGGTATTTTTAATATCTTTCTATCGGTTATTCAGTGTTGTAGAACTAAGTATTTGTAAGCCATAGTATAGAAGAATCGGAATCATCCAACAACAGCCGCTTCAAATCTCAAATTATACAAAAAAATCGGATTCGGTAATTTTTACTCTTATTTTGAATTTGGTTCTAAAAAACTCCAATTTTGAATTTAACACTAACCATAGCAAGGTTTAAGGCAGAAATTTTTTTGTACACCTGTTATTATATATGTAACTTATTAGGCTCTGTGCCTGTTTTTGTAAATAAATAAATTAATAAATAAACGTATATCTTTTTTATTCATAGCAACCACCTATGCATCAAAATATCACCTTTTGCATAAGTTGAATTGAATAATCGAACAAGAACTAAAAAGAAAGCAATGTTTTCTTTAACATTTTAGGGTAGGTATTCGAGGTACCGTAAAAATTGATGCAAATCTTCTTATGTAATTATTAAATACAAATTATGACTAAAGAATTTTCCCATTTACGAAATTTTATTTGCTGAGTCCCGATTATTTTAGGCAAGACCAGTCAGCCAGCTCTTCTATTTTTTAATCAGAAATTTTGAAAGAATTGTTTCTACAAATTTTCTTAAATAGATACCAATCGTAAAATGAACAGTTTGTACAATTAGACTTTGATACAAAAAACAGTAAACTTTTAGAGCTAAACCTGTCATTTGTTATTTTGATAGATTTAATACCACTCAGAAGGTAAATAGCTCACGGTTTTGAATAATATTGCTTAATGAATAAATTAAATACCGCTTACATCATACAATTTTTGATTAGGCATGCAAATTGGAGTACAAATTCATTATTACATATACCGACTTCGAATTTTCGGAATCAATGTAGGTACTCCAAAAAACAATAAATCCTCAACAATATACTTTTAATATTAGATGCAATACTTTTTTGTAAAATTACTCTATGATAGATTTATCGTAGGTATAGAGATAAAAACAAATTAATAAATTAATTTTATAGATCATAATTCATATTCTGCTCTAATAACAAACAATCGAAGCAAGTGATTTTCATTTTATTGAATAAGAACATAAATATGTATCAAAATGAAAAAAAGAAAAGGAAAAAATGATTGTACAAAAGATTGAGAATAAATACTCGATTAATATTTTGATACATATTAAAATAATATTTATAACAAAATAGAAATGGACTTTAAATCAAACCTCTAGCCGAATATTGGAGAGATAGTTGTATTTGAAAAAGTATATCCCTTACGTCATTATTTCAAACAGATTCATGTTAACTTAGAGATGGCAAGTATCGATATTTTTCAAAATATACCGACATTTTGAAATATCGATATTAGATAATCCGATATATTGATAGTGTTTAAGAAATATGGGTTTTGAGTAAGAGAATTAATGACAAAAAAGGGTGAATATCAAGCAAGTCGATTTACCGGTAGGCCGAGTTCCCATTTCGAAATATCGAATATCGAAGTTATCTTTTGTTATTCCTGATGGTGACAATGAAAAATTTACAGTTCAATAAAGTTTATAAGAAAAACTGTCATCGCATGTTGCTTGTCACCCATCACCAAGCCTCAACAACTCAAATTAATTGGGGGCACTTCAATTCCAGGAGAACTCCTTAAGAAAATAGACAAAAAAATTCTTCCTTAATTTGTATGAAAATTTTGTTTGAAGCTGACAAAAATAACCGGCTTTGCCCATACCTAAAATCCGTTCTAAATTATGATTCTCGAAATTTCAGCTTTGTACAGATAAAATTGAAGCTATAGAACTAAAAAGGCCATATCTTGAAAAAGACAGATATTCCATTTGTCAACTAATCTCCGATTGGTATGAATACTTCCTTTGAAGATAATTTTAACCTGGCGAAACAATGTCACCGTTCTGAATTATGAGTTTTGAGACATCAGCTTCTCGCAGCTTAAATTTAAATATTTATGAATTAATGAATTTTTAAGTCAAAATATAGAAGTATGTAAAAATAAATTATTATCAGAGTATTAACGATTTTTTAAGGATGATTGCCGTTAAAAAAAATACCATTAAATATGTAGGGCTTCATAATAGAGTATAAAGACATATTTCAAATCAAAAATCAATAATTCACAAATTAATAATAGCTTTTATCTAACAGACATTTACCGAAAATTGAATTATAACTATCAATTAGGATTTTTCAAACCTATATTTTCGATCAACTATAATTATTTATTACACTTCTCACTCCTTTTATATAATTTTACAATTACGAGACAAATATGACTTATTGTTTTGTTTCATGCACGATTCCACGATTCTCTCATATCTTTACAAAACGTTTAAAATAAGTTTACCTACCTACCCTATTATTCATTTGATTTATTTGATCTATATTTTATTCAATCAGTTTTTATAATACTTATTAAACATTGTGGTAATACACGTTTTTTGAAAATAATTAGTTTTATAAGAGTCAATAATGCCTATAATATTGGAATAATTTATCTGGAATGATAGATTCATATAATTTTTTCTATTGAAATTAATAAATAAACAAGGGAAAACAAACAATTGAATGAGTTAATTGTTGAAATACCATGTATAGACGCATTTTGATGACGCAATCGTTTGTTTTAGACGTAACATAAATAAAGAAAGATTTACACTCTTAAATAGCCACACACACATAACTGATATTCCCATATTAATACATACTACAATTTTCACCTACTTAGCGTCCTCGTGGGTAAACAGTGATGTTTACAAGAAAATGTTTCAAACAACAGTTCTTTATTTTTTTATAAGGAACATTTTTTTACATTTAAACATTTGTTCTATCTCTAACGGTTTACAAGATGGGTCCTACGGACCCAATACCCAATTAATCTATGTTGCTCATTTACGAGCTCGACCTCACTTTTTACGTCCTCAGCAGGCTATAAAAATTTCAGCTTGATAACTCTTTTTTGAGTAATCGTGATGACAGACGGTATACCAAAATTTGGTTCATAGCATCAATATTTTTAAGCGTTACAAACTTGGGACTAAACTTAATATACTATATATATTTCATATACATGGTATAACAAGTGAAGACAAACAATTGACGGAATTAGTTGTTGAAATATCATATATCATTTTCGTCCTGAGCACACTATAAAAATTTCAGCTCGATATTTCTTATCGTTTTTGAGTTATCGTGTTGACAAACAGATAGACAGGCGGGCGGACAGACGAAAGGATTGCCAGAAATGGATTTTAGTATACCTTGATATATTTCGTATATACATGGTATAAAAATCAGATAAGATGATATCACCGGTATCTTGAGAATTACAAGTCCAATTGTAATATGTATCCGATTTTTGAAATTTTTGGGTCAAAATTACATTAAAAACTGAATTTTTAAAATCATTTTACATTTTAAATGATTGGAATAATTAATCTGAAAATATTATAAATAAGCCTCTTGAAAAATATAAAAATGATTTAAAAAACAAGTGAAAACAAACAATTGACTGAGTTAATTGTTGAAATACCATGCATAGTCAGTGTTGATATCTTTACCATATTACACATACAAACATGTGACACATACATAACTGATAATCAAGTATAGTACATATTATAAAATTTCCGCCTAATTGGCGCCCTCACGGGTAAACAGTGATGTTTACGAAAAAATGTTTTAAACAAAAGTTGTTTAATTTTTGATAAGAAACATTTTTTACATTTAAACTTTTGTTCTATCTCTAACGGTTTACAAGATGGGTCCTACGGACCCAAGACCCAATTGACCTATGATGCTCATTTACGTATTTGACCTCACTTTTTACGTCCTGAGTACGCTGTAAAAATTTCAGCTCGATATCTTTTTTCGTTTTTGAGTTATCGTGTCCACAGACGGACGGACGGTCGGACGAATGGACAACCGGAAATGGACTAATTAGGTGATTTTATGAACATCTATGACAAAATTTTTTTTTTAGCATCATTATTTTTAAGCGTTACAAACTTTGAACTAAACTTAATATACTATGTATATTTCATATATACATGGTATAATAAAAGATGAAATATTATTTTTCAGTTTTTTTTAAATATATTTTTTTTAATTATTTCATAATTTGTTTTATAATTTTTATTACTCACACAAACGAACATATACCTTAAAAACAAAGAAAACATACAAAAAAATAATTAATTAATTAATAATTTTACAATTCAAAATAAAAATAAAAATGTACAATTTATATTTTAATATAGAAATATATATAATATATACCTTTTTTAATAATTGAAACTATTTCATTAATTCTAAATGTATCATATGATATCAAAAAATAATAAATTGTGTTCAGTTCAACTGAATACAACAAAAAATACACGAAAATACAACAAAAAATTACACTTATTTAAGGAACCAAATTGGAAAGTATTTAGCAAAAAATACTACCCTTAAAAATAAATTTTAGTACTTATAATTTAGTAATTATACAAAAATTTTGAAAAATGTATGCTTAAATAATGATTAATACAGTGTTACAAAAATACTTAGCGGGCTATGCGGTTCTGGATTCTTCATATTAAAATAATTCAAAAATGTTCAGTATATGTTTATTTTATTTACAGATTTGGAAAAAAATATTTTAGCTTTACTCAGTTTCTTCAAAGGAATAACTTAGAAGACTGAAGAAATATTACATTTTGTTTTCAATAAAAAAAAAAAAACAAAATGGAAAATTGCGGCTAACCTAAGCTTAATTCGAAAAAAGCTACAGAATATTTTTTACTTTTTTTATATGTAGATTTCGGTACCACATTGCCCGCTACGTATTATTGTAGCACCCTGTATAATATGATTTCGTTTCCTGTAAATTTTAAAACTTATCGTGGAAAAAAAATTCTGGTTTCAAAAGAATTTAAAATAAAAATCTAAATTTTATTATTTTTAGATGAATATAATAATGCAGTGCATTTGAAAATGAATGCTAATTATTTTACAATCATTTTTTATCAGTTGCTGATTTGAAGTTGCTGAATTCCTTTTTTAGCGGTTTCACCATGGATAGGTTCTAAATGGCTCGAATAGACATTTTATTAGATTTTTCAATTAAGATTTCTGAGCCACTAATATTTTTTAAAGTAGCTCAAGCATATAAAAAAAGACTAATTCGGGAAAAGTAGCATAATCTGGTAATCCTGATGTATTGATGTTGTTGTGAACATCAGGTTGTTTATCAGAAATGAAGGTTCTTATTTAACGCTAGATAGAGCATCTCTTAGCTAGAAAATTCCATGGACTAGTAAGCAGTACATAAAAAGGGAAACGGAAATAAGAAAATTTATCAGAGAAATAAATGTAATTTATTTCAACAATGACATTGATTGTACTTGAGTTGAATTGTCTGAGGAACTAAATAACAGGCTAAGCGATATCACTTTGAATCTTGTTTTACTGTAACGAAATTTGATGAGGGCAGTAAAGGGAATAAACTAAGCACCCTTTGATGAGTAGTAAACTAGGCAGCTAAGTACACCGTGTCAATCTCTGTCCTTAACTATTTTACATACCGAAAAAAATTAACCACGTCAATCTCTGTGTCTTAAATTCGAATATATTTTTATTATCCCGGCCATACTGCCTAGTATACGGTGAACTTATCATGTAACACATTATTCAATCATTTTTCAACGCACATCATAAATAATATAATTTTCTAAACAACTATTTCCACCAATCAATATTAAAACTGAGATCAAGAAAAAAAAACGAGTGTATATTAATTAATCTGATCCTGTGAACCTTGCTTAAAAATTCAAGCTATTAATAGTCATTTCAATTCTGGTATTGCCTAGTTCGTACTTACGATTATTATTTTAATTAAATCAACATTTAGTACCTTCATTCCTTTCAAAGTTCAAAGCTTGAAATCGTAAAATAAAGACGATGTAACTAGATTTACTTGAAATACCTAAAAGTGACCACGACACTGATTTGTATATAATATATTTTTAAAAAAACAACCTGGCATCACTCTTTAGTTTCTTTATTGTTTTCGCAAAATGCATGAATGAGAAATAGTTGAATAATAAACTGTCTTTTCGTACTGATTATTGAAATTCCTGTTATTTTTCTAAAGCTTTGGGTTTTTTAGCATGCATATATCCAATCAATAAAATTGTGAATTTTTATTGTTCCATCGATTACTTAATATCAACTATTTACAAATTCAATTTTTTGGTAATCTCTATTTTAACATCCGTAAAATATGAAAATCAGTACCTCAATTTTTATGACAAAATTAAAGATTATGTAATTGTTGAAAATAAATGTTTATAATTCATAAATTTTTAACGAATAAATCTTTTTTTAATTTAAAATATTACTTGTAAACGATCTATATAATACTAAAAATTTGATGAAGGAAAATGAACATTTTCTTATTAAATATTTTTCAGCACATTTTTATTTTCAATTATTCATTCGTATTTATATTATCCCTAAAATATTTATTATGTATGAATACCCGCAATAAAAATTTCGGTTTCATTATTTTGGCATTATATTTTTTTTTAAATTAAAACTAATATTACGCAAAGTCATTTAATCATGAACATGAATGAACCAATAAATAAATAATAGCTTCATGAATCTCAGAATATATAATAGATTAAACTAATTCAATCGCACAAAAATGTTTTAAATATCGTTTCAAAATAAGTAATTCAAATGTTGATTGAAATTAAAGTCTATATGGGACTATTCATTGACTATAACTTCGAGCACTTAACAATTTTTTTAAATTTAAAATAATCAAATTTTCTAAATTTAAATACACATTAAATCTAATTTCACATTTTTAAACGTGTCAATTTGGGTCACAATATAAAAGTAACAACAATAAATTGAACACTTCCTACAAATAGAGATCAAAATGTAAAGTTCAACAGTATGTTCAGAAAGTCTGACTAGAGAAAATAATTTATACAAAATTTGTCAATGATATTCAAAAGTTTATAATCAGCAACGTTTATTGAAATGAATTATTTTTTACTTTTAAATTTCGTTTTATGGGGAAGACTGCAAAACTCCTTCAATTATGATGGTATTGTAAAATATTGTCCAACGAGTGCGATAAAATGCACACGAGGAATAATAAATAACCAAGTTTGCACCGAGTTGAACATAAATTCCTTTTTTTTACAAATATAAGGTTAGTCTCCTCTTCTCTTTATCACGATCTTTCGTGCAACGACAAATAGCCATTGACTCATTGAGTGAGCAAAATTACTAATCATTTACGTGCAATAAGTAAATTTGATGCACAAAAAAATGATCAAACCCACATGAGTAAAAAAAAAAAAGAAAATATTTTTACAGCAGTGACTCAGTAAAATTGACAATGAATAGGTTAATATGACTTTAATTGTAACACACATATCCATAATATACGCAAAATATGTCATATAAATTAATGAGCTCCGACGTTCATTCTAAATTAAAATATACTACAAAATATTGCAAATAACTTTCCAAGAAATCAGTTCAAAATAAAGTGTTATAAAATATTTTTGTTCAACATACTGCATTTCTGGAGAGAATACACAAAAAAACAATATTTACAAACAAAAAAAAAAGATCAAAAATAGTACGCCTTGATATCAGAAAAATAGCGAAATCAATCGTCCTTGAGAACACAATAATAAGCCACAATAAATAAATTGGTATTGTTTTTAACAATACAGTAAATTATTTCGAGTAATACAATTATCTAAAACGTTACACATCATTCTTTATACCAGCGGGTCATAAGTAATATTTTTACCATGTGATTTTGTTTTTTTAATATTAAAACTATTTTGAACCAACGCAGAACAGCGTCTAATTTATAAAGTCTGCTTAAGTATATAATTGTCTAGAAAAAAAAAATAATTATTCTAGGGCACTCGATATGGTGATCCAAAGTGACTATTTTAAGTTACCATTTATCATGCGGGTTGTTAATTTATCCGAAAAATCACAAGAATAAAAGTGTTAAGAATTAAACTACCCAAAAATATAAAAAGTTTATAATATTTAAATAGTTATTCGAATTTAACAAAAATGACAATAAAAATTGAAATTTTCATTAGCGAATCATATAGAAAAATGATATCTAAACACTTTTTATTGATGTGATTTTTTAGAAAAAATAAATATATAGCGAGATATAACGCAATTTTTATTTTAAATAATAATTTTGCTATCTATCCAATCGCGGAGTTACACTTGGTAACACTTCATAAAAGTTACTTTTGGATATTTACTAAATGTGTGCAAAAGCTCATTCCAGCATAATGAAATTCGAAAGCGAATTATCTGTACTGTTTAGAATTGTATGTCAATGGCATTGTACGATACCTGATGACGTAAAATAGAAGAAACTACGACTATTTGACAGTATTCCGTTACATGTCAACTTACTGGTTTTGTACTGTTTGTTGTGTATCGAATTTACAACGAGTTAGTTTTCGTAGTGTTTGAAGTGTTTTACAGCCGATCACGACGCTTGAGTGACGTTAAAATTTTTCAAATAATACTGTTTAGAATATTTTAATCGATTCAATTTTTTGCTTTTAACTTCTTAGGTTGTCTATTGAATCAAAATATACCGAAGAAAATATCGTGCATTTTGCAGTGTTGGAGTTGCCATATAACCAACTGTAGCATCTGAATGACGTTACAAATATTCCAACAGTAGGTACAGTTTAGAATATTTTAATGGATTAATTTTTTTTTTTTTGCATTTAACTCCCTACATTACCTATCAATAGTTTCAACTAATATCGGATTATCTTTGATTTTAATATCGCTGATTGTTAATTGCCAATCGTAAAGTATCGTCTACCACACTGTTCAACGTTAGTTTAACGAGATCATAGTCAAATAGTAAATTACTTTGAAAATTTACAAGTTGTTTAAATGCATTTTATCGATGAAACAAACTGGTCTAATAAATCGACATTGATTAATATCAAAATAGTTCAATAGTTTTTATATTCGAGTATAACAAGTATTTAAACGATCTTTATTAAATATTTTAAAAAAAAGTTATAATTCAAAATTTTTTTAAGAGTAACCATATTTTTTCAAATAATTGAATGAGATATCATAATCATTCGCGACTATTGTCGCAAGCAGACTCGGATTCGAGTGCCCTAAATGTTTTCGATTTTGTATATCACAAAGAATATTATCCACCAACTTTCAATTTTAATTGATTTTGTATAACTTATATACAATTTTGAAGTAAATATTGTTCCGCTAAGTAGCTTTTTGGCTTTTTATAAAAAATTGATATTTTACGTAAAATTTTAAATATGTATTGAATTCGACAGAAATTAGAAACTTTTTAACTACAATTATTTTTCTTCCGATTTTTGCGGATTAATGCTTTTTCGAAAGAAATGCTTCCAAAAAAATTTTCCTAAAATTAATTCTTTAATGATAAAAAACGTGTTTGAATGAAATTTACATTCAATGTCTTCTCAAATTTTTTTTAAAGTATTTTTAACAAAACATGTTAATTCTTTCACAAAGAATAACTTTCTTATTTAGAAGTATATCTCACATCATAACATTTATATGGCAGTGACTTTTTCATGACCTGTAGGCCAACGTTAAATTCAATATTACCATCAGATTTCTCCCTTGGAACCAAATAACTTATACAATGATTGTTTTCCTCTAATGATTTCGGATTTAAATAAATGTTATGTATTTTTTAACATATAGCATGATACATAAAAAATTGTGCAGTGGTATTCCGATTTATATGAATACTAAGTTTGTGATCCTAAATGCTCTAGAAGATTGTCATGCCGAGAAGGGGCAAGAATAGACCCCGCTACTTTATGGACCAGGAATATTCACACAATTATTCAATATGTGTTCATCCCTAGATATTGGGTATTTTTGCAATTTTAGGCTAAAATTCCTGATTCGCCCCACCTTGGGCCAATAGCTGGATATAACCATGGTCTAGAGCCAATATTTCAAAATGGCGCGTACTTAACGAGTAACTGGAAAAAATTCGGTGCCTTTATCAATAGCGCCAAAGTAAAAATAACAAGATTTAATGCTCTTATCAATCAAAAAATGTTTGAAAAAATATGATTACAAAATATTCAAATAAAAAAAATAATAATAAAAATTTCAAAAATAATTATTCTTTCATAATTTAAAAAAAAAATAAACAAATAAAAATATAAACATACATTTTTTAATTAATTAAATATTCAAAGTATACAAGACGTGAAGAGACTATGTTCCTTTTTTTTTTTAAATATGTATAATATTTAAATAACGAAGTAGAAGAAGAACGCACTTACTAAAGACTATCATCACTATCTTCTGGTAATGCATCATGCATACTATCAGCACGTTCCAATTGTAATACAGCACTACTGCTACCATTTGCTGAACTAGATGTCGCAATATTATCATCATCAGTTTGTGATCGACCCAATGCCGGCTCAAAGGCTTCCTTAATTTGATTTGATGCACCTTTTGGATCTAAATCTGTTGCCCAACTAAAATACATCAATGCTAAATGTGTATTACCTAATTTTTTATGTATTTTCCCTATTAAATAATAAACTAATGACTCTTTTGGCACCGCTTTTTTTAATTCTTCCAATTCTTCTAATGCTTCAGCATGTCGTCCAGCTGCAAAATAAATAGATGCACGATGGAATTTTGGTAATGGATTTGTTGGATCAGCTGTAATTGCTGTATTTAATGTTTCCAATGCTAAATCAGTCTTTTTCCTTGCATGTTGTACAACACCAACATGACATAAAATCACCGATGAATGTGGATTTATAGCTAGAGCACGTTTATAATGATACTCCGCTAATGTGAATAATTCTTGTTTTGAGTATACAGTTGCTATCCCAAACCATGCTTTATAATGGCGTGCATCTAGACGTATTGCCGATCTGAAGCAACCCATTGCTTTATCTAACTCTTCGGTGGTTACATACTCATGTCCAAGTAGATTATACGCGTATGTAAAACTTGGATCAATTTGAACAGCACGTTGGAATAGTTTAATTGCGGTGTCATGTTCCTTTTGTAATGAGAAACAATTACCGGCAACACACCAAGTGATTGGTGAATTTTTATCTAAAATTTGTAAATTTTGTGCTAATGCTGATAATTCAACTTCTTTTTGTAAATGCCATAGTGCTGTTGAATATATTTCCATATATTCTAATCGATGTGGTTCACGCTCGTGAACTTCTTTAAAGTACACAACAGCTTGTTCATATTCATTTAATTCGAAGTGGGCCATCGCAAGCATTGATAATACCCATGATGTATTAAAATGTTGAGGTGGTAATTTCTGTAAACATTCAATTGCTTTACGACAATTAAAATGAGCTAAATATTGATATGCTTGTCCTAAATTACGAAATAAATCCATTAAACCTTCCGCACAATGTTTTTGTAAACTTAACGCTTGTGTAAAATTGTTATTATTTGTGATTTTTTCATTTGTTATTGTTTCAGTTTTTTCGATATCAGTTTGTAAATTTCGAACATTCATTTCTGTACTGTAACTCGTTTTATTTAAATTCGCTTTCGCTAAACGTTGCTTAGTCTTACGTGATGGTGATTTTGGTGTGACAAATTTTGAATCACGATTTGGTGATTTATTATTTTCTTTCACTGAATTACTGTTACTAAATAATCGTGAACTTCGCCGGACATTTTGTACATTACCAGTGACCGGTGTACTTACAGCAATATTACTTGTGGGACTGAGTACGGGTTTACTTGGTTGAAGTGGGCCATCACGCCGAGACATTAATTGCCCTACATGTTGTCGCACACGTTTTGCTAATGATTTTTGATCGTTTGCCTCGGTTAATGCATTTTGTTGTCCGTTTAATGGAGTAATGGCATTTGGATCGTTATTTGGTGTGGAAGTATCCAAAGGATGTATGCCAAATGTTGGTGTTAAATTATCACAATCTAATGAACCAAATAATAAATTTCGTGCTGTATTTATTTGAACCATTGGGCTAATTTCTGGTGTGTTTAAAAGTCGGTTTGCGTAGCAATAGTTTTGCAAAACAGGTGTTGCTACTAGATTTACATTATGTTCTGGATTTTCTGGTGTTGTCACATCATTATACACGTGACTCACCGAAGATCCATGGCATGTTGCAAATGATGATAAATGGCTTAGTTGAAACACTTGTTGTGGATCGTGTTTTTCACCTAAATTACACAAATCAACATAGCTTGACCATAAAAAAGGATTCATTTTTAATGCTTTTATGAATGTTTCAGTTGCATTTATGTTACGTTCTGATTTTGCAAATATTCGTGCTAATAATTGTAATGCAAAACTTGCTTGGTCACCAAATTCAGCGGCTACTTGTTCCAAATTTATTTGACTAGGTAAGGCATTTCCACTTATTACTTTTTCTGCTTCGGCATGTCTAAAAATTTTTTTAAATTAATATTCGAATGTATATTTTTTTTAAACTAGTTAAGCCTAATTAAATGGAAAATTTTATGAAGGATAAAATTTTTGAAAATCTTAAAATTTGCAAGTTGTTATGGATCAAAAAGCTCTAATAAATTAATGTAATAAAACAAGTATTTTTTTAGAAATTCCTTTCAAGAATTCGTTTATGGAAAAAGTAAATTTTGACTGAAAACATTTATAAAAACTATTTTCAGGATAGCAAAGGATATTAAGTTTACACAGAGAAAAATCTTAGAAGAGGGGGAATACCCTAAATTAGGTATATAACCAAGCTGAACTGTTTAAAAAAATCAAGAAATAGTATTTAGTTATAACTTATTTTTATTAAATAACGGTTATAGTTATCTTGCGTAATCGTTTTTTTACTCATATTTACCTATTTAAATCATTCGCACATTTCGCTAAAAGATATCTGCATTGTGGATGTCTAACAACTCCAGGCTTATCCTTTAAAATTGAGTAAGCTTGATGTGGTTTCCCCCATCGGTAATAAGCTGTGGCTAATAAAAATAAACTATCGTATGTTTCAACTAAAAAAAAAAAGATTTCAACCAAATTAATAAATTTATCAAAAAAAAAGACTCATAAACAGTTTACCTTCTGCATACAAGCGTTCAGCTAAAAATACTGCATCCGAATATGCATAATGATTTAAACAATGCCAAATAGCTGCCTAAAAACAAAAAAATTATATTTATTAAATATAAGGGAAATTATATTCGTACAAAAATCGGTCCTCTAAATTGAATTGGATCTCTAAAATCGACCCAATTAAGCTGAGACACGCTAAATAACAAGATTGTGTTCAAAAAAGCCTTGTTATTCCTTCAAGAAAAGCTTCAATAGAGTTAACGACTAACTAAACTTTTTCAGCCATAATATTTATATTTGGAAATGGTATTTGAATTCGGTTTGAAAATTATACAACAAAAAAATATGATTAAAATTATAAAAATTATGAAACTCACTTGAACTGGCTCAAACACGATCATCGTAGAACAACACTTCACTTCTATGTAATAAAAGGACTAAATTCTTCGTTTAGCAAAACATATTTAACAAATTAAAATAACTACTGTAGTTCAATTAACCAAATCGTACTGTGAAAACAATCAAAAATGTTAATAAAACCTTATATATTCGTTTGTGTTTCTACTGTAAACTTATGATATTTTTGACATATGAACTTATCGCCCGTATTGGACGCATAATCTTAACTTGATTGGACGTATGTCTTGCTTTATCGTTTATACCAACTGTTAAATCATTACATACCCTATTTTATGTTTCGTTTTAAAAATAAAATTCGGTTGAAAAAGTAGAATTGATTAATTAAAAAAATATTCAAAATTGATGATAGTATAGTATAATTTCACTAATCACAAGATATTTATTTTTAATTAAATAGTATTAGTAATTTTTATACTTTAAAATCATCAATACTGCAAATTAAATGTCATATTGCCATTCTATTTGTTTTTTTATATTTATCTAGAAACCTTATGATTTCAACTTTTGAAAATTTCATAATTCGCCTTATTTGTATGATTCTACCAAGGCCTTATTATAATAGTTCGTTTTGATTCTTCATCCGATCTAATCCAAAGGTGATATTCAATAAAATACGTTAAGAAACGTTTTCAAATATCTATAAACCTAATATAAGGAATCCGAATATTTACATATTATTTTCAAACCTACATATCTTTCCAAAAATTTTAAGGATTCAACATGCTTTTTATTCTATTGCCTGCGGTTATTTCCATGATTTGCTTTCCAACTTTCCATATTGATTTTAAAAACAACAGTAATTACTTAAAATTAGCCCTGTGGCTTTGTAATAATTATTGACCATAAATTTATATTTAAATAATTATTCTGTGAAAGTAAAAAGATAATTATCTCAAAGTTAACAAAAATTTGAGAGATAACAAACATTAAAACAAAAAATTAAGAATTAATAAAACATAAACGCTTACCGTTTAGATAAAATTATTTTGAAAATCGGCGGATAATAATATTTATAAATTTAAAAATACCTCTCTTAATTTTGTGGTTCAGCAGATGATAAAACTGTATATCAAGCAAAGGTTATATTTTTTATCGTAAGATGTCATTATTTCGGTTAAGAATTTTTTCTAAGTAGGTAATTTTAGTTACATGCCATGATGTACCATATTGACGGATAATTTGGTGATGGAGGGTTAATCACCCTAATATTGTGAAATAATACTTGTAAAAAGTTATACTGATATTTTATTTATTTATAATTTGAAAATATTTAATTTATAAAAAATGCCACCAAAAGCAAAACCTGGGGCTCCCAGTAAAAAAACCGAAGCGAAGAAAAAAGAAAAAGTGATCGAGGTAAAATCTTGTTATGCATAATTTAAAATTTCTCGATGCTTACATGTTGTATAGTTTTCACTTCGATATATTTATAAGAAATTGTTTAAATGCTCTGCCAATTTTCACTGGAGAAATCGAAAAGTTAGGTTAAGATTGTTCAGTTTTTAAGCCACATTGTATTTGTATCCACTTAACAAATTTAGACATATTCTTTAAGCTCTATGTAGAGCCAATATCGCGTTCTGTTTATTTTAGCTGAAATGATTTCAATGGTCGTTTATACCCCTTTTGTTAGCTTTACTCGACGCGTACAGAGCGGGAAATCGATAAAACACGCATAACGTTATATTTTAAAAATTCTTATAAATTTTAATTATTATTTCCGTGAAAGTAAGATATACAATTTTCTGATACTCAGATTTCGAGATAATAAGGCCTATTACTAAAAATTTGTATTCTGATAAAGACCGATCCCAACAAAAACTACACTCGCCTGACTCGACCCTAATTACACCCAAAAATTACTTAACTCAGATTAGCTCAACCAAATTGGTTAGTTAAACCGTGGATAAAAGTCAAACCGTGGCGTTACTGAAATTACCATATCTTCCTCATTAAGGAATTCGAAAAAATTTTGCTTTCTTTTTAAATAATTTAAATTTTGTTATTATTTTATAGGATAAAACGTTCGGTTTAAAAAATAAGAAGGGCGCTAAACAACAAAAATTTATCCAACAAGTCGAAAAACAAGTTAAAAGTGGTGGAATTCACCCTCGAACAGCGGTGCCTGAAGATAAGAAGGCCGAAAAAGAGCGAAAGCTAAAAGAACAAAAAGAATTGTTGATGTTATTTAAACCTGTTCAAGCACAAAAGGTCGAGAAAGGCACAGATCCAAAATCAGTAGTTTGTGCATTTTTCAAACAGGGACAATGTGGTAAAGGTGATAAATGTAAATTTTCTCATGATTTAACAATTGAACGGAAAGCTGAAAAACGTTCCCTGTATTGTGACATGCGTGATCCTGGTGATACCGATGATACAATGGAAAATTGGACTGAAGAAAAATTACAAGAAGTTGTTGCGAAAAAACATGGAGATATGAATAAGAAAATGCCAACCACTGACATTGTAAGTATAATAGTTTAACTTGCGACTTTGACCAAACGGCCAAACAATATAAAATTATCATCTCGTTTTTATCGAAAAAACTGATTAACCTCCTTTGTATGTCAATTAAAATAATTGCATAAAGTATTAAAAAAAATTTGGTTTCTGGTCAATTTTAAGGACATTCGCTAGGTGCTTATATACGTTCTCTGCGCATCGTTTCTCATTTCTATTTTGATATCAAATGAACCAATTTATAAAATAACAATTAGGGCTAGTGTTTTTTTCTTCAATTTTCCCCACGCCATTGATAACTTTTACATCCCAGCAATTACTTAGTATAAAATGAATTTTATTATTATATAATTTTAAGTCCTGTTAACTGTTTTGGTAAACAATGGACGTGTTCGAATACGCGACTTTCTTTTATATGCAGATTTATATTTTATTTTTGATCCAGATATGCAATATCCTTATATTTTAACACTAATGTTTTGTTTAATTTTTATCTTTTTTTTCTTAGATTTGTAAACATTTCTTAGAAGCTGTAGAAAAATCTAAATACGGTTGGTTTTGGGAATGTCCATCAGGAGCGAAATGTATTTATCGGCATGCATTACCTCCTGGCTTCGAATTAAAGAAAGATAAAAAACTAAAAGAAGATAGTAAGAATAAAATATCTTTAGAGGATCTAATTGAACGTGAACGTGCAGCTCTTGGTCCCAAACAAACGAAAATTACATTAGAAACGTTTATTGCGTGGAAGAAACGAAAAATACAGGAAAAAATTGATCAAGCTAAGAAAGATGAGGATAAAAAACGGAGTGATTACAAAGCTGGACGACAAGTTGGTCTTTCTGGTCGTGAAATGTTCAGTTTCAATCCTGACTTGGCTGATGATGGTGACATGGAAGATGGTGATGAAGTTGTAGCTTCTTATGCCCGCTCTGAAGATGGAACTGAAGATAATGATAACCAATATAGAGAACTCAATTTAGATGCAATTACACTAGAGGCTTGCGAGGTAATTTTTGAAATAAATATTTATTCTATATTTTTTTGTTTTCGAATTATCAAAGTGGCTATAAACTGGAAAATAGAGAATTATCATGCAAGAATTGATCAGTTTTAATTATCTTAGAGTGACTATCCAAATTACAAACAATATTTTTTTCTATTTTAAACCTATTATATCTAAAAATGTTTTTCTATTGTTTTTGGAATTAAAAAAAATTTTGGCATAAAAAAGACACAAAAAACCAGCACATTAACTACTAGGCGAATAGTTAAAAATAGTAGGCGAAAAATAATAAACATATTTCTTTTCTTTTCTTTAAAAATTAAGAAAAATTAAAAAAAAAAAAGTTAGTCCTACAATTTCTATAAAACTTAGTTTATAAGTTAATTTTTATCCGAGAAATACAAAAATCGGTTTCATCCAATGAACTGGATTTTCGGGCTCTAATAAATTGCTCTTAAAAATCCACAGTAAAAATTTGTGTTCATTTTGATTGTAGAATATACAACTAACATATTTTTTCCCAGGTTGACGGATCAGGAACTGTAGCTACAGATGATAGATTAACCAATGGCCAACAGGAGAGCTCACCTGAATCAACATCAAATTCAAGTGAAACCGTAATCAAAGATGCTGGAGCACTTCCGATAAATGAAAATTTATTTGTAGACGAAGATTTAGAAGACTTAGAAGACGAACTAAACGATTTAGATTTGGATCAGTGACCTTAAATTCCTAAACACATATTTCGGTAATTTTATTCATGAAGTGTATATTAACAATAATTAATTTTTTATAAATTTATTTCTTTATAATAAATCATGGCAAACGAAATGCAATATTTCTGATTTCATTGGAATCGATATGTTAATTATTGTAAATGAGTTGGTTTAATTAAATATTATTTTATTGATTTGGGTTATTATTTTTATTGATTAACTGTTAGAAATAACGTTCCTAAAATTGTCTACATGCCATATTATAATATATATATTATAATATTGGACAATTAGTAGATACACAAAAAATCAATCTAAGAAACTATACTAAAAGACAATAGAATTAATTAAACTTTCTATGATAAGAATCAAGTTAATTACCGATTTATTCTAAGCGGACAAAAGCCTATTGTCCTGGGGTCTGAATGCATAATTCACAACATGTTACATACACTTGTGTTAAATATCATCGTGCAACAGATGTATCAGCAGTTGCTAAGCGCCCCCATGTTTCCTTAGACCGTCAAAGTGGCAATAATTGATGCTAGTGTCGAATATTTAACGATTAGTGAAAGAGATCGGTATATCTCTCAGCCTTTTAAATTTCAGCTTTATTGCCAGCTTAAACACGATTGTTGTTCTATAGATTTAATTGTTTTCCAGCGATTTTCATGAAACCTTGATGCTTTTGCGTCAAATATTTGAGACAAAAATTATTTAAGTCAAATGTTTAATATAATAACACACGGGCATAATAACGAAAAATCTGCGAACTAAACGCTATCTGACTCTAGCCGCTAGCGTCATTTTTTATTACATTATCAAGTGTTAGACATAACTCGTCAAGAATAAACGACGACAATGAATAGCCTCTTAGAGTTTAATTATTGAAGAAAGAATATAGTATTTAACAGTTTAAAAAGCGCTTAATAGAGTACGGTGTAAAGTGGACAATGTTTAGATTAAAAACGAATAGTTGTACCAACCGTTTTTCAACGGGTTATTTTCAATCGATTGCGCAAACGAGTTTGAATTGAAACGTAAACTGTAAACATTCAAATACACAATTTACAAAATCATTAATTTAAGGCAATAGACAATTTTACTCGTAACAGAAGAATATTTACATATCTTCAAATTTCTCATATCCTACATTTTAAATGAGGTTTAGTAAATATTCATTCGAAAGATTCGAAAAGACGATAATTTAAAATTTTAAGATGGGTAGGTTATGTCACTAATATATTTTTTGTAATTCCTTTTTCAATCATTTTTTATTTTTTTATTTTAGTTTTTTATAGTCGCAAAAACATTTTAATCATTAAATAGTTTTCAGAAATGTAATATATTTCTGAATCAAACAAAAACTTTAGGTGTAATGTTTAAATGTTCAGATTTATTGCATGACAAATTTTTCTTTTGACATTAAAAAAAATTTTTTCCATAGCCATAATGGATAGTTTACACTATTAAAGCGTTACGTCACAGTATCTATGTCTACGTCAAATTAAAATGCCAAAAGTTAAAGGCCGATACGCAGACTGTTAAAAAAGACGCTATATGTAAGACGTAAGCGCATCAGTCAATCAAAATAAAGTATTCCATCATTTACGCTTCACTGTTATCTAGTTTTCTTTATGGAGGATGTTAGTATGAGTAATTAGTACAAATAGTATTAATTGTGAATAATAAATAATTATATCGTCTTACCAGAAGCGAAATTCAAAACTTAGTTAGGAAATCTAAAAATAAATATTTCCAAAAAATAGTAATAAATATTTTTTTCAGTACTATCCTTAGTATGGGATCTTTATCAACAATGGAAAACACAAGAGCCACAAACTGAAGTGATCTTTTTCCACGATGAGGTCGTAATTCGGTGTGATAATCATTCACCAACTAATAAATGTACAAACAAAGACTGCTACTTCTATAAAATTGGGCGAATTATTTCATGTATCGAAAATGCTCAGCATACTATAGACTTGTGTCTTTATATGTTAACAGTGCCTAGTCTGTCTGATGCTCTTGTTAGAGCTCGAAAACGTGGAATAAAAATGCGTATTATTTCGGATCATTCAAAAGCTTATAGCCGAGAATCAAAAATTATTGATCTATTAAAAATAGGTAAATTTTAGTTTTTTAGAACGTTATTATAGAATGTGTATTAAGATAAAAATCTTATTCGTTGAGTAATTCTATCTTAAATTTTAAATTGCTCTTTCTCTAATGCTCAAACGTTTATGAAAATGATAATTTATATCTCTCTATATACTCACCGTCTAAAATTAGTTTCAACTTGATTTTAAAATTTTGTTTTTCTTTTTCATAGGTGCTGATGTTCGAACTAGACCTACTGAAATGATAATGCATCATAAATTTTGTATTTTCGATTATAATACTCCTAATCAATATTTACTTACCGGCTCCTTAAATTGGACTCAAACTAGTGTTTGTGGTGGTAGTTTGGATAATGTGATAATTACTCAAGATCAAACTTTAATCGAACCGTTTCAGAGTGAATTCAATAAATTATGGATTAATTTCTCTGAGAATCAAAAGTATAGGAAATGTAGAGATTTTAAAAGTTTAGATTAAATATAAATGGTTTTAGATAAATATAATGGTTGTATACGATAACCGTACTGATTAAGTTGTAAAGGCCACTGGATTAAAAATTTCCACTGCTCTTAATCAAGAGAAAGAAAATGAATTTATAAAAAGCTATACTGTGAAGGGCTGCAAGAAGAATTTCTTAATTCATCAAAATAACTTAATAAATAAAATTGCTCAATTTTAATTATTATTAAAATGACTATAGTAGAGTCTCAGTTATCCGAAGATTTAGAAGTTCGACACGTCCATTAATCCGACACTTTTTGTCGGCCTCTTCTACACCCCTCCCAATGCCAGCCTGAGTGTAATTATATAAAAATGATATATGTACATACATACATACTTACATGAATTTTTCTATCCAATTCCACTAAAAATCCGACACCCCTTGGTTTTTAATAGATCTACATTTGTTAGACTTACTGTATATGTTTTGAAATTTTTACGATTTTGCTGGCCTTCGATCTTTAATGATAATCCACAAGCTACAATTAATTGAAAATATTCAAAAAAAGTTTGTCTTTGATTTTGAAACTTTTAAATAATTATAGAACACAAAAGTAATCAAAATTAATTTTATTTACCTATCAGACAAATATTTTCTATGACGTTACTTGAAATTGGTCTGAGAAACCGCTTTTCGTGTGCGTTTTTGGTCGATATCTCAGGAACTATGCATTCAGTCATCAAATAAACCTGATTATTTTTTGGGTCAAAATTACGTTATATATTGTGTTTTATGGAAATCAGAAATGCTAAAATTTAATACTCGATTTTTCTTAAGGGGTTCCTTTGAAAGGGAAAAAATTTTTTTTAAGTAGTTAGCGGCGGATTGTCATTAAATAGCAGATTATCAGTAAATAGCCATACCTTAGGCTATTTAGAAGGCCTCAGATACTGGCATAGAGAAAGATTCACTTAACTGCTGGATGGGGAACGCTCAATTCATTCTCGATGTCTACGGCTAATTGACATAGTAAAAAACGGTGTTGCATCCGGTTCATGTATATGCTCAAAAAATCAAGCCAATTCTACTGCCTACCTCATTTGTAATTAGCATATTAATGTATGTACCTAAGTTCAGTGTGATTAGATAATTTTAAGAAAAGTTAACAAAAAAGAAATTTTTATTGAATTGTAATATATTTATTATAAAGACTGTTTCACATTAAGTTTACTTTTTACATTAAACACTAGTGTCAATATTGTTTTGACACTTATTATTGTCCATTTTAGTACTTGAATAAAAAAAGATTGTTTTATAGGTATCATAAGTTGTTAGTCATAGAAGCTATGCAATAATTGTCTCATACTATGTAAATTTAAAATATGTGGTAATAAATTATCCTATTGATATAATATACATTTTTTTTTAAATTTTTATATTTAATTATATTATATATATATATTTAATTATATTAAAAACATGTATCATAATATTTTTATTTTGATATTTTGACACTTAAATATATATAAATATGAAGATATGCGTTAACAGTATAAAAAATTATTTTATATTCCTTTAAAAGTAGTAATTAAATATCATATAAAAATTTTCTACAATAATAACAATACATTTAAAACTAAAAGCAAAATACAATTTAATTTTTAGTGCAGGTCCTAGAAGGAGTATCTTGTACAAAATATAAGTACCGTTAACAATGCTTGGACGTTTCAATTGTAGTGACATGAATTTTGTGTACAAAAATTTTATTTGATTCGAAGAAAGCATTGTTGAAAAGCTAAAAACATTGCTTATGGTGTTGTGGGGCAAAAAGCACAGCCTTGATTATTGGGGTTTCAAGTATAAGAAATCAAAGCATAGATAACAGTCCTCATATTTCGCATACGAAATTTCTTCTAGTGCCTGCTCTATTTTATAAAAACAGAATAGAAACACCATAATTAAATATTATAAAGAAAAAATTGCAAAACTATTTAAAATACGTGAAATACTAGTTATAAAATGTTTTGTCACTCCAATGTTTTTCTGGGATTGAACAATTACTTGTTACAACCGGAACTGTGGAGGTCAGAGCAATAACTTTTTGAATATTTATTGCATACATTCCGAAATGATCACGTATATTAGATTTCTATAATGTCAATTATATTTTTACAAATCGAAACATCATTCGACAACTTATGTACTTCTCGACAGTATTCGTTAGAATCATTACAACCCGTAAATGTCTAAAAACCTTTCGAGTTCATGTTTAGAGAATTGTTTTAACGACACTAGCATGAATAGCCGATATATTAAATATGAACCATTAGTAAAATGACAGAAAAAGAAAATACATAATAACGTTTTCATCGTATTTTAAAAAGATTTTTACCAAAATATTAATAAAATAATTACATTGCAATTAATTAAAAAATAATACTTTCGATTTACTAATTAATAAAATAGCACCATGAAAAATAGTAATTAAGGTAATTTGGTATCCCTAATCTAAAATCGAAAAATTCCAGTTCTCTATAAGTACAAATGTAAGAAAAAAAATCGTTAATTGTTATTCAAATTACAAATGTTAATAGATTTAATTTAAAAATAATAAATTGCTATTTCGTCTCTTTTATTTTAAAGAAGATTTATTAAAATAAAAATAATTTTCATTTATCCCATAATAAATGAATTAAAACTAACGAGTGAAGTATATTTTCTCTTACGCCGCATTTTTTATTCGTTTTAATTTTTTTGATTTTCATTTTTATGAATTATTGGGAATGTATTTGATAACCCGAGGAAATTCTTGATATGAACCCCCTTCAGGGATACCTACGTTACTGTTCCCAAGTATGAATTTATAAAAAACAATTAAAATTGAACCAATTTTTAAAGTTTTGGATACCAAGTTATCTTAAATAATTATAAAATCAAAGATTATTGAATTTGAGCTCATTTGAGTGAGAAAGTCTGACTTATTTAAACTTTGTTTATTTTTAAACATACATATAAAATGTTTTCAAATTATAACTAATAAAATTATATTCTACGATTTAACACAATATAAAGTCATATAATTGAAACATTTATATTATTTTAGGCTAAAATTTGTTATCTAATTTACATAGTGAAAATTGGTCTTGAAATTTTCAAATTTGTTGATTGGATACAGAAGAGCTATAAGTTATTACTATTTTCAAACATATTTTCTTTATGATATAGGAAGATACTCGTGCAATTTATACTTAAATAATAAATATGGCAGCTTTAATTTAGGCATTTATAATATAAGTATACTTAATATCATAAAAAATGTTTTATTTTTACAAATTTTGGCACTTTTTTTTCAAAATTGAACTTAAAATTTATTTGCACATAATATTATATTCTTTTGGGATATGTATTTTAACTCTAGGAAAATTGTACTTTGTACATCTTGTTTTGGTATCTAAACTGCCCAAAACTAATCGTAAGTGGAATCAAAAACATATTTTATTTTCTTTTGATCATTAAAATTGAAAATCCGTTGTCTTTTCTCATGTTCAGTTGCTTACAATTTTTATTCACATTTTAAAAGTACCTAAATATAGTCTTTTGTGATGTAAAATTTCTTTTAAGAATACTATAAAGCGCCTGTCATTTGTGACAATTTGATGTGTAAAAAAGGTAGAACACCTACCCTTACTACACTGGATTAGCAGCAAAAGACGTTAGAGGTGTAAGAAATAATAATTAAATGTAACCAGTGGCGTAACTAGAGTTGACTCATGAGGGGGTGACCCCCCCCCCACCAGTCAACCACTCCAACATATTAGGTACTCCCTCCAAAAAAGATTATATCCATGAAGGTTCAAATTATAATCTTATTTGGTTTCGAGTTAAAAACAATGATATGAAAATGTGAGTAAGAAAACGTTTCGGGTTACTGATTTCCTCATTTTAAAACTTATCTATACCAGTGTATGCACACAATTTTTTGGTTGTTTTTGACGCCTCTTTTACTAGTTTTAAGGTCGAGATTATTGTTATCTATTCCAAATAACGTGATTAATTTTAAATTTTTCATAGAATTTCAAGCTGCCGTAAAAAAAATACAAAAAAAATATTATACATTTAAAACAAAATATATAGACATATTTGTTAATTTTTTTGGTTTAAATTTGGCCCGATAATAAACCAGCCGTGTGTTTATTTATGTATTTTTTTTGTTTAAATTTTATAAATATTAATATGAAAAAATAATTTTTATGTCTACAAATATTTTACATCAATTAAAACTGAAACAATATATTCTAGTGTTTAAACTACAAAATGTGTAAGTTTTCGCAATTTTTAAATTTTGAGTCTTCTTTTCCAAATATCCACGTAAACATTTGTCGTGCTTTCATACTTGCCCGTACAACTCCACGACTTTTGTACCATTGTTGACTGTGATGACCAAGCCCACCACCGCCTTGCGCTTCTTTCAAACGAATTTGGCTCAAAATTCCAACTAATAATTCGTCAACATTATGGTTTATTCCAACTGAGATTTCAATAAATTTTGCACGGTAAGTACAAGCCAAGCATTTTCCATCTGAAATGTTAAAGAGAGAATTTTAGTGATTTGCAATGTATTAAGACAATGTTTTTGATTCGCGTTTTCTTGTGTGAATCAAGGAGTTAATAGTTGAATCATCGAAACTTAGTACCACTATTGTTTCGCAATATCACTATTAGTCCCATCAAGTTCCCATCAAAAACCTTCAAAACTGTACATTGGTGTGGATATTGCTGAAAGTATGAAATATTAGAAAAATTGGCATAGTCACGCTGTACCCAAAACTTCATATGAAATTTCACTTAACTTGATCGGCCTATATATTGAAAGATCGAATACGATAGTCCAGGTTTAACAATTTCAACAACAATGCATGGTTTGACTTATTGTTCTCGATAGAAAAATTAGATTCCCTAGGCTACGAATTTTTGAATTGTTTTGTAATTTGGATGAACCTAAACTGAGCTATTACCGTTGTATCACGTAAATGCGCCAATCTGGATCCGATATATTCCTTTAAAATTCTAACTACGACGACCCCCAATGGTTTATGTTAATGGTATAAATAGAAAATCATTTATTACCTTGTGATGTAACTGCACGACTTCTGGCTAAATCAATTTTGTTAGCCACAACTAGTATTGGTTTACCTCGTAACATTCCCAAATCATGTAACGTACGTAAATCAGTTTCTGCTCGTGTATAGCTTGCTCGATCTACCACTGAATAAATGACAACATATGCATCTGGCTGATTTGTTTTCTCAATATCCTGTGAATAGATAAAAATAAGTTTTATTTCTTCATAAAAATAGTTATTAGTATTGCTGTTTCTATTGACTTCTAGTATGGTCCTTGGAAAAAGTTGATAATTTATTTTTCTATAAAAACTTTTATCTCTAAATGTATGATTTTATTTATATCCAAGAAGAAAGAGGTGGCGTAAAGATTAATGTTTTTCAAGGCTGCGTATAAACATGAAGCTTGAGTTGTTGAGGTCTGTGAACGAAGAGATACAGGGTGTTTCTGAATAGGTACGAAGTATTCGAGAGCATTTTCTTGATTCAATTTTATGACAAAAAGTTCATTTGAACATATGTCCGCGAACTATCGTTACTAGTTCTCAAAATCACTGGAAAAAATAAATATAAAAAATTAAATTAAACACCGAAAGATGTCTCCAGGTGCATAGGTATATACCTGGATGCATTCATGTCTGCAGATGAACTAGTGTACTAAATTTCACAAAACTATTTAATTTTAATTATTTTATTTGGAAACAAAGCGTTGGCAGGTATACATACATATGCATTTTTATACCAGGTATATATGAAATATATCGAGGTATACTAAATTTAGCCCCAAGTTTATAACGCTTAAAAATATTGATGCTACGAACAAAATTTTGGTGTAGGTGTTCATAAAATCACCTAATTAGTCCATTTCCGGCTTTCTGTCTGTCTGTCTGCCTGACTGTTGCCACGAAAACTTAAAAACGAAGATAGATATCAAATTGAAATTTTTATAGCGTGCTTAGGACGTAAAAAGTGAGGTCGATTTCGTAAATGAGCAACATTGGGCAATTGGGTCTTGTAGACCGTAAGAGATAGAACAAAAGTTTAAATGTAAAAAATGTCTCTTATAAATAAAAACAACTTTTGTTTGAAACATTTTTTCGTAAACATCACTGTTTACCCTTGAAGGAGCAAATTAGGTTTGAACATTAAGTATATTTGTGTTTTCCTTACCTTTGTACTTTGTATATTTATGAAATGTAATTCGGACTCTTCACCATTTAACATTATTGAAACTGTTTGTTCCTCGGAAATTTCTAGAAAAAAAAAATAAAAAAAAAGTTATAAATTACTTATATATAAAGTGTAGATGTACTTTTGTGAACTTTATTTGTAAAATATATAAAAAGTTCATAAAGTTTGATATCGATTTCATAAATGCATTTATGAATTATGTTTGTTTTATTTCTCCAATTATAAAGTTTTAAGATGAAATATCAACAAAAATATAATACTTGAAATAGAATTAGAGACATGACTTTCATTTATAATATTTTTTTAATGATATAGTTATTTCAAAAATATCTATAAATTGTGATGGACAAACATTGACGCATTTAGTCTTGATATCACACTGGGCTATTTTATTTTGACCCCTTCCTCTTTTCCTCGATATGCGAAAATTGTGATATACATTAGCTACTTTAAATTTGAGTTCTGTGAAGTTGATATTTCGAGAACGATAATCAGGAAAAACGAAATTTTTTTTTTTTTATTTTACTGAAAATTATTTCTTTTGAACTAAAATTAAAGAAAATCCAAATTAGTTGAGCGTATTATTCGTCTATTCAACATATCATGTTGTCGGTTTATTCAATTTTACATTTAAAACTCCGAGAAGCTGATATTTTGAGGATTATACAATAGTTATTTTTTTGCCAATTTTGATTAGGGTTGCCACTTCCCCAGACTTGATCTCGAGACTACAGAAATAGTGTAGTTTCTTCCAAAACCCGTTATAAACCTAAATTTTCCAATTTCTGTCAGTAAATAGAAAGAGATTTTGAATATTTGTTTCGTATTCAGTTAAATTTAACAATTTTGAGCAGGTTTTATTTTAAATTATTTGAAGGATATCGCAAAGCATTATTATTCGATGACATATAATATTATTAATGACTATCTCCTAGCTGTTTGGTTTATCTCCCGGCTTCCCGAAACTTTGAGGCGGCAACCCTAATTTTGAGAATCCAAGAAGAAGTTATGAATGTATTTGTTTTTCAGAACATGTAAGCATTTCCTTTCTTGTGAACAAATAAACAAACAAGATAAAAGTGTTTTTTTAATAAAAGATATTACCAGCATTGTCTTATTTAAGATAAATGTCAAACAAAACGAACATACTTGTACAATACATTTTCATAGTAGTATTTTACGCGATGATAGACAAAAGGTGGCACACATTCTTAAACAAATTTTATTATCCAAAAAATCAATGAGGCATTTTTATTTCTTCAAATTGATAATTTAATGAAATTAAATCTTCAATATTATTTACTCTAGCATGTTTTTTTCTGCCCTACCCTTATCGTCCTTATTTCTTTATCAAATTCCATGATTCACCCCTCATTTTCAAGCTTGTTATGTCTAGGTTTGACGAAAAATATACTCACGGCCTAAAAATGTACCGATTAGGAAAAAACACGCAAAGACAAATCGATTTGTACGAAAAAAATATTATAAATTTAAATATTAAGTTTATTAGGCAAACATGTTAGTTTTTACAGATGCTCTCCTAATACTATAAGCATACAATTACTGTTGTTACATGTTTTCCTAATTATTAATTAAAGAACTTTTGATTTTTTTCACCACTTTTCTACGAAATTTGTTGTTTGTTGTTTTTAGCCACAGGTACAGAACAGCCACGAGTTTCGATAACTACGTCAGCGGAATTCCTCACGAGTCGAACTAGTATCGTATTATTTAAGGCAGGTTTAAAATTTCTTTTTACACTTTAAATTGACATATATTTCAGGCAAGCTGAGATTTAAATTTGTAAAGGCATACCCACCAGGTGAGGTGCTCAATTTGCGTATTCTATAGGTTTTTCGATCCTTCAGTCAGGTCTTTGATTTTGTATTCAGATAAAAAAGGTTTCTCACAAGGCACACATATTGCCGCAAACAGCTGCCCTAAAAGGCTACTATATACTAATAAATAATATCGATGGAAAACTAAATTTTATCTATTCTTATAAACAAAAATAATAAGGATAGATAGACACTTAACATGATATTTTTAGCTCGGAAGTAGTACGTTTTGCTATAAACCAGTCCCTAGTTCCAAAAATGGGGCGGGCATCACTCACATTATTTGTTAGAATTCCTTCAAAAATTATTTATTTCTAGCCTAATCACATAATTCTCATTTAAATTCACTTTAAAGATAACGATTAAACGATTTTATTTTTTAATTTAAAAATTGAATCTGATCGCTGTTTATACTGACAATAAAAAATGTAAAACTGAAAAACAAACTGATAAATGGGGTAAGGATTCTGACATATTTTAAGGCCAGACAGACTATGAAACAAAGGTCTATGTATATCGAATTCTCATCATCAGTATAAATTAGCTAATCGGAATTACTCTAATTGTGTATGTTACTGTCACTTGTTAATTTGGTGTAGTCCCAACCAAATTAGCAACGAGTAACATACACAGTAAGCAGGGCGGTAACGAGGGGACATATGGCCGATGACAAGTATTTAGGTTGCGGATACTGATATTTAACATAAGAGTAAGGCAAAATGGGGGAGAGTCACCATAATCGTCATTTTACCGCAAAGAGTTTGTACATTTAATTTATAAAATTTTTAATTTATTCACATGATAGAGTCTCAAATTAAAGTATTGATTTCTCTCTACATTTGCGAGCCAAACAAGGAACTTATGACCCATAATTAAGGGTTAAAAAAAAATCCAATTTTTTAACTATAGACGTCATCAAATTCCAAAATATTTAATTTTGTTCTATCACATCCAAATTTTATCCAATTTTGATAAATCAAGTATGTAATCCTACTAAATTTGGGTCATACTTTTCAAATTTGTCATCAAAATTAATCTAGCTCTAATAGGTTTCAAGAATGTGGAGTCCTGGTCCCGGATTTAAGCACATAAGAGATAGAAAGCAAAAAATTGACATCGTAGCTGAAAAGAATGACCTAATATTAGTGGGTTTCAAAAAAAATTCCAACAAGATCGGATCAAATTTGTCTGTGTTATCAAAAAAATCGAATTTTTTTACTTTATGACGTCATCATAATCCAAAAAATTTAATTTTGCTCTCTCACATCAAATTTTATTTAATTTTGATTAACCAAGTATGTAATCCTACTAAATTTGGATCATACTTTTGAATTAACTGAAATTAAAAGTTATACTTGTATTCATATAAATGATGATTAGATCTAAGAAAAAAATTATTATTTTAATTGTTATATTTCATCTTTTTAAGAGATTGTAACAATTGATGATAATGATGTCAGGATCAAAATCCCGAACGAATTTTTCGGGCTAAATACTGGTCTATTACCATATAATGGTTTTTGATTTAATTATGATACTTCTTGTGTATAATGCATATATGGTAGGTATAGCTATAACAGCAATGATAATAACACAAAAGTAATTAATTTAAATTAAATTATCAGAAAATTATTAATATTGATGTGGATTTTGTTTTCATTTACAAATAAATGAATTTATAAATAATTTAATATCTACCTATAGTAAGTTATTATTTTGTTCATATTAAATTATAATAATTAGGTATTAAACCTGTGATACTAATTATTATAATTCATTGTAATTATTAGTAAAATTAAATTTTATCAAATTATATCTATCTATTTGTAAATATAATATATTGTAATAGATTCTAATTCATACAAAATCATAAATAATAAAATGAATGTAATAATAAACAAGCTATTCATGTGAAATCGATGCCAATTGCAATGGTCCACATCATTTACCTACTTCACAGATTCTTATAGCAAAAATGTGAAGTTTAGAGTTTGAAGCATGTCTAAACACGCTTTCTATTTAAAGTCTTGGAATCAACACTGTAGGTACTTGCAAATAAATTTTTTTTAATGATACAAACTCAATTTTCGTTAGGTAATATTTCCGTTCCGAGTGGTGTTAATACATTGTTATGACTATGAAACGTAAAAGTATGTTGAATATTTCGATTTTGATTTTCGAACTCATTACAATAACTTTTCTATGGAAAATTATTTTAAAAATCTGACTATTTACGGAGGCTAAAAAGCTGTATATAGTCCCATGCCTTTTTTCACAAATATACTACTATAGGGATAGGTCGCATGTGGCTTCATTATAGTAAATCTACAACTTGTTTAGCGGGGCAAATTCTGCAAAATGGAAAATTTTCATTCGCAGGTAAAAGATAGCATAACACTTTAAATTATAAAGTTGATCCTCATAAAAAAACGAACATTTATTATTTAAAACATTTTTTCGAAAATCGTTCGCTTTAGGGGAAAATGCGGCTTCAAATTACATCATTATTGCATTTAATCTACAGAAAATACGTTAGCTACGAAAAAGTGCTTTAGCCAAAGACTTTTTCCTGAAATTCTAGTTTCTAGGTCATTTAACCGTGATCTTCAATTGATCTTGTAAATTTGCCAAGACTTGAAAGTTACCCGACTAGAAATTGTCCCAGTACTTATATTGGGGCCCGCTTGGGATTTGTTGGGGCATGTCCCAATAGGTCTATCCCAATTGGGATCCGATTGGGAACCTTTTGGGATAGCCCAATGTAAAAATAGGCGATTTTATAATAGTTTTTCCCAACTGGGGCCTATTTGGGAACTTATTGGGAAAGCCCAAATTAAATTAAAATAGGTCTATCCCAATTGGGATCCAATTGGGAACCTTTTGGGATAGCCCAATGTAAAAATAGGCGATTTTAAATAGTTTTTCCCAACTGGGGCCTATTTGGTAACCTATTGGGAAAGCCCAAATTAAATTAAATGATAAACACAACGGTTTAGTTGTTTGAGTGGGACCTGGTTGGGAACACGTTGGGATAGCCCGATGTAAAAATTAAATAATCTTTACTCTATTTTTACCGGATTTTGAAAAATTTGATTGCTTTGAATAAAGCAAATATATATGTTCTTAATCTTAGTACAGTTAATTGATTTAAAAAATTTCCTACTTTATTAAAAACAATCATAATTTTTCAATTAATTTTTTTTGTTTAAGTTATTTTTTTATAGTAAGTAAATAGTTATAAATTTAGAAAAAAATAATTTCCCTAAAAAAGTTTTAATTCAAAACGCTTTACTTCACTTTTAACTCTGTACTTTGAGTATTTATAAACTTTTCGTTTTTTACATAATCTATTTTTTTCTCTTAATATTATTCTGTTATTGCTATTTCCCTTCTATTTGAATCAAAAGTATCAGTTCTTCATTTTTGAATTTTCCGCGTTTTATTTATTTAAAACATTTCAACAGATGGCGCTACGAGAAGTTTTTTATTTGTCATAATAAAAACACTGTGATTAACAAACGATCGAGTAATCGAGTATGAATCGAAAATAAGTGATTTTTTATAGTTTTTTTTTGGTATTTTAATTTATAAAAATTCAGCATCATACTATATCATAAAATTTTTTAAGTGCATTTACGTTTAATTGAATTATATTATTTTGACATATGTGTAACGAACTTTTGAGTGTAATTGAAAGTGAGGTTATGTAAAATGTGAACTTGGACTTCTACGGACCAGAAGTTTTTATTCAAGTATACAAGGTAAAAATTTCGATCACAAGTTATATTGTAATTATTTAAAAAAATAGTTCTTACATTAATAATTTTTTTTTTAAATTATTATAGATGTCTTTATTAAAAAACTAGCTTCCAGTCCCGAAAACCCACTAGACGATAAAGAAATTTTGAAGGCAATGACAGCAGTGATACAAGGTGCTCGAGATTGGGATGGCCATCGTCTTCTTCGTTTAAAAAAATGATCATTCTATTGACTGAATCTATTGTATTTTTATAAATTTATAAATAAAAAAATTTGCTTGGTAATTTCCAGTTTATTTTTAATTTGAAGCTATAGGCTACATCATGATTGTATTGATTAACAAGGGGCAAATGATTTACAATAAGGTAAATTAAGCGGGAACAGACCGGGATTATTCGATTGGGAATCCATAGGGCTTGCACATTCGGGAACCTATAGGGACTGCCCAATTGGGAACCAATTGGGATAGCCCCACCGGGCCCCAAATAAGTTTCTGCGTTACAGCCCAATTTGGGGTCCCAATTGGGCAACCAAGCTGGGTCCCAAATGGGAGCACGTGAAAATTTCTAGTCGGGTATTAACACAATTATTGACATATTTTGAAGTCACTTTTCCTCTGAAAGCTAACGATTTTCGAAAAAAAGTTTTAAATAAAAAGTTTTTTCAAGAGGATCAACTTTTTAATTAAAAGTGTTATTCTCTCTCCTACCTTTTTGGATCTAAATTGACTACTAGAGCAACCCGGAGAACTAGGTCCAATCTGATATGAACAATATTCAAACTCTGAAACTTTTGTTGAAGTTATTTTTTGTTTAGCTATAATAGATTAAAATGACCCACCCTGGTATGAGATTCTATTCTAAATTTTTATTAGTGAGTCTTTATACATGCTTCTATGTTTTTACTCCATATTATGGAAGTAAAAACATGTTTTAAACATGTAATACAATCATTAATTTTTTTGTTCAACAATTTAAACTTTTGTTTGAAATACACAAATATGTAAAATTTTGTCCTTTGTTTAGTATTTAAATAAATACGTAAATATGATAACGATTGTTAGCAGTATGTAGAAAATTCATTAAATATAATATAACAGTAGTACTAAATAGTTAATTTTACAAGAATTTGGATAAAACATTCTTAAGTGCAAAAATATTTGACAAGGATTAAAAATCAAAAGGTATTGAATTTTTGTTTCATCCAAACCTTTAATAAATATGGTGGGAGCGCAAATAAATGCGAGCTACATAGTAAGAATTCATATTAGTTTTATTTAATTGCGATTCCACCATTTATTCATTGATTTCATAAAATTACAGTTTTTATACTATTTTATCTATTTTAGTGTTCTTGATGGCATTAGCGTAAAAATTGACAAGGAAAATATGTAACCATTTTCCAGTTATATATTCCCAAATATGTATGGATACGAAAACCAAGTTTGTGATTTAGAAGCTGAATTATTGATAATGTTTTTTATTTATATTAATTATATTTGAAAATGATTACTAACGAAAATCGAAAGAGTGGTTAATGATTGATAAAAGTTAAAATATAATACTTGGTAAAAATTTGACGCTTTTAGCCAGTGTATTCACATAAATACGATATTGAACAATAAATCACCTCAGAGATCAAGCGATTTTAACAGAACAAATGGAGTGGCAGAATATAATCTGCCTTTTTGAATACGCAAAACAGTAGAGTATCGATAATCGGAACTTAATAGAAACTCAATATAAACTATGGATGTTTTGATTACCGGATTTGTTTCGATTAATGGAATTGTATGGAAAAATTCACTATAAATAAAATAAATCATTGAAAAACCAGCATTGTAATGCATGTATTAAAGACGGTTTATTGTGATACTATTGTGTTTTTAGAATCATAGCAATGAATCTTAAAACTTTATTGTAGTTTCCTTGTACGGAATGCGAAATTTTATGCATCCACAGGTGAGTTTTCTCTGGTAAGAGATAGGCAAAAAATTAAACATTATTCTATAATGTTTATGGGTTATTTGTTTAAACTTTCTCTGAACTGTCTCTATTTTGAGTATTCCAAAAGGTAGACTGTATTCTGCCATGCTATTTTTCCTTACCTGATCTAGAAAATATTTAGTATCACTGGTATATGTAGTGAGAAATTTAAATTGTTCACATATTATAACAACACAAAGATACCATAATATATAAATGATATTATGATTATGATTGTATTTGTGAAAATAGGATACATTTTCAATTTATTCCCAAGGGTAATTACAATTGAGAGAAAACCATATTTTGTTGTACATGCTACCATTGACTGTCTGTTCTGTTGTTATATTCGCATCACATTAGAATTATACATATTCAGGAGAATAGAAGGCTGACGCCCGTCAGTCGTATAAATAGTCGAGGTAGGTATGTCTATACCTTTCATTGTACATGGAAATGTAGAAATCGTTTTCAAAACCCCATTTAACTATACATAGAGAGAATTTCTAACCAATTCTAGATAGGTTAATGTAACTAATAATTAAATTCAGAATATATACACATACAGAATGTAACAAAATAGGTTTGCCATATTTCAAAGTTAGGGTGCAGCATATCAAAATCAAAGAACGCACTTAAGTCGAGTCTTTGAATTTCTTACGAATATACAGGTTGTTTCCTAAGTAAGCAGCATTAAAGTAGCGATGAGCGATGAGCGAATTTTTCTGCGAGCGATGGTCACAGCTACTTAGTTAAGTATACCGTTTAGTAAATTTTGAAAGTGATAACTAAGAAGACTGCTGGACATTTTAGTCTATCTTTGAATGTACTCTCAGCTTTATAGCTATCGCCCAAAAGGAGATTGAAAAAATTCCAAGAAAAATATCCACGAAGAGTGCTTCGTTAAAAACGTATCTTGGTAAAATTGACCATAAACCCCAAACCGAAAATAACTCGGATTGGAGAAATAATTTCCAAGTTTGAAAATCCGAATATGTTCAGTTGAAAAATGACATTCCAATATTTTTTAACGTATCTTTCTTGAGGTTATTTATTGCAAGGAATTAAAGTCCTGATATCTAATTCTAAAGCTCGGAATACAAAAGTCATACCCCAGAAGTTTACAGGGTGCAATAAAAAAAGTAAGATTTACGAATTACGTTTCCTTTATTTATCCACACTTACTTTTATCAATTCTTCAAAAGCTGGTAATAAAAATAATTAATTTAAAAAATAAAAAACCCGACTGTACATATATATATATATATATACAAGATATGATAACTAGTCCTTGACAGCTGGGTAAAAAAAATCATAGAATTTTGGTGACTTCAATATAGATTCACGGTCTATTATTTTATGCACCTTGTACAGAGCAAGCCAAGAAACATCTGTGTGCAAAACAAAGTCCTTCACAGAATGATGATAATTTAATGATTTTCTAAGGCATTACTGAGGTTTATTCATCAGTGTTAATGATTATTTATTAAAGTAGGTAATGTTTAAGACTTCTTGGTTTGGATCAAAACTAATAATTGATTTCATATTGTAATGTGATTTGTATCCATGTGTCTAATGTATCAGAAAATTAATTGGTTTTTGCCACATCATATAGGTATGTTTACTCTCTTGACTAGCGTCAATTTTCAGTATGACATCCTGTTTCGTTACACAAATATTAAGACAATGAATTTGAAATTTTGGCTACCAAATTCATATCTACTACGAATATTCTGTTAGTGGCTACACAAAGAATTCTTAAGTAAACAATAATGAGGGTTTAACCTCCGTCTCTATGACATACGCCTTATCACAGAGGCCACCCACATCATTATTTGTTAATCTTAATTGACTCGAGCATAAATGGCCGAGCGGTCTAAGGCGTCAGTCTTTGAACGTTGAACTATTTAGAATTAGGTTGCGGGCTCGAATCCAGGCAGCGGTAGTGTGAACAATTTATAATTAATGGGACTGCAGAATTGATCACATTGTCGGCGCTTGGATAAGAACTAAGTAACCGATTCCACTCACATCAAAAATGCAATTGTAAATATGAATGTAATTTAATAAATTCATAAGTAAATGATTAGTACATTCATTTATTTTGCACAATTTTGATTGAAAAATTTTGATTGAGTAAATAGACCGTGGGACAAAAAGGGTGCTTTGTAAAATGATTAATACATACTTGAATTTTCGTAAGTGGCTTCCTTTTGGCGAGTCTATCAAACTTCTCCTTCTTTCGGAAGCACCGCATTCTCAAATAAGTTTGAAGTGATTTTTGTATGATACTGAAGGTCAAAGTCAAGGTCAAATTTAAGGTTTTTAAAAGATAACCTCATTTAAGTTCAGCATTAAATGTTTTTACGAAGATTGTTGTCGTTATATGCTATATAAGACAATGAGCAAATAGAAGAACTTTTTGCAAAATTCCATAATTGATACAAAACCAACACCACTCCATTTTTCTTCAAGGGTAAATTACGGAACACAACATTAAAAGCATGGAATATATATTTTATGTTTTTTTTGTAATTTGAAACTAAAATTTTACAGCTGCATTCTGTTTATTGTAAATATACTCTGACTACTAAATGTGTTCTCTTGAGATGTTTGTATACGTTTTGTGTGTTCAATTGCCGGAAGTAAAAATCAATTTCATTCGATTTGAAATTTTCTGCTAAAATGAAAAATGTTTTGCAACTACAAAGAGAAGAACTAAAGTTTTCACGATTGGAAATTAAATGTTTCAACCCCATGTGATGACTTTTCACATGCTATAAAGATTAACTGTGAATAAGCCAATATCATATTTCTTATTTTAATTTCTTCAAAAAAAAAGACTTTGGGTAAAACAGGTCAATTTAAAGTTTGTAAAACAATTGTACAATAATCGTTTACAAAAACGCTCATATTAAGGAAACGAAAAATAGCACGGAAATGCAATATAAACAGAGTGGTACTATTTCCACAATTTGGACGGGAATCCTAAGTGAATAAATTTTCAGACATTCTTAAAGCTTTGTCCATCTCTGCAGCACCTCCTTACTGAGCTATAGAGTAGAAAATCGGTATGTAGGTTGGGTTAATATAAAAGAAGGACCACCCTTCTTTTTCACTAAATGCCGAAATATCGTGAATTTTCTGACGGTTTTTAAGATTTTGCACAACCTCAGAGATCCATCAAAGTAGTGTGAAGTCCACGACCCTCTTTCTAATCCTTTTATGCAAATATTCTATATGTGCTCAAAACAATGAAAAGACAAATTTCCTATTTAAATAGAAAATATTAAATGTTAATAAGCATCTAATAAACGGGAAATATGACCTGAATGAAGGAGTTATGCTGCTCAATTAAGATAGCACATTATTCATAATAAAAGACTTATAGAAGTAAATTAATATTTTCTATGTAGGTACTGCAAAAACAATTACTTCCTTATTTATTAAATTTTTTTTTATAATTAAAAATAAATGTCCTTTCTTATTATGTAACCCGTCAATGGTGTTATGTAACAGTTATGTAAAGTAATTAAAATTAATTTTTATTTCTTATTTTTTTATTAAATATATTTTTTAATTAAAACTGTTTTTCATTACACAATGTAAATGTGAAATTCAATCAAAGAAAGAATAATTTTACCCTTCGGTACATTCTATATTGTGCAGTTTTTTTTCTTTTTAAATATATAAAAATTCTTCTTATTATCACACACAATAAATTTTTTTTAATTTTTTATGATTTTCTTCCAGTTCGAAAACAGGCCATTTGGCGAATTTAATTATATTTTTTACCTCCAGTCTTTGGATAAGGTTATTGTTGTGGATATATTATTAGCTATAATTTAATAGATTGTGTATAATACTCCAGGCGTTCAGATGTGGTCTATTAAACTTAGTAAGCAAGTCTCGAAAATTTGCAAAATTTTTAGATTTGTAATTTATTTTTGTAAACTATGTGGAACAGTTATTTCGTAAAAACTCGATTTTATGTCTTAAAAAGAATATAATTAGAGGCCGTTTTCGAAGTTTTTGACCTTTGATATTAGAATCGTTAAGTTTTGTCGGCTAGGAATGAAAACCAATATATCTCCCCAAAACTTTAATGATACTTTTAGATAGAAAATCGTGTAGGTACACATAGAGAAACCTGTATCTTCCATTTTATTCTATATAAGAGGTTTTTGTGATTAACGACGATTTGCTTTATTTAATGTGAAATAGAAAATATCATCTTTAAAGTTAAAGAACAGTAGTACTTGACATTAATAAATTTAAATTGATTGGCAAAGGTTCTTATAAAATATATTTACATATTTAATTCACTTTTAATACCTAAGTGTGTTAATACTAACAAACATTGGTAATTAAACTTTAGAATTAATTTCACAATTGGTGTAATTCTTAATATCCTGGAGGTGAAAAGCTCGTTGAAAAATTAAAAGTAGGTTATTAACTTCAGTAGAACTAAAGTAATAATAATAAAAAGTGAATAAACAAAGAAAAAATAAAAATTCAATGAGTTGAAAAAATTGCACTTTGTGTCTAGAACTCGAATGGCCTAATTGGTAGGGCGCTTGACATGAATCCAAGAAATCCGGGTTCGAGTCCTGGTTTTCGTGTATCTTTTTCAATTCTCTTTAATTAAGATTACTAGACAAGATATTTGTCAATATTTAGTTTACGCTGTATGTATCATATTAAAAATCATTAATTATAATCGAAAGACCATGATGTAAATAAATATCGTATATACATGATTAAAAGTAAACAAAAACAAAAAGTAATAATAATATATTATAATTGAGAAAAACGTTTCGAAATCTTTATTACATTTGCGTTAAAATTCATTACATTTTGATCAAAATTCAAGAAGAAACTTTTTCTTGGGACTTTATAATGTATACAGTTTAAATAGTAAAAATTTCCATTTTTTTTGTGCCCTATTAGTGTTACCACTTTACGGAATGATTATAAATTTCTCTTACGAATCCTTAAGAAAATCGATATATTGAAAATGTCATTAACTAATTTTACAACATAATCATCTGCTAGTGTTTTTTAAGTTCCTTCTGAACATAAGGAAAAAAATGAAGACTAATATTATTGAATAAATAGAATTTTAGGCATTCGCATATTTCTCGAATCTCTCCTTTTGTACCCTTATCTCTGTTCATAGCTTTTTGAACAAGCAACAATTGGGCTCCAAAAATTATACAATAACTCATATTGAAAAGTTATAATCGTATAAGCCATTTGTAGACAAATCTAACACCAATATTTTTTGTAGGCCTTTCGTAAGAAATTCAAAGGATATTCAATACAATTATATAATATTTGATATGTATAAATAAACAGTTTTGTACTAAAAGTCAAAATCAGAACACAGATCAAAGTGAAAACGATGTTCAAGTACTTGAAATAATATGAAGTCTGTTAAGCGTTATAGTTAAACATAGTACACAGGTATTTGCATTTGAATACAGGGAGATAAAAAAGTGGGTACTTTGAAAACGCTGTAAAAATAAATTCAATTAATATTTCCAAATAATCTATTTACGGCCTTAAAGTATATAGAAAATGTTTTAAGTGAATTAAGAACCGAAGAAAATTAATTGTGTTTTTAGGCTTTAAATATATAATTAAGCAAATTTTATTGTGTTTTAACTAAGCTCACTTAATTCAGTGAATTTAATTTCTTATTAGTTGTGGCTACACAAAAGATGACACCCGACTAGGCGTTGAGGTTTTTGTAACTTTAAAGTTATTTATGATGTGTTGCAACATTGCGAGAGGCATTTGAACCACCTTTTGTCGGAAACTCTCATTTAGTGCTTTAATATTGTTTATTATTTATGTTTTCTTTACTAAACACTTGCATATAATTATGCCATGTATATGAAATATAAAAAGCTTAAAAATATTGATACTATGAACAAAATTTTAGTATAGGTGTTCATAAAATCATCTAATTAGTCCATTTCCGGTTGTCTGTCGTCTGCTTAGGACGTAAAAAGTGAGGTCAAGTTCGTGAATGAGCAGCATAGGTAAATTGGGTTGTGAAAACCGTTAGAGATAAAACAAATTGTATGTGTATTATATGGGACTATCAGTTATATATGTGTGACATATATGTATGTGTAATGTGATAGAGTAATTAACACTGTCTATACATGTTATTTCAACAATTAACTCAGTCAATTGTTTGTTTTCACTTATTTTTCAATAATATTGTCTTGATGAAAAGAATGAATGAACGTGAACGACATAGAAAAATTAATTTTACAGCGTTTTCAAAATCTCACATTTCTCTACCCCACAATGCATATCTAAATGTTTGTCGTTTGTACAAATAATATTCATGTGTTCTATTTTAGATAATCTACATTTGTTTGAAACATAATCGTTGTTTAAATGTGAAATGAATTGATATGGGAAGGATTTCAAGTGTACTGCACAATAAATTGAGTTAGTAAACTATATTTAATGTTGGTTTTAATCAAAGAATTTGGAAATTAGTGCGGTTTTTCAGATTAAATGTAGTCTTTTCTCAATAAAAATACAATTCAAGATAAAAATTGCCGTTTTCTTGTGTTTTCCAGATTATCTAGTTTCTTTCCAATGAATCAAATATAATAATAGTACGAAAAACATAATACTTTTAAACAATGCAAGTGGAATAAGAGTATTATAAACGTACGCATTGGAAATTAGTACAAGGAGTACGTAGCATAAGTTGGGAAATTTCAGAAGTACGTTAATAATGCGTTATCACACGTTTATCATACAAAACTTAATCTACGTCTTGAAAATTAATTCAACAGTAATTATAATTTAAAATTTGTCATAAGTTATTGAGAAAATAAGAACAACAAGTGAAAAGAAACAATTGACTGAGTTAATTGTTGAAATACCATGCATAGTCAGTGTTGATTTCTTTATCACATAACACATACAAAAATATATAGACAGTGTTGATGCGCAATTGTTTGTTTTTTGACGTCACGTAAATAACAAAAGATATTCACTTTTAAATAGGCAACACACAATTCCTATATTAATACATACTATAAAATTTGCACCTAATTAACGCTCTCGTGGGTAAACAGTGATGTTTACAAAAAAATGTTTCAAACAAAAGTTTTTTATTTTTTTATAAGGAACATTTTTTACATTTAAACTTTTGATCTATCTCTAACGGTTTACAAGATGGGTCCTACGGACCCAAGACCGAATTGACCTATAATGCTCATTTACGAACTTGACCTCACTTTTTACGTCCTGAGTACGCTGTAAAAATTTCAGCTCGATATCTTTTTTCGTTTTTGTGTTATCGTGACCACAGACGGACGGCCGGACGGCCGGACGGACGGACGGACGGACGGACGGACGGACAACCGGAAATGGACTAATTAGGTGATTTTATGAACACCTATGACAAAATTTTTTTCCTAGCATCATTATTTTTAAGCGTTACAAACTTGGGACTAAACTTAATATACTATGTATATTTCATATATGCATGGTATAATAAAGGGAACTAAAGTAGTTTGTTATTAATTTAGATTTGGACAGTTATTTGGTTAATTTGATTGGTTGCAAATGCGTGCGGTAAAAAACAATTTATGCCATAAGTAGTACATATTTCACGGGCTTAGATAAAGTTATTAATTAGTCAAAAAATGCTCTGAAAAGTTCATATTGACGACTTCTAACAAATTTCAGGGTCTGTAGTTCCGTGTACGCACATAAAATTTCATTTCAACCGATCATTTAATTTACTACTGAACCCCAATATAAAATTTAAATAACAAATTAAAGCATTAATTACTCTATATTACAATATTCTGATGTAATTGAATGTTGTTACTCATTTTAATAAATACATAATTAATGATTTTGAATGTTTCATTTTAATTTGATTATTTGGGAAAAATGAAATGATTATGCCTGCGTTCAATCAAAATAGAATTGATTATCAACATTTTTCATAATAATAATGTATATTGAATTAATTAATTATTCTTGTTATCATTTGTGTCAAATGTTAAGTAGAAAAAATGAAATAATCTCTATATATTATATATGTGAAAGTAAGGATGTTTGTTTGTTTTTTTGTTTATTTGATTGTTTGTTTGTTACCTACGCTTTCAGGCAAAAACTAGCGAATGGATTTGAATGAAACTGTGCAACAATATAACTCATACATCAAAATAGCACATGAGCTATAATTTATACAGATGTATTCTTCTGCAGTTAAGCACTGGCTGCCCAAACAAGCTATAACGGTGGTACTAAATTTAACTATGGCAACTCACTGAATGACAAAATACGGACATCTTCAAAAGGGTTTGTTTCAATAATACCACAAGTCACAACTGCACTTGTTGAAAGTGAACTAGTGACCTTTTAAAAGCTGGTTTTATACTTGTGGCTAGAGTACACATTTAAAAAATAAACTAGTGTAGCGCCACTTTCTCATAAATTAATTGTGAGCCATTTAGGCTTTTATAACCTAGACCACCGTGTTGATAATTCACTAACGATAAATAATGTTGTGTAAATTTCACCCATTATTTAACGTTAACGTGTAAACAACAAAATGCAATAAATAAACAAAAATATTGACATTTTTGTGTGCGTGAAAGATATAAACAAGAGAATGTTTATTTATTGCAAAGAAGCTTAAAATATTGTATGGAAAATATTTTAAACAGTTTTTTTTTTTGTTCATTGAATGGAGAATGTAGAAAATACACACAGAAAACTAATTTGACGGTGGTGATTCGCTTCATAATTCGTTCATACTGTGTATACACGGATAACATTTTCAGTGTGTAGTCACTAGTCATCAGGTCACTGACTTTGCTTGTGCTTACGACCAATAACGAACTTACACTCACACGGGCTAAATGTATGTGGCGATCGTAACAATGTTTTTTTACTTGTAAAAAACATATTTATGGAATCTATAGATAAAAGTATTAGATGTAACAAATTAAATTGCATTTCCGTAATATTAAACAGTATTGGGTAACGTTTGTGTGGATTGACAATTATCAAGAGTTTTATATTTTCCACTATTTTTTGAAGTGAAAACTTCTTTAGCGATGTTGGGCACTTTTTGGTAGAGGTAAATGTTATGGGTTCCCGCGCGCCTACTTATAGCAGTATATCTGTAGCTATACAGCTGGCGTATTGTGTAACATTAGTGCTGCGTACATAACAAGTACTTTGAAATTTATGTAAATACAAATACTATCCACAAATCATATGATTGTTTATTAATTGTTATTTCAATTGAATTGTATTTATATTTTGTCATAATCTTGTACAGCTCGTAATATATTTAAATAATAAAAAACCATATAAACATGAATATAATTGTTGCTCGAAGTGTCAATAGATGTGAAAACCAAATTGATGTTGATAATTTTAATTCAAATATTACGAAATTTCAAATTTTTATACTAAAAGTTCTAAGTTTTCACTTCTATCGACAGTCCTTATGACTGCCATTTTCTTTTTTTTTAGCAACAAGTTAATTTGGGGAAAATAATGTTTGAAAAGGGAGTGCTTATCGTGCACGATCGAAAGAAATTAATTTGAACACAGACTTTTCTATTGTTGGGCCAAAAAATTTTCATCGTTTTGTTTTAAAAGGTAAATGCCTTTTTAACGATAGAGCAACAAGGGGAGTAAACCTGGAATATCACGGTGCTCGAAGTTTTCTTTTGTTTGTGGTTTATAAAAACAATTTCCGAGTAACAAATTAAATTTCGAATTCTATTAAATAACTGTAGCTTAGTTTTTTCCATAAATATCATTTCTCTGTATTATACAACATGTAAATGTTTTATTCACTCGGTATGTTAAAATAAGCTCTTAAAATTATGTGGGTGTTACGAACATGCTGCCATTACAACCATGTAATAAGAATAGTTGCCAAAAACTTTCACATTTACACTGATTAAAAGGTAAATGCATGCGTTTGTACATATGAACGAAAATACATTATATCTATAAACTTTATGTGTAGTATTCGAAATCGAAAAACTAGAACAGATTTATTTGTGGATATGTCCATGTTATTGTTCGTTGCTTTCGTATTTTATATAGATATACAACGTTCAAATAAGTACAAACTATTCGCTCCGAGCGTGAATTTCGTTTCCATGACAACGATACACTACTTTAATTATAGAATTAATGGATGCATATATAATTGTGTGGATTGCATTGAAAACTTACATTTAAAATTTAATATTCTTGTTTCACAAATTTAAATAAATAATTACGATAATTAACATTTGAAAAATAATATTTGTACAATTTGATTTCTTATTTTCACAATTTTTAATGCATTAAGTTTAATTAATTAGTGTTTTTCAATCATTTTAATTTGACAGTTTCTATATCATTAACATGTAAATAATTGCAAATTAGTCATAACAGCCCACTTTATCTCCAAAATTTTTCACTTAAAGCGCTGGCATCGATTTTATTATCCCCACCATGACTACGCACACAACGAATACGCATTCAGCGCGTAGCTAGTGAAAGTGATGGTATGTGTGTGCATTTAGTAATTTTTACATGCATAAAATGTGTAGCAAATCATTGGGAATGCATAAATTGTAAGACAGTTTATACATTTTGGCAAAAATAACTGACCAGTCTCCATTTTAAAAAATCATGAAGCATGGCGCTCTTAAAAAAGCTGAAATGAATATGTTTGCTGTTTTTCGAAAATTTCAGCAACAACAATTAAATGACAAAACAATTGAAGGAGACTTATCGCCTTCAGATTTATTTTAATTGATTTTTTTTTGTACAAAGGTGTTAAAAAATTGCAAAAAATCAAGAATTTTTTTTAATCTCCAATGTCGATAAAACTCAGTATATAAGGTACTTTTGACCCAAAAAGTACAAAAATCGGGTGCATTTCAAGACTAGTCGAATAGTTTTTGAGATACGGACTAAAATCGATCCATATATTGTGATATCTCAGAAACTCTGTATCCAATAATTAAATTCAACTGATTTTTGTACTTTTTGGATCAAAATTCACCGAGTTTCATCAAATTCCAAAACCAAAATTTTTGTTTAAAGTTTAAAATTTTTATTCTAAGCATGCAAACATTTTAAGATGGTTATTTTAGCTTTAATTACTTCTATTTTTAATTACTTCGATAGCCAATATGTGCTAGACTATAAGTAATCATCGTATTTGATAAAATTAGGTTGCTAAATATTTGTAAATATCGATATCTGAACTGTGCGTATTTATTCAATCGAATTATTTACATTATACCAATGCGATGCAGTGCCTAATGATGAAAACCACAGTATATATATAAACAAATGTAAAGAAAAAGCCACACAGAGTGCGGTATAAATGGATATACGAGTTCATGTGTACAGTCAACTTCAATGACATCTCAGACAACATATGATCAAAGTAACGAGCAATAATTATTCAAATTTCTTATACAATAAATTGGTTCATAATCTTTAAATATAAAAATTACGTATCACGTTGTTTGTATGCGATGGACTCCTAAACTACTGAACCGATTTTAAATTTGATTTGCACAACCCTGTGCAATTGGATCGAAGTTGAAAGATAGGAAAGCTTTCATCTCAATTTATAGTCGCAATATTATTTTATTGCAAATTAATTGTTTATTATTTGACAGTCACAATTATCTGTTAGCTCCAAAAGATAGCGATATTTGTTGATTGGATTGAGTAAGTATTCATTTTTAATAGATGGCGCTATGTTAAAAATACAAACTTTTCATATAAGATAACCACCACGTGTTGCTGAGGCTAAGGTATAACCTAAATTTATTTTGTAATAAACGAAATACAGTGAAGTTCAATTGTTCTTATTTTTTCAATTTTCAATCTTAGGATATCAACTGTACGTAATAATTGCATTGTATTAAGGAGTAACGGCAGTAGAAAATCAGTTATGGAGGTCGCCTTGTTTTTTTACAAATGATATCAATGTAAAAAAGCATGGTGGTTTTCATGAATAGTTTACTACAATATAACAAGAACCTTAGCCACAGGAACGCGTGGCCGAGTCTGCTAGTACCTAATTAATAATTAAAAAGTTATATAAAACAGCTATTACATCCTGTATATCTTCTTATGAGCCACTTGTTATATTGTACATATTACCTACTGTGCTGCTACTGTGGCTGCCTTGAAATGAAAATAAATCCAGATGATAAATTTTCTTATTAAGTAGATTCTTGATATATTTATTAGTTTTGTATCTTGATATGATATTTTATAATTAATATTTGAATGAATTATGTTTGTTATTTTATTGAAATTTTGGTGTATTTTGTTTACATAAATTCATGTAATTATATGTCATGTTGAACACTTTGTTTATTGTATCTTATAAATATTGTTTATTGTATAATTATAAACAGGTTGGTCCTTTAACTGAAAATAATTCTTTTTTTATTAATAACTAAGAAGTTTTCAGTTTATAAAATTTTTATAAAGGTTCAGTAAAAAATTTTGTTCATAATTTTTAAATGGAAGCCATGTTTTTAAAATTAGAACATAAATTTTGTTCCGCAATAAATTGGCAGTACATAGTCGGTGTGGTACTGAAGTCGTGTGAGTGGGACCCCTGTAGTTCACACGACTAACTTCCCAGAGGGGGGTAAACATTAAAAAAAAGATCTTGTTAGACTCCATAGATTATTCTTCGAACATGTACTGCAGCTTGTGCTGGAACGATCATTATCTTCATAGGTAAATGATGTGTTTTATTCTTCACTTTACAGATTCTGTTTATTAAGTTTTTTCAAGTTTTTTTATTACCATTAAAAAACGGCAACTAATTCTGCTAAAAAACTCTTTCAGTTCTTAAATACGCGTTTACGCGTCGAATAAGCCCAGTTAAGTGTTAATGTCATAACTGATTCGCGAGATAATCGAGACGAAAAAATCCGAACGAACATACGAACATACGCACATACGTACACACACACACACACACAGACATCACATTAAAAAGGTTATGCATGTACAAATAGAAAGAGGAAAATAGGCTTAGTACGTGGTGAAAACATATCTTGCGACTGTCATAGTTTTGAGACATTCTGTAGATTATCACCATTACCTTATCGGTACCAGTTTTGGATCCTATCACGTTCATATAATATATTAAATAATATGATCAATTTATTATAGGTTAAAATATTCCTATTATTTTCTCATGTTTATATACAATTTGATTACTATTTATTGTTATTCACCGAAAACAATGAATAACATATAACAATCAACATTAAATTTACGTTTGGCATGTTTGGTTATCATTTAAAAATATATGTATTTTTATGTTCCATAAAATAATTGTAAGTAGTTATAATTTAAATTGATCCGGAAACAATTAATACCATTTTCATTGTAAAATGACTGTTTTAATATCCGTACATTTGTATTAATATAATTTAAACGGTAGGTACATGAGAAAGGAGAAAAGTATACCCTTTAGGGTATTTTAAAATATTATAAGGTACAATATCAATATTAATACAGTAAAAGTTACTAATAAAGGAAAATGAAAGAAACTCGCTCGCTTTTTGCTAAGACCTCATGGTTTGTGTTTCTTAGGTAAATATCATTAGTAAGGCATGAGCTAGTGGTGCAAATGTTTCTATTTGTTAATAAACAATATATTGTTAATTAAATGAAACACTTAAAAAATTAGTAATTAGGCCACATGTATGACGTAAATGTTAAGTGTTTGTCAAATAATCGAAAACTATTATACATGTATAACGTATACGTAATTCAAGTTGCCTATTTATTAATATTGTAAGTCAACTTTTTTAACATTAACCTTTCTATTATTTGTAACATCTTTAACTTTACTAATTACAATATTGGTAGATACAGTGTATGCGTTGGCATAATCTTTGTTTCATTGACATTAATTTAAGATCGTTTATATTCCTAAAACGTAGATTGGAGTGTTAAGACCATCGACCAAAACGCCAAAATTTTCCTTTTTCATTCCCGTAAAAATGTATATAGTCATATAAACCGAAAAATATGTAACAACGCGGAACGCGTGTGGTTATTTCCAAAATAGAGAATTGTAAATATGGAATGAATTAATTTTCCATTCAAATAAATTTTGATGGCTATTTTCGAAGTGTACGAAGTCTTTAAGGAGGCCGAGAATTGATTTTAAATTATAAGTTTATTGGGCTCTATAATTTTTTTATATTTGTTTTTTTTGGAAAGTTGTCAGCTTTTAATAAATAATAGCATACTAAAAATTTGGTTTATGATTCATGGTGGTTGGTTTGTGTTATTTATCGAATATCATAAATTTTTTGTTTTATGAAATGACACTCCCTTAAGATTACAAGAAATGTCCATTTACGCAATTTAAATTTAATATATGCGTATAAAATCAAGTTTATTAACGTCTATATGAATAAAAAATAAATCTGAATGGCTGTAAAAGTAAATAAAAGTATAAATTATTTTTATAAACATTTTGACATTTTTCTTGGAGTTTAATTTACTCGAAAATACACTTTACCGAATCTTCTTTTTTATTGAATCGATGGTTTGTAAAGCTAGAAGGATGAGTTCTTCCCGACAAAATGCCTGTGCGTATAACAGTGTGTCGTGAAAATTTTAAAAAATAATTGGTTTCTTGAGGTGACCTCCAAAGTTTTCCAGAATTTTTAAGATTCACTATTTGAGAAGTGTGTGGAGAAAATGTAGGAGCATAACACAATGTTTTATAGTGCATGGAAGTTTTCGAAAACCATTTTAAATTGGATAGAGCATCTGAAACTAAACGATACCGGAAAGTCCGAGAAATTTCTAAGAAGTTTCAAAACATTACAGAATGGTCTATAAAGTTTTATGACTACCGAAGAGGTCTTTGAATTTTCTGAGCAAATAAAAAAGTTTAATACTAAAAGGTTAAAATGCTCTAGAAAATCAAGATGCTTTCAAGGTCTTTGAATTTTCTGAGCAAATAAAAAAGTTTAATACTAAAAGGTTAAAATGCTCTAGAAAATCAAGATGCCGGTAATAACGAAGCTTTGATCACGAAATTTCCACCTAGCTATATCTATATGGAGTTTATGTGTCTATTTGCACCAGGTTATTTTTGCTGCCGAATCTATTTTTGTTGTTTAAAACTTTTTAATAAATTTATGTTCAAATAATTTTTCATTATTTCGATAAAATTATTATTATCATAAAAGTTTACAATAATGTAGGCGGAATAATTGAACATGTCAATTCTCAAAGTATATATGAAAACAGAATTAATTAATAATAGGTTAAAAGGTTTTTACATAAATACATTTTCGTGATAAAACTTCATTTTTCATTTATATATAAAAATGTTCAAACCAAGTTTATACATAAATTTTCATTGAAAAATGTATACAGAAAAAGTAAGGAAATTTTAAAAAGAGATAACCAATTTCAACATTTTAACTTCTTAAATTTTTTTAAATATGTTATTTTTTATAGTAACGTAGCATCAAAACGGCAGGGTTGATTTTGAATATTAAGGTATAGTTAAATTTATTGGACGTTCGGCCTGGCTAGACTTATGTAACGATCTTGTAACGGATACGAAAATCAAATTACTATAAACTAGATTGATACCCGCCCGCTTCACTGGGTTTAAAAGTAAAAACCACCGCTTTATAGCCTCCACCCTCTCTTGATATACACAATTTTCAATTTTTTTAAATGTAAAATAGTCATAATTCATTGAGTATATCAGAATAGTTGGCCATGATTTGTTTGACAATTACTATTTTAAAGTTTTACACAATTCTTTAATTTATGGTTCAAAATGATAATTATAGATGGATCAGATCTATATAAATGTCAAATTAAATAAAATTTTTTTATTTGTTATATTTTTTTTTAAATATATCTTTATAAATTATAGTTCATTTGATATTCTGATATATCAGCTATATTGGCTGCACAGTTTCATTAAGAACCATTCGCTAGTTTTAGCGTGAAAGCGTAACAAACAAACAAACAAACATGCTTACTTTCACATTTATAATACATATAGGGATATAGGGATATAGGGAAATATGGGTAGGGAAAGGAGAATTGGGGGAATAGGGATAGGGATTATCTAAATAATTAATGGTGTTTTGTTGTTGCATCTATAATTTTCCATGGTTACATGTTTTGAAATAAATTAGAATTCAGTTAGTAAAATTTGATTTTCAAAGTTCTATTTTTATTTCTCCAATATGGTCTTAGCATTTCATACGTAGGACACCAGATCCTACAATCTCAATAAATAAAAACCGTTTGGAAATATATTAAAATGAATTTCAACTAAAATAGGTCCAAAAAAGTTATTCAATTTTAAAATGAGGACCTGATTTTTTAAGCAACGTGTATTATAGTGTTACAGAATTGAAGTATTTTGTTTACTTTCTAAAAAAAAATACTCTTAAAGTATCGTATCGTGAACAATTTGTATGAAATTATTTCTTTTAATTTTTTTTGCTACAAATATACTCTAAAGAAATATTTTTATTTTGTTTTACATTGAAATAATAAGTAGTTAATTTATAATTTTTAATTATGGTTTAATTAATTCTCTTTGACATTTTTTCTATTATAATTTTAAAAGTATTCTAGCTAAAGAATAATATGATACAATTATTTAATTATTATTTCCTTATTTATAGCAACATCAAGTTATGGACAAAGATAAATTTTTTAAAGCGATTTTTCCGATTTTGAATGGAATATATATACTGTGAAATGGATATCTCGATAACATTACTTCTGAACGGATTTCAGACTGCTCGTTGAGTTCGTTTTTGGCAAGTTTAAATAACGTAATGCGGTTTTTGTGAAAATTGCGGAAAAATTTTATGTCAAATTTTTAGATCTAACCTCGGAAGAACAATGACATATTAACAATGACTATAAAATCCGGATGAATAATTACAGTAGCTGGCTAATATTTACCATCTATGTTTAAGCTAAGTATTACTATTTGCGCATAATTTTAGATAAGTTGAAACAATTTTACTAGAAATAGGTAACATATTTTTTAACAAGTGGCTCAATTGACAATTCAAATGCCCTTTTGTTCCTTTAATAAAAAGTAATCTTCTTCAAAAAATATATAAAATATTTCGAATGTTATTGAAAATGGTGAAAAAATTGTTTGATATATTCCCATTCGGGTAATAAATTATCAAATGTTGCGTTAATGGTAAAAAAGAAGAGATACAATCTATGACAAATGAAACACAAATGTATTCTTGAATACATTTTATAGATACTACTGTGTTAAATTGATAAAAACAAATTTATTAAAATATATTTTTCATCTGTGTATTATTGATGGAAAATACAAAGTGTAACAAAAATGACTCAAAAAAGCAATAACTCCATTTTTTCGACAATTCGCTAGTATTACATCTCACCTTTAGAGCAGGCAAAATCTCATGTTTGGAGCAAGCAAAAATCACTTTCCTCTTTCAATTCAACGTTCGTGTTAAACATGATAAATGTCGGCTACAAAGTACCAACTCCGAGTCAACGTAATCCCAGTGTATGGATCATAGATTAAAAGTTGGTCGAAATAAGATACAAATATGACTTGAACACAATTCTAAATATTCTTATTTTGTTAAAAAATGTCAAATTTCAGGGTACATTTTTTTTGTGACAATCTGTATTCCTACTGTATTTGTTAAATGATTATGAAAATATTATGATTTATTAAATATTATTTTTCTTGTAAACAAAAATAATAATTACAGGCTTTCCAGTTCACAAAAACAAGCTACATGCGATTACACCTTCTTTTTCTATAAACTATCATTTATTTATTATCCAACATGGAGGTGAACAAAATCATATTACGCTTTAAAAAAAAAAGATAACAATTTGTTAATAAAAATTTAACCCATTTCATATTCAAAAAGGAGGAGGTTTTCAATTCGACTGTAGTTTTTTAATGTTTGTTAGCTCAGAACTGTCGATTGGGAGAACCGATTTTGAGAATTCTTTTTTATTTGAAAGCTGGTGCTTCCGGTGTGCTCCCAATGACTGCCATTTTTTTCTTATTCTTAGCAATTATTTGAATGAAACGTAGTTTTTCTTTTCCAACCTTGTATATAAACCTCACCAATCATTATCTTACAATAAAAGATACTGATGACTGCTTCAAATCAAAGAGTCAAGAAATGAAAAACGATTTAATGTTATTGTCGGTATAAAATATAAAGTATTCATTATTATAGGATTTTTTACACAAACGTATTTTTTTATCATCCTTTTGTAAAAGTTACAGAATAAATTCTATAAAAAAGTATTTTTCCATAATATAAACGTGATTTTATAAAATATTGTTAGATTATATTATAGGAGAAAAAATGTTTCTTTTATCTAAACATGATTTTCTTGTTTATTTATTTTTGAAATAATCTATTAGAAAATGCTATTTAGAAAATTTTTAATATTTTATAATCATAATGATCCTGATTATTTTCAATAAATTATTATTTGTCTTATTACCATGTAAATATGAAATATATCATAGTATATTAAGTTTAGTCCCAAGTTTGTAACATTTAAAAAAATTGATGCTACGAAAAAAATGTGTTTTGGTATATGTGTTCCTAGAATCAGCTAATTAGTCCGTTTTCGGTTGTCCGTTCGTCCGTCTATGAACACGATTACTCAAAAACGAAAAAGAATATCAAGCTGAAATTCTTACAGCGCATTCCGGACGAAAAAAGTGAGTCGAGTTCGTAAATGCGCAACATAGGTTAATTGGGTCTTGGGTACGTAGGACCCATATTATAAACCGTTGGAGAACGAAAGTTTAAATGTAAAAAATGTTCCTTATAAAAAAATAAGCAACTTTTGTAAGAAACATTTTTTTGTAAACATCACTGTTTATTCATTAGGGCGCATATTAGATGCAAAATTTTATAGTATGTATTAATATGGGATTATCAGTTTTGTCTGTGTGACATGTATAGATCTATATACATCTTTATATATATACATCTTTATATATATGTAATGTGATAGCGTAATCAACACTGTCTATACATGGTATTTCAACAATTAACTCAGTTATTTGTTTGTTTTCACTTGTTAATATTAATTTTAATAATAATTATAATTAACACGATAATAATTTTCTATGAATAGTTCAAAAGAATATACAACCACCTTGCGAAATATATAAAGCTCATTTTATGAAAAATTACTTGGATAGCAGCCTTAATGAGGAAGATTAGTCTTCAAAGAAAGCTTAAAATGGAAATTTCCTTTGGAAACTCAATTTCGAATGTTTTCACAATTACAATACTGACATTTATTTGTTTCAAAGAGGGTAAAAGCACTCAACGACACTTGATTTTATTATATTTAAAAAAAATAAATAATAATAAACATTTGTCTTTAATATAATTTCAAAACTTAAGATTGTTTTTATTTTGATTTGAAGCATTTTGATTAAATGAAAGTAGCATCACTAGCTTTGCTCTAGATTGTTATACTTATACAAAATCATAAAGTTTTTACGCTATAAAACGAATAAATAAAAACAATATTCTTTTATTATCACAACAAAGCAACATGTCGTCTTCAATTACTTCTATAACTGTAATGTATAATATAAAGCAGGCGCTAGATAGAGTTGAGTGTGAACAAAATTCGAGGACTGCATTTTGTCAATTGATTCTTGTTAAGAAGAGCTTATAGACTAATATTCCGAATGTTGCCAGAAACCCTATTGGTTCAATTTTTGTATAGGAATAATTTTTATATTTAAACTTTTTCACTTGATTGAATGAGCAAAAAATGCGCCATTTTAAAATTGGCATATCTCGACCAATTTTGTAGCTAGAAAGTCGAAAAAAAATTAAAGTGTGCACAGTGAAATTTTTTAAATTTGATTCATAGTTTGCTTGTAATGTGTAAAAAACTGATTAAAATCCCCAACAACCATCCAAAAAAGAGGGTTAAGTCTGAGCCTCTGAGTGGCCGATTTTTTGGTCCGAGATTTTACAACCTTATTATTCTATAACTGTGAAAAATTTCAAAGATGCAACACTTGTTTCTTTATTAACTTCCTAGAGGAAACCTTTTCAATGTGATGTCTGTGTGTGTGTGTATACGTACGTGTGTATGTTCGCTCGGATTCTTTCGCCTAAATTATCTCGCGAACCAGTTATGACATTAATACGTGACCTGGCTTATTCGACACGTGATTGCGTATTTAAGAACTGAAAGAGTTTTCAGCATAATTAGTTGAGTCTTTTTTTAATGGTAAAAACTGGAAAAAACTGAATAAACAGAATTTGAAAAGTGGATAAAATACATCATTTATCTATGGAGATAATGATCGTTCCAGCTGCAGTACATGTTCGAAGAATAATCTATGAAGGCTAACATGACCTTTTTTTAAGTGTTTTTCCCCCCTCTGGGAAGTTAGTCGTACGGACTACAAGGGTCGCACTCACAAGACTTCAGTATCACACCGAGCGACTATGTACTGCCAATATTTACCATGATTTTTTATTTAATTTTGTTGTTCGAATAAGAAAAATCGACTACGGACCCAATACTTATTATAAAAATTGTATACACTTTGATGTAATGACAAAATAAATATGGTTATGACGTTAGAATATTAAAGGAATAAAATTGCGATTTACCAAGATGATAAACGTTGAGATGTGTTGCAAAGAATAATATTATATGGTGTTATACTACTCAACCACATTTGGCATAACAAAATAAGAATAAAAGATTACTTTGAAAATGTTTAATAACATCCAAATAGTGTATGTACGTTCAAGTTGTAGTTCTTACCTCCATACAGTGAGTACTGATTTCTGTACAAAAGTAATATACCGGTTATATTTCGAAATCAATGCTGATTATCATCAAATAATTACTTTTTGATATTCTCTATCATTTATTTGCATGTAGAGGATATTTTGTATGGGGAACCATAAGTGCGGCATTTACAACTGTTGTTGCCCGTAGGCTTAATTTTGGCGGAAGCCCACTTAAGGGGATTGAAATTATTAAGAAAAATGTGAAAAATATGTAAATTATAAGTAAAACATACAATTAACGGAGTTGATTGACCTGATATAGAAAGTGTTGAATGTCAGTGTTTGCATTATTTTTAATAAATTAGATAATTTAAAAAAACCAGCACAATTATGGCGGATTTTTGGTCGTCATTTGTTTTGCTTTTCGAAAATTTTCGAACGGATTTTCTAGAAATTTGTTCGTTTTTCAAAAATCTGACACAAGACCATTTAGTTGAAGCTACCTAAAATTTTCAACTCCCTATCTTTTATAGTTTAAGAGAAAATGGATACCATAGTTTTGCCTTAATTTTCATCTTCACGGGTAAACAGTGATGTTCCAACAGTCAGTAAAAAATTGTTCCAAAAAAATTGTTTATTTTTTTATAGGCAACATTTTTTACATTCGAACTTTTGTTCTATCTCTTAAGCTTTACAAAATGGGTCCTGTGGACCCAAGACCCAGTTGACCTATGTTGCCCACTTAGGAACTCAAACTCACCTTTTACGTTCTGAGCACGCTATAAAAATTTCAAATTGATATATTTTTCCGTTTTTTAGTTATCGTGTTAACAGACGGACATAAGAAATTGACTAATTAAATAATTTAGGAATTTTATGTTTCCTCTTTAAAAATTCGTCCATGCATCAAAGTCTAGGTTTTTAACCAACTTTGGAAACAAATTTTGAAAAAAATCGTTCGCTTGTACAATTTCTTGTCATCGCACCCAAATATATTCTCAATAAGATTTAACGTTTTGAAAAGTATCTTCTAAATTCGGCCAGGTAATGACTTGTATAATTTAGCTTCATAGTCAAGTCGACTGCCTTTGATTTTGGTCACCTAGACTGCCTAAACGGTAAATATGGTACTGAGACCAATCTTGCGATCGACTTGTTAAATTTTAGCTCTATTAGGGATTATAGCTTCAATATCCTGAGCTTAAAATCGAAAAATGAAATTTTTACACGTATCGTTTGAAGATTGGCTCACTATTAGAGTCGCCATCTGTATGTCTACCTAAAACAATCTCTACTTACATTAAGTATGTATTGTATATGGAAGTTTTGGGGACAAATCTTCATAACATTTTTAGTTTTGATTTTTTATAGCATTTCCAGATGTGTATAATAAGTAGAATATGTAATTTACAAAATTAATATTTTTGATCATTTTATGAGGTATTTATTGTTCCGCATCAATAAGCGTTAAAAACATGATAATGTATTTTAAAAAAGTTTTTTTTTTGCTATTTTGTAATTAAAAATACTGTCCAATTATTTTTTAATAAAACTTTTTATCATAATAATTAGTATGTAATATATGAACTATATAATTTGTATTTAACACGCTTTGATCGAATGTTTTCCTACCTAATTCAACATCATAATTTTAGTAATATGCTGTTAGTAAAAAAGGCAATATAATTCTGTGTACATAAGTACATACTAAATTTAAAAATTAAATTTAAATTTACAAAATTTAAAGCTTTTTTTTAAATTTATTATTTATTTTAAATTTTTTCGGGTACGGAACCCTAAACTCGCACTTGAAACAAATCTAAGAACACTTTTCTTAAATTACCTCTTTTCTTAAAACCTTTTCCAAATTGTACCGATTTTGAAGATCATCTCCAATTTTGTAGTTATTTGGGTACGTAACCCTTAGCTCGCACTTGAAACATAGCTAAGAAGATTCTCCATAAAATTGACTTTCAAACGAAACAAAAAAATATAAATCGGTTCTTCCGTTTAGAAAGACAGACACACACATATAGCGCTAAAACTTATAACACCCTTTTTTTAGTTCGGTGGTTAAAAATAACTTTTACTGAGATCGATGATTCTTTTTCTTGACAACGGGATCGGAGAAATTCGTGATAATAAAATTCACGTCGAACAATAGCAGAATGATCGATTTGAATAAAAAGAAAATTGGATAAATATGAAAACGTATCATCCATCTACCGTTTCCCATAAAGCCAATGTTAAATATGCCTACTTTTGAAGTCATTTATTTAGTTAAATAATCGTGCAACTCCCAATAAAATTTTCAGGATCGATTTAGACTAAGTAAAATTACATATAAAAAAAATTAAGCCTTTTATTCAACGTTACCCTGGCGCTCGTACCTTTTGATGTATATTTTCTAGCAACTAGTCCTTTTTTATTTGTGTATTTAGATCAGTATAGATAAATAAGAATTAATAAATTTTCAGATGATTCAAGTTTTCTATTAAATAAAAAAAAATTATAAAAATTGCGTGCTTTTTTATCAATTCTGAGATAATAATTTTATAAATTTTTTTATTCTATTAAGTGAAAAGAAAATTGTCGACAGCACACAACAAACAGTGTTTGTATGTTTGTAGCACGTTTATAGGAACAACATGTCAAGATGTTACAGATAATTATGTTAGTATAAATGTAGTAAGTTTTTTCACCAGAAAACAACTTTTACATTTATGAATAAATGTAAGGAAAAAATTATTTTCTTTCATTTACAAAATAAATAAAAAAAGTTTTCACCAATACACAATAAAAAGAATCATATTCACTGCTATCTTTGGAACAATATAAAATTAACCAGGATAATTGGCACCAAATATGTATTGAGGAGTCAAAAAACTTTCATTTTTCGAGATATATGTCAGTGCCCGTATTTTGTAACTTTTTATCGACGACTGCTGATATCGTTAATCGAGATATACGAATGTAATTCAGAACAATAGTCATAATACTGATGTATCAGAATAAATGGTCATTTTGGAGGGATTAGTAGCTTATGCTAAAATGTGCATGGAAACGACTTCCCTCGTAGCTTATCTCTATTGCTTTTCGAATAATTTACGAAACCTTTCTTAGAAAATATTTGATTTAGAGTAAAAATTATCCATTTTTATTTATCCATAATTACCTGCAGAGGATTGCAGTTATCACTACAATAACTAAAAAACGAAAACGTTTGCTTTTCTATAAATTCTAGTCCGTCCATAAATACAACCGATACGCTCTGACGGACCACTTGTACCTAACATTAGAAGCAAACCACTGTATATATCCTTCAGATCCTTGTGTACTTTAAGCCATCCCAATTCTATAACACCAGCCTTACGCAAACTCCATGGACAATTGTTTAATCGAATGTCAATGATTTTTATTAAAAAATTGAAATAAAAATCTGATTCAGTTAAATACCATCAATATTCTACCAACAAAAAGCAATACTGACAATATTATTCTAAAAAAATTTCCAGTATTATGAATCGCACAAGAACACACTAAAGGCATCTTTAAAAAAGCAGATCAAAAACAAAATCAATAAATTAAATTAAAATTTTGAATGGTGACTCTCGTATCTGTTTTTTTACATAAAATATATAACAAATTGTTAACATTAAATTTGCACACGGGAAATTTGTGTTTTTCCATGTTTTTCATTAATCTATGGTAGCTTGTTACACTTAGCGTTTGTTTATTTGTTTTTTCAATATGATCAATTAAAATAAACAAATGAATAACTCTTGATTACTATGTTTGTTTCATTTTATAACTTTGTTTGTACAACTTTTTATTGGAAAAACTTGTCGCCAAATTATATATTGTAGTATTAGATAAAGCCTTGTTTACAATAGTCGGTACAGATCCGAATGCCATTTAGCTACTTTTTGCTGTCCCAAAAATTATTCAGATTTAAATTTGGCCCCTGAATATGCTTAAGGAATTTTATACAGGGTTGTCTAGTAAGATGTTACCACTTATCTGCATTTGACTATCTTTGTTTTTACACCGACATCATTGTGTTAAGGTACTAAGAGCCCACATATGTATAGAGTAATATCTTACTGAACAGCCCTATATTTTGCTTTTTGCTTCTAAGCTCGGCAGATACTAAATTTAATGTTTCTTAGAAAATTTGACCCGTCTGCTTTATCGGACAATTACAATATTAGAAATACAATATTGAGTTAATAATGTCTAATGAAACCCTCTCGATCTATCTTGAATTTCTATCTCACTTCCGTCTTCGTCAGCAGAATTAGTTTTCCGAATTAAATCATCATTTCTAAAGGAAGGCCAAAGAGGAGTGTGGATGGGCATTTTGGTATTCACACTCTTAAAGATTTGTATGGTAACTAAAGCCTGAGTGTTTAAGGCTATCGATCTGGCTTCAACCTACAATCTCTTTGCTCTTTTATCAAATTATTCAATTGTAAAATTACATAAAAAATTAACAAATAATTAAAAGAAATTTTTCTTAATAATTTTTAGTAATGTTTCGAAAAAATAAAAATGAAATAAAAAACATGCAACTTCTCTATTGTTGTTTATTCTCATACAAAAGATATATCATATCTGGTAAGACTCAAATTCAACGATTCACTTTCTTGTATTTTTTTCGATTCGGCTGGAATTGTTCTATTAATAAATAGGCAACTTGTATTACGTATATGTGAGTGTTTGTCAAATAATCTAAAAACTGTTTGTTATACATGTCTAAAATATAATATGTAGTAAAAGTTACTTATTCATTAATTTTTTATGTGAACTTTTACATGGACCATTATTTAATTAACAATTTATTGTTTATTAACAAGTACAAATATTTGCGTGACTAACTGGTTTAAAAATGATCTTTGACGCCCAAGAAACTTATTGAACCAGGTTTTAGCAAAAAGTGAACAGTTGATTTCATTTTCCTTAAGTTGAAACATCCTGTACTGTACTACTACTACGCCTACGGTAGCATAAAACAATATTATAGTATATGCTGAAATACGTGCATTGTGATATTTTTATCGCATATATATATTTTAATTAAAGGTATCATTTTATCAATTTTCTAACCACGAATGTAGGTACGACGAACATGGATGTCTGTTCGTCTATCGTACCAGGTTTTCAAGCATGGCTATGATGAGTGAATGTTTTTGTGTTATTCATTAAATATGAAATATAAATTTATTATGCTCTAATACATTTTATTTTGTGTGTAAAGCTTAAGCTTTGAATTATTAATAATGCTTGATTATATGGTAGATTTCTTATTAACTGAACATTTTCAACAACTGAATAAGTGTTTTCTACAACTGCTTCTGTAAGAATTTAATCGCGAGAGATTGAAGAAAAAAACTAACCGTACCATGTTTGCACTTATTTACAAAAATTATGTGGGCGTAATCCTGATATCTTTTTAAATACTCTAATATTTTCTTTACTCTAAAATTGATGTATGTTTCTTCTTTTTCCTATTCTAAAAAGAAAAAGAACCACTTTCCGAGACGAGACGAGATACGAATTGCCGGATTAGAGAACCGTTTTTTAAATTAGAATACGATATAAAACAAATATTAATTATTTTTTTAAATACCATGGAAATCATAAATGAATCTGATGTATTTATTGTTCATAAATAAGGGCTGACTGACCAGCCCTATTCTAACATCTTACTGACTGTCAATCATAACTGTTATTTATATGCAATATACAATCTGTATAACAATTTTCAGCTTTAGTAAATTCATTTTAAACTGCACCGTCGATAGCATATTTCTGACCCCTGTTCGATCGTTTTCTTGGCGCAAATGATCAGCTTTAGTAAATTCAACGAACGCAATAAAGATTTTAGCTGTTTCTAAAATTGTTAACCATTTTTCTGTTTATTAAGATTTTATCTTCTTAAATTTTTAAATTTTTTTTAAGAAATACTTTTTGTGTAACCTTTATCGATTTATTAACACTAAGTTTAATTTCTAGGCTTCTTGAACAAGAAAAAAAAACAATATGCTATTCCAGGAAAAATAACAAAATATAGTACCTATTAATTTAAAATTATTTTCTGTATTCCGTGTGTAGTAGTTTCACACGTTATATAGTGTAGCATAAATTTTGCATGTTTTAATAATTTTTGTTAATGCATCATCAATCTCTGCTATATTTTTGTCACGCTATAACTTAACAAGTTTTTCTATTAGGTAGTATTAAATTACCTTAATTAATAAAATTGGTTTTTTTTATTAAATATTTCGAACAAAAGAATGGACATGAGAAACGATTTTCAATATTTTAATCAGTAATTGAAATTTAAAAGTCCCGAAAATAGGTCGAGTTTTTACAATCATTGCTAACTATCAACGACCACACAAAATTTCTTTATTCATTGATTGGGCCATTATTTACCAATTTAAAAGGTCATTTTCCCACTTTCCCACAGAGCAAACTTTAATTATTGAAAAGTTCAAGGCCACAATAAATTGATATTCGAATTAAATTTTTGTAATAATTAATATTAAGATAATATACATATATTAATTAATTAACCTAGATTTAAGGAGGTTTGTATATTGAATAATAGTAGATACATACAAATCTGCTTAGTTCACTTCAATGATTGTAATGCTTAACTATAGGCGATTATTAGCAATGGTAATGCATAATTATTATTAAATTATTGTCATAAGGTGTTCGAAATATGGATTGATTTATATTATCAATTATGTAGGGTAGTAATATTACGTTAGAGGGTAAGTTTAGGATATCTCCCTGAAGCAATCTAATTTCTGATGTTACAAAAATAAAAATAAAATAAATTTGTATGCCATGTTTTTCTAACGATCTAAATGGTATAAAATAATAAAAAGCTATTAAAATACTTCGAATTAAATTGGAAACAAAGGGCACAGCAGACAATACACACGGCATTACTAAGAAAACTGAGAAAATTAGGGTAGTTTTCCCATCCCCAAAGCACTCCAAATAATAACAGTAAAAACAAATCAAAATTTCACCTTGAAAATCGTCTCCCGAGGGTTTTCGGAGTCGCATGAATTTGAGGTCAAAAACCAACTGAATGTAGTTACATCCCCATTAAACCAAATTTGGTGGTAACAACATAAAGTTGCTTTTTGACCTTGAATTTATGAAAAGTGGCCCCAAAAACTACCAAGAAACGATTTCCGAAGTGAAATTTAGAATTCTCTAAATGATTATCATTGTCACGCCTAGGAGTGTTTTTAATGAGATTGCAATCGTATTCAGTTGGTTTTTAACTTTATGATCAGCGATCTCGAAAGCCCACGGGAGACGATTTTCGAGATGAAATTTTGATTTGTTTTCAATGTTACTATTTAGAGTGCTTTGGGGTTGGGAACTACCTAATTTTCTCAAAGGTTAGCACGGCTGAATGTTCCTGAAAGTCTAAGGAACACGTTTAAAAAAAAAATTTGAAATCGGAGCTGATCCATCACTTTTCCACATTTTCCGGCTTATTAGATGTACTAATAGTAAAAAAAATTGTTCATAAAAATTATTTTACTACGTATGGTTCAATTTATATGAAAACAACTCTAAATAAAATACATTTATTTACAATGCATTTTACTGATTTTAATATTATTAAACTTTAAGCCAAAATGTATTTTAAGATAATTACGTCATTATACAATGTTTTATAGTAAAGTATACGTATTATATATATTTGTGTTTATATATAAGAGATAGAATAAACTAAACTCGTTGAGAAAATCAATGTTTACGATTATAAACTAGCTGTAAGATTCTGTCAAGCTGTAAAATTCTGTCAAGACGAGGAGATTAGTATTTCAGTGTTCACTAAAATGAAGGGAGCATTGCGAGTGAATCGCGTGGGTCTAAGCATGGAAAAGAATGTTTTTAATTTTTCGAATAATTTGACTTGGCCATTCACAGAAGTTGCCATTGATTTTTTTGGATTATGAATACCCTTATTTTAACCAGGTTTTGCTACTTACAATACATTTGCATTTCGTTTTTGAGAAAAAAATATAGCAGTTGTTTTGAAAAATGGAAGTTTAATTTTTGAACCGCTCAGTGAATTTTTCTTATTCTTTCAAGGAGGTAAACATTCTTGTCAATATTTAAATTAAAAATATTATAATATACTTCTTTACAAAGTTTCAACCAATTTAGCGGTATAAACTAAGCTTTCAACTTAGTTTTAGATTTGTCCATTTTATCGTTTTTACGGAAAAAACTGGTATGATAAAATTATTTTGTCTTTTTTAAACTCAAAATGTAGGAAATTCGTAATGCAAAATGCGTCATTTTATACGGTTGTAGTTGATATATTACACAAGAGGTTAAAATGGCCATGTTTATAGTTAAGCTATTATCGTTAACAAATATAGATAACTTTATTTTATATTTGAACATAATTCTGTGTAATAAAATAATCTAAAGTTTGTCAATGTTAAAAAAGAGAAATATTTGTCTTCCAATGATATTCTTTAATTGTTTATAAAGTAACAAACAACTTTTGTTAGAAGCATTTTCCGAAAAATTTAGTAGAATAATTAAAGAGAATTGAAAAACAAAACTCGAACCAAGACTTGAGCCCGAACTTCTTGCATTCACGCCAAGCGCCTTACCTAATAAGAATTGCGGATTCCGATATCTTTTGTATTCTGTTATTTTGTTATTTAAATCTCCTGATATAACTTGTTTGATAGTTTTGGACGGAATTCCTATTGGGCGGAAAGTATTTGACATTGGATATTCAAAAACACATACAATAGACATGTTTTATACACAGCCGTCATGTAGAATATAGAGCTTATTTACTTGTTGCTTGACTTAAATAAAAAGCTTTAATATAAATAATAATTATGCCTCATTTTATGAAAAAGACATTTAACAAAAAGAAAACCGACTTCAAAAGAAAAGAAGTTTTGTGATTTTTAGTGAATCTGAAGTATACACTAATTTTTCACTAAAAAAAATCATCGTAATCGGCTGGCGTGATATTGAGTTATTCGTTCTTTTGTCGTGCATACTTAATGCAAATTTAAGACTTTTATAGTTTTCTCATGGATGCCATGTTCAAAGAACTAGACAAAAATAAAACGGAGCCACACGGGAGCCAGCTTTCAAATAGATAAAGAATCATCAAAATCGATTCACCCAGTCGAAAGTTCTGAGGTAATACACATTACAAAAAAAAATACAGTCGAATCGATAACTTCCTCCTTTTCTGTTTGAAGTCGGTGAAAACATGCATTGTTGATAATTGAATCGTTGTGTACGTGTATTATGTAGACATAATAATGCATCTTGAAAATGCATTATAAATCTTTTGTTTGATAATTTATTTTTTGTTTTGTTTTAATTTGGCGGTCTAATTATAATTTTTTATTTTTAGATTACAAAAAAATAAATATGATAGGTATAAAAAAAACTCTCGTATATTTTTGAACTTATTTCAAACAAATCATTTGTTTGTCCTTATCTCAGGTAATTTAACAATAGCGAGAAAGGCGATATTGAGAGAGCTAATCATTTTACGCTCTGGAACTGGCAAATTTTTAATTGCTCCACTAGCTTAATAGATACTTCCTAGATGACCGAACTTTTCTCGTTATTTTTTATTTTTTTTGGTAAATCGAAACCTAGTAGATCGATGTATTGCCCCCAAAACCCCTGCATACTACATTTCATGAAAATTTCATATATATATATATATATCAACGATCTTGGAAATGGCTCCAACGATTTTCATGAAAATGAGTATGTAGAGGTTTTTTGGGGCGATTTTGGTACGAAGTCAATCTAACAAGGTTTCATTTTAAAAAAACGTCGTTTTATTCGTTTTTTCATGAAAAACTGAAACATACATAGCAAAATATGACTCTTCCTGACATCTATTGGTGTATATCGTAGTTAATGAAATACAATGCAAAATATAACTCTTCCTGATATCTATTGGTGTATATCGTAGTTAATGATTCAAATTGGTATTTGTGTGGAGACATTTAAAACGGTCTTCTATTAGTGATAAAATTTGTGTCTTTTTAAGAAAACCGAGCAAAGCTCGGTCATCCAGATATTATAATATTAAAGAAGATAGATATTTACCAATTTTAAATGGGGGGGGGGTATTCAAATTTTCTGCAACTTTAAAAGCACAGATCTCTCGATATTGTTCATTCTTATTGTTGTTAGCCTAAGTACTTACTACATACATACAAATTTTTGACTTGCTGTAAATAAACAATCTAAAACATGGACGGTAGTTTCAAGTTAAAAGTGCGATATATCATACAATCTTTGTTAATATTAAACTTGTCATACAACCTTTGTTAATATTAAACCGAAAAAGTTCATCATGTAATTAGAAGCGACGTAAAATATACTTGCTATAAATTTTGTTTGTTAAAAAATTTAAAGCTCAATATTTTTTATCAAGTATGAAACTTAAATGAAATTTAACAATGTTTCATATAAAAAATATTATATTGATAATATATTAATTAATGAAAACAAAAATATTTGGTAAAACAACAATAAAAATAGGCTTGTTTACAATATGAAATTATTTATGTAAATGTAAAATTATTAGAATCAATTTCATAAATGCTGAAAAAAATGTTAGAATGTTGAAATGCGTTATAGCAAACAGTGTTCACCTATTATATATGATATTTTTAATTCTTCTTCAATGCTGCAAAATATATTCCAGATAAAATGTATTTCCATAAACGTTTTATTAAAGAGTGTCTCTACATTTACATATCAACGACGATATTGGGAAAATTTTCTTTTCAATAGAAAAGCCAATGTATAGCTTTTACGCAGTAAATAAGTAAGCGGGTTGAACATATTATTTTTTTACAAATGTGGAAAAAGTTTAACTGGTCAAAATTAACAAGACGCAGGGAAATTAGAAATTTGTGAAAACTGTGTGGAAAGACAGTTTTCCAATATCGCGCGAGTAATAATTTTCTTTGCAGATATTTCAAAGAATGATTTTCAATTTTCTAATATATAGTTGTTTTTATCTCATATAAGAAAAATGGAAATATTTGAGAGTAAATTTTTCAAAAGCTTGTTCATCAAATCATTTTTAACATGTTTTTTGTTGCTTGATACGTATTTAGGTATCTAAGTAACAGTATCTAAGAGTAACGGAATCTTTGTTCGTGATTTTGTAACGGAATCTTTTATCGTGCTTATTATTTAATAAGTCTGTCCGATTAACGATTTTATAATATTTATAATTCTTAATTCTGGTAGAAGCGCAGGTAACATTCCATAAAATTAATAAATAATTAATCGTTTAAAAAACTAAAAAACAAGCTTTTGTAAAACTGAACTAAAAAGTAAAAATTATTTCTGTAAGTTAAAAAAAAAAATAGAGTGGAAGAAAAGATTAGCAAGAAAAAATCATTTTATCGTAAAAAAGCGTGGAGTACTTTTAAGATATTTTATAATGACTTTCCTTTAACCAATATTTGTTAATTAAATATTCACAATAATTGAAATCTACCCCCTCCCACGCTTTTTACGATTGAATGATTTTTTTTAATCACGATATTTTTTTAACTCGTAGAAATTGCTTTCTACTTTTTAGTTCAGAACTAAAAGGTTCAAAACTATTATTTTTTCCAGTTAATATAGAGAAACAAAGTTTCTCGCAGATAATAAATTTGACTGAAATAATTTACATGATTACTTACTACATTACTTACTATATTTCAAAAGCTTATGTTACAATCACATTTAGCTTGGTTTTTTTTTCATGTTAGTGTGATAAGTTCTTGATCTAATAGCACACTTTTTTAAGAACATACTCTATATAAAAAGAGTTCTAAAAATAGTTGATACATTTATTTAAGGATGTACAACTCTTTGCTTTTCTGTTAATAAAATATTTACAATAATTGAAATCTAGTACACGCATTTTTTCGATAAAATTATTTTCTACTTTTTAGTTCAACTTTTATTTATAAAAGCGTATTCTTAATGTATTATTTATTTCAAAATTCTTAAAATAAATCGTAATATCTTGATAGTTTTAGGATCGCTAAGCCATTTGGTAGCATATTTTATTAAGGGCAAGAAATATAGAGGCTGCTATCATGGACGCGCCTAAAATTTAAACCCTTATAGTGAACGTTTTTTCTTTTTTACGTTTTTTTGATTGTATCACAATCTTCGAATCGATGAATATCCGTACACCACGATATTTATATAAAAAGATAACTGTTAAAATAATTATATCCGAAAAACGAAAATAAAAACCAGATGGTTTGTGCTCGCATGATGGAAACCTACTATTTTATACAAATTCGAAAAATAATCATTTTGTGATGACAGAGAGTGTAATAACACGTAATTAAGGCTTTCCCGAATCCTGCGGCATCTACTACCGATCCCTGAATTTAAATCCCATGCCCATGGCTCGTACATCCTTTAAATAAAAAAATAAAAACTATAACATTTTATAAAGTAGTTACATGTAGGATAACATAAAAGGCCATTATTGTTTGTTGTTAATCTGACGTATTATATGTTATAGTTGAGAGTAAAATGTTAACTCTATTTTTAGGGCATCCTCATCATGTACTGTAAAATAAATAAATGTTATATTTATGTACCCATAAATATATATGAACAACTGTTGTGGCAACAGATAAAATTGACTTTACTGGAGATTTTGTATTTATTTTTAAAATACTTTTTTTTGTCAATAAATTTTATTTTGTATAGCGTCCATCATATGATTAAATAAATAAAAAAAAATGATTCGAAGCAGGCATTAATCACTGTTGCATTTTGCATTTGGTTTTTTTGTTTGAATTGAGTATTTAGTGAATTTAAATTTCTAAATTATGTCTTCTACAGGGTGTAACAGATAGGATAGGTGTTATTTTCTGTTAAGAGCCCTCGTCAATCATTTGTAGGTTTTGAAGAACAGGCATAGATTTTTTTTGGTCAAAGATTTGATATCTAAAGTATTGCTGACTTATTGTAAATCTCTTTTTCTAGCGAGAATTGATATAGATTGTAGAAGTTGAATGATCTTCATTTCATAGTACTTTTTCAATCATTCAAAGACCTCTCCTAGCAAGAACGAGACCATTTTCGAATACATAAGCTGATTGAAGTTCTTTGATCTTGAGAAAATTGTCTGATTAAAAAATGCAAAAATAGTCGTTAAGTCGTGCGTTATAATGAAGCTCAACTTAGTTTGAATAATTTGAGAGTTTTCATAAAGGATTGGGTATTTTTCTATTATTTGATAATTTTTTTGATCTGTTATGTATGTTATTAAAAATTGAATGACTATACAATACCTTCGTAAAATAATTGTAGGAAGTTTCAACTTCTACGTTTCAAAAAGTGTCAAAGATTTAAAATAGAAAGTAATTGTTAAAAAAAGACATTTTCAAACCGATTCGGCAGTTTTAAGTAAGGTTGCAAACATCGAAAAAAGTTATTCCGGGATAACTTGAAAAGTACTTCAAAAAATGTAGTTACTAAAAGGGGCATAAAATAATGATTTGAAAATTGGTATTTAAAATTTATTAACTCGGCCTGTCGAAGCATTTTAAGAGAAAGGTTACAGGTATTTATGGGTCCGTGTACATAGAATATTATTATTTTTTGATTTAATTAAAAATTGAGGGAATAAATTATAATAGTTGAATATGCAGGACAAATGTTGTGAATTTCGGGACGTTTTCGTAAAATGCAGGACAGTTGGTAGCCCTAGTTATGTGTAAGCTCTCTACTATTTCTTTTTTTTGCTTGGAATGGTAAATAAATTTCTATTCGGTAAAAATTATCCTATTTTTCTTGACATATATTCACGACAAAAGAAAGTTACCATTATCGTTTGAAAATTTACTTTTATAAAATTAAAAAAAGATTTTGGTTCATTAGTGTACACCAAACGCAACCAAACCAAAGTATATAAATGTATTTTTCATATTTAATTAACAGCCAATAGTTTTTTTTTATAATAAAAATAAATCTTTTGTAAATCGTTTAAGAATATTTTTTTGTGTACACATTATTTGGTTTAAAAACATAGCAACTGGAATAATTTTTTTTTTTTTCAAAAATAATAATTAGTCATTTATCACGATGTCAGAATTCGGTTGTAGACATTCGTGTTCCAAGTGTGTGGTATATTTAGAATATTTTTTTTTCGAATTTATTTTAAATATATTTTTATTTATAGATTTTGTTACCATTATAGTTTTGTGAGTTTAAAATCTCGCGGTTGATATAATTGATATTATGTTTGTTGGATATTCAATTAACTTCAACCATTTTTAAGTTAAAAAATATTATTTTCAATTACTAAAATTCGAATGAAAATGCCAAAAAATTTGATATGTACCTACGCGATTAAAAAATGTAAAAATAATTTTATAAGCATTATCTGACGAGAAATTAAATTTTTTCTCTACTTTTGTTATAATAAACTGTATTTAAATTTTGGTTCTAAGTCTAGAAAATCGATTTCGTTTGCAAGCTAATAAATTAACATTTTCAACTGTACTAAAATCGTTTGATTTGAGATCAGCCGGGTGAATTTTTCATTCTAAGAATTTACATATCGTTTTCTTGCTAAAAAATGATTGTCTTCAAAATTGAAGGCCATCTTAATAGGATCGTTGGAGGAACAGTTGGATTAAATTTTTTTTGAGAGGGAAACTTATCAAGACGCCTGGCAATACGTTTAATATAGCCTAAAATAGTGTACTTTGCTTTTTAGTTTGAGCTAAAATGATTTCAATTAAAAATGTTTTAAATTATGACGTTTTGCTGCATAAGAGTGCGCATATAAAAATTACATGACGGAAGAATATTTAAATTTAGCTCCCATGATTTGATTTCATTTATAATAATTTCCTGTATCTATTATTCCATTTTTCTGTGTCTAAAGTTTTATTCAGACTAAGTTAATATTTATTCCAGTATGAATAATTTAGTAACTTGTTGTGTGTTTAAATAATAACAAATTAGTCAACTGTTATTGCATCACTAATGGTTCTTAATTAGTAATGTACTATGAATATGGACGCATTTTGTTAATTTACTAACAGTTTAGTTATTAAAATATTTGCAACCAGGCTAAATTATTAGCATAATCTGAATAAGTGCTATGAATTAATAAAAAGCGTAAATACATCTTATATATTTACAAATTTTAAGTTCGTTTGTGTATGCTTCAAAAACTCAAAAAGTTCTGCATCGATTGAGCTCAAATCTTATACATTGATTGATACGACAATTGTAAATCGATTGGTATACAATCCGCTTCAAAAAAAGCTTTATATATTTTTAAGGCCCGACGCAATGGAACATGAGGGTTGGAAGCGGAGATGAACACCGAATATTTTCAAATATTCCCAAGTAGGGTATCAAATAAAAGGACGTTGTACATTACAAAACTGTAAGTTACCACAATGTGCCACGGAAAGCGTGTTAGGGTACAAATAGTTACAAATAAAAATATACGTGTAGGTACTCACCTTTCTGTCGATCATACGCATTTATACATTCACTTGTCATAAATTGACTAATTAATGCAGTTTTTCCAACGCCTGGTGCACCAATCAGAGCTACATGATAACATTTCGTTTCTTCGTCATCATCATGAACATTACGTTTATCGCCATGATCTTCAGATGATGAACGATGATTATTCAATGTATTATTACTTAAATTTATATTACTTCTTGATATTGTTGTCGTATCTTCTTCAGTAACAACTGTTGTATGGATACCACCTGGTGAACGTGGTGGAGTTTCTCTATCTAATGATAACGGTAAGGCATGATGTCCTGGGCATAAACTCGAACTACGAGATCGACGACGGCGAAATGAATCACCACGATTTACAATTCCTGAAACATTCGAAAATAAATTATTAATAAACTACCTTAAATTGTTGAAATTTTTTATATTTATGGAAATTTATGAATATTTTTTAAATTTCATGTAATGAACCTGTAAATTGACCTCCAGGACCAAGTGGCCAAGTGCCGATAAACCAGAGATGGTTGGAACAAATAATCGGCGAGTTCCTGGGGAAATACGACTGCAATTGCTGCGAAAAGCGTGTGAAAATTCAAACATCAATGACATAAAATTATCTTTCCAATAAAATCTATTTCATTGATGTAAAAAATATTTTTCCTTGTTTTATGTTAATTTAAAGTGCTTCATAGTTCTTATACGCGCTTCCACCATATTTTTCATTATATAACAACTATAAAAAGAACTTGATTTTTTTGGACCAAAATCGATAAAAAAGCGTTAGTCCAATTATTTGAAGGCGTGTAGATTGAATTTCAGTGATGGTTATATGAAATGTTTTGAAGTTGTTTTACAAAATTTATTGTATTTATGGTTTTCTTTTCTTATTGAAATTAGGATAGCGATGGAGTACGCCTGGCATTTGGTTTTACCTTTGGTAACAACGCGTCAGATACTATTCTAATAATTAAAAGAAAACTTTCATAAATCATTTAAGTTTTTCTGTTATTTTAATATGATTTAGTTTTATAATTAAAGAATGTAATTTAAAATGCCTGGAAGAAATTCAGGCGATTTATCAGCGTGCGCATCACGCGTCTGGTTACGAAAGTTCGTTTATGAAAGAAATATCCGAAATCCGATTGTTTGAAAATCAACTGTCAAAAAAATTGCCAGCTCTCGCACCATTATTTTAAAATTTTATTTTTTTATTTAAAATTTTTTCCTTACATTATTAGAGTCATGAATTACTAGTTAGAAAAATAATATACCTACTTAGTGCAATATATCAACGACCTGGAAAAATTATCATATTTATATACTACGAAAAGGAATAAAGTACTGCTAATTCTAGGTTGTTGAGTAAGTCATTATACTTGCTTGTTTTATAAATATCCACTTTACAAACTAAATATAAGGCAAAAATTTTATACAATGTGTTTTTTTTTCGAAAATCTCTCTTTTTAATTCTACTTTTGCAAATTGAATCCGAGAAAAAACTTATCTCTCAAAAAATTTGAGGTGTTTCATAGCTTTTATCCGAAAGTATAATAGATAGAAAGTTGAAAATTGACACGACACCGTAAGAAGTGTATGGCGTTTGCTACAATACTGGTATAGTGACAGATAATGGTATAGAGACCGATTTACTATACTGTCTGTACTAGCAGCAGAATTGTTGTGAAATCGCCAACCAGTACGGGCCTGACATACTACTACATTGATTCGTGTACCATAACTATTGTCAATGTTACTATTCCCTCAATGGTCAAATCTATATGCTGTTCGTACCGATACTGACATAGTGATATCCACAAAAATTTCTTACTGTGTAGTTCAAATTTTTTGGTGTATAGTGCGGAATTTTTTACCAACCCCATCTGATAATATTACGAGCGGGAAGAGGTGATTTTCCCGAGATGAGTTTTCTAACTATGTGGGCTACATTTAAATCGTTGACATTTTGATTTGGATATTCATGTTCACTTTGAATACTTACAAAATTTTTATGGATGCTAGGAGCGAGTAGTTAAAAAATTTAACTATTTATTAAAGTATTTATTATCAGGCAATTCAGCATCAAAAAATTTAATGACTACCTAATTTCAAATAAAAATTTTAATACCTTATTCCTGTTCGTTAAGAAAAATTTGATTTAATTTCTGTGAATATTTGTTTTCAAATGCAGACAATTGGTGTTTTATTTTTACGAAACCAACCTGTTTACTTATGCTTCCACAATAACACCACAAGAATAACCCAGTACCATCATAAATCCATTATATATTTATAACCATAAATACATATACACCTGGCCGTTATATAATATATTTCCTTCTTCGTAGGTATAATGTTACCTGGTTTTACATATTCCTTGAACGTAAGTAGATATTCGCCCGTCAACATATACACATCCTTCTCTCCTTTACACCTTTTACTTATTCAGAATGTATTGTTACATCGTGTCATGAAATATGGGTAAAACATAAACCGGCGTACCTGTATTTGTAATATTTATGAAATAAATTTTACTTTGTATTCAGGATGGATATATTCACATCTTACGTATATAAGAAATCGTAGACATTTAGGTAACTCATCATTTTACTTAAATAGTGAAATATCTACATGCAAGGAAATTTTTATTTATACAGATCCGTTTATTGCTGATAGTATGACCGACAAAAGGGAAGTTCATTATGAAATATCTGCATTTTAATAAAATTAAAAATGATAGACAAGTTATTGGGACTGTCGATAGAAGTGAATACTGAAAACTTTGAAGTAACTCTGTTATTTTCAATTTTTAAATTAATTATTCGTAAGTAAAATTTTATAATTTGGTAATTGAAATTATTAACATACTCGCTAAGTCCGGTCACTTTTCGTAGTGGCTTAGACGGATGAATTATTAAAGGAGTAAATAAAATATTCTAGAAACACATTTGACAACTATATGACTTTCAACTCTTTTTCCAGTTATTTTTAAATATTTGTGCCAGTGAGAATTTCTGGATACAAAGTATAAATAAACATTTTTGGGTAAAAATGCAATGACCGGTCAAAATTTCAAGTCAGTCCATAGACTACTTTCCGAGTTTTGCGATCATAAACATGTTAAATTAAAAAATTTAACACGGATGTTAAATTTTATATGCCTACTTGCTGTGAACTTCCCGCTTTGTCGGGCCACATCCCCGCTTTCACTCCTCCCCCATATCCCCTTGCCTAGGAGTTACAGTTTTCTGATGTACACGTCATGCTCTTTTATTTGATATCCACTTAGGTATATTTGAAACCACCAGCTTATACAAATAGTCATGTATAACACATAGAAATAATTATTTTTTATTTTTTAGTTCAATAAAAGTTTTTTCTTTCCAAAATTATTTGTTAAAACAATTTTTGTTTGCTGTTGTTTTTCTTTAAAATTATTTGGTAATTTGATCGTAAATACCATTTAAAGCCATCATATTAAATCGTAATGACGATAAATTATTATCAGTTTATTATAATTTCAAACATTCGATAAATATTTGATATTTGTTATACTTTATTCCCAATAAATTTTTGTTTTTATATGCAAATTGGGGTCATATTTTCCGGTGACCTTCTAATAAAATAAGTATTTTATAATTCTACATAGTGTTATTGAAATTTAACGTTTTATAATAAAAAATTTTTATTCCATTTTTATGTAAAAAATGTAACATCTGTCATATTCTCATTATACAATTTGTGTTATGCTATAGATTTATCTGGAATTTTGATTGCAAACATATTTTCTAAAATAATGGGTTTACATTAACTAGAATAGTTGGAATACGAGTGTCTATAGTCTGGCACTTTTAAGTAAACAACCGGATGGTTAAAATTAAAAAATAAACAAGCCGTAGAGTCTGGTGTTACCCTTGAGATCTACACGAATAACTTCCCAACATAATGAAGTGTTTAAAAGAAAAAAAACTCGTCCGACTCGTCCGACTCGACCGAATGTTATATAATTCTTTTCGGATTATAATGCCGTTAATACGCTTCGATCGACAACTCAATGAAGTCACTTTGTTCGCGCGATATCGAAGACGAAAAAATTTCTACGGATGTACGTACGTATACACACACAAACATACACACAAGCACATACTTCGTCTCGAAATTGGTGTTAATGCCTTGTCCTAACCACGAAACGTAAAGATATTTCGAAAATCGGACCCATTACAATAACTTCCTATTGTGGGAAGGTAATGTACTCGTGCTCATCTTTGTACCGTCGCACTCACGTTCCATGATTATAAAGTGAAAACGATTACCGATTTGTTGTGCTTTTAGAGTACCGTTTAAGCACAATTTTTAAATTAAATTCATAAAATAAAAAGCATAGCATAAAAAAATAACACAAATGAAATTTATCAACTAAATTTCTTCTTCTGTTTATTTTATTTTTATAAATTTTTTTTCAAATAAATTGTCAAATTACATAACTAATTGATTGCAACGAGTTCACTAGAGTTTACTAAAATATTTTTCAAATTATGAAATATTTTAAATTATTAACGCACATGATATTATTTAAAATTCTGTGTATGCATTTAAAATTATAAATTTAATTAATTTAATAATTAAATATAAATGTATATCACCTACCTACATATTTGCAGCTCAGTTTTATATTGCTAATATTTTCACACTTAATTAAACAATAATAATAAATTGAAATAATTTACAAAATATTATTTAAATGTTTGTTTTCAATTAAATGTAAAATTTATTGGAATTTTATGATTATATGTTATTTAAAAAAAAATGTTATAATTATACATTTGTTTTATGTATACAGTTTTCCATTAAGAAGTGAAATTTTAAAGTTCGCTGAAAACTGGCGGTGGCTCTTAGAAGAATATCGGAGCATTTTTTATATTTAATTATCTGATATACAAGTTCCATCTGAACTAATTTCAGTCGGGTGCGAATTTCTGTACCCTCCGATGTTTTAAATTGACCGAATAATTTGCTAGAAATATTACATCTGTAAGAGTCTAAAAACATTAAGGTGATTGTAAACCTACAGTACTGTAAAAAAGTTTTGATTTATTGCACGATATATACATATAAACCAAATACATGCTTTGTAGTCAAGTAATGAGTTATTTTTAGCTTTACAGTACCACGCAACTACAAAAATATATAATATATTGTGAGCAAGTGATGTTTATAAATTTGATAATATAGATGTCGCTCTTCAATCATCAGTACTCTAACTATAGTCGTCTCTGTTCATCAAATAATGGATCTTCGATGGACTCATAATTAAATTAAATTTTTGTTTTTACACAATAGGCAATCATATATATTTTTATGGTATTATTATAAACTACAAGATTGTCTAAATATTTTAGATAGTTTTTTATCACACTCTGTTGATTCTTTGATATAGAAATATCAAATTGAACACTTATATGATTCATCATTTTTTCAGCCAACTTTGAAGGATAAAATAATAATAAAAAGCGCTATGACCTAGGAACCTTTTGTGATTTTTGGAAACTTTGTTAATCAAAAAATGTATTTATAAAGTTTTATTGAAATTTCTAGTATTATTCAATCCTTGCATATCTCCTTAAATAAGAAGATGCATATAATGAAGGAAAGATGTAACTTTAGTGATAGAGCTTTGCTGTTCCTCAGTTTTTGTATTAATTGCGTATATATTTAATAAAATACTTTCCAGAGTATTTTATATCCCTTACATTTTATAGGATATAAAAGAATGCAATGTTGTGAACATTGTTTTTATTTTTCATGAGCTTGTTCTTCTCTAGTACAGGTGTTCGTGGTCAACACTAATAAATCTTCTAACATGGTTGTGATTTATAGCCGTATAATTTTATATAGGTAGTAACGTTAAACAGTTTTTCCATAAATTGAGAGAGAGAAAAACCGTATTAAATTAAAAACACTCTAATATACAATTTTAAAAAAAACATATAATTTGTCAACTGTTTTCCATACAGGTACATTCGAATTCAGAAAAAACTTAACTTTGAGTGTTAACAAAGGGGTAAATTATAGCCATTAACTGAATTAGTTGTTTAAATATTATAAATATTAATATAAATTATGTTTTTTTAAGCCGAAATGGTTTTCGGTTCGAATGAAACATGTTATTTGGTAAACCTTTACTTCTAGGTGTAGATAAAAATCATGGCAAAGCAAAAGCTTTGAGGTTTGTGTTCATGGAGACTTTTGTTCCAAGTTTCAGAAAATTTCGTCGGGACATACATGTTGAAAATATCTGACAACCAAAAGTGCCAATTAAATTTATTTTTTAAATTGATAAGTTGGCAGAACATAGTCAGTGTAGTACTGAAATCGTGTGAGTGCCACCTCTGTAGTCCACACGACTAAATTCCCAGAGAGGGAAAATACATTAAAAAAAGGTCTTATAAGCCTTCATAAATTATTTTTGGATCATGTACTGCAGCTTATGTTGGAACGATCATTATCTCCATAGATTAATGATGTGTTCATCATTATCCACTTTTCAGATTTTGTTATTCTCCTTTTTCCAGTTTTATTATTGCCATTAAAAAACGGCGCAACTAATTCTAGTGAAAACTCTTAGTTCCTAAATACGCGATTACGCGTCGAAGTTGCCCAGTCACGTGTTAATGGCATATCTGGTTCGCGAGAAAATCGAGGCGAAAGAATCCAAACGAACATACGAGCATACGCCCATACGCACACGCACAGATATCACATTGAAAAGGTTTTTAAACTGGAAATTTTCAAAATCAGCCCCATTACATTAACTTCTGGGAAGTTAAAAATACACAAAATATAGAGAAAATAACATTGTTCCTCCAGGGTACGACACTTCTCGTTATTTTTGTCCCTATTTAAGGCCGACCCATCCGTAAGAATCTGGGAAATTAAGTATTATAATAGGAATCTCTTACATTTTAATTCCAAGTTCAATTTGTTAAAATTCGACTGTACCATGTTTTTTATGAACATGTAGATAATATTGAATGTCAAGTATTAACATAATTTATATGGCTTAGATAAATCTTTTTAAAACGATTTACTCATTCTATTAGAAAGAGCTCAACATATAATGATATATAAAAAGGAATTGTGATATAACAAAATGCATCAGAGCAATCAGAAAGTTGTACAAAATAAACAAAAAATAACGTTTTTCATGTATTTTCCGAAGAAAATCAATTTCTTTAAAAGATATTCTAGGAGAGGTATTTTTGTGAAATATTAGTATGTAAATAATTTTCTATCATCGACCGTCTAGGAAACCCCGAATTTATTAAATCTAAGGTGTAATATGTATCGAGCAAACGTAAACAAAAGGGTTGTTGTTTTATAAACAATGCGGATCTAATTTAAATTTCCCTTTGTGGCTCGTACCCGGGCTGAGAATCGGAAATTAGTATCAACCCTCATTTTTTACAATAACTAAATGCTTATATTAATGCCAGACACTAGTTTATAACACAATTTAAAGTGATGATAGCTACCTGGCCATAGGTTATTGTCTATAAGCGATCCGACGAGACGATGGAGCCTAGCTGCAACAAAGTTTCTGCAAAGTTTTAAAATTTATTAAAAATTTTTTCGTACATTAAAAAATGATTAAACAGTTAGAACGAATTTTCTGCTGGTGTATTGAAGTGCGGAGCATAATATACTTACCTCAAGCACCTTTTTTCCAAACGGTTAAATTAAAAAATTTTTTGTAAGGGAAATAAGAGTATTTTTTTCTTGCCAAATTACCTATTAGTAGGACAGTTTGTATATTAAAGGAAAAAATATTTGAATAAAAATACTTTTTAATGGACAAGCTTTTCTTGTACTAAAAACTATAAAATAAATATGAGTCATTTGACTTGTTATGGGCGTGAATGACATGACTTAGCTAACCATGCATTGTCATCCATCTGAGACTAACATGCTTTAAAATTAAGTTGCAAGATTTGACCCGAAAAAAACATACAAACATTTATTTGTAAAATAAAAGCTTTTAAAATGAAAGTTAGTTTCTTGAATTTTATGGCTATTAATTTCTAATTTTACTTTGTCTTTTCCAAACATTCATTGTGCCAAGCTCCTTAATACAGGGGAGATATAAATCATTATTTTGTATAAACGATTACTTTTTCGTTAGGTTTATTTAAATTTTAACTTTATTTATAACTGGTGGTCATTGTTCCTTATATTTTGATTTTAATTAGATATACTATTCTGCGTATGTTTTAAAATTATTCATAACAAAATGACTTTCATTTTCTTAAAATTAAAAGTGAAAATAAATAAACACTCAGAATGGGAATTAATTAGTAACTAATTAAAACATTCTTTTGATTATATTCATATAACATTTTTAACGTAAAATCATTAACTTTCAAAGTATATAAAGATTTCTTTTTTCCACATGAAATAAAATTATTTTTTTTCATTATTTTCAAATTTTTCAGTTTTTTTTTTTCTTTTTTTTTTATACTATTTTATATACAAAAAATATAAAAATTAACTAGATTGATACCCGCCCGCTTCACTGATCTTAAAAGCAAAAACCACCGCTTTATAGCCTCCACCCACTGTTCATATACACAGTTTTCAATTTTGTGTAATGTAAAATAGTCATAATGCATTGAGTATATCACAATGGTTTTTTACAGAATTATTTATTTTATGGTTCAAAATGACGATCATATCTCTGATCCATCAATAATCATCAATTTGAACGATAAATTAAAGATTTCTGTAAAAATTTAAAAAATGGTAAAGGTCAAATTAAATTAAATTTTTTAAAAATATATCTTTATAAATTATAGTTCATGTATTATTCTGATTAGCTATATTGCTGTACAGTTTCATTAAAAACCATTCGCTAGTTTTAGCGTGAAAGCGTAACAAACAAACAAACAAACATGCTTACTTTCACATTTATAATACTTATAAAGGGATAATTTAAACAAATTTAAAAACATGACTACCCTGCCAAAAAAAGTATAAAACAAGTAAATAATGCATTATTTAAGCTTTTTATACAAAGCGAAAGGCCACTTATTTACTCGATGATTAAACAGACAAATACAATTGCCAGTTAAGTCGGGGGAGCTATTTTTATAAGTATGAATTTTTGAAAAAAACTGAATTATGAGTTTAAGGCATTTTGAAAAACTACAACTGATTGATTTTAAGTGTTTTGGAACTATCAACAAATTCTACTGTCATCTTAGAAAATATGGCAAAACGTTTCTAAAATCCCAAACTGGAAATTTGTCGATTTATTTCGATATCATATTTACAAAAATAAAAACGTCTTATTTAGAAAAAAAAGGTAGAATAATAATTACAGTAAATTATTTTATATATAACAAATATGTGTATTAAAATTGTATAAAAATTGTGTGTCGATCGAGAAATTTGCAAAATTCATTACTTATAAAATTAATGAACTCTTTCTTGTTAATGGTTCGTTAAATCAAATAGGGTATTTAACAAGTGAAAACGAACAATTGACTGACTTAATTGTTAAAATACCATGTATAGACTGTGTTGATTATTCTGTCTCATTACACATTCATACATGTCACATATAACTGATATACCCATATAATACTACAATTTACGCATAATATGCGCTCTCACGGATAAACAGTGATGCTTACGAAAAAAGTTGTTTATTTTTTTATAAGAAACATTTTTTACTTTTAAAATTTTGTTCTATCTCTAACGGTTTACAAGATAGGTCCTACGGAAGGTCCAAGACCCAGTTGATCTATGTTGTTCATTTACGAACTCGACCTCACTTTTTACGTCCTCAGAACTCAATAAAAATTTCAGCTTGATATCTCTTTTCGTTTTTGAGTAATAGTGATGAGAGAAGGGCAGAAGACAGACGACAGACGACATACGACAGACAGACAAACAAAAAACCGGAAATGGACTAATTAGGTGATGAATTAGTGAATTTTTAAGCGTTACAAACTTGGGACTAAACATTTTATACCTTGGTATATTTCACATGGTATAAAAATATGGTATAAAAACTTTACAACTTATTTTTACATGGCGAATTCATTACCCTGTTCATAGATACAACATCAGAAAATCTTTACTGAACGAAAAATAATAATGGTAAAATATTATCGTTACAACTAAGATTTTCTAGAATTTAAAAAATAAACGATATTGTTTCCAAGTGCTACTTTATAATTACAGTGAAAAAAAAAATGATATCCATTTTCAACAATTTTCAATTAAATATGTAAATGAACTTTCATTAAAACTGTTTAACTAATAAATGTCATTGTCTGTTTGTGTAAAGTTCATTAAAATAAAGCAATTAGACTTTTAGTAAAATAGTCTTCAATATTATAAAATTTAAATATTTCAATAATTTATTATATTAAAATGTTAATCTTTTTTCATTTAATTGGTTCATTTAAATGCAAAAACTGTAAGTAGGTACATTTGGATTTTATTGGCTTTTGTTTTAAGAAAAAAAATGGCTACCATAAGATGAAAATATATTTATTTTCTAATGGGTGACGATGCCTAATTATTATGTGAAATGTTTTATTCATTTTCTAATTTCTATTGTATCTAAAATTGCTTAAATTCTATTGGAATTGTTGATTAAAAGTTTTGTTTTGAAAGAAGGACTATCGAAGACAATTCCTAGCTTCGTTAAAATGGGTCGAGATTGTGATCTGTATTTCACTCACATCATTTGTTAGAATCCCCTCACAACTATTTATAGCTTACTCGAATCAACCCCAATCACGTTCTTGCAAAATAACGAATAAAAAATTTTGTTGTTGTTCCCTAACTATTTTTTGACCTAAAAGAAAAAAAAAATAAGAAACGGAATTGAATTACTGATTCTTGAATTTTACAAACTTCATAGTAGTCAAAAATTTTGTATAGTATCTAACATAAAAAAAACTTTTAACAGAGAAAACCGACGAAAAATTTTCCAAAACAAATTAATATGCACTAAGAAGTAACAAAATAACGATAATATAATGTAGTTAATTATTGTTATTTTTGGAGCCGGTGTCAGCCAAGGAAACAACTCTGACAGAGCAGTTTGCTACATTAACTTGGCTGACACCGACTCCAAAAATAACAATAATTGTAACTACAGTTATATTATCGTTATTTTTTTACTTTTTAGTGAATATTAATTTGTTTTAGAAAAGTTTTTCTTTTAAAGTCAGTTTTATTTTTGTTAAAAGTTTTTTTTTTGTGATTTTTAGTGAATGTGAAGTACAATAACTAATTTGTCACTAAAAAAAGAATCATCGAAATCGGTTGGCGTGATATTGAGCTATTCGTCCTATTGTCGTGCATACTTAATGCAAATTTAAGACTTTTATGACTTTCTCATACATGCCGTTGACAGAACTGGATCAAAATAAAATGAGACCACACGGGAGGCACCAACTTTCAAATAGATAAAGAATCATCAATATCAGTTCACCCAGTAGAATGTTCTGAGATAACGCACATAAAAAAAATACAGTCGAATTGATAACCACCTCCTTTTTTGTTTGAAGTCGGTTAAAAATAATATTCGTTGCCCCAGCATTTTGAATCACATCTTATTGAATAATTAATAAAAATGAACATTAACCAATTTAAATCCTCATGGCGTAAAAATTGTCTTCGTATTCAAGTTATCCTTAATCATTTAAGCTTGCTCAAAAAAGAAGGTACTTGCTAAGTATTACCAAACATAAAAAATGTATGCTAGCTTAAATCCAAAGCCCAGCGTCAATAATTCCAAAAATTATATTCTGGTTATAAGGTACGATTTCTTCATTTTAAGTTTTTTATTTTCGTTCAATGAATTTAACAGATGTTTATTTAAAAAACTGACGATTGGAATTTCGAATGAATCAACGACTTCACACTTTTAGTGTAGTTTTTTTTATAAATTCCTACACGCTGTTATAAATGCGACAAAAGTCTATTTTTATCGATGAACCAATGTTTACGTTGTATGTGAGTATAGATAGATGTACTGTACTGTCTGTAAGAAATATAGTATGGCTCAGATAAAGAGGAAAAAATGAAAATTATTATGAATGATTAGTCATGTTATGTACTAAATTAATGCATTTTACATGTCGAATACATAAGTTAATAACCTTCCTAAACAAAAACACATTTACTTACACATGTCTTTGTTCTTCTAACTATTTAATTTGTGTCTTTATTGTGAAAATTTGCAAAAATATTTGTACGGAAATTAAAAATATATCATTTAATTTCTCAGTATGCTCATAATAAAGCAGAATTTTCATGATTTTGACTGCCATTTTTGAGAATTGATAAAGGTAATTGGAGTTTCGACCGTGGCTCGACTGTCGAACTAATGAAAATCTAGTTTTACCATTTTTATGTTTTTAAGCTTTTCTGCAATATTTGTATTTTTGCAGTACATGTTAAATGAAAGTAATTGACAACATAAAACAGGGGAAAAAGTAGTAGAAAGTTTTTAAACGTCGATAAGCTTGGAAAATTGAGTGCATTTGAAAAAAACAAATTCATCCTTGAGCCCCGCATTAAAAAAAAGGGTGTTTTAATTTTGGCTGCTACGTGTGTTTGTCTGAAAAAACTAAAAATTGGCGATGGTCTGGAAAAGGCTTTAAGGAAAAGGCATTTTAATGGAGACTGTTCTTAGTATTGTTTCAAATGCGAGTTTAGGTTTCCGCACCCGAAAAATTAGTCGGGGTTTTTTTAAATTTTGTAAATTTTACTTGTTGTTTGTTTGAAAGACAATTTTATCGAAAGGACTTTTAGCCAATTTTTATTTTACGATCTTCTTTTAAGTCGGTAATCTTTTTCTGCTAATTAATTAATAAAATTTGGATATTATAATATTATACCTTTAATTAATACATAATCCATTTGATGATAATGTTTAAACAAAATTTAGGTAGATTGCGGTTCAATACCTATGGTATTGAACGTTTAAAACTTTAATTATGAGAAAAGGATATGAGTGTTATCAACAAAGAGGATTGGTAAATTGACATTTTAATGTTATGTATATACCTACATAATGAATGCCTTTGTGTTGATTATTTGTGAAAATAGACAACTGATAAGGTTTGTGTTTATTTAGAAAATAGGGTTATTGAAACAATTTTACTTTAGAAATAGTTTACCTATACAATGCGGTCTATTTCTATAATAGTTCTAAAATGAATCTAAATATTATTATATATAAATAACTAAATACTCAATGATCTATTTATAAATAGTTATACACGTAAATCAATAAATTTTCATGCTGAGAAATTGATATTGATTCTATACTAAGGGAACTTAGCCTATTGTGTAAATAACGGGGCTTAGTTCGAATTGAGTGGTTTTCTCATAACTGGATATTTTTTGCGAAATTTAACGATAAATTTATAAATTAATTGATAAATCGATAACCTAGAAAATGCAGTTGCATATGGCGATTGAAACTAAAATATAAAGCCGTAAAAAAATCACCTTAATTTGTTAAATTATAGTTTGACATTTTTAATTAACTTATGGTGTAGGAATACCATACTGATATTTTCCTCAACGCTTCAAAATTTTTATAAAATTACCATCATTTTACTATTTGAGAAGATTCAATTTCATACAATATTTTTAATTAATTATAGAGTTTTTAATTTTTTTTAAATTGTAAGTATCATGTTTCCTAAATGGTACCAATACAGAGACTAAATATACAAATTGTCTACACCAATATTATAAAGAGGAAACATTTGACTTTTGTTTGTTTGTATTTTTATTTATAATGGATAAACTAAAAAACTACTAAGCCGATTAAAAATATTATTTCACCAGCATAAAACTTACATGAATTATGTGAATAACATGACATGACCTATATTTAATTTTCAAACAAGTAAAATTTACAAAATTTAAAAAACCCCCGACAAATTTTTCGGGTACAGAACCCTAAATTCGCATTTGAAACATATGTAAGAACAGTCTCCATTAAATTACCTTTTTCCTTAAAGCCTTTTCCAAATTGAGAGGATTTTGAAGATCATCGTCAATTTTTTTTAGTTTTTTCAGGAACGGAACCCTAAACGCGCACTTGAAACATAGCTAAGAACACTCTTCCTTAAATGACCTTTCAAACAAAACCAAAAAAGTCAAAATCGGCGCTACGATACCACAGACAGGGACACACACATAGCGGTCAAACTCCTTTTTTTTAGGTCAGGGGTTAAAAAATTGGGGATCCCTACGAAAATGGCAAAAATTGCAATTTTTATTCATTTTTTGTGCGAATTTGAATTTTTGTGCATTATTAAGCATATTTTATTATCAACAAGAAAATAATTTGGTTTCGGGGAGTTTCTTGTATTCATATACACCGTTTTTGAATCTGGTTTCCAAAATGGTACTATTTTATGCATTTTATAAAATATGAAAAAATGAACTAATTGATTTGTTGAACTGCTTTATTAACTCAAATTATAAAAAGTACCACTCTTATTGAGAGATATAAAACATATAAATGAACGGCCATCGATTTCCAAATATTATACTGCCTCTAACCATGTGTACAGAGGCAAATAAACTATATGTAAATTTGTATTTCAATGAAATGTATATAAATTTCATTACTCAAAACGTAATCCACGTATGAATTGGAACCACTTATGCACACATAAAGAATGTCAAATATGAAAGTCATCTACAATACAATACAATATTCTGTAGGTATATATGGTATTCCAGAATGCTACTCCTGCAGGACATTGAACAAAGTTTAAGCAACGAATTTATTAGTTCATATTTAAGTTATTCTAAACTCGCACTTGAAATATAGCTAAGAACACTCTCCGTTAAATTACCATTCAAACAAACCAAAAAAATTAAAATTGGCCCATTCGTTTAGGCGCTACGATGCCACAGACAGGCAGACACACACACATAGCGGTCAAACTTATAACATAGTTTTTTAGTTGGGGGACTAGTTGATGGAAATAAACAGTTTGTGGCGAATTCGATTTTAGGATTCGATTTCTATTATTTCGATATATGGCTACAATTTGAATACAGAGCATTTTGAAGGTTTAAACTGAATTTTCAAACTATGAATTTATAACAGCTAGAATGGAATTAAATAAATTTCGATTTTTCCCCAATTTCCTAGATCAATTTTTTGTCTTATATAAATACGCACCAAAGTATTAGCCTTTTCATACTCATGATGACTACTTGGTAGCCGAAATACTTATTTATATAATACAAAAAATTGAAAATTGGGGCAAAAATCGAAATATATTTCGAAGTATTCTTGAGTTCTCATTTATTATCTTTGATAATATTTATATGGAATTAAAGTTAAAACAAATCAATAAATCTCATAATCAAATGATATTTTTCTTTCATTTTTTGTGTGTTTGAAGGCATACACTCGACTTATGCTCGTATAGCTTTTAGAAAACTAATTTACCATGTAAATCAAAATTTAAAGGTGTAAACCACCTGTATATACATACAAATGTTAGTTTAGTTCATACATTACATAACGTTAAGTGGATTGTCTGCCTCGAGGCATTTGAATAATGTGTTATTCCGTCTGTGGTAACTAGTATGTGGTTACCGAAAGCTTCAAGCAAGCTTCAAGTGCATACATACATACATAATATATATTGTATGTATGCATAAATAATATTTATGAACACAAGATGAGAACTTTACATACATACATAGTTCTTTGTTTTTTTATTTATAGTTGCCTATATTTACAGTTTACTAAAATAAAATTATAAATATTAAAATGGAGACAGTTTATATGAAAATAACTCAGTTAGAAAATAAGTTTAAATTAAAGAATTTACGTGATGAATAAATTCCTTGTCTTATTTTTTATTTCTATTAATTTCTTGTGATTATTTGTCGTAACTTTTTTTGGAACTATGTACCTTATCGTGTGTTTTGCGGGACTAGTTTACTATCTTGAAATATTAATAGTATTATCACGAAGGCTGCGATTTACTGACTCTGATTTTTAGTAACTTCTGATAACTGTTCATAGATGGCTTGTAACATAAAATTTGAAAAACATCGTTTGTGTGGGTTACTGTGATCTTTAATCAAAACAAAATTATTTTGATCTTTAGTAATTTCCCGATCAAATTGAAAGGATACCATAAATAAATAATTTTATGTTATATTCATTAATAAATAATTTTATATCTACCTGAACTGTAATTTAAATATAAATTCTTGATAATATATATTTTATAATAATTATTATTATTATTAATACAATATCTATTTTCATAATTTGATGAAGGAAAACTTAAAAAAAATGATTAAATGCAATTTTTTATTACTCCAGAATTCTGCTTGTTATTTACTAATACATAATTTATAATCTAAAACTATATACGGTGGGTTAATAGTTAGGATTATTTACGGTAGTAAGGATCCAAAAAACCATCAAATCCAGTTCATTTGAAGATTAGATGTGTATTTTTCGAGATATTCCCAGAATGTCCAGAAGTTATTCATTCAGGGTTTTTGGGTAATATCTCAATAAATTTTCTATCAATCTTTATATAAATTCGATTTTTGCAATTTTTATGTAAAAAATATCCTATAAGCCAGGTTTCTTTAATTTCTGAAACAAAAAATTATTTCTGGTTTTCTTTATTTTTTTGAAGAGGGCTATTTTCTTAATACAGTGGGAAAATTTCAATAATTCGGAGAAAATAAAAATCATTTCCTAGAGTTATTTAAACTCGAAAAAATACAAAAATCGGATCTCTTTTTCGATTAGACAGGTACCTTGTGAGATATTGTCTAAAACCCTATACGAAGGGTTATTTCTCGGAGCAATTTCTTCAGATGATACCTATAGAAAGTTATCGTTTAGTCGAAATAGGCTTTCGTCTCTTTGCATTATTGAAGGTAAATGGGAGCCAAGATCTAACAAATTCAGCTGATTTGATAGTTCATGAGTTTTTCAAGATATCTCATTCAAGGATTTTAGCCGACATCTCAAAAACTCTTCGCGTTAAATAAATTGTTAAATATTGTTTGTGGTATTATTTGAAATTTATTTTTCTTTTAAATTGAATTAGAATGAAGTAGTAATAGAATTAATATAAAGAAAAAAGTGTTTTTTTTTATTTATATTTAATCGAAAATTGTGTATTATTGGCGTTGTACCAAAGAATTAATTTTATGAAATTAACACATAAGCACAAAGTTTATTATTATTTTATACATGGAATGATTCCACTGACTGTGGAATTAATGCACTATTATTCTTATAGCACAATATTAATTTTTTTAAATTTACACCCTTATTGTGATTCATGGTAAAATATGATTCATGATACAAAACTTGTAATTCATGGTACAACATGAGTACTCTATGGAACAGGAGAATAAAATAAATAAGGATTCACACCCTAGTGTAAATAGCTTAAATTTTTGAAAATTTAGCTATGGAAGAAAAAAAAATTTTGTTTTGAATTTTGATGAAAATCGGTGGAAGGGGTAATTTTTATCCAAAAAGAATAAAAATCAGGTTAGTTTGATTGGATGCAGAGTTTCTGAGATATCGCAATATTTGTAACGATTTTAGTCCGTATCTCAGAAACTATTCGACCAGTCAACAAATGCACCGGATTTTTGTACTTTTTGGGTCAAAACTACCTTATATACTGAGTTTTATCGAAATTGGAGACAAAAAAAATTCCTCGAATTTTTCAATTTTTTAAAGGAGTCACCGCTTTAAAAAACTCGATAAAAGTGCAAAAAAAAAATTTTGTTTTGGAATTTGATGAAACTCAGTGGATGGGGTAATTGTGACCCAAAGAGTATAAAAATCAGGTTAATTTAATGATTGGACCTATAGAAAGTTGCAATGTCAGCGAGTATCATGAATATAGGCAGCGAGTATCATTTGAGTTCCTCACTAAAGAATTAAAATCCATAAAATTGTGAATAAAAAGCAGGATAACGTGATAGTCTTAATTGATAATTAATGTATATGTTGTCCAATAATTAGGACATAAAGCTAAGAGATTAAACAATCAACTCATTATACTATATATTATTAATTGCTTATACATTGTAAGTATTTATTTATTATATGTGTGAATAAAATTAGGAATTAGATCAAGGTAAATTTTTAGCGAATTCGTTTTCATTACCAAATAGATATCTACAAACAATATTGTGATAAAAATAATTGATTTCAAGTTTTTAAATAGTTTTAACCTCAATTCTAGTATTTTATTAATGAAGTAAGAAATCTTTAATTAGTAAATTTCAAACAACTAGGTATGATTTTTACAAAAATGTTAGTTATAAATATTATTTTTCTCACCTCGGTGCAGAAAATGTCTACTTTCGTGCAAAACAAAGTTTCTTTCTGCCTCCATTAGATAGAAAAATGGTATACACACCACGGGAGCCAGTAACGAATGTCTCAGATCTCATGTTTGTCACCCTTGGCTTCGCCTCGGGCTATAATGAACATGGGATCTGAGACCTTCTATACTCTTTCTCCCTAGATGTGAAATATACAATTTACTTTCATAAATTTTTAATTTTTTTAATTTTACTTTACTTATACAATATCTTTGCTTATCATAGAAAAGTTCTAACAATTAATTGTGTACTACTACAAAATTCAGTCTTATAATTTTTAACTCTTTCACTTTTATACCTACACGATGTCCCCGTCGCATATTCCGCTAACGGAAAGTACTATTTTGGAATTCCATCAGCACTCAAGCACCGTTAAAATTAGTCATTATTTTATTAGATTACTTTTTTTTAGATTACTAGATTTGTAGAAGTAAGTAGTTATTTTGCTACTTATTTATTACAAGTCAAAAATTTGTGTGCCCTTATTCTTTATAATTTGTCTAACAACTGCCATTTTTATACCATGCATATATGTAATATGCAAGGTATACTAATTTTAGTCCCAAGTTTGTAACGCTTTATTGATGCCTCGCACAAAATTTTGCTATAGGTGTTCATAGAATCAAATAATTAGTCCATTTCCGGTTGTCCGTCCGTCCGTCTGTGGACACGATAACTCAAAAACGAAAAAAGATATCGAGCTGAAATTTTTACAGCGTACTCTGGACGTAAAAAGTGAGGTCGAGTTCGTAAAAATAAACAACTTTTGCTTGAAACATTTTACGTAAACATCACTGTTTACCCGTGAGGGCGCCAATTAGGCGGAAAATTTATAGTATGTACCATACTTGAATATCAGTTATGTATGTGTCACATGTATGAATGTGTAATGTGATAAAGAAATCAACACTGACTATGCATGGTATTTCAACAATTAATTCAGTCAATTGTATGTTTTCACTTGTTAAACTATGGGTTTGGTTATTTTTAATTATCCCATTAACATAAAATTATTAATGAATATTTGGATTTTGTTGCTTGAGTCCCGGAGAGTCGATCCTATGAAAATAGGCAAAAATAAATAAATATTCATTGATTTTAACTTGAATCGAAAATTAAAAATTTGCCTATCCAATAACTTAAAAAATGGCAACTTTTAAAACCACCCAAATTTTGGAAAAAAATTGGAAAATTGTACGTTAGCTTTATACCAATAGACACCAGTTGTCTGTCTAGTCTTACACATTTAGACACCGCTTGTCAGCGTAACATCGTGAAATCGTGGTAAAAAATACGAATAAAATGTGGATATTTCGAAAATTATAAAAGAAAGCTAAATTATCACTAAAAGGAATAATATTCAATTTTTAAATAAATTAGTTCAAAAAATAAAGTATTATTTATTTCTAATGTTTGTCCAGAATTATCAAAAGCAAGCTATTTCATTTGTTACAAAGTTTTTTTTTTTTCCTGAAAGTATTTATTTTTGTATGCGAAATATAAAAAATAATAATATATATATGTATTTGAAAAACGTTTTTAACATTTGTGGTTATACTTTTTGTGTATAAAGTGTATCTTTTTTTTAAAAAAATAAACAGGGAAAAAGAAAAAACGATAAAGAAATTGTAATGCTTATTTTTAAAAAGGATATGATAGATGGATAATATTCTTTTGTTGCAAAAACTTTTTTCTATTAAAAATTTTCAGCAGGTATTATACTTTTTTTATACTCCCAATGATAAAAAGTTTTCCAAAAAAGTTTCTATATAATATAAATGTAAGCATTTAAATGTAAATTACAACTTTTAAATTATTATTTTTTTATCAATATGTAATATTAATTTCCCCAAAAGATAAGTCTGTTAAGTTTTGACAAAAAAAATCAAATGACACAAACCTGTTCTTGAAATTTTATATTTTTTTATTTTTTGAAGTTCAAAACAAAAAAAAATTAGTTTTGACATGGGGTATACGGTTTCTTTACAAATATACCTCTTTTTATGTATTTGGCATTGAATATGCTATCTTGATTGGATATCAAGATATATTAGATCGACTTTCGAATCGTTGCAGTTACATTTTATTACCCATGATTTTCTTTACGTAATTTATGATTGTCAGAAAACTTTTCTTTATGAAAGTAAAAGCTAAGGATTGGGAAAAGTTTCTGAAAGACAAACGTAGAAAACTGACAAGTGTTTTCGGTTACTTCCTTAATGATGCCACGGCAGTCTGTCCTATAGAGCCGTTACCCATAATTGCCAACCTGTGGATGTCGAATTTGAATACTTATTTGACCTTTTATATTTTCGAAGTGATGTAACGTTTTAACAGTTTTTGTTGGTGGTTCTGCACCTGTTCGTGAACTAATCGACTGACACCGTTACTATGACAAATTTGATCTGTTGAACTAAAGCAATTTTTTTATTTTGTAAAAAAATTTTTTAAATTTAATTTAAGATTTAAATTTTCATTAAAGGTATTCGATTTTCTTGTTCAGTTTTCGGTTTTCGTGTATTTTTGAGTGTGTGACGTTTATGATGAAAGAAAGACACTGACTATACCATACGTACCCAGGCGCAGATCTAGAAATTTTTTTCGGGGGGGGGGGGTCGTAGGATTTTTGTCATTTTTGTTTTTCAATAAAATAACAAAAAAACCAAATAAACAAAGATTTTTTTTTTTGTTTTTCGGTTTGTAAAATATTGATTCAGCTCTTTTTTTTGAAATGCGGGCTGTTTTGGTGGGGGGGGGGTCATGACCCATGTGACCCCCCCCCCCTTAGATCCGCGCCTGTACGTACCGTATTCTCGGAAAGGGCTGAAACGAGTTTCAAAAAATTGCAAATTGTAATATTTTAATTTCGCAAACTTTTTATTGAAAAGATTTTCTTTCTTGTAATATAAACGACATACATAAGAAACTAGTTTTCCAAATATTCGACCCTCGAGCCACGTTTAAAAAAGATTTTTGTCAATATACAGGGAAAAAAAACTTTAAATTTTGATTAATTATGAGTTCACGGTCAATAAAATATATTGTTTACATAAAAACAACTAATCGGTATTGTCAACATAACAGGATCATATTAAATAAAATAGAATTATATTTTAGGATATATACACATGTAATATTATATACGAATATACGTATTTTTGCAAATGCCTAACAGGCATTAAAAATAATAATAACGTTTTTCATTTAAATTGACAATTAAATTACAAAAAGGGAAAAAGTTACAAAATTTTTTATATAAAATGTCATTATTAGTTATTTTTTCAATTATATTCATTATATGATATTATATTTCTATTAGGTAAAGGTGGACCCATCGGGAACGACGGATTTAATTTTAAACAAAAAAAAAAGTAATTTTTTTTTTCAATCGCTCAGTTTTTTATTAAAAGAGTATAATTTCATAAGTGTGAAAATAAATAACACGAGTCATCAAAAACATTTAGTCTAATTTTACCGCACTTTTATTCAAAAGTGTTACAGCAGTTTTTCTTTAAAAAAAAAAAAACAAAATATCACAATTTTTTGCAGATAAATTACATTATAATAATTGCTATAAATTTTGACAAATCTTTGTTATCTCCTTAAAATGTTTGTAAAGGATTATTTATATTGAGTAGAATAATAATTTTATAGAATATTGCTTGAATTTTAAAGAATATATTGACCCGAGAGAGTATAAATTTGGATATGAGGTTTTAGAGCATTTTCAAAACTAATAACAGTTTTACTCGGTAAAAATTAAATGATATCAAATTTTTTTTTGTAGCAATAAAACTTGCTATTTGTTTTGAAGGATACGGTTAAACTGCAAAATTTTTGTTGAGGGCTTTGGTGACTGATCGTTTTTTTTATATGGAGATAAATGTCCTTCAAATAGTTGCCAGGAGATACTTGCATGAATCGGATTTCTTTTTAAATTTTTCGAATAGTTTTTGAAGACAAGCCCAATTTTTGCAATATAGTGTTTTTTTTCAAATTTCAGAAACGGTTTATGACTTCTAAGCTTGTAGATATTACTGATTGTTCGACTTTTTAATATTGTTAGTATAGCCCCGCATAGTTTTTTTTTTTTTTTTTTAATAAAGTTTTTCATAATAATTGCTCATGTAAAATTTTTTGTGTTGTCGAATTCGAAAGCTTCGGCTTGTAGTAGTTTTTGATAAAAATCAGGTAATGAATAATTCGTGTAAATTTAAAAAATATTAAACTTCCCTTAATTTTAATCTGATAGAGTTATTTTTAATAACCCATTTGACCAATGTTTTTATGAAAGCATATTTTTGTATTAATTAAAAAATAAATTATTCAAATATCGTGCAGTATAATTAATTTGCTAGTATTATGTAGATTAGTATCGAAATTTTATAATCATTTAGAGCCTATTGGTAGTAGTATTATTATGAAATTAACCAGTTTAATTAATCTTTGTGGATAAGTTTAAATAAAAGTATAATTTTCTTTAGAAATTGTAATCTTGTAACAGGTAAGGCTTTTTGAAGGTACTACCCTAAAATTCTTCGTATTTACTAAATTTATGAAAAGTATAAATATTGAATATTTTTGTTAAAAATTTTCACCACTATTTGTCACGCGTTTTCATGTGTCATGAAATTAATTGGATGACTTTCGAAACTTTCTAAGAAAAAATATATGCACTAATTATGATTATAGATGAAGTTAAGAGACAAGTAATTAGTTTTCTCGAACTAAGATTGAATTTCCAACGGATGCATGAGTTATTTGCCCCTTTTTTTTCTAAAAATAGGTATTTATATCTACTTAAATCTAATGTAATAACTAAATAATATATTTTAAGAGGTAATGTTTATAATTTTGTATATCATGAATGTTAAATGAATTTCTGAAAATAGTATCGTACTACTAAGTTCGTATTGTATCGAAGTAATTAAAATTTTTAAAATTACAAGTGAAAACAAAGAATTGACTGAGTTAATTGATGAAATACCATGCATAGACAGTGTTGATTACTCTATCACATTACACATACATACATGTCACACATACATAACTGATATCCCCATATAATACATACTATACAATTTACGCCACATTTGCGCCTTCAGGGGTAAACAGTGATAAATGGTTCAGACAAAAGTTGGTTATTTTTTTTATAAGAAATATTTTTTACATTTAAACTTTTGTCACTCAAGACTCACTTGACCTATGTTGCTCATTTACGAACTCGACCTAACTTTTTACGTCCTGAGTACGCTGTATAAATTTTAGCTTGATATCTTTTTTCGTTTTTCAGTTATGGTGTTGACAGACAGACGGACAGACGGGCAGACAACCGAAAATGGACTAATTTGTTGGTTATATAAACACCTATACCAAAATTTTGTTCATAGCATTAATATTTTTAAGCGTTACAAACTTGGGACTAAACTTAGTATACCTTGTATATTACATATACGTATGGTATAAAACTAATACATTTTTGTTTATTTATATATTTTCATTTATTATATACCTATATAAAAAATAAACAGAATCTATAATGGATTAAAATTAACAAAATAAATTTTCATAGATCTTTTTCATTAAAGTTTCAATATAATTATAAATAAATCAATTGATTTAAAATGATTATATTAAAGGGATTATCTGAGTAATTAAGTAATAAAATTCACTAAAATTATTTTCAAGAGTAAAGAATCAATCATTATTTACAATGAATAAATAAATAGTGTCTAAAATATAGAGGAAATTGTAGTTTCTAATAATAAATCTTTTATGATGTACTGTGTGCTCTGTGTATCGGTATTCAAAGAAAATTTTGATAAATATTATCCAAAAATATACGTTTTGATTAAATATTGAGGATCAAATCTAGGATAGGAAAAGGAAGCCTGTACAAAGATCCTATATATACTGATACTTATTTAAATACCTGTGATTTATACACATACTTGTTTATCTCTATATATTATAAATGTGAAAGTAAGGATGTTTGTTTGCTTTTTTGTTCGTTTGTTTGTTTGTTTTTTGTTACGTTTTCATGACAAAACTAGTCAATGGTTTTTAATGAAACTGTAGAGCAATATAGCTCATACATCAGAATAACACATGAGCTATAAATTATAAAGATACATTTAAAAATCTGACATTTACTATTTTAAATTTTTACAGAAATTTTTAATATATGGTTCAAAGTTATGATTGTAGATGGAATACGATCTATGATCATCATTATGTAAGGGAGGTAAGGGAGATCAATATAGGTGGAGGCTATAAAGCGGTGGTTTTTACTTTTAAGCCTAGTGAAGCGAGCGGGTATCAAGCTGATATAGCTATAAAATTTTATTGAAAACATGGACATTATAAAATATTACATCAACAACGAGAAGGTTAAGGGGACAGTCGATAGGAATTATGTAATAGCTATATTCTTCGTAAAAAATTCGTATCATCCTTAACTCCTTGGTAAGGATTGAAAGTCTCACAAATCATGGAAAAAATATCACATTAGAAAAAAAAACATCTTTTCAATAAAAAGCACGGACTATTCTTTATAATATTTTTCAAATTATACGAATAAATACTAAATAATTTATTATTTAAATGTTAAACTATTCTAATGTTAACCTATTGTTGCTTCAAGCAATACAAAAATCATAATAGAAAATCATTTATTCATTGACAAATAATAATGGAAACATTGTTATAAAATATACACATTTTTGAATAAAAAAAACACACACACAAATTAAATAAAAAATACATTAAAATGCAAACAAGCGTAAATAATAAAATATACGACAGTCAGTCATGGTTTAAACGTGAATAACATACTTTTGCATTATAACGCAACACATAGGTATACATAATATAGGACAAACCTGAATAAAAAACCCTTCTTGAATTTATGAATAATTTTCGTTCGAATCCTCTGTCCAACAATGTTTTTTCTTCTGATTGTACTATCAGGTAATATGGTAATTTGCAAAATTTATGTTATTTTTCAGGTATATACCAAAATTACAGTCAATCTAACATAAAACAACGAACCTTCGAGGTCTGGCCATTAAATATCATTATATTTGTAGTTTTTCTATCAAAGAGTGTTCATGGCTATTTTTAATTTAATTTATTTTATTCTTTCTTCTGATACTAATTTCGATCAGCTAATAGATTGGTGAAGTTACCTCATCAAGTATGAACAGATAAGTCAATATAATTAACTACACCGATCTGTTAGCCAATCGAAATGGTATCAGAAGAAAGATAATTTTATAACGAAAATAATGGTATAGGCTTGCCTGAAAAAAACCGTTCATGGAAAAAATTAATTTAAATTAATGAAATTAAAATTAGCCATGAACACTTTTCGATAGAAAAAAAATGATAAGCATGTTTGAAAAACAATAAAATTTCATAAAAAATACGTCTCAACTGGTTATCAAATAGGAGAAGATTGACCTTATGCCGTCTCTTGTATTATATGGGAAAATATTAATATACAACTTTTCATATCTTTAATTTTTCACGAATTCGTTTATCTTTCAACATGTTTATCAACAAGTGCTATTATAGTAACATACATTATAAATGCGTAGGTAATGCTGAAAGACAGTCATCCCTTTTTTTCTGCTCGTTTGTGAAAATTTAACATCCGTTTTGTATTATATAAGAGGATTTATATTTCTCAATTATTATGTGAATCGCATAAATTATGTATAAAATACCTTTACCATCAATGTATTATATACAGAGTAAAGCTTTGTACCTCAGAGACAGTAAACCATGAATCATCGATTCAATTTTTTGAAAGTCATCGACACAACTTATGACACAACAACTAAATGAAGTCAAAATTTACTAACCAGAGTCCTTGTCCATATGATTTTTCTTTCAAGTAAATAAAAAATAAAATACCTCTTACCTGCAACATTTTTAAACGCAGAAATAGTTTTAATCGTAGAAATTTGAGGAGGCAATTTTTGAAAAAGACGTATAACGTCAAGCACCTCAGATCATATATTCTGTATCAATAATCAATAAACATTGGTACTAATTCTGCCCTTCATATGACAAATTATTCTACCTACCAGGCCTTGTCCCTTAAACAATTAAATAATTGGATAAAACTATTACTGGACACCGAGAAACAGGTTTACAATGTTGCCATCACATACCTTGCATGATAATAGAATATACTTTGCTTAAAAAGTATCCCCAGGTACAAGCGGTGGGGGTATTCAACATTAAGCCAAGACACTTAAACATGTGATCTATTGTATATTGTGGTATTGTACCATGAATCAAATAATAATAATATAAACACTGTTTAGCTGTAATTTGTTGATTTAAAAAATTTAATTTCAAAAAAGTGTCTGGGAATTATGGTGCTACATAAGAAAAATTTATTACTTTGTAATATTTTAAAAAATGGCTTAGAGCATATATATGTAAATTTTAATCCAAGGTACAGCACTCTTCCATATGTAGCTTACATAACCTATTACATTACAAATGAAATGCTTGTCTATCTGTCTAACTGTCTGTCTATTTTCTAAAACTGAGATAGAAATGTCGACTACACTGATAATACAAATCTTTTAAAAAGTATCTTCATATACCTTGAATATAAATGTGCTAGACATATTTATGACATGATGTTTTGATTTATATTAAATTTTTTAATTAATATAAAATATTATGTTAGCATTTTTTTCAAAATTATTTCCATTTTTTGATACACATGGTATATTTAAGATTAGTAGCTAAGTAAGATTTTAGATTTAAGATTAAGACCACCCGTACGACAAAATAGATCAAATTAATATTAAAAGTTTATTGTGTACATAAACAACTTTTTATACTATGTTTAAGTAAGTGTTAGTAAGTTTAGTCCCAAGTTTGTAACGCTTAAAAATATTGATGCTACGCACAAAATTTTGATATAGATGTTTCCGGTAGTCCGTCCGCCTGTCAACACGATAACTTAAAAACGAAAAGACATATCAAGCTGAAATTTGTATAGCGTGCTCAGGGCGTTAAAAGTGCGTAGGAACAGTTTCTTTTGTAAACATAATAAAATAATAGATTAATAAAAAAATTCTAAAAAATATTTTTGAAGTTTTTGAATAGCAATAATAAAAAATAATTACAAATTTTTGTATAATGTAGCTTTCTTTAAAGGTTATGCACCAATTTTTGCTTATATGTTAAGTATAAAGTTTAAAACTAATTATCAAATTTTCCAGTTGAAAACACCAGTAAAAACTGTACAAAAACTGGCTATTCTAAAAAATTGAAATTATTCTATTCACTTTTTAAACTATCGGTGCATGTAAAGTTATCTAAGGTCTATTACAAATCGAAAGTTAGATGATGGTATCTACAGACGAAAGGCGCCCAGTAGGGTTAATTGTATCGAAGATTATATTGTTAACTATTACTGATTGAATAAAACAAAAAAAATTAAGGTTTATATTGTAACATTTGCGATAAATCGATTTTACTTCATGCGAGGTTCTAAAATATATTCTTGTCTCGAAATGTATATCATCTAATTTAAAGATGTTGCCTTTTCAAACAAAAAACTAAAAATAGATATCTGTTATCTAACTAAATGTAAAATACATTTGTGTTAATGGTAGAAAAAACCATGGTTTTTACTTTACCAGTTTTCCATATCCAGTCAAAGTGAAATAAAATATAGTGGAAACATCATTTTGGAATACAACAACCGGTGGTTTAAAATAAAGTTACGATAACATATGTAGATTTTCTTTCAGCATGCTTAGAAAAAATGGACCATAGCAATTTACAAGAATACAGTAACGCTTACGAATGAATATTGTCTAATAAAAATTAGCCCATTGTTTAAATGGTCTAGCCATTTCATAGACCACTGTTGTTTTTATTAAGATTTAAACGGACATATGCTTGCCATATCGACTACTTGACGTCGATAATATTGATTGTCCTGATAGTAATAAGGAAAAACAATCAATAAAAAGCTGGATTCGTGGATGCGAAATATAAAATATATTATATAGGGTGTTTGATAATTCGAAGCGTTACTTGAAGGAAATCGAATCAATTTTCAATGATTTTAGAACCTTATGAGCAATTTGCTAAAATTTTTTCCTATATCAAATTTTCAATCACATTTCGTTACTCACTGTACAAATCGATACACACATTTTCATCAATCAATCATATAAACATAGATGTAGCTGGGCTGCGTTGTTTATTCAGTGTAGTTTATTTTTGTTTATGTCGGCTGTTTCTTTAAGCAAACTATAAAATTTGTAATAAAATTTACAATCATTAAATTGGATTTTTTTATCCCATTCGGTTTCAAACATGATAACGAATTTTGTTTTTTATTTGTTGTTTCATCAAATATACACTTTTTTTTCATCGAATTCGAGATAGTGATGTAAAAATTGGCAGGAAAATTAATTTGACAGGAAACAGAGAATAAAATTAATTGAATCATGTCCACATATTTAACAAAGTTTGTATCCTAGCTGACATACTTTTATATTGGTTTACTTCTAATTTACGAATTAATTTTATATTCAAAGTTGCATAGCGAAAAAGAAATATCATAAATAGATAGCATAAGAAAAGGTGAGCCGGAAAAATGATTTTTCATTTAGATCGCAAATGTTTCATTTTAGATCAAAACTGATAGAGTCTTAATAAAGCTGTAATATCTCTCGTCAATAATAACGATTGTAATTGTATTAACGATGTAACTACTAATTCAATGAGTTTTAATTTTTGATTTTTCCTGATTAAGATTTCCATGACTGCACCTCCCAATAGATTCACGTACGGAATCAAAAGTTAACGGAGAGGACGGATATATAATCAATCCAATTTTACACTAATTTGAAAGGAATTTCCAGTAGATAAGCAGATTTTTAGGTCATTTTAAGGCAAGTTAATATCAAAGAAATGCTTTTGGAAGTGTTAACTTGCCAACCCCAACACCTTTTTAGATCTATATATCATGTATTTCGCGGTATTTATGTAAGTTGAATTAGTGTCAAGCAAATGCTTTTTTTAGGTGTCACTAAGTTTTCCTACAACTTTCCCCTCTTTATGTCGAAATATTATGTTTTTTCACAGTTTTTATCGCTTTGCGTACACCTCGACGAAATTAAATGAGAGGGTAGAAAATTTACATATGAATTGAGTACTTGAGAAGTATCGTTTGATAGTATCTGCCCAGTTCCATTCCCATCTTATTGAGTAATTACATATTTTAGATCTTCATCAATAACATTTCCATAAAAATCGTCTAATATTATCCCTAGGAATGGAACCGTGCTGCTCGCGATGACGTTTTACTTATATAAAGTTAAAACAATTTTTGATATGCAAAATATGATAAAAGCGTGCAATAAATTTTAATGGTCATGTTTGTTTTAGCCATTTGTAATTTTTAATCTGACTGTCATTGCTGAGTAGGTAATATTTCAAATTATTGAGTTTAATCTTATCTACTCGATGATTTTTTTATTGTCTATTTTTTAGAACCACATATATGTGCTTTACAAATTGACTTTCTTCGAAGTATTTAAAAGGTGTTAAAGCTCAGGCTGCACCCATGGAGAAGCGATACAAAGTTTCAAGATTTCAAAGCCTTAAAATTAAAAAATTTTTACTAACAACATTCATTTTACGCACAGTTCATATTATAACAGTTACTACTACTTACTTGCTTTGCTGGGAAATTTCAACTTCAAAACAAAGATCATCGCGTTATAGTCTTCATTTTCCTTGCCCTCACTTACGTCTCATGTGTTCACAATTTCATGAGTTTAAATTTTCGGTGAGCAACCCTAATATTTTTACTCGCTGATAAAGTAGCTTTCTATATAGATGTGAGATTTTTTAAATCGGTTAAGTAGTTTTTAAGTTAATCCATTACAAACGAATAAAAATACAAACACACAAAAAATCATTCAATTTTTTCTGTTTATAATTTAGCTTTAGACTTAGATAATACTAGCTATTACTCGAATAATTAGTCGGACGATTTTAACTTTATTCGAAAATAATTTAGAAATTTATATTTTTAAGAATGATGATTGGTTATACAAAACTATAATACACTAACATTGCCCTCTGCCCTCGAGTTTCTGAGTTCCCATACATAGTATTATTAAACTTAATCCTCTAACATCCCGTAACTAACACTCTTGTAATTGATAGTTCCTAGAGATATCTTCGGCGAAACTTTCATCTTCCAATTTCGCCCCTTTATCATTACAACTACATTAAAATTCAACTGATCAATACTGGAATTAAAAAAAACTTAAAACTATGCAGCCGCGTACCTACATCAACGATTATTTTAATATAAAAATGACCTTGATTATGTCACGAAAATACAATTAACGTTTTAAATAATATCTAATAATAGTTTTTAAGTAAAAATTTATGTACTTAAACTTGAAAATATCACTCGAGAAAATGACTACACAGTTAGTGAAAATTATGTAACCATCGCGCAGTTATGAAAACATGAGTACTATAATTTTTATTAAAAGACCCACTCAAATCTTTAATAAATAGAGATTTTCAATTCCGGAAGATCAATTCCGGAGGAAAGTAACTAGGTCCACGAAAGTTGTAATCTGAGCACAAAGATCTCATGAATACCTAAGAGAAGATCCTAATCTTTGTTGATTTGAATTTTTATATAATTTAGAAATTTTCTAAAGTTTTCTTATTTTAAAATATAATTTCAGAAAGTAGATGTCAGTTTTGAGTAGCACTGTTATTTTAACATAGGTATTTAAATAACAATTTGGTACGCGCTATTATGATTACAAATATTACGCCATTATATTAATCACAAATGTTCTCCTTATTTAAATTATTTTTCCTTATGTTATTTAAAAACTTTCCATTTCAAATAAAAAATTACAACATTAATAACTTTTATTACTTTCATTTCGTTGTGATGCTATTAATACGTTTTTTCGCGGTCAAAGACAATATAAAAGTATATTTTTATTCACTTGTAATAACTACGCACAAAACAATTAAAAAACAATATAAGTTATTGAGAGTGAAGCAATTTCCAAAATGAAAAGGTTTCTTGACAAACCCACTCCCCACCCCTTATTCCTTTTACGGATATAAATGTAAGTATCTATTCTATACATATATCAAATGAAACATTATCTCTGAGAACAAAGATCAATTCCAAACAGTTCTATTCATTTTTGCAGATCTTTGCCTTGAGTGTGAACATCCTTAAGGTTTTAAATTGGATACTTATTTCCAGTGTAGCTATCACTGAACCCGAAGGCTTATTTTATCTCCTTTCAGGGGTGTGTTTATAAAGTTACAAACAAAGTTTTAAAGAGTCAAACAAAGCGGGCGGGTAAATTACTATAAATTGAAAGGGAATATAATTTTTAAAGTAATAGTAATTGGTCGGTTCTTTAAGGACCATACGTCAGATGTCGAGAATACGCCAACGAGAGACAAGATCCTGATTTTCAATAATTATTTAACAGACAGACATATATATAATCCAGTAATTAATTTTAATATTTACAAATGAACTGTAAATGAAAACACAAGAAATGTACTACTGTCGCCCTGTCTCACGGTAACAATACTTAAATCTCTTCTAAAATTTCGATATAAAATATTTGCGCTAACAAATTTTATTGGGCTTACAAGTACCATTTATTTATTTAATATTTTAAAGAATATTATTTAATAAAACTACAGGTAAACATGTATAAAATAGCTACATGTTATTTTGAAATAACATTTATTAAACAAGAAACAAATATTTAATATTTATTTAAATACAAAATGGCAGAAACAATATTCAACTAATATATATTTAATTTTTTTAAATTTTGAAAAATGGAAAATATACAAACATTGTAAAAGAGTATAATAGAAAATGTATGGCAATCTGTTAAAAGCCCGTCTTTTCATTACAAAAAAAAGGGGTGTTACAAGTTTGACCGCTATGTGTTCGTCTGTGTGTTTGTCTGTCTGTGGCATTGCAGCGCCTAAGCGGATGAACCGATTTTAATTTTTTTGGTTTCATTTGAAAGGTAATTTAACGGAGAGTGTTCAAGTGTGAGCTTAGAGTTACCTGAGAGACGTACCTGAAAAAACTAAAAAATTGGCGATGATCTTCAAAAACAATTCAGTTTGGAAAAGGCATAACATATAAACCTGGCTCAATTCATTTGATGGTAATATAATTAGGTAATTCAAAACAATATTTCAAAAAAACAAAGTTAACTCAAATATTTCAATTTCAATTAAAATAATTTCAAAAATTTATCCCAAAAAATGAAAGCTCTGTAAGTATCCTTTTCATCTCATCTGATGTCCTTGATCATCACTTTGATATTGATTTAAAGAGTGTTATAAGTTTAAAGTGTTTATCTGTGCGTCTGTATGTTTCTCAGTGGCATCATAGCCCCTAAGCGGTCGAACCGGCTCGATTGAGAACATTTTATAGCAAATTTTCCAAAAAACGGTTTACAAGGAATAAATCGCATTTGTCGGAGGGAATTAGTTGTGCAAAGTTTATCTTTAAACACATGAATTCAAAAATATTTTCAATGGGTTTCATAGGACATTTTGGCGAAAGAATATTTAGTAATGAATATCATTTCCAGAATATTTAGTAATGAATATGAAAAATTGGCTTAGAAATACGGATGATATAAGCATTTTAAACTGGTAATTAGACATACATAAGTCAGACAGATCGGACATAATATTTGACGTCATATACTATGCTTGACATAAGAACTTCATTATAAATTTCTTTTGCTAGAAAGACATAGAAACAAATGGCATTTTTCTTGGTTGTTTTTATATAGTTATTCGAAAATAATTTTTCTGGTCTGATTGTTATATGAATGAGTTCTTATTATAGCAAAAAAATTCCCTATTAAAACATTATATTTTTAAAGAAGAGTAAATGTGACAACGACAAAGTGTCTAAAAGAGAAAAGTTTTGGACAAATATTTAGATTGACTAATATCGTCAAAAATAAAATCATGAATAGTAGGTAACTTTTTTATCGACCGATATGTTCATGGTAGATACATGAAGTACATACCAGAAAATACAGAATAATGTATGGTAATTTCCTTTGAGCAAAAACTCGTAATGATTTGAATACAAGATAATAATAATATGTTTGTTTCATATATAATGTTTTGTTTCATATTGTTTGTTACTGTGTTTTGTTTATATGAAAATCATATTTATCCATAATATGTAGATACTACTAGATATATTCGTTTAACAAGTGCAAGGTGTTCAAAAAGTTGGAACCTTCTCTCAATTTTAATAATAATGACTTAAAAAATGGCCCAGACAAAAGTTGTAGCGTTTCGTTCGTACAAACTAATAGTGGCATTGGATTTGACCTTCACTTAGACCATGAAAGTCACTTCAAGATAAAGTCGATTTTATAAAATGAGTTTTCATTCAGTTCTTGATTATTCTTACCGAATTTTGCATGAAATTAATGTAAAAGCAACACGACAATCCTACAACTTTTGTCTTGTTCTATTTTTGAATTCTTCATTTCTTAAATTTAGTTACCGAACTTTTTGAACACTCTGTGTATCAGGGAGGTTGATTAATATTATTTTAACGTATAAAGTGAGGCCGAGAAGCTTGTGATTTTGAAAACGCTGTAAAAAGAAATACCATTAATTTTAGTGAACCTCCTCCTTACTGCACCTTTAACCACATAACAGAAGCATTTAAGAAAATTAAGTGGTAATTTAGTTAGCGGAATTCAATTCCTTTTAAGATTTAACTCCAGTAAGATGTGGGATTTGAACCCCTTTTTGTCGGAACCGTTCTTTTAGCGCTTCAATACTGTATTGATATATTACACACAGCGTTAGTGCAGTGGTAGCATACCGACAGTGTAATTAACTGAATTTTTTATGTTGTTTAGGGTGGTTAAGAAATAATTGACATCTGTCCCATTCTGTATATAATACAGTAACGGTAATGGAAGCCTTTCTGAAGATAAATCTTAGAACAAAGTAAAACAGCTCTCTTTGCCACATTGAAGATTCGGACTCGTAACTCCAATCAGAAACCCTGAAAAATAAACCCTCAAAATATATATACCGCTGGGAATGCTTTTTCGACATGGCTTTATCTTTAAATATTACGATATTTGAATAAATATTCTACCTACTAAAGAGGCAATATCGTATTACCTAGCGTATGAACGATATTAAACCCTTTTCTAAGAATCGAAGGAATTGAAATTCTAAACAGAATAACTTAGATTGAAGCATGGAAGAAGTATTTACTTGGTGGTAAATGTATCTATAATAATAATTGATTTTCTATAGATTAAAATGCGCTCAACTGCAAATATCTTGTCAACATGAAACACAACATAATCCCAACACTAATTTATATGGGAATGTTATAAAGGTTGGCCATAATTTAGAATTATGTGCACAGCTTGTATTTAAAAAAAAACTTTTAACAAAAAAAACCGACTTAAAAAGAAAAACTATCTCAAAATAAATTAATATGCACTAAAAAGTAAAAAAATAACGTATTCGCAATTATTGTTATCTTTGTAGTCGGTGTCAGCCAAGGAAACAACTGTGGCAGAACAGTTTGTTTTTTTTACTTTTTAGTGCAGTATTAATTTGTTTTGGAATAGTGTTTCTTTTGAAGTTGGTTTTTTTTTTGTTTAAAGTTTTTTTATTTTGTGATATTTAGTGAATCTAGTGTACTTCATTAACTATATTAATTTGTCACTAAAAAAGATTCATCGAAATCGGTTTGCGTAATATTGAGGTATTCGTCCATTTGTCGCGCACATACTTATTGCAAATATAATATTTATATTGTTTTCTCATGGATGCCATTGACAGAACTGGACCAAATTGAAATGGGACCACAAGGAAATCATTAAAATCAGTTCACCCAGTCGAAAGTTCTGAGGTAACAAATATTTAAAAAAAAATACAGTCGAATTGAAAACCTCCTCCTTTTTGTTTGAAGTCGGTTAAAAATTGGAATATCAGAGTAGGTCTAGGGAAAATATAATGTTTTTTTGCATATTGCAAATTAATTAGATAAAGAAAGAAAGCAAATCTAGAGTGGCTAAAAATTTAAAAGACATATGCCGTAAGCATTGAAAATGGCGATAAATAAATAAATTTTTTATTTTTCTGCTGTACTATTTCGATTTGTTGTTTTGATATTGTAGGATTCAAAATAGATGGGCTCAATGTCTCTCATCACAATTAAAAGCTTTATGGAATTGAATTATCTCTTTTGCACATTTTCACACAGGAGCCCCCAATGTACATTCACAACACTGCCAATGATAATTTTTTATTTCTGGTCCTCTCACATACAAAATGAATTTTTTTTGCAGAATTCTAAATAAACATACATAAACATACGAAATTCACATAGGGAATCGAAAAAAATTGCGGTGGAATTACTTAGACAGAAGGTCCACCTAGGCAACTCTACCTTGCACATGCACACAGAATCATGAACTATTAAAATGCCCGAGTGTCTGTGTATCTATTTATCAGTTGCACCTCGTTGGATTTGTAAAGTAAACATGTTTACATAAGTTACCTTCTTATTCATTCTCGTATGTTTACTTCTATTCTAGATTGTAAACGTATTGGTAAATTTATTTACATTTCCATATCGGAAAATGGGTAAACATGTTTACATAATTCTAAGGAAAGTTTATGGCGTAATTCAAAATGTATTTGGTCTGCTCGATGGCTAATTTTAGAAAAATAGATAATTCATTGTTTTAAACAAAGTGTTACAAATTTCTCGGAAACAGTTCCCGTAGCGTTTGAAGTCCTCAAAAACAAATTCGAAATTTTCTTAAAAAAAACAATGTAGTCTTTTCCTCAAAAAAACAAGGTGGGAATATTGCAGGTATTGTTTTCCAATATTTATCGCATATAGTATGCCTTTTGGATGAAAAGCAAAATATGACAACAGTTCCTAGAAAACCATGGTAAACAGATACATTTTGTACGGCTTACTTTTAAAAAAATTGCCTTAGTTTACAGTTGTTCTTTGCCGTAAGCTCATATGGCTCTTTAACCGGTGACAAAATTAAACGCATATAGCTTTTGTAAAATCTCGCTGAATCTCGACCATTAGAGCAGAAAAAAAGAATTTTTGATCACAGATTGGAGAAAGTTTGACTCCAAAATGACTTCGCTACCCATTTTCATGTACCCATTGATTCTTGTAGGTAAAAATTTTCTTCTTTGTTAGCGCCTTCTCGAATACCGTCGGTCAAACATCAAAGGTGTTTATGAAGAAAGACGGATCAAATACGCGGTTACAATATTATAATCACGTTTTGCAATTCGAGACCAGAGTGAAAAAAATATGAATTGATCACAAATTGTAAAAAGCGTAGCATTAATGGAAGAAGAAGGGTCAGCGAAACTTTGGTACAACTGTTGAAAACATGTTGGGCTACAGTTGCACTGTAATTTCAATTTTGCTAAGATATTTGGATTTTCTAGATGCAAAATAAATGCTTGTTTTCCGAAAAAAAAAAAAAAAAAACAATTTTCAACAATTTATTTCTTGTTGTTAACAACTATTATGTCCAACGTAACTTATTTTATTCGTAGAAGTAATCTATTTTTTACGTAATAAAAGTTATAAACTACTAAGGAATATAATTCTTATATTATACATTGATATAAATCTTAAGTAATACTAGTCACTCTTCAAGGTATATTTTAGCAACTTGTTAGCTATAAAATATGGTTAGACTCGGGTCAGATGTGAAATTTGATCTCCATTTCAGAACAACTGGAAATTCGAGCGGCAATTGTCTTTATTAGGGGAGTAAATACAAATAGTCTAGAAATATATTGATATTTATATAACTATTATCCCTTTTTTCAGTTCTTTTTAAATATTCGTTTCCGCGAGAGCTCAGTGGGATTCAAAGCATGTACAAGTACTCTTGAGTATAAGATAAATTTAACGACCTGTCAACATTTCAATTTTATCCATCAACTAAGTTTCGAATTTTGCGACCATAAACGTACAAGAGCTATATTTTTATATTTAAGATATATGAAAAAAGTATTATTAATAATAAAAAGGCAGCAGCACACAATGTTCTTAAGTAGTCTTCTATCCAAATATTTCACCAAATAGTTGTCACCTTTTTTTCCATTCTATTGTTTACAACTTGTGATCAATACATAAATTTTTCTCACTTGTCTCGAATTGCAAGACGAGGTATAATATTTAGAAATTGTAGTCGCGTATTTGATTCGCCTTCCTGCCAACAGTCCCAATGACTAACCATTTTTCTTATTCAAATTGTCTTCTTTTTTCATCATGTTCATCAATTTTAAGTTCGATGCATAATTAAAAACTTACCATGCTTCCCGAAGAAGAATTCGCCGCATTTGGCCATTTCCATATTTTAAAAAGTTGTTAGGCATGACCTTGAAAGCAACCTTTCAAATTGCCAGCCTTTCGGAGATGGCTCTCAAAAACTTTGTCTGGCCCTTGACCGACAGGAATAGTTTCTGTACCACCATTGGTGTTTATTAGAACCATATTACATAGTATAGAATCAACTCATGGATGAAAGTTATATGTTCTCTTGTTTCGTGTATTTTATTTTCATTTCTTTGTTAATAAGTTCACTACCATGGGTCACAAATAAAGTATCCAACTAAGAGACTCACATGGTCATTCCGGTAGATACTCTTTTTAATTTATATCAAATATTGTTCTTATCAAAAAAATCTACTGTAGACGAACTAGGTCCTTCGTTTAAATAAATTAAAGATAAAGAAATAATGAGAGTGATCTCTGTGAATTGAATAGAAGCCACCAAAGGCGAAATTATAAATACTTTAAGGTGGGCCATTTTAATCTATAACGGCTAATAGCTCGTTTTGTTGTTAACCAATCAAAATATAACTTAAAAAAGTTGCAGAGTTTGATGAGGGTTAAAGTTGCAGAGTTAGTTTTCTTGCGAGGATCAACTTAAATTGTAATATTATTATCTCTTACCGTTTGTTGGCTTACCGAATCTTAGTTGGGTATTAAAGCAACCCGAACAACTATGTCCAATCTGATACCAAAACTCTATAATTTTTGTTTTAGTTATTTTTTTATTAGTCAACTACAAAAGGAGCTATTAGCCATTATAGATTAAAATGGCCCACCTTGTATACTAGATCATTAAGTAAAATAAATATAAGATAAAATAATAGTGTGGAGCTACCGATTTTCCAGTGAAAAACTCGATAAAACATTTTTGTGGTATGTATTGCTTGTGTCAATTTCAAAGAAACACCTTCACTACATTTTAAAAAAATAATTTCCGGAAAAATTCAATGTTAGCTTTTTTTTAATTTGAAATAATAAATTAATTTTACGATGAATTTTATGAATTTTAATATCATTTCATCTTTCCTGGAAATTTAGTAACAAATGTTTTTAATATTCTCTGAAAGTGACTATTATTTCGATTGTTCTACACACTGTATTGCCTCCGAACATGTATCATTTTATTCTATTTATAAGTAAAGCATTATTCATTTGTTTTCAAATAAATGTCAGAGTGTTTTCAACTATAATGAAGATTTCAGTAGTGTGTGTACGTAAAAGTGATGGGACGAATGTTGAATTTTATACATTCGCGAATGCGAATACGAATGTGCATGTTATCTTTCAAATGAAGCGCTCACAAATTCTAATTTATTACCTTAATTAATTAATACTTATATGTTACTTTTTCAGCATGTTTCTTCTGTCCACACCTTATCTTCCTTATTCCTTTATCAAATTCCATGGTTAACCCCTCATTTTCAAGCTTAGCTTATCATATTGGATTCTGATGAAAAATATACTCACAGACTAAAATTGTACCACTTAAGACAAAACAGGCTAGCCAAATGATATAATTTTAACGAAAAACTATATATCTTTATTTTAAATGAGTTAAATAATAATTGTATCAGGAAAACATGATTCGAAAGTAACAGTTTTTATAGATGTTTTCCTTATACTGAAGACAGCATCATGAAGAAGTGAATCAGCAACTTTAAAGATATTTAAAATAAAACTATTTTTAAAGCATGTTCCCCTAATATTAATTTAATTAGTTTTGATTTTTTTCACCATTTTTCTACGAAATTTGTTGCCACGAGAGCGGTTTTCCCCACGTGTCGAGCTAGTACATAAATTTCTTCATGAGCGTCGTATAATTTCAATAAAAACAAACCATATTAAGCCTATTAAAAGCAAAATTCAGTTTTTTTTTAAATTTGAGGTTATTTTATGTATAATTGCATTTGCCTGACATTCAAATTTAACAGTGATTAAAAAGTGGCTTAAAAGTATGAGCTAAGTACATATTATTGAAATTGGGGGCTATTTTGCAATTTTTGGCACAAAATTATGATGAGTTTTTGTCAAAAACACTCACGAATGCGAATGCGAGTGCGAATATTCGTCCCATCACTAGTAACTATAGTAACTATATAGCTATTGTACCTATACCGTTTTCTAGAAGAAAATTATGGCATTTTCATGTTGCTTTTCTCTATTTTCTATATACCTACACATAAGTATATAATGTACTTATTTAAATTGGATACATAAAGTTAGCTTCGTATATCAACTCTTTGTGTATGTTTGTTATACAGAAAATTCCTTAAACACTGGAAGTTGACAAGTTTTACGGCTCATTAAAAGTCATTGTAATGAGTGGACCCCTATTTGATCAATCCATTTATAAAAATGACTCCCGTGTGTTTTATTTATAGAACTGCTGTTGGGAAAAATGATTGTAATTGTTATTTTATTGTCTGAACCATGAAAGAAAAATCCACTATAGAATTTCCGTAAACAACACAATTGTTGAGTGTGACCAGTTAAGATTTTGACAATGGCCTCTAGAATTTCTTGCTTTTTTAAAATTACTTCCAAAATTAATTCTGATAACGAGTTAAGCACGAGTTAATCAATAATCCACGGTTCGTGAAGGTACTTTGTAGTTATTGTGGAAGAGTTGGTTAGGTACACTCTTAGTAAAAATATACGCAAAAGTTATACCATTCTAAATGATATTACTATAACAGTACATGTAATTCCCATATAATGTCATAGCTATAACAGTTAGAGTGATAAAACTCGTTCATTTTTTAGGACACAGACGTTACATCTTTAACTGATTGGCACAAGTTAGTCAAGCTATAATAAAAATGGGATTTTTACTTTGGCTCCTCTGTTAAATTTATGAAAATGGACTTATTTGCTTTTCGTGCTGAGTCCACCTCCTTCATGCATATACAATACACTACATCAGCCCATCACTATTACTATTAATTAAATTACCACTTTGTTGTGACGGCGGAAATCGAACCCGCTACCACAAACATACCATGATATCCAAAGCATACCCTATCCTAATCAGGGCCAGATTATTTTCGATAAAATAAAAATACCCATTCTAAATTAAGTAGATACACCTTCAGTGTATTTAAAACTTCCAGTATAAGTAAAAAATACGTGATGAGGGGCTAAGTAATAATTAGGAGACAAGTTTTTAATGACTATTATTATTACAGAAATGTATGTATAACAATGTGTTTAAATTAATTGACAATATTTACGTGAATTTTTCCGTAGATAGAGAGAAACAAAAAATAAATTTTCCATCGTATATACAGAAAAAAATGTGATAATTATCCAAGAAGGGCTCATTACGAATGTATATGGTGTATTATATACATATACTACACTTTACAGTAATTCTAATTTCAAATTGGTTTTTCGTTTCATGTTTATTGTTGTAATAAAAACAGAAGTACAATATTAAGACATATTTAAAATTCCCTTATGGTCAATAAAATACTCAAGTTCAAATTTTTTTTATTTCAATGGTATATTTAGTGTGAGATTGATACACACAAAAATAAAATAACAATTGCTGGAATGTCTAAAATTTTTAATGGCTCGAAAAAAGTTTATTACAACTAAGAAAAAGAAAGAATCAAAATTATTTAATACTTTTACTCCTTTTTAACATATGCTCGTTGCTCACCCGTATTCCACTTAAAATTTATAATTCGAAAACAAATTTTAATAATAAAATTAGAAAATCTAATATATCTTTTAGGTACTTCAATGTATATCAGATACTAAAAATTAGTTAGGTATGTTATTACCTGACTCAATAGTACAGAAACCCAACCTATATTCTAGGCCTATATACCTTGTAAAGATCGGTAAAGTATTATACCTCAAACATGAATACTTGTCACTCAGTTTGTAACAGATTGATTAGAAAGATCACCCTTCAATTTGGAAGAAGATAGCTAGCTATGAAACAGCAACTATACGATAACAAAGTTTACTTACTAGAAGGCAAGTCAAATAGAGGATGGCTATACATGTTACCGTCAAATATTACTGTACTACTGTACAATCCTTTTAAGGGGTACATTTTTCCACAGTTACAAATGAAAAAGGAAGTCCTGTACACCAATCAATCAGTTAATCTCATAAGTAGTTGAAACTGTTATTCGGTAGTCAGAGAAAATGATACCCATAAGAGAAACTTGTAAGACTTTGGATATTTCAATCACATTTCTCTTTGATCCCTCTGGAGTGAAACAATGGGATTAAATGATGAGTGCCTCTATGCAAAAAAAAAAACTAGGGGAAATACGAGGTACATAACAATTTGATTCACAGTACATGATGGTTTTATTCCCTGAATCGCATGTTTTAAGAAAAATGCATAGTTTGTAAAAATAATAATGATGACATCAAGAAAAATGATCATATTTAAAAAAAAAAAATAACAAATATAAATTCCAGGAACGACACTCTCCCCTATATGTATTAGGAGTAGTATTCAATTAATTTAAATTTCTAATTAATTCAACTTAACAGTTTAGTAGTTAGGGATATGATAATATGGCGACATACTATTAAATACATACATAAGCCATTTCAATTATTTTAAATAGGATAGAAGAAATAGGATTCTAATACATAGTCATAAGATATATTTACAAGATGAATCACTTTAAATCGAAATTTTATCATTAAAAAATTGATAATAAATTACGCAATTTAAATTAATTATATTAAGGACGAATAGTTCTTTAAATATTATTTTATATGTTCCTTAAAACTGTCTTCTATGTGTAAAATATAACTTTACATAAATTTTTAACATGTGTAAACATTCTTATTATCATAAGTGACGTCGAATCCTAAAAGAATAAATTGAATCTGGTGCGACCCTCGAGGTCCACACGAAAAACTTCCCAGTATAATGAAAAGTTATAAAAAGGTCTTGTTAACATTTATAGATCATGTTTTGTTTTGTTTTGGAGCTTATGCTAGAACGATCATTATCTTCATAGATAAATGATGAGATGCATCCACTTTTCAGATTCTGTTTATCGAGTTTTTTACAGTTTTTTTATTACCATTAAAAAACGGCTCAACCCATTCTACTTAAAACTCTTTCAGCGGTTCTTAAATACGCAATTACGCACACACACACACACACACACACACACACACAGGCATCACATTGAAAAGGTTTGATTCGAATATTAAGGCCTTGAAACCGTGGAAATATGTAAAACTGGAGATTTTCAAAATCAGCGTTATTACAATCCTCTGGTAGGTTAATAAATTCGTCAAGGCTGAGTAATTCGAAAGTCCTAGGAAGTTTTTCGATGCTATATACTTTTTAATCAAATTGTCAATCACCATATATACGCAATTAGTAATCGTTCATAATTTTTCCATTAATATCAAGGAAATGAAAGTTATTTTTTCCGCACCGTATAGCTATGTAGGTACATTTATCCGGTTATTACAGATAAATAATTTGAATAAGTAATAATAATCAGTTAGAATTATTTGTGATACTTGATTATAATATTTAACATACAAATTGAACATGATTAATTTTATATGTCATAATACATTCATGAGACCATGCATGCATGGACTATGAGTTTATATTACATAGTCAATATGTGTATTATATAAAATGAACATATAGTAATTTATCATAAATATTCATATGAATATATATCCTAGAAATTATTATTCTATGATAGAATTTGATGGACAGACAATATTACACACAAATCGAATAATACGAAAGGAAAGACTAGTTGAAAAAACTGTAAAATTTCACATTTAAAAATACGTAAAACTTCCGTTGAAATTGAAAATCATGTGGTGCCATACTTAGCAAGTAATGATTAATAGAAGAACTGCTTTATGCATAATATTTCCTATATAATTTTTACTTGAGTTACACAATTTTTACTTTCGTAGTCGTGTGAATGGCTTGGCCATTTTATTCTGTTCTTTCACATTTATGTAAATAAAAATCCACAAAAAATGTTAACACTTTTTAAAGACATGCTTTTACTATACTAAAACTAGAAAGTAATTTTCTTTTAGGAGGGCTTGGTCGTTTTATTCTGTTCTTTCAAATTTATATAAATAAATATCCACAAAAAATATTAACACTTTTTAAAGACAAGCTTTTACTGTACTAAAAGTAGAAAGTAATTTTTAGTTACTTAGTTGAGTTAATTTTTACATTTTTGGTGGTAAACATCCACAAAAACATTTTAACATTTTTTATAGACAAGCTTTTATTGTACTAAAAGTAGATACCCGCCGCTTTGCTGGTCAATTTCTCCTTTAAAAACAAAGACACGTTTGAGCCCTCACTTATCCTCCCTTTTGTTCGCAATTTTATGGATTTTAATTTTTTGGTAAGCAATTTTTTTTGAAAATGAAGGTTTGTCCATTATACTCGCTGACATTTTAACTTTCTATAGGTCCAATCATTAAATTAGCCTGATTTTTATACTTTTTGGGTCAAAATTAAGTTTTTCTCGATTTTTTCAAAGGGGTACCCCTTAAAAAAATTACAAAAAATCGAGAAACTTATTTTATTTCCAATTTCGATAAATCTGAGTTAATAAGCTAATTTTGACCCAACAAAGTACAAAAATCAGGTGCATTTGATGACTGGTCGAATAGTTTTTGAGATACGGACTAAAATCGATCCAAATATTGCGATATCTCACAAACTCTGCATACAATCATTTAATTGACCTAATTTTTAATTTTTTGGATCAAAATTACCCTATCCACCGAGTTTCATCAAATTCCAAAACAAATATTTTCTCGATTTTTTCAAAGGGGTACTTATAGCGTAGTGTTTGACGTGTGAAAGAACATCCTGGACATTCAACAAAACTATATAATAAATATATATATATATATATATATATATATATATATATATATATATATATTATATCCATATGATATAAATATACCATATTTTATGCTATGAATAGATCTAATATATAATCAGTCATTCATGATTCTCAACATTGCTTTTTCTACAATTTTGTAAAAATATTATAACGCATTAAAAGTGGCGTATATGTAACATAATACACAAATCTAACATAGATGAAGATGGGTTCAAGCTACAATCGACAATCGTGACCTATTTTAACTCGCTTTTTGTATGTCCGGTAAAATTTTATAATTGATTTTAAAAAAATTTCCCAATGAGCTAGAGACTTAACATTTCAACCATAGCTCAGAAGTGGATGACAATTGTATGAAAATGTGAAAAAAAGAGAAAAAAAAATGAAGAAAATGCTTTTCAGGGATCGGAAGGAATTTTGTAATTGATTTTAAACGAAATTGAAAAGCTAGAGACTTGAAATTTGAACCAAAGCTCAGAAGTAGATAGCAAAGCATTCACATAATCCTAAAAATCATAAAAAAATATAAAAAAAAAAAAAATTTAATGTACCACATTTTTATAATGGACTAAAAAGTATTAAATAAGAAATAGCTATTAAAATACTTGTAAGATTGGAAACGAAAAACATGGGACACATGCAATGCATACCTATAAAGAGTGTCTGCTGCATGTGTCGCATGTTTCGCCTTCACAAATACCTCGAAATTGATTTTTTATTTTAAAATTATTTTACATTTCACAAGTTTAAGTTTTCCAGCATTCTTCCATTAACTGATAACTCCCTTGTAATACATGGACAAGAAATGAGCAGTAATAGTATTAAAATTCTACAGGCGATTTCGATTTTTTTATCACAGAATTGATTTATCAATTCGAAAACTTTTGCCTGGATCTTGGGTTCACTTATAACAATTATTACGCCACTGTTGTTCATTCAGATCATATTCGAGAGTAAGCTCATCAAACAAAATAATGTAGCCATATAGCAAGTAAAACACACATATCAACAAACAATGACATAGTTTTTTTTTTGAGTTCATCTTAAATGAGTTGCAAAATTATAATGAGCATTGATGTCGTTTACAAATACACCAACATCAAATGACCTATTTTATTATGATTAGATAACGTTATTAGACACAAGACACACATACTTCTGCTCAAACAAAACACACATTTCTTTTTACACATATTCAATGAAAATATTTTGAGTGTTTATACTCAAATCAAACTGTGCGTAAACTATAGAATACATACAGTCGGGGATAAAGAAATGGAGTCAATAATATTTTTACTTTCGTTGTAATGGATCCTTGTAGATCCATGTCTGTTTGTAGACATTTTTATACCATGTAAATATGAAATATATTACGGTATACTAAGTTTAGTACCAAGTATGAAACGCTTAAAAATATTGATGCTACAAACAAAATTTTGGTAAAGTTGTTCATAAAACCACTAAATTAGTCCATTTCCGGTTGTCCGTCTGCCCGTCTGTCAGTCTGTGGACACGATAACTCATAAATGAAAAGTCATTTCAAGCCGAAATAACGTGCTCAGGAGGTAAAAAATCAGGTTGAGATCGTAAATGAACAACAGAGACCAAATGGATCTTGGGTCCGTTGGACCCAGCTTGTAAACCGTTCGAGTAAGAACAAAAGTTTAAATGTAGAAAATGTTCCTTATAAAGAAAATTAACAACTTTTGTTCAAAACATCACTGTTTACCCGCGAGAGTGGAAATTTGTTTATAACATTATATAGTATACATTATTCGGGAATATCGGTGTTCCAAAACGTGTGTCTGACACCACAGCCGTGTTATACATACACGACTATGACTATATGAGAGTGAGTATAGCTCTTTACTTACTTGACGTAAAAAAACAAACGATTGCGTAATCTATACACTGTCTATACATGGTATTTCAACAATTTACTGTGTCAATTGTTTGTTTTCACTTATTTCGTTTACGATTTTTCGTAAGATCGACAAGTTTTCTGTTTGGTGTTCTTTCGAGAATTTCTCTTCATTTTACGGAAATAGTGAAATACTTTGCAAAAAAAGCATTGGGTATTACCCTACCAAATTTTTCGTAAGAGAACAAAATTTCTCTTCCAAAAAGTAACAAAAGCAATTGATTCGATTGCCATTTTTGGATCTGCGCTTTCATTAACTGAGGAAGGAGAGTTCCTCAGTTGCTGTCCTGAGATCGCCTAATAAGATACAGCCCCGTGGAATACTGAGGCAATTTTTTTTTCATATGCTGAGAGAAACATAATATGCGTAAAAATAGCTGAAATTGCAAATTTTTTCAATCAAATACTAAAGAGATTATTGGAATTTTAACACATGATAAAGTAATATGGACTCTATGGTTTAAGTGTGTCTCTCGTAGACCGCTTACATAACATAATCTAATCTAACCTAGAGTAATATACGTCAGCTCTCGGAATCGAGTTCGAATCCTAACGTAGCTTAACTTTAATAACTATTTCAAAATATTAAGCGATTCAGTTTCTTTGTCCGTGAATATGCTACATATATCTTTAGTGAAACAAAAAAAAAAGAAAGTTTTCAAGGGTAAATGAGATTCAATTATGCGAAGTGCATATATTCTTATGTTTATTACAGGACATGGAACATAAATTTGAAACGGAATTGTCATATAAGAGATTTTTGTGGTAGTCATACGATCTTGAATATCATAAATATTACAATTCATGGTTTTCACAAATGCATTGCTGAAATTTACTGAATTTGAAGTAATGGCTTAAATAAAAAGAGTCAATTTACGTTTATCAAGTTTTTCACCTATTAGAGTGCTGATTTGATATAAAAAAAAGTTTAAACAAACGATATCACATTGAATACACATAAACTAGTGCTTACATAAAATTAGATGATAAGTTCAGTTGCGTTCAGTGACTATTTCGCATGGAATAATGGAATTAAATGGTTAAACTAAGTTTCTTGGCAAGATATTTACGTCAATTGCCAAGATTCTCTCAAGCATTACAACAAAAGAAATTTCTAATTTTGAAAAACTGCAGTAATATGTTTTTCGTGTAATAATTTTCAAATTATATAAATTCAAATTTCATTTTTCTAATTGAGTAAATATAATCTGTGTAATATCAATTTTGTTTTTATTTTTAATTCGCAGTTATTTTGGTTTGTAATATATATTTAAAGTTATGTCCACAGGTGTTGGAATATACTTAAGTAATAATTAAACTATACACTTGAGGTGTCAAATTGTATGAATTTATATTTCTGTAATCTCTATTAGGTGCCTCGGTCGTACCAACAAACTTAAATTTTATAAAATAAACAAAAAATTTTGTAAATTTGTAAACAATAAATCTAAAAATGTTAGTGGTATAGAAGGCCCAACATAAACTCACGCAACAAAATGCTTTTGCACTTTTAAAAAGTAAAGAAATAACGATAATATAATGTAGTTAAAATTATTGTTATTTTTAGTGCCGGTGTCAGCCATGGTAATGTAGCAAACTATTCTGTCACAGTTGTTACCTTGGCTAACACCGACTCCAAAAATGCACGTGACGAATGAAGTTTTTGTATGACTATTACAATGTTTTTCAGTGTTAATGTCAGGCTGTTCATATTTAAGAAATAACAAGCAGGAAAATTGATTCAAGCCTGGCTGGAAATTGTTAAGATTTCAAAAGTTTGGAAACCAAGTTTGGATACCAAAACTGACTCAATATCGTATCAACCGCGACTGATAAATCGTTCCATGTCAGATATTGGCTCAAGCCTGGTGACCGATCTTCACCCAAAGATTACCTGGGTGTAAGTTAAGCGCCTTTAATTGCACAAGATATGATAGTTTAAGCAATGGTGCGTTTTTAGCAAATTTTGAGCAAGGCTGGTGAATTTTGAGCAATCAATTTTTGAAAAAAAATAGTCCCCTTTCAATCGCATGCAAATTTAGTAGATTATTACATTAATATTATTATTATTATTATCTATTAATTTATTATTTGATATACCTATAGGTTATTCAATCTACACACGTTCACAATAAATTCTATAACTATGTAGTACGTAACATGACAAAAACAAAATTTAAAATAAATAATTCTAACAATAAAGAAAAACTAACATAAAAATAAAAATAAACAAAATTCTCAAACTATATGTACAAACAAAATTAACAAATTATAATAAAAATAAACATAACTCTATAACTATTTATTAGATTAATACATACCACCTCCTCAGTGCGAAAAAAAAATTGCCATCCGTTTTTATTCGGCCATTCTTGATAAACTAATTATTAATTTTTTTTTCGCCGATTTCAAAAATTAATTTCTTAAGAATGGCCGAATAAAAATGGATGACAATTAAAAATTAAAATAATATATAAAATTTTGTACCATGCCATAGTAATTTTTTAGTGAATTTTAATAATTAACTAATGGCTACTTAGCATGAAAGAAATCAATTTACCTACAAAATATCCTAACTTGTATACGATCTATTATTTCGTACTACCGTCACAGTTTTCTTTCATCTTTCCGTCATCCTCGAGATGAAACCTTTTTTATTCTTCTAAAAAGCATAAGCAATCTTTGTATGGTGTAGTAGATAAATATATGTAAAATGAATAAGCATTAAAAATTCATTATATTACATGCAATTGCATTGTTTTATTTAATAGAAACTTTACAATAATTATTTTAATGAGTTTTATAGCTCCAGGTAAGTTTATCTTCTATGTAAGATAATTATTAATAAAACTATCTTTAGAGGTAGGAGCTATGTATTTTGTTATAAAACAAAACCTTTTAGTCTTGGAGCTGACATACATTTCTTTTTGCTGGTTGTTAAGTTGGTGGTTGTTCATAAAATTATTTTAAATTCCCAGTATAAGACAGTTTTTGTGATAGGTTTACATAGGTACACATAAGCACTGGTTTATGTGTATTCAATGACGCTTTTTCGTTCACGATTTCTCGTGAATGAAAGGTGATTGCGATCTTGGATTAACGTCAATCCTTGTATAATAATGTCAACGCTTCCCTTTCATTTTCTAGGCGCCTAGAAAATGAAAGGGAAGAGGTTTTTGAGAAGGGAACAGGTTTCCCCTTAAAGCGGGAAGGAGGTTCTTGAGAAGGAAAATAATAATTTAAAAGAAGCTGTGAATTTTAATAGTAAGTAAAGTTATAGAATATCACTTAAATAATATAACTGATAATAAAATTAATGCATAATAATACAGATCTATTAGCTCTTAGACTATTAATGCAGCATCTATATTTTATAACGTAAATATACGAAATGTGCTATCATATGTAAAATAAAGGGAAAGTTGTCAAGGCACGCCCGCTATTCTGTACCACCGTTACAATTTTACCTTGTCTATCTCGTTTGTATATTCGATACAAATCTGCAATGCAATTTAATTGTAAGAAACTTCCTGATAAGGTGGCGATTTGATTGCTTAATATGTCGCGAAAATTTTGAAAAATATTTGCAATAAATGAATTTCAATGGAAACAAAACCATGGACACCATCATGATAAAAAATTGTGATCTAATTTTCTTGTTGGAAAATATATTTTTAATTCACTTTAACGGTGTGTTTCAGAACTAACGAATCATATCATATGAAACGGAGCAAATCACAATTACAACTATTGTGGCCCACAAGCGGATTTTTTGTGAAAGTTCAGCAGAGTCTCTGTTTAAGCAGAGACGGCTACTGCTGTTTTATAGAAATCGAATATTTACCTGAGGTACAGGACCCTTTGACCAAATAATTGCCTACTTCGTTCCGCTTCCTTTCCATTTCTCCACTTTTTCCGTCCTCATAAATCTACATGAGTCCTTCGACCAAATATATTTTTAACGCCAACATAATAAAAAATAAACTTTTTTTTCGTAAAGGCTCCTAAGCAGGCGTTATGGCAGTCTAAATAGTAAATGCAGTATTGACCGTAAATAAAATGAAATAATAAAGCATCGTACATATATTTAACTAAAATTGATCTCCCTAAGTAAGATATCACCTATGAAATATAGATACAAATATAATATGAAAATATTATGATAGTGGCTGTTAACCGGGGTAGACCACATGATATAAATTACATAGACAAGATATTTGAGATACCATTTATTTTACTATTAAAGCAAACTACCAACTATTTTCATTCATTCTATTATTTCTAACGATAGTTTTATAAAATAAACTAGCTGTACCCTGTCTTCGAAAGGAAATAGATAAAAGTATCTTGTAAATTTTATGAAATTTGATAAGCCCCCCGATAAAAGACTTTTTAAACGGTTGAACGGTTGTAACTTACAGTTTTTCAATGCACACATCATGCCCTTTTATTCGGTACCAGACTTGGGTATCTTTTCGAAAATTGGATATTGATTATTGTGTAAAAAATTCGATCATTCATCTCCACTTTGATATCTGAACCCCCATATTAATTTTAAACTCTCTTTTTTAGTTTGGAGGGCCTGTAGACATACGCCGAAAAAAGAAAAGTTTTTCCTGTGTTTTCTGCAATCAACCATTCATAACAAATTTCGGGGACGTTGGGGAAGCTCAAAAATGGCGGGAGAAAAATATAAATACATATACGTAAGATATATAGATATATATCAGACAGTCGTAAAACTCTATAAATCGTATTCTAGGAGCTATAAAACGTACTTAATACTCACTTCACCCCTATCCGATGTTCTTCGATACCGTGCATAAGTCTACATTTACGATGGAAATATGACTAAAAATGTAAATGCTGTGTATTAGAGATAACAGTTGTATAATATATTATTCCATAGTGCATTCGAATATATCCAAGTACCAACTAGTTTTCTTAGAATTTATTTCCGGGGAAAAATTGAAAAATCCATTTGTAATATATCAAAAGCTATCGAAGCTTTTTTATACATAATGTTAAATGTTTTAGCAATATATTTGAGGAAAAGTAAAATGAATGAACGCAAGTAGACAAATTTTCAAGCCCATTCCAATAAACAGATAAATGTTTGTATTTAAAACAACGTATTTCGAATACACCGTGGTCATCATTTGCAAATAGTAATTATTTCTCCGAGAGATATGTAACTGTCAATTATGGCTTTTTCACAAGAATTTTTTGATTGTATGGCTTTTCATTTCATTTTAAGAACAATTACGCGTCACCATACCAAGTCGTAAAATTAACGATACCTGTATTTTAATATATACCCCTTAAGGGTTAAAATGACAAACAACTTAAAATATAAATATTGTATACTAAAATTTATTAATAAATACGTCCACCGCTCTTGACATAAACCAGCACAAAACTTTCAAAAAGTTTTTTTTTTATATAAAATAATTTATGATTTGAAGACCAAAAGGATTAAAACTCATAAATAAATTTTATTCAACAGTGAAGTGATGTGTTTATTCTAACGAGAAAAGAATTTATTTATGGGTTAGTAAGACGCGTCAGAACCAAAACACACCAAAGTAAAATTAATAATATTTATTGTACGTTACGTTGTGGAACCGTATTGGTCTCTTAATAGGTCTAGGTTTCGGCCTAGTGTTTTTCTATCACTTCATGACTGGTTGTAAAATTAAAAAGCTGCTGTCAATGAAGTGTTGAACTTTTCCCTTTACGAAAACTTCCGTAGGCTTCCGTGGTTTTGAAAAGTATGAATTACCTGTTATGAAAAGTTCGGAGGCAAGAATATTTTCTAAGCTGAAATTTTTTTCAATACGATCTTACCAAACTCTTTATATTCAACTTGCGCAAACCTTATGGAAATTGTCTCCCAGGTAATTGTCTAATTTTTGAAGTGAAAAATTCTTTAACCACGTTGGGAAATTTTATTAAAATAAGTTTTTACTAGAGGGCTTAAAAATTCTAGTTTGATGCTTCCCATGGTTTGGATCGTCACTTTGGAAGCGACATGCATACCACATGACATAATACCCCGTTGAAAACACCGGTTTACGACCAATCACTTAAGCTAAGCAACATTAGTTATCAGGGAAACAATTGGAGAACAATGTGTTCTGTTTAGCTTAAGTTTATGGCCGCAAAATGGACTGACTTGAATTTTTACAGGTCGTTGCATTTATACTTAAGAGTGTTTATACATACTTAACATTCCGAAAAAACACGGGAACAAATATTTTAAAATAAATGAAAAGAGAAATGAGTTATATAAATGTCAAAATGTGTTTCTAGGCTATTTTAGTTAATCCTCTAATAATTAATATCAGACAAAGCCACATCGAAAAGTTGGCGAGTTTCGCTAATATGTTAATTATTTCAATTTTCAAATTATGAAATTTTAATTATGACTATAATTTATTTAAAAATTCAAAAGTTTTTCTTATTTTTGTTTATATAATCTACCTCTGAGCGGTCTGAATAAATGTTTCAATGGGCCAAAGAAAAATAATGAAAAGTTTTACTAACCACTTTCCCTTTACCAATGGAGTAACGAATAGTTTTCATTCTTCTACTACTTGATATTTGGAATCTGACACCTATTGTTTATTGTAATACAATTTTATGGGTCAAAAATTTATTTGAACGCAATTGCGTGTTTTATGTTAGCTAATGAAAATTTTCAACAAAAAGACCACAGCCTCATTGAGAATACTAATTATATTTCAAGATAGTAAACTATTAAAAAGTATCGATAGGTCGGTGTCGGTGTGGCACATTTTGGTCTAGCCCTGATTCACCGAATGCGCGATAAGTTTCATAATTCCAAAATTACATACAATTTAGTTTAGTTTAATTCGTACAATTTATTGGGTGCTAATTTACACAAGTCTTTGGCTTTTGAAACTATCAAAAATTACGTCTGGTTTTAGAACTATGATATTCCGTTCTATTGTAACACTGTACATGTGAGCATGATACACATTTCAAATCAAGGTTACATTCTGTATGTATGTATATGCGCTATTTATAAGATAATCAAGGTAATAAAATTTTCACGAAAAAAAAAATGGAAAATCCAATTGCGAATACATTAACATTCTTTATTCTTACTTATGTTGTATGACTTTGAGACAATTCAAAACCGTATTTTTTTAAAACCTTAGCTGATCGTAATAAAAATTATTGTTACCTTTAAGTGTAGTCTCGGTGGAAGAGTCAATATAAAAAGCGACAAAATTTATTTTATATCACAACTTAAATGAGACTATCATTGAAACTCAGATGGTTTTCGTTTCGAACGATATATTCTAAACCTAATCTCGGTTGAGTTTTAACAATTTCGTATCGATCAAGTCTAGAATTTGAGTCGATCACGATACCGATAAATGTATCGGTTTCGAGTACAACTTTTAATTGTACATACTTTGTAATTTGTAATTTTAGAGGTTTGGAATCTGATACAAAACAGCAGTTTTCGAGGTAAACATCCGCAATTTTTTGCGACTTTAAAGAAGAAAGTGAAAAAAAATCTCAATCAAAATTGATGAAAACTGTTGGACTTGACATCTAGTTAAATCACAAAAAAATTTTGCGTTAAATAAATTATTTTCTTTAAAACTGTTTCAAAATGGATTTTTATCTATAGAAAAGTGTATGTGTCATTTTAAATGGATAACACTTTATAAACAATAGAAATATGAATTAATATTTTATTGTATCTAGCCAAGAGGCTTAATAGAATAGTTGATAATTAAAAAAAAAATAATAATAATAATAATAAAAATAACTTCAAAAGAAAAATGAGAAAAATAGAAAAAGAAAAATATCACAAGTATTACAAACAAGAGTACAAAACTGTATTGTACACCGCTGCATTTCTCCCTCCTTTTAGAGAGTGTTAAGGTCATAAAAAGACTTTAGACCAGCACTTTAAATATTAAAGCTTTCATTCTTAGCCAAAGTTCATTATTTTCCTAGGATAAGTATTCCTTTAGGATAAGTATTATATATGTGTTTTACCACCTTTTCGCTGATAATTTCAGTTATCAGCTCATCAATTATTTTCAGAGGGTGGGTGCACCTCCTTCATGCATATACCATGCACTACACCAGCCCATCACAACTATTAATTAAATTATTTTTTTGTTGTGACGGCGGGAATCGAACCCGCTACTCTAGGTATACCGCGAACGGAATTGGGGAACCCTTAACGAACTTAGCTACTAGGGTTGACAAATTGTGGTAAAGGTGTTCATAAAATCACGTAATTACTTTATTTTTGGTTGGCTGTCTCTATAATTCAAAATCGAAAAAAAATTTCAAGCTGAAATTTTTACATCTTGCATATATCCATTGTTTACTTTAAATTTACTGGTCTAATAAAATTATTATTGCCATGCTACAAATAAATTTTTAATATCAAATGAAGGATAAAATCAAGAAAGAAGTGAAAAATAAGCTCCACTCTTGAGGTTGTCAGCAATAAGCACCTTGCCACATTTCTAACATTTCGCTGAAAGAATCAAAAAATTTTGCCGCATATAAATTCGTACAATAATAAATGGCAATACGTACATTATAATCGTCATTCTATTGGTCCGAAATTTACTGTTAAAATGGAAATGGCAATACATAAAATTCATTTTATTTTCTATAATTCTGGCAATATTTAAGCAAAATTTTCGTTTTATAAGATTGGAAATAGATGGAATATATTGTCACAATACTTGCCATGAGGATTTATTGTTTCTATTTCACTTATTCAATCATATTTAAAATAGTCTGTGTCTGATAAAAAACAAATTAAGTTTATTTATTTTAAAATTCATTAATTTGAAAATTTATTCAGTAAGACTTCATTTTCTACGAAGGCAAATTGTTAGACTATTCTCGACAAAACCATATAACCAGCAGAAAAAAGTGGAACAATATCAAAGCAAAATTGAAATGTTTTTGAACAACAATTTCTTTTGTACCATTGCAAAATAATAAAAAAATTGATTGTAATAATAAACATACCCCTTTTTAGAAACAATATTTATTTTCCTTCAGTTTTCATATTTAAAATAAATAAACAAACACAGAGAAAACAGTGGAAGTTTTACTGCCAAACCAAGGGTTCCGTTTTGTATTAATTTTAATATTTCTTGTGTGTAGATATTAGTCACTGTACTCCTCCTAAACGGATGAGTAGATTCTGATGATGTCAAGTGGATTTGAAGATAGTTTAGATTCACCATTTGATCCAATACAACCGATTTTGAAGGTTTCACACCAAAAAAATTAAATTTCATTACTATGTACTATGTATTTAATAGTATTGAGGTATTATTTATTATTTTGGTATTGTGAATAGGTATTTATCAGAGCGATATGCGAGCGCAGCGATCTCGAATGCTGAAGGCTCCAGCCATTCCGAAGGCCAGTTTATAGGCCGAATAGATAGGAGTAAAATTTGGGTTTAGTGAAATGAAATAAGCCTTAGCGGGATGGATAAGAGGCAATAGGTAAACGTAAAATTTGGGTTTAGCGGGCCTGAGCAGTGGACTGGCGGGTAGGCATAACTGGCTTAGAGGCCATGCTAATCATAGTATAGCTATTCATGAATTGGTGTTACGTTTCCACAGTACAACGTCTTTTGGATCCGCTAGTGTTTTTATATTTTTTTAATTTTTATTAGTCATACTCTTGGCAACCGTCGCAAATAATTCATAAATGATTAGAGAGATGAACTGACGAAATTAAATATTTGAACAAAATGTGAAAATTTACAATTCGAATCATTATTTTTAACATGGTTTTATTAACCAGATCTCCTATTAAACTTCTTAATCATGTAAATTAATCACTTTTTCACTTGAAATTTTGAAAATATAAGCAATGTATTGAATATACGATATTATTTGAGGGAAGCGAACGGAAAAATATATAAAGTGAAATTATGATGAACTTGACAGGAATTACAAATTTTTCAATGACTAACTCAAAATTAAAGACTGAAAAAGAACATATACGATCATAGTACATAGAGGTTTGGTATAAGAAAAAATATAGTTCAAATTTTGATTATATAAGAATTTAATGAAATTAGAATTTTTCCACTCGGACTTCTATCGTCTCGTCCGTCGCTAGACTTTAAAACTAAAAAAAACATTCGAAACTTTCCAAAATTAGCATTTTAGAATAATTTATGAGAACTGAATCCTAAAAAACCATACCCTATGTATAAAGTAACAAAGCATTTAAATTATTATTATATGAAGTTGATTGTATATTTGTTACGTCATAATATTTTCTTTTTATTCCTGCTATTGCAGAGTAAAAAATTCAACAAAGGCATCAAAATATCATGTCATAAGTTATGCAACAATAAAAGTTTATGCATTTTAACTGAGCATTTACACCATGCAGGCAGGCAGTTTAGAGTTCTAGCTGTTATACTGAGTATCTCAAAATAACATTGCTATGTTTTATGTAAAGCATATGCAATGCAAATAATATCTCATCACCTGAATTTTTAAATCCATTATTCGCTCCGAGCGTGAATTTCGTTTCCATGACAACGATACACTACTTTAATTATAGAATTAATGGATGCATATATAATTGTGTGGATTGCATTGAAAACTTACATTTAAAATTTAATATTCTTGTTTCACAAATTTAAATAAATAATTACGATAATTAACATTTGAAAAATAATATTTGTACAATTTGATTTCTTATTTTCACAATTTTTAATGCATTAAGTTTAATTAATTAGTGTTTTTCAATCATTTTAATTTGACAGTTTCTATATCATTAACATGTAAATAATTGCAAATTAGTCATAACAGCCCACTTTATCTCCAAAATTTTTCACTTAAAGCGCTGGCATCGATTTTATTATCCCTACCATGACTACGCACACAACGAATATGCTATTATAACAAAGTCCATTTAGTTTGGTCTCAAGTTTGTAATACTTAGAAATATTCATGAAAATTTTGGTATAGGTGTTCATAAAATCACCTAATTTGTGCATTTCTAATCAGTTTAATTTAAGTGTGTTATGGCTGCAAAGGAACTTGTCTGAATGTCTATCCATTTTTTTGCAAAAAATTTGTTGCCAAAGCCTTCTGGATAGAATTTCTGAATCGAACATGAATAAAATTCTTCAATTTTTATTAAAAAAGGGACAAATTCTTTAAGGATCCAATTTTAGACAATTTTGCATACATTTATTTAATTTTCTATAATTTTCTTTTCGTATTTTGTATATTTTTGAAGATATTTCGAAATCACTTCTTATAAAATCACTCAACTTTAGGATAAAACTTAAAATTTTAGAAATCTAGTAATCTCTAACAATCATAACAGTTTTCATAAAAGAAGCATCAGACACGCCACGTGCCAGAGCAAATATTGAACTATTTTTCCTTTCGAGTCTGCAACACTTCGAGTCAAAGAGTAAGCCGGAGATGCAAATCTTCAAACTCATCTCTTTGTCTCAAACTTCAAACATGAGCTCTGATAGAAAATATTGTGTACTTTTAAAATTAAAAATGAAAAATAAAATAATTTTTGCGTTTTTATTTTTGCGTAGTGTATATTGAACATATAATTTAATAAGTTGCAATTTTTAAACAACCAGTAATAAATGCAGCAGATTACAAATGTTCAAACTAAACTGACATCTGTATCAGTTAGCTTGGTATGAAGTATCCTAGGTAAATATGATGGTTAAAACAACGCAACAATAATGGGATATACAACTCTGTTGAACTGAAAATGAAATGCTTTGTTTGAGTTTCAAAATGAAAAGATATGTCTATAATACTGCAAAAGTAGGTAATAGCCATTCAAAACCAATAGACTTGGAGATACTGATACAATATTTCAAGCCTATTTTGTGACAGTATATGGTGACCAGATAATAGATTGAATTACGAATTACATCGAATCGTTGAAAGGAAGATCACAGAATTTAGAAATTAATTTTCACTTTCGAGATATTAATTTTGACGTAAATTGATCGAAATTGGGACGTTGGCATAATTATTTCCCATTTTAAACGGTCAAAATTTTTGAAACTTTGGGAATTAATAGTAAGCATTATTAAATTCTTAAATTTAATTTTTCGTTAAATTCTGTCGAAAAAAAAATTGTACCATTGCTTTAACATAGAAACTGCAAATACCATGCTGGAAATACCTTAAATGAACTATTTATTATAGATGTTTTTATATTTGCTGCGAACTGATTTTAAACTTATAATTTTCCATCCTGTCATTTACGAAAATCACTGTGACGTTCTAATCCATTTTCAGCCAATAGTAAAGTAGATCCGAATGCATTTTGACAACGACAGGAGGAAAATGATTAGTTCAATAAAAATGTGCTTAGCTTTATGACCATCATTGTCAATTTTGTGTCAGTATCTTAAAGTCTACACCCACTATACATATAAAGCTGATAATAAATTGACATTGGAATATATTTTATAAAATAAAGGTGTTACATAATTATGAAAATCAATTGTCCCATTAAACAAACAGTTCAATACACAATTTTATTAATATGCTTATTGTTGGTATCTCTGATCATTTGCCTGCAAGGTAACACCTGGTACTTGAAAATTAATGGTATTTCGCGATACGAGAATATCGCAGAACATGTGTAAATCGAAAGACAATGCAAATTCAAAGTAGGTATTGTAAAATTAAATTGAAATTTAATCCTTGTCACCATTATATTTTGTAAAAGAAAACTTTTTGGTTTTTGAGTTACAATCGTCTTGGAATGGAAGCAAAATTAGTTGTATCAAAAACAAAAAAGTACTTGTCAAAAAGTAGTTGCATCAAATTAGTTGTATGGCTCACGAAGGCCATATTCATACAACTGGTTTTTAATTTGGTTGATACTGTTGAACCATATTTCTACCGATGAACCATTTAGTTCTACTGATGAACCATATACAGAATGTCATAGTGAAATGAGAGAAATTATTATTTTGAAAACACTGTAAAGCAAAAATAGCATCAATTTTCCCTATTTTTCAACCATTTTTTTCCCTATTTTTTACCATTTTTATCTTTAAATACAAAAAAGTTTTTAAGAAAAATTGATAAGCTGTATTTTTAAAAATGTTTTTTTGTAATTAAGGCTCTTTATGTATTAGAAAACGATATAGGACTCTGAAATAGAATAAAAAAACATTTTAGATACGCATACTTTTTGATTAAAACACGGCAGAGCAGTTACTTGAAAAGAAGAGTAGCAAGGGAGAGAGTGCATCAAGAGTGACATTAGAAGGATGCATAAAGCTTAATGAATATGATCAATAACTTGCTTGTCCAGTAGAATATGTGAGCCTGAATGTACGTCATCCAACTGGAGGTACTTTTTTGGAGCTCAGCTACATTTAGATAATTTTATTGAAAGCTTTTTCTGGTAATTTATCAATTTAAATCTTTTAAAAATACAATTTACTTAATTAAGTTAAAAATACTATTTAAAAGTCACTTGAAAATAGAATTATTTTTTATTTTTATAATACTTTTTTATGTACTTTAAGATAGAATAAAAAATTTGGAAAAATGATGGTTGCTTGTTTTACTGCAGTGTTTCCAATTCGCACACTTCTAACTTTTACTTTATTTGACAAGTGAAAATGATTTTAATATACCGGGTTAATCTATATAACTGGTACATGGAGGCGGAGTTTACATACATAAGGGCTTACCCTTATACAAAAATTTTTAAATAGTAGGATATTTTTGAATCATTCAAAATTGTAATTGACCATTTAGATAAATTTTAACCTTTATTGATTCGTTTTAACATGAAATATTTATTGCTTTATTGCTTTATTGCTTTACAATGAGACAGATAATATATTTGAAAATAGATATTTTTTATTATTTACAAAAATCTCCTACTATTGGATATTTGTATATCCAATGAAAATATTAAATTAAATTAAGGCGGTCAACTTAAAATACTCAATGTACTCTATATGTTGGCTGACCCTGTATATAATGTCTACGATTATTTTATGTAAATTAATTTTAATTTTTATGTATTTAATCAAAATAAAATAATAATAAACTTATATTTAAAATTAAAATACAATAATAATAAACGTATTTATTTATTATTTATTATTGTTTTTGAAAATTACTAAAATGAAATTGAAATTATGTTTGAATAGCTTTTAAATATGTTGTTAAACATTGGTAATAATTGTCAAAATAACATAACTAAGTATAGCTAAACAAATTTAATTTAATTGTTTTATAATATTAGAAAATATATTACATTTCGTAAACAATAAATAATGTAATTAAAAATGGCCAAAAATAAATTGAAAATTAATACAACCACAATATATGTATTATTTAAATAAAATAAATAATACCTGGTAACTGTGTTAATTAAAATTTATAACTTCAATTTTAATGAGTATTATTCAAAATAAATACGAATTTTTAACAAAACACTAAAAGTATATAACAATAAGCCATGCTAGATGTGACTTTTAGAGGCCAGTTGAATAGTTTACTGATAAAGTACATAATTTAATTTATAAAATGTTGCAATATTTTCTACTAATCACTTAAATATGATAAATATTTAAGTTTTAGTACCTGTAAAATTCCAAAATTTCTATTTTTCTATTTAAATTTAGTAAATTAAAGAGAATAGAAAAAATATACCCATACCAGGAATCGAAACAGGATCACTTGGATTTATGCCAAGCGTCTTTTAACTTCTGTATAAACAAACACAAAAATAATGCTTTTAGAAGTTAGACTAAAGTTACAGAAGCCTGATCATATTAAAATTATAGTAAAATTCACTTTCTACAACTGCGCTTATTATAAATACATATATTATTTCTAATTCATTAGAAAAAATCGTAATGCCTCCAAAACCAAAGCTAAAAGTTTTCCCTGGCTATGGACTGTAGAGGTAAAGGATTGCAATTTCACATGGCTGTTGGAATCAAAAAGTGGCCACAATATAATTGAATAAAGAGGCTATTATGGCGCTCGTGTAACGGAGTATAAGTGTATATGTTTGCATGTATATATAGGATCTGTATATAATATAAACTGTATTTATATGTATGCATGGTCCTCTAGAACACCAATGCCATCTTAATTTAATGCAATTTAGGGTCACTTTTTTAACATTGTGTTCCTTACCTCTACATTCCACAGTCCTGTCGAAGTCATTAGTTAATTCGACAACACTGAGCAAGGACGATATTGAGAAAGATGTTATAGTTTAAAATTGAAGTATATTGTTTTTCTCATTTTAACAAGAAGATTACAAAGCAGCGTGTCTGTAGTTTGGCACTTGGAAAATTTAAATAACTAAATAGTCACTTACTTTCAATAATCTATATTGAAAAAATTACTAATTACGTAAAGCAGTAAATATTGAAGTCAAAAGTCGGATAAAACCTTCATTAAGTGGTGTATGGAAAGATTAGATCATTAAAAGCTATTTTTCTGTAGTTCATTGATACATTTGAACAATATTGAAATCCAGGTAAAGCCTGTTATCGTAGTTCAATGTTAAGTCCAAACTCACTCTCAGTACATGTAGAGTATTTTAACATTTGGCTCGACCATTTTTACTGGTTGGTTTCTACTCTCACGGTGAAATAACCACAATTTTAACGAGTTTTAAATAAATTTTAATAAACAACTATTAATGCATATAACAATAAATGGTTTCTATGTTTTGTTAATAATTTTTCCATTATGTCAATTTTATGTTTTCATGTTACATCTGTGTAAAAAACGATAATTTTAATGTATATTGATATTATTGAATCGGAAAAAAAAAGTTGACATTATGGATAAATATTGTGCGACATAATATCTATAAAAGAAAATTCAATCAATCAAATTGGAACTTATTTTTTGAAATAAGAATTTTGTTTACATTATTTCTAACGGCGATATAAAAATTGATTATAGTAATAAATACAGATTGATATAATAAATTTGTTAAACTTTTTTTTATCTTAGTATTCTTTTACTCAGGGTATTCAAAAAGCTCTGGACCAGAATATTTTTGGAACAGAGATCAGGAATAAAAGAAAAGCTATGATAAACTTAACTTTTATCCTTAAGTTTAAAATTTTTTTCGGAAGGTTGTTCGATCGAAAACCATTCGCGTCATAGGTATATTTTTAAATTCTACTTTGTAGCGCAAAAAGTAGGCAATCTTAATCTAAGCGAGGCTAAAAAATAAGAAAATAAAAAAATTGTTTAAAAAACTAAGTAACACAATATATCGCACTAAAAAGTTGATAATAACTTTAATTGAAATATAAAATTCAAAGCGTGGAGTGGTCGATATTTGTGAAATCAACTTATTTACAAAATGAATGAAGTGAACATCCCACGTTTTGAATTTTACATTAAAAATTGTCAATCAATTTTTAGTGCAATAAAGGGTATTTTCTTAATTTTTTTAAACTATTATTTATTTAATATAATGAAATTACCTTGTTGTTTGTGAAATAAACAGCACTTTTGAACATACCTGTAAAAAAAAGATATACATTAGTAAAAAACGAGACCGATGAAATAGTTATCGGTTATCTATATATAAAATCTCCGTAGAGCTTGTACAAACATTTCATACAAAACTTGTTTGTTGTTAAAAAAGACCCATTTTCCATCAGTAATATTTTATGAGAAAATTGATTTTTGTAAATAGAATATTTATCTAGATAAACGGGCTAACAATATTTTTTATTTTGCAAAAACAGAAGTTTTTCATAAGTGTTATTTTTTCAAGTAATATAAAAGATAAAGAGTAATAATTATATGTAAGAGATAATAAGAAATAATTAGTCAATTATTCAGACAAACTTTTATCCACAAACATCATGTTCAGGGAATCAGACAGTACGTTTTTTCGGCCGAAAATAAGGAGAAATCTATATCACACGGGCAGAAAGTTTGAGAGCCCTGAACTGCGCGCCATGATGATCATATCGCACAGTGCAGGAATATCTTATTGCCAATATAGTGTAATATATTATTTTTAAACCGCCATCCTTCGAACATTAAACTAGTGCCAAATATAATAGATCGACTTGTAGATTGTAAACGTACAAAAATTTGGTATGTCAATAATTTTAATAAAAATATTTAATCAACTTCAAACACGCATAACAAAGATTTGTAGACATTTTTCTTGGCTCAAATATGAGCATTACTTAGAATAGTAACTATATAAAATAAAATGTTTACTTAAGCGAATAAAGGTCCGGCTATTTCAAGATATGACATTGTTAGTTCAAGGGATTTTAATATTAAGTCCCGTGAACATTAATATTAAGTCCCGTATTTTCTCACTTGAAATTAGCCTAAGGTGAAATTTGAATAAATAATTTTTGAATCGAGACTGTATGATATTTAAGGGATAAGGAAATCAATGCTTAGTCACATCGATTACCTCTCAAGCCGGTTTATAGAGCTTGTGAAGTGCTCATATAAGATTCTCAATGTATACCTTTTTGATTCTGAAAATTTATACGGTCATAACGCAGGGGCTAGATTAGTTCATATTCGTAACTGAGGTAAAGGACAGCTTTAATATTATAATATTATCCGAATAAATTCAATTTACGGAAAATTAGTTCGACCAAAATAGTTTGTTCTATTACAAAATATAACGACCTTGCCAGAAAAATTTAACACGTACGATCGCATGCAATTTCGCATTATGCATTAGGAGCTCAATCGATTTCTTTAAAACCATGGAATGTATTCTGTTAATTCATTTTTTGGATAAAATCACCTAATCAAATACTACAATGAATCAAGTGTACTAATTATTTTCACAAGAGCCGTAAATCTCTAGTGATGACAACATGATTAATGATTACGAATAGACATAATTTTAAACTAAGATATAGGTATATTGTGAATAAATTCAATAGAATTAATGTTATACAATGTTATGAATACGAAATCTATAAAAACCAATGACATTTAAATACAAATATCATTGAAAGGAAAGCGGCCAAAAAATTTTAACATGTGACAAAAATTCATATCTTATCAAAAAATTTTCATGAATGTTATTTACTTAAAAAAAAGGTACGTATTATTTTTTGATATGAATAAAATATTGTGGTTTTTATACAATTCATTTTTAACTCTTGTAATGATGGAAATTCGAAATTATAATTTTAAAAATAAATGGGAGTTACAGTCGATAGCCAAATTTTTTTTCAGTAGCTTTAATATATATTCAGTAGCTTTAAAATAACTAAGAAATTACTAAAGAGCATGATTTTCTTTTTCCCGATGACGATTTTAATCCAATTACCAATATCGTTTATATTTAAGTATAAATCAGTTTTTGTATTAGAAAGTTTATTTTAACACCTAGTTAAATTATGAACGATTTTTTTTTTAAATATTTTATCGAATAATTTGTATAACCTTTCTCAAAACTGTCAAATAAACTTTTTCTTACATTTAATCCTCCCTATAGTTATCGTATATGTCCATAATAATATCGCTTATGTGTACGTATTAAAATAAAATCGTTATAACTAGAAAATTATTTATCAAGACACGTAGTTTAAGTCATATCTTATTTGGTGTGTGATGGTCTTGAAAGCGTAAGTATTCACAAAAATTTGTTTTTAACATTTTCCGTTTTTTATACCATGCATATATGTAATATGCAAGGTATACTAAGTTTAGTCCCGAGTTTGTAACCCTTAAAATATTGATGCTATTAACAAAATTTTGGTATAGGTGTTTATAAAATCGCCTAATTAGTCCATTTTCGGTTGTCTGTCCGTCTGTCTGTCAATACGATAACTCAAAAACGAAAAAAGATATCAAGCTGAAATTTTTACAGTGTACTCATCACGTAAAAAGTGATGTCCAGTTTGTAAATGAGCAACATAGGTCAATTGGGTCTTAGGTCCGCGGAACCCATCTTGCAAACTGTTAGAGATAGAACAAAAGTTTAAATATAAAAAATGTTCCTTATAAAAAAATAACTAACTTTTGTTTGAAACATTTTTTTGTAAACATCACTGTTTACCCCTGAGGGCGCAAATTAGTCGTAAATTGTATAGGATGTATTATATGGGGATATCAACTATGTATGTGTGACATGTATGTATGAGTAATGTGATAGAGTAATCAACACTGTTTGGATGGTATTTCAACAATTAACTCAGTCAATAGTTTGTTTTCACTTGTTTACTTTAATTTTCCATTCGGACTGTGCAGTTCTAGCCTTTATTAAGGTATTATTACATTTTCTTTATGTAAACTTTTGTATACATTTTATTCTTTAAAAAAATATTTCAAATAAATTCTTTCAATGATTTTTCTCGTTCCAGTAATAAACAGTTGACATAATATTATGAAAAGGCTACATTAAAAAAGTATTTTCAGATGATTGAGTAACATTATTTTCAGTTCACTAACTTTTTTTATGTGAGTCAAGTCGGTATATCGAAGGCTACTGTATATATAACTAATATGTTTTTTTATTTATTTTCAAATGTTAACTTCATTACAGTTTACTTTTATCTTTTTCCCGAGGTAACTTTACCTAATCTATATACTTTTCATATATATGTCAATATGTCGACATTTCCACTTCATTTTTTCTATAACTTGTTCATTTAACAATATTACAAAAATAACTTATCGACAATAAATTGTAATACAAAAATCAGGACAAAATATTTGTAAAGTATATATAAAAGACTTCTATTGAAATTTCAAATTTTGTATACCATATACATTATATATTTACTTATTCCTTACCATTATATTATTCTATGTTCCTTACGTAATAAGCTCTGATTTACTGTATAAAATATAAAGGTCAATAAGGTCTTATTAATCAAGGGGGATCATATTGTCTGGTGATGTTTATGTATAAAGATTAAAGCCTACAACTTAATTTTTTTTTAACCATAAATTCATATATAAATCAAAGATTAATTCATCTAAGGTATATTTAAGTAATTTCTTTTAAATTTATTATTCCATTTTGTTATTAATTATAAATAAAAAAAAGTTATATTTTTGAAGAAAAAAAACGGTAGTGACTTATTTATACCCGTAGAAGCTGTGAGCCAATCGAAATCACGTTTTACATTTTTCAGTTTGTTTCTATGGAAAAATACATTTAATTAGACAAACCATTTAACATTCTGCATGTTATTTTAACATTTCTCCTTGTTGTGGCGTTACTAAAACGATGTGTTGACGTCATTGGCGATTTAATTTATAGTTAAGGGAACTCATTTTCAATTGTAAAATTACATGAAAAATCAATTTAAAAAGTATAAAAAGTAAGAAATTTAGTAAAATTTCGAAAAAAAATTAAAAAACATGCTAACTCTCTTTTATCCAGCAAAGGAGACGATTTAACAACGTGATAACTTAACATTTAATTTTAATTTAAAAATGAAAACAAAAAGATGGCGGAAGCAACGAAAAGAAAAATTTAGTTTTACAGAGAGGCAAAATATATTGTCGAATTTTAAGTGCTATAAGAGGAATTTTCATATAATATTTCGAGATAACAAGGGTATAATTTTGAAAATACGTGATTTTTCAAACTAAATTAACTTCAAACTTATATACTTTCAATATAAGAAAGATTGTTTTTAGTACAAAATAAAAGACAATTAATATTTATTCAATTTAAATAAATAAATAAATATGATGTAAACGCCACACAACCTCAATATAGAAACTTAAATAGTTGTTCAGGTGACTATTAACACCAGACTTTTTCCCATTGTCATTATTTAGGCATAATATGAACAAAGGTACTTAAAGTAAATTAGGTCCAGAGGGTAATAAGGTTTTTTTTGTTAAAAGTTTCTTTTATTTTGTGATTTTTAGTGAATCTGAAGAACACTAACTAATTTGTCACTAAAAAAAGAATAATCGAAATCAGTTGGCTTGATATTGAGATATTCGTCCTCTTGTCGTGCATAATTAATGCAAATTTTAGACTTTTATGGTTTTCTCATGAATGCCGTTGTCAGAACTGGGCCAAAATGAAATGGGACCACAAGGGAAGTACCAGTCGATCAAGTTATGAGATAACACACATAAAAAAAATACAATCGAATTTATAACCTCCTCCTTTTTCGTTTAAAGTCGGTTAATAATGGAGTATTTTTAAGTTGACAGTGCATTCAAACATTTTAACAGTATGGCTGTCAATTACTATGGTTTCTTAGTTACCATCTATTTATTCAAAATGTGCTGTGACCCAGTTCCAACCGCTAATGTTTTCTGTCACATGGCAAAACTATTTTCCTAGAAGAAATTGCAAACATGTACACATAGAAGTTAAAGTTAAATAAATCAACGAAGTGTGAGCTGTAGCAATTTTACAATATATACTCAAGATTGTATTTATAAAACAAAAGCAGGTTGTTATTATCTTAATGAACATAATAACAGGAATGAAACTGAATAAACAAACACCAGAGATAGAATATGAATAGGTAGGGTAGGTATATAAAGTTTTGATTCATTCATTCACTATTTCATCATAATATACAAAAACCTGGGTTTAAAACCTCTTATATGTATCGTACGTATCTGGTAGCAAGCTTATGTTTTAACCGCGAACATCGCGAACATCGCGAACATTGCGAAGTGTGTACATGTGTGGTGGGTACTAGCTTTATTCTAACTAGCAAATTCCCGAACGGGTTGATTCATTCGTTCACTTTTTCATCTTAATTTATACAAAAACCTGGATTTAAATCCTCTTATATGTATCGTACGTACCTGGTAGCAAGCTTATGTTTTCACCGCGAGCATCGCGAACATCGCGAAATGTGTACATGTGTGGAAGGTACTACCTCTACTCTAACTAGCAAGTTCTCGAACGGGTTTCATAATTGAAATGTTCTCAATCCCTATATATTATGAATATCAAAGTAAGGATGTTTGTTTGTTTGTGTATTTATTACACTTTCACGCAAAAATTAATGAATGAATTTGAATGAAACTTAACAATAATATACACATGAGCTATAATTTGTAAAAATATATTTAAGAAAATAAAAAATTGTATTTATTGCCCTGTTGATTCATCATTTCATAAGACATTTTATCATTTCATAAGACACGGTAAAGGAGATACAATTTATGGACATATATTCTACAAAGGTAAACATTTTTGTTGTTGCTAACTCGATGCGAGATATTATTTTAGTTTTCAAACCGTTGAAGTGGGCTGTAATTTTATTATAATTTACTTTTATAATTAAACAATATAATTTTAATTTTCCAGGCAGAAATTCGTTTATTTTAATAGCTCGTTTCCAGCACGAGATGTACTACAATCTTAACCCAAGTTCAATTCAAAATATATATTCAAAATTCAGTCTTAAATAAATTCTCGAGAACTTTGCCATCTTGAGTACTATAAAAGCTTACAATAAAGCTATTGATCCAGCCAGTAAAGATTACACCTATCAGAAAGTTTTTTGCCTACTCTACATAGGTACATAAACATTTTAATTTGAATAGAAAACAAAGTTTTATACTTCTTAATATAAGAATCATAATTAACACACAAATAACAACAATAAAATAACTAATTAACATTTTCATTATAATAAATAATTGTTATTATATTTTATGTATTATTGTTGTGTTTTAAGCATAAAAGGTGTTTGTTTTTGTTTGTATTTATTATTGTGACACGTATCAGAATTTTCTTAAGACATTTTGTACAAAATTAAATAAGCTAATATTCAACAAAGATTTTTACCAAGTTATAAAAATTTAAATGTGCACTGTATATATATGACATTGTCTATTAACAAGTGGAATTTGCAAAACTTAAAAAACCCACGACAAATTTTTTGGCTACGGAACCCTAAATTCGCATTTGAAACATATCTAAGAATACTCTCTATTAAAGTATCTTTCAAACAAAACCAAATTGGGTCATCCGTTAAGGAGTTCATACACGCAATGACGCAAGTTTCATAATTTTTTTTTTTTCACTCAAAAAATGCTCGAAGTGCCAAAAGAAGTTTTCACTTCAAAAAAAATAATAATTGAGAAATCAAATTTCTCAAAAAATCTTTATAAAAAATGATTATAGCAAAATAATTTGACAATTAAGCAAAAATTGATTTCTTAAACATTTTATCTTAATAATAGACATTAATTCGAAAAATTCGCATAAATTATACCCACGACACGAACAATAATTAATTGTTTTCAATTTTCTTAGGAATAATTTAAGTAGTTTTTATTTAACATCAAACAAATTTCAGTTTTTAAACATATTACAGTTTTTTTAATAAAGTTTGTAGATATCCTTTTTGTAATTAACAGTTCATTAAACTTTGGCATCGAGATTGTAACTTGTAACCACATGTAGTGTATAATTTAGGTAGGTTTTATTAACAACATAATTTATAAAATGAATCACGCGAACCTAAGCTTAGTTAGTATATCTATACTTGACACATTGAAAATAAAACTTTTAACTTTATATAGAGAAAATAATATATGCACTGAATGCAGGAACATGTAGACATCGGAAACAACTCCCTAGGTTCCGGCTTATTTTCAACTTTCACCACTACTGCTCTTATCGTTTTCAATATTTAATAGAATACTATGTTCATATTGGAGCTATGTAGTTGGTGCAGACAATTTTTAAAGTATTAAAAGCAATATCTTGGAAACTACACAAGCAATATCGTAAAATGTACTCGTTTTTTTAATTTTTTTAGGTTAATTCAACCTTTGAAGTGATTTTCATTAAATTCGATAATTTTTTGGGAATATTTCACAAAATCCATATTTTTCTTTCTGATTAACATATAACCCAGTACTTATATAATATAATTTTGAACAAGAAAATACAAAATTTGGGTTTATTTGATGCATAGAAGCATAGTTTCGGAGATATTCTTCCAAATCTGCACCTGTCCTTCCTACACATTCACACACTTGCAGACGTATGAATGCGTACATGCCAACATACGTACACGTTGAAGCTTTCGCGTCCCACTCATAATTTTATTATATTCCCCCACCCACCCCTCCAACTGTCTTGAAAGTGTAGTGCGGTTCTGATTGACTGCCTATTTTAATTAATAGCTAATTATCCGTGCATAGTATCAAAAGATGACTTTTCTACTTGAAGATGACTTGTCTTCCTGATGCAACAAGGATATCCGTTACTCCTGGGATATTTGTATATTAGAAGTATATAATTACTATAATCAATAAATTATTATTAACATAAAATTTTTATAAATATTCATTGGGTATCTTGGATAAAAATAAAAAAATTCTTTATTAGTTTGTTTATAGTGACGAACTTTTTCTACAAATTAAATTAATCTCGTTTTTTAAAATTTTTTCCAAATTCTTCTTAAAAATTCTAAGTTTAGTTTAATTCACCAGAAATATAACAGAAATCACTCTCATCATTCTCATAATCTTTTTCCATCTTTTAACTCTTATTTAATTTTCATTTTTATCCATATGCTCAAGTATTATTCCAAGCAATTATAAATCAATTTTGGTATATAACACCCGAGTTTTTAAAAAACATGATTATTATTAATGCGATTCAATAATTTTATTAAATTAATCGAAATTACGTGGCCTACACTGACAAGTACATTAAAATAAAATATTAATTTTTATAAAAAGACTTCTCTCAAGATAAATAAATAAATTTCATTCAAACACAAATTTTCCACACTATTAAGTTCTCGTAGATATTATATTTACGTAAATAAGAAAAATAGAATATTTAATTTCATTCACATCTAAAATATGACATATTTTAATATTTTATAAACACACGTTTCAAATTATATTAAGAGGAAAAAAAAACTGTATTTACACATTAAAAATTAGAATATTTTTTGTATTTTATTTTTAGATTGTTTAGAGGAAAAAACACATTTTAGATTATTCGATCACTCAATCTGATTATAAATTACTAAAAATATTTCACAATTTACTAAACTTTTAATAAAATTTATAAAAGTAAAATAAAAAATTAAAAAAAACCAAAACCTGATTGCGCTAAATAAAATCTGAAAAGAAAAAAACAATTCCAATAGTTTACATAGAGACATTTACAGTCGAAGCTCTTTAGTGGAAAGATTTGAGTCGGTCTAGATTTTTATCAGCCCCGGCTGTTAATGTCTCTATGTAAACTATTAGACTACTTTTAATGCAAACTACTTGATTAATTACAGTCAAACCTGGATAAGCGAGAGTTCAAGGAAGTACAATCTCATTCTCGCTTTCTTTTTCTCAATCTCGTTTCTCACTAACCCGAGTTTCTCGCTAATGCAGGTACATGGGTAGCGTTTCTCTCTTATAGAGAGAGGTACGCAGCAATAACAAGTCACAGCAAGTACGAATGCAGTAAATATGTAATATGAGTAGCTATAGTTCTTCCTAAATAATATAAATAAATAAAGCTCGACTGTCACTTATAGAGGTATAGCAGTATATACGTAGCAGTCTCACTTATGGAGGTCCATGAGGGAAAACGACTCTCTCTTACTGAGGTTTCTGTTTCTCACTAATAGAGGTTATGGGAACTTAAAATGACGGATCCTGGCTATTACTCATAGAGTTTTCTCACTTATCCAGTTCTCACTCCAGGTTTGACTGTATTTATTTTATTTACGACTTATTAGGGTCCCGGCACTAAAAAAATCTCCCATATTACATTAAAATTGTAACCACCTGAGAGCCGTTCTTGCTTGTTACCCTTGGATTTATTTTAAGTTTCAAAATTTTACTGTTTATGTTTTAAGTGCTTTAATAATGATATAAAATAACAAATTTAAGATTTAAGTATATTTTGATTAATTGTTTACAAATCGAATAACCTTAAATTATACTCTGAAGTTGATTGAACTTCTCTCATCAACAATATAATTTTATTTACCAAATGGAATAACGAACGCACTATTAAAAATGTTTTATTCAAAACATTTCACACATCTACTACTACAGATGTCACAGATTTTGACAAATGCGAGAATAATAAGAAATAAATTTTGTAATTTTGCCAAAGAAGCATATGCTTCTTCTCATATAATAATCACATCAATTTTATTTTCTTACAAAACAAATTTTTCTTGTAAATCAATAACACGATATGGAAAGTCCCAAAACCACTCCTCTAACACAACAACACGCTTATGCGATACTTTATGTTTAGGAATCCCATGATTTGTGTTAGCACGGATATTTCAATTATTATTATAAGGAAATTTCAAGCTTTCAAGATTTCAAGAGACAAGCTTTCAATATTTCAAGGTCATGCATGAAAAGTAGCTTACTAACTACACGTAATCATTAGACTTAGCATCATAGGCATATCCACGCACAAAATTTAAGATTATCATAGCGATCAGTCAGGTAAAAACTTAATATGATACCATGAAAAACGTGGAAGTTAAATTTTCTTGTCCTTGCGCTAAGACTTTTGTGAAGACCGGAAATCAGCCTTGGAATAATATCCAACACCCGAGGTTTAAATGATTATCTGTCGATTTTAATAAAAGACTGGTAAATCTTCATTTTTGACATGATGTTCAACAATATCCATCCAGACTTGAACCGATATTGGTCGGTTACTATTTCTTTCATATCTCAAGAAAAATACCACTCCCTTCAATCGAATTTAACCGTATAAAGATAAGCTGTCTTATTAATAAAAGCCAAATTACTATCAGGAAAAGAATTCTTGCAATTTGATGATAAAATAAGCAATTTATCGAAAAATGGTAAGATGGAAATAATAAGAATTTGTGTTACTATGATTCTACAAAAAAAAATTACTGGATTGAAGTAAACGCATTTACTTGACTTTTGATGTTCCTATAACAAGTAAGTATTTCTTGAGTCATCACCTCAATACTTAATTCAAGAAAATAGCTATTTAGAAAACAATTTCTTACAACCAGCAAGAGTGTTTTGCAGCATAATTACTGAGGCCTTAAACAATACACAAGAGCGTTGTCGAACTTATTCCTAAACATAATCAAGAATTGTACATATTTACTTTAGAATACCCGAAGGGTTGATGACTCAAAGCTTTGAAAGCAATAAAAAAATTTCCCAAAGGTATAAAACATACGTTTATTCATAATCACACATAAAATCAACGTTTTTCTTTGTATAACAAGTATTTTTATACCATGTATATGAAATATACCAAGGTATACTAAGTTTAGTCGCAAGTTTATAACGCTTAAAAATATTTATGCTATGATCAAAATTTTGGTATAGGTGGTCATAAAATCACCTAATTAGTCCATTTCCGGCTGTATGTCCGCCTGTCTGTCGTTTGTCTGTCGTCTGTCGTCTGTTTGTCGTCTGTCTGTCGTCTGTCTGTCGTCTGTCGGCTTGTCATCACGGTAACTTAAAAACGAAAACAGATATCAAGCTTTATAGCGTGCTTAGGACGTAACAGATTTATAGCGTGCTTAGGGCGTAAAAAGTGAGGTCCAGTTCTTAAATGAGCTACATAGCTCAATTGGGTCTTGGGTCCGTAGGACCCATCTTGTAAACATGTTTTTATCTAAAAAATGTTCTTTATAAAAAAATTAACAACTTTTGTTTAAAACATTTTTTCGTAAACATCACTGTTTACCCGCGAGGTCGCAAATAAGGCGTAAATTGTATAGTATGTAATATATGGGAATTTCAGTTATGTATGTGTGACATGTATGTATGTATAATGTGACAGAGTAATCAAAACTGTCTATACATGGTATTTCAACAGTTAACTTATTCAATTGTTTGTTTTCACTTGTTTTTTTCTGTACTTGATATTGTAACAATGTATGTTGATAAAATCAAGTTAATACGCTTACATAATAACGTGACATGTATGTTAGATATTCGCATATAAACACATAACAAACCACCTTTCTAAGTAATATGAATGCAAATTTTCATGTCTCGAAATTTACTTTTATTTATATACAGAATAATAAAATATATATGTACTACAAGAAATAACAGAAGAACCGCATTTAAGTTTAAATTTCATATCCCTCTCGAAAATCCATAACAAATCAGGAAAGATAAGATTTTGCTCCGGATTCTACATACTAGGAAATAATATAAATAAAGCTCATTTGTTCTTATCCGATTGCCTTTTATTTTCAAGCTATAGTAATTATACCATGTATACATGAAATATATCAAGGGATACTAAATTTAATCCCAAATTTTTAACCCTTAAAAATATTGACGCTTCGAACAAAATTTTGGTATAGCTGTTCATAAAATCACCTTATTAGCACATTTTCGGTTTTCTGTCCGTCTGTTTGTCGACACGATAACTCAAAAATGAAAAAAAAATATCAAGCTGGAAATTTATAGCGTGCTAAGCACATAAAAAGTGAGCTAGTTTTCGTAAATGATCACTATAGGTCAATTGGGCCTCTGGCCCGTGGGACTTATTTTTTAAACCATTAGAGATAGAACAAAAGTTTAAATATAAAAAATGTTTCTTGTAAAAAAATAAATAACTTTTGTTTGAAACATTTTTTCGTAAACATCACTGTTTACCCGTGAAAGTGCAAATAAGACGCAAATTACATAGTATGCATTATATGGGAATATCAGTTATTTGTATACTCAATGTATATACTCAATGATAGCCTTAATTGTCTTATATGACGTAAAAAAACTAATGATTCCGTAATCCACACTGTCTATCCATGATATTTCATGCATATATAATTGTTTTTTTCATAATACGTAAATATTTCTGTAAACATTAAACTTAAAAAAAAGTTAAATGATAAAAAAAAATAATGATAAATCTTATTGTTTACAACTTGGAAACAACTCAAAGAGTAACGATCATTTCTTCCGACTACCCCTGTACACGAAAATTTCATGTAGATAAGTAACACAAACCTATCTACACAAACAACGAGATAATTGTGACGTAAATCATCGCTTAAAAACTTCGAAAATCGAAAGAATCTTCTTTCTATTAAACCTTGAATGTTTATTAAAACAAATTCCGTGTACCCTACTATTTTCCAATAAATTTTAATAATAAAGAATCAAAAGTTGAAAAATTGTTAAAATTCTCGAAGTCAAAGTGCAATACTAAAAAATGGATAACTAACTACTAAATAAATTTGCCCTCCAATGAAAGAGTCAAATTCAGTTGAAGTCAAAGATGGGGCAGAGTATCAAAAGAGAGGAACTGTACCAAAATAACCGATCAGAAAAATTACAGCTCTGAAGAACTGACCTGACAATAGGTTGCTCAAATTCTGCAAAATGTGACGGATCTCTTGGTCACCTGGACGTCTCTTTTTGGAGCACCTCAGTTATATTTGGGGAATTTTCTTGAATTGGAGCTACTTTATGTAAATAATTTAACAATTAAGAATTCAGTTTACTTTCTTAAATTGTAGCTTAAGTTGGTAACACAGTTATTTGAAAGTAAACAATACTCGGCTCCATCCATTGATTTGGCAAATAATAGTTTCATTGAACAGAAACAATGGGTGTATGTATAATCAAAAGACATCTTCAATGACTGTATTGTTGCTTGATCAAATTATTATATTCTAATAATAATAACATGATATTTAGACGCCATCCATATCGTACCGTGTGACGCCACATGTATTATCTAGTTAAATAAACACTGGCGCTTCAAGTCAATATTTTAATTAAATTTGTATGTGTAAAAAATCCGGTGTGTAAGACTCAAGCGACCTCTGAGTAGATCGGTTGCCACATGTATATAATGACCAGAAGCGAGTCGAGTTTTTCCGTCTCTACGCTTGATAGTTGAAAGTGTTGACACTGCCACCTTTTTTATTATTTTTAGTCCTCGTTAATCTACTTAAGGACCCACACGGGAGTCCTTTGGTCATCACGTCATGGCGTTTTTGGTATAGACCATTGTCCGCCTCTGATATTGAGATAACCTATAGCTCTCCCGAATAGTATTTTTGGATAGAATTTTATCTCCTTATTTCTATTGCAATGCATACGTCACTAAAATAAAAAAACTAGAGTAAAGTCTCCAGACAGATACGACAGGCTATGATAGGTTACACACGCTATCTAGTAATTGAGAGATACTAACATCATAATACCCGTCACGATACAAAATAAACAAAGCCATTTAATTCCCAACTACAATTTTATGAGCTATCTGGAACCGTTTAAGAACTGCCAGAGTGATTTGACGTTAACGGACTTTCAATTGAAAAGGTCCTTAAAGAATGTCTGACCCAAGTGAATCGATCTTCTCATGTTAATGACAAAGAAAGTGATACATCGTCTCTTATTCTTCTTATTGTAAGAGTTTTTAGCAATAGTCATGATGCACTGGATATTGCTTATTCAAGCTCTATTCTAGTAATAAATATATAGAGGTATAAAAAATAATAATAATTGTATCGATTTATATATGTATATTTGTACATCCGACGAAGGGGAAATGGTAGTACCAATGATCAAAATTCACATTTATGTGTTTTTAATGCTATTTTTGAAAATATAACAACGGAAATTGTCTCTCGTTGTCGCATTAACTGGCATAAAAACTCTTATCTATTACAAGGGATGTGTACATAGTACAATAACAAAATTCACCATGGTTGCATTTAATGTACCTTGAATCACTACCATGTAATGTTTATGAAGGTGCTCTCTTCAACGTGTAATATTAACAGTTTAGTTTTCTAGCTAAGTTTCTGTAACAGGCATCATCTTCACCAAGATTTGGGATGCATTAGCCTTCTTTTTCTCCACTTCTCTATACGCTTATCTATACATAGTAAACTATAAGTATAAAAAAAATCATAACGGTGTAGTTGTTTAAACTTTACTTCCTCGACTTTTTAGGTGATTTAGGTGAATTGTGATTAAACCTCAAAAACAGTATTGAACTTTTAACAAATGAATAGTAAAAGCAAAATGTTGTAATTTGAAACACTCAAAAATATTATATCTACTTTACTTGAAAGCAAATATATATGGATAATCATTCTTTACGTGGCCTGCCTTGTAGTACCCAAACGTTTACTCATATAATTGCTATCTCCTATACAGAACAATACATTAACTGAGGCAATACATTTTACCCTTTCATATTTATTATGATATTAATTAATTATGTTATAAAGAAAAATTGTTTATTTAAACTAATGGGTGTGGAAAACTAACTCAGTGTGGTATTTGATGTATTCTCTTGTCAGTGATGTTGATGACATCTAGGATACATTCTATTTTCTTTATACTTAAACTGTAACAAGTTTAAATTAATAAGTGTTAATAAAATGTACATGAAAAATCTATTTAGATTACATTTTATACATTTATTTAATTTTAATATTTCTACTTCGCTTATTATTCATATTTAAAATGACATAAAGCTTTTTAGAAAACGTTTTATGATTAGTTTAATAAATTTTTCATGTTTTGGAATAAATTAGAAACATTTATTACTTTTTATACGAAGTGTCTCAGCAAGACTCATGCTCTGAGGCTACAAACAGTATAATCTGAGGATTGTTAAAAATGATATAATCGAAAGTTTTGAAAAAGGAATTGATAGGATTACAGTTGTTTAGTTTATACAGTCGTCATTTTTCTGGATATGCATTATGCTTCCGAAAAAATACATCCATCTGTTTTAGAATTTGCATGTCACAAACTGATACTAACCAAAAATATAATCTTATTTCGTGAATTTTGATGTACTGTAAGAAAACGCTTAACAGCATTCATTGAAACGCTCTCGATCCTTCATTGAGACGCACTGTAAACATAAATAAAATGATCGGTTCTTTAAACTAACAGGTACCTATTTTTATAGTTCCATTTTTCAGACATAAAGCTCAGACATTTCAGACATTAAAAGCTAATTGCTATTAATATTTAATTGCTTAATTGACATTTATATGTAATTGCTTAATTGCCATGATATTGACTTTATTGGAAAGATAATATCAAACCCTTTGTGATAAAATAGCAGCTATGTTATATACTGGCAATTGCACAGAATATGTTGCTTTCCAAGAAGTAGTCCGATGTCTGAGAATTGGCCCACTTCTTTCATAACGTCAAAATTAATCAAACAGTCATATACACTCATAAAAAAATTAGTTTCTACTTTTTAACACAATAAAAGCTTGTCAAAAAAAGTATTTTTTTATTTAAATTTTTGTATAACTAAAATAATAATTTTTGTTGTTTACATTTAAATTGAAATCAGATTCTATATTTTTGAAATTTAAGTCTCCTTCAAAATTCGAAATGGAAGTAAAAAATATTAGCATACATTTATTTCCTGAGGAACAACCGCTTAAAAAAAACTATTTGAATAGATTAAATTGTTTTGTTAACTTGCGTCATATATTCGATTCCATTGATAGATAATAAGAGTAATATATTTTCACATTGCCTAGGTGATTGATTTTTAATTGCACAATTCTTATCATAACGAATACGGGTTATATTAACTTTAAAATTTTTTGTATTAATATTTTAATATGAATTTTAATCATACACTTTTAGTTTTTTTAACAACTTATCTGTCTGAGCCCATTATAATACTTATATGCTAAAGTTTCAAAATAAAATTCAACACATGTTTTTTCCCATACGTTGTGTACTATATACAATATATCTTTTGTAAGCTAGTATGAATCGGCACATGGATACCGAAATAAATTTATGCTACAATTTTTATTATTATATATGATTCACTAGAGAAGGATCATCAAAGTATTGTACGAGTCATGTGTTATTGGTTGGAAATAAAACTTTTTTTTCACAGTCTTCTTAACATAAGTTCATAGCTCTTTTTACTCTTCCTTTTAAAGTAAAATTTGGAATAAAGAAAAAAAATTAAAGCAGTAGTTATTTAGAAGTAAATTTTATTGGGAGCATATTGAGGTGATAATATTCCTTTAAAATACTAATAATAATATTTAAAAGTAGTTTTATTCAAGCAAAGAAATATTAAAATCGAAAAATAAAAAGTAGACATCTTTTTATGCGAAAATTATGAACAAAATTTTTCGAAAGCCGATGCGACAATATGTCCAACACCAACATACGAATGTGACTATGTTGTATAACAACACTTTTCAGATTAGATTTATTATTGATGCCAAACAAAATATTTATTTAGGTAACTGAAATATCTGCTATAGTATAATGAACACTTTTCAATATATCGGGAGTCACAAAAGTAAGGGACGGTTCAAGAATTATCCAGGGAAATTTCAATTGACCCTATGAGTGTGATCTTGAAATGACCGAAGAAGACATAATTTATTCGAAATATTTTTTTGTAACGTGATTTATTACAGCAGAAATCAAATACAAAATTCGACCGTAGAATAACGGAACAGATAGACATTTTGATTGATGAACCATTTTTATTAAAGGCTAATGTTTGAGTAGGTCATTTTCAACGGAGAATCAAACGGTGATCTTAATTTTGATCTTTAGATTGACGTTCAACATTCAAGGCTTTTTGGTAATCGATTTTTGTCTTGTTACTTTTGTGACACAGTGTATATTTTCCAATTTTATGTTTTTTATAACTAAAATAATAAATAATAGTGTTTACATTTAAATTGAAATCAGATTCTATTTTTTTTTTATCGAGAAATAAAATATAATGCAATGAATTTCGTCTTTTGAAGGTTATTTTACTTTATTTTGATAAATTTAATGCCATTCTTCTTTCGTTAGTTATGGAATATTTTTTTGTGTCATAATTGTCAGAAAAATTAAATGACAGTCCGCTGACGTATAATAAATTTTCACAGTATCATATCTAAATTAATTGTCGTAGTACTCGCGAACAACAATTCTGATTAATGACTTTAATAAATATTTCTGATATTCTGATTAATTTTATTATATTTAAAATGACCTTTAAAAAATGGGAAGTTTAATGAGTGAATGATGAATAATTATGCAAAAAGAAATACACTGCGAAAAATTTTCTAACTCATATTTTTTCATGAATATTGTCATCTAGTTTTAAGACTTAATGTCTGCCTTTTTTGAATTTCATCGGAAAGAAACAACTTGTTAAATTTTATTTTCGAAATAGTCCGTATGAAATTCTATCAGCATTTTCCTTAATAAGACACGTTGCCATAGTATCCTCTAAACTGATCAGCTAAATTGAATTGAAGACATGCACAGTAATATCAGAAACAAATTAAGATTGATATTAACCGATAATTCAAAAACCGAGAACGTTGCACTTTAAAGATTCCAAAAGGCTCCAATTGTTTGAATTCTGACTCCAATATGTTATGTAGTAAACTATTAGAGGAAAAATTCTTACAATACTTTTTCGGCATTGAAGATAGTCTATGAATTCGAAATCTAGTGAAGAATTTTCAGAAATTTTAATTAAAAATACAAAAATTGATTTATTTAGTTCTTCACCAGATTTCTAATTCATAGGCTTTCTTCAATGCCGAAAAAGTATTTTAAGAATTTTTCCTCTAATAGTTTACTACATAACATATTTCATAGAAAATTATGGATTTATGTTCCCGATCGAGTGTTCGACAGGGGAGGACTAGACAAAAAAAAATTGTCCAATCTTGGGGTTACGGTGCCCGCTCCTCATACAGAAGATCGTAAGGTCGAAACCCATCCACGTAAATAGATTTTCTATAATTTTAATTTTAAATTAACGAAAAAATTATAACGAACAAAACATAGTTACTATTTTGTGTTAATTTTCTTCCAGATAAAAAATGCACTTTCAGAATAATCTCGAAAGAACTATCCTGCAAAAGAAAAATGATTGGAATATTCCCATATTAACTTCCTGGTAATGAAGTAATTGATATTCTCAGCTGTTCAACATCGATGATTTGTGGGTGTTTATTCATTTCACTATATAGAGCTTTTATTTAATATAACCTATTAATGGCACTACTTAACAATAGGTCATTAAATTCAAATCGTGTCCATGACAACTTTATGCTCCGCATCCGTTTTAGTATAAGTGGTTTTTACTACTAGTGCTTATAACTATTAAATTAATAAAGGGTTTTCCATTAAGAGTGATCAAAGTTGAAATTTAAATTAAACAAGTTATCAAATTTTTTTATTTTTTGGCCTATTTATTATGTATGATATCAACAAAATGGCAAACTTAATTTCGTTTGGCAACGTAGATAACTCTTACCCTTCTCTGCCCCTACCAATTTGAGTTGCCAAATGTCTACCCTATAAGTCTGGAGTTCTTATAACCTAATCTCTAAATGATGTTACAGGGCTGATTTTTTTTGCGCTGGTGATAATGAATAAAATGCTAAAATGCAAAAAATGGTCGTTTACGTATTGAAAGAAGCAATATCGAATGTATATCTTTATTTAAAAGATATATATTTTCAATTGTTAAAGCAAACCCAGTTCTGTACGTCGATGGTTGTATACAAATCGCAAATATTTGCGGTTGAAATATCTCTAAACATACCTAATAATATCGCCTGCAGCAACACATTTATACATATAGACCGGGAGATAATGACAGAAAACATGCCTTTTTAAGAATTGAAGATTTACCCTAAAATATGAAAGATAGAAATTTTATTGGCAGCTGCACGCTTGCACGTCATAAGGCCTTTTGTACAATATTTTAGTAGTTTTCCGAGATATCATATTGTCTGCCTTTGTAACATAAAGTAGTGCAAACAAAGTCAAGCTATAATAATTCATGGCATGCAATTCACAACGGCCGAATGGAATCAAAGGGTTACATAAAAATGAGAAGAAAAATAGGACATTTCCGTGTTTTCAAAATGCATGCCGATAAAACATTAAACTTTCCGCCATAAAAACACTCAAATTGGTATACGACCCTCGTGAGACCAGGAGTTGAAAAATTTGAGAAAATGTTGTGATAATTCAACAATTACCTAAAATTTTTCACCCTTGGTCATACAAGGGGTGCATGACAATTTTTGCAGAGTGTTTTTTTTATATGGAAACTTTAATGTTATACATCGGTATGCATTATGAAAACACGGAAATGTCCTTTTTTTTCCTCATTTTTTACGTAACTCTTTGATCCAATTCAGCCGTTGTGAATTGCATGCCATCAATTATTATAGCTTGAATTTATTTGCACTACCTTATGTTACAAAGGCAGGCAATATAATATCACAAAAAAACCACTAAAATTCTTGACGACGTGCAGCTACCAATAAGTTCTCTATATCTTTCATATTTTAAGTTAAATTACTAATTCTTAACAAGGCATGCAGTAGAAAACGCGAGAACGTTTTCTGTCATCATCTCCCGGTCTAATAATAGTACTTAATAGTAAAGAGTACCTAGATATCTACCACATATAAAACATCTTTGAATTTCTATTAAAATCGATTCAGCATTTTCGATTATTTCCGGGGATTGTAACATTCAAAATCACAAATGTCCCGTTATGTTACATGTAATACATGGCAAAAATATATTCTTTATAAAAAAATTGAATAAATTATTCATATCAATTTCTTTCATATTTCGATACTGTTTATGTATATATTTCAAGAACTGACCGTATTTAACTTCCTGTTTATGATCAAAAAAAGAAAAGAAAACTGAGCAAATTCTTAAAAAATGATCATTACCAAAAATATTTAAGCTTTTCCTGCTGCATGGTACAGATCGAAAAATTATATAATATAATATTGATGTTATGATCAAAATTTTGGTAAAAAATTCATAAAATCACCTAAAAATAACTCAAAAACGAAAAAATATACATACCAAGCTAAAATTTTAATAGCGTGCTCAGGACGTTAAAAGTGAGGCTGAGAAGTGGGTGTCGAGTGCGTATTACCCATCTTGTAAACAATTAGAGATAGAACAAAAGTTTAAATGTAAAAAATATTGCTTATTAAAAATAAACAACTTTTGTTTGAAACAATTTTTCGTAAATTAGTCCGAAAAGTTGGTGTGGTTGGTGTGTGTTGGTGGTGGTGGCATTTTCTTCAAAAACTCTGAAAGATAGGAAGTTAAAAATTTGCAGATAGCTTCAACTAGTGACTTTGAAAATATTCTTAAATAAATAAAAAAAAGATTCCAGAAAATAATTTCGAAAATTTTCGAAAACCAATTTATTGTGTTGATTTTGTAAACTCTTCAAATTTATAAAAACATAGTGCAAGCACTGATGTTCAACACTTTCTACACAGGGTATTTCAACAATTATTTCAGTCAATTGTTTGGTTTCACTTGTAAACAACTTCTAAACTTGAATCCAGTAAAACTAAAAAGTTTTCAAAATATCAAAAGAGCATCTTAGCACCCAAACAGAAGTTATATAGAAGTTAAAACACTATGTAAAAGGACAGAAACTTCGAGAAGATTTTAATCATAGAAGTATCTACCACTGGTCCTCTCCACCACTCGTCATATTTCCCTATTTTCTAGAACCAATTAAACCAAACTACATACACTTTTGAATAAATAATACATGTTAATTCACGAAAGAAAATTCTGCAGTGGCGACACAACCTGTTAACCAACAAGCCGACAATATTTCTATGCTAGAAATAAACACATGCGATTAATTTAACAACAGACCCTGAACATCTCAGTATAGATTGTCTAAGTATTTTCCAGAAAAGATATCATGAACAGAATGAAACTTATACTTATCTAACAACGATGCAGTCAAAATTAAAACTAATGCAATATTTTCTTTTAACGTCGCTTTTGATAATTTCATTTCAAAAGTTATATGTTAAGAAATGGTATAATGTTTCTTTTTTTAAAATTTTCTTATTTACACTACGAAGTTATAAATCGCATCATAAGTACAGAAAATATAAATGAAATGCCACATTACATTTTCATATATTTTAAAAAGTTTTATAAAATATTATAATAAAATGTTCATAAATTTTAAAGTTTTCATCAAATTACATCATTTATAGACCGAGCGATTAGCATAAAAGCATAAAAAACTTTTTACAAAAAAAAACGAACTTCAAAAAAAAAACTATTCCAAAACAAATTAATACGCAATAAAAAGTAAAATAACGATAATATAATGTAGTTACAATTATTGATATTTTTTGAGTCGATGTCAGGCAAGGAAACAATTATGACAGAATATTTTGCTATATTAACTTGGCTGTCACCGACTCCAAAAATAAAGATAATTGTAACTACATTATATTATCGTTCTTTTTTTACTTTTTAGTGCGTATTAATTTGTTTTGGAATAGTTTTTTTTTTTTTTTAATTTTTTTTAAATTTATATTTTGTGATTTTTTATGAATCTGAAGTACACTAACTTTGTCACTAAAATAGAATCACCGAAATCGGTTGGCGTGATATTGAGTTTTTCGTCCCTTTGTCGCGCACATACTTAATGCAAATTTAAGGCTTATATGGTTTTCTCATGGATGCCATGGACAGAACTGTCAGATGTTTTTCGATCGATATATTCATATCCAAACTAAAATTAACAATTTTTCATTTGCCAAATTATTTTTTTTCAAATTATTTCATTTTTGCTTGGACCATGTTGTAGCTTTACTTAAAAATTTGGTTAAGAATGTTGACTATTTATTTTATTATTAATGTTGAAGAAGCGTCTTTAAGTAATGTCAACACCTTAGCACCTTCCCGGCGTTCAACATCATGATAAAATAACAAGTGAAAACAAACAATTGACTGAGTAAATTGTTAAAATACAATGTATGGACACGCTTTAAAAATTTCAGCTTGATATCTCTTTTCGTTTTTGAGTAATGTTGATGACAGACGGACAGACGACAGACGACAGACAGACAACCGGAAATGGACTAATTAGATGATTTTATGAACATCTACACCAAAATTTTATTCATACTATGAATATTTTTAAGCGTTACAAACTTGGGACTAAACTTAGTATACCTTGGTATATTTCATATACATGGTATAAAAATTACATTTCGATAAAAAGCAATTACATGCAGCTTATAAGGGGAAAATATAACCATAGAGATAGACTTATTCGTGTGTTTTTTTTAGTATTTCGAACCGACTCCATCAAATTTCTTTATTTACGAAATGGTAATGGAAATTGATCTAAATCTATTAAATAAATTCATTAAAACTACACAATAAACATTTAGTACATACATTTTTTTTTTTTTCGTTTATCATTTTATAATCTGATAAATATCCTGTTTTTAAATAGTTTTACATGTTGAAAAAGCATTACATAGTGAAAATAAATATATTTAAATTATCTCATTTATATTCCTAAAGACAAATTTAAAATAATATATTAATTTATTAAGTATTACAAGTGTTAATTTAAGATTTATTCCTCAATTTAGTTTGTTTTTAAGTTAAAATTAATTATATTCTCTCATTAAGTAGGTACAATTATATTTTAATTTATTTACATATTACTTCCAACATTAGTTAAGAATAGAAGACTGGGCAATTGAATTGGTGAAATAAGCTTTGAAAATAATTCATTTAAATTGAATGAGAGAGTTGAAAAGGTGCATATTTCTAAAAACAAATGGAAACTAAACTGCAGATCCGTAACTAGGGCGTGGCAAAGGAGGCACCCGCCACTGGCGCAACAGAAATTGAGGCGCAAAACAAAAAGTTAGTAAAGAATCAAGTAAGAGGCGCTCATTCATAAACAATATTATAAATATCGTAATATGTAGAAAAAAATACTAAAGAGAATTCTCCGAACTCCGAAATAACTTTTAATATAAATTTATAAAAATAAAAAAAACATGAGCTAACTCTCTGAGCCGACAGTAAACTGTTTTGATAACACATGTAAAGATCCGATCTTATTGGAATTTTTTTTATAAATCCACTTATTTTGGGTCATTATTTTCAGCTGTGATGTCAGTTTTTCCATAGCTATCTTTTATGTGCTTCATTCCGGGACCAGGACTCCACATCCTTAAAACCTATGACAGCTAGTTTAATTTTGATCACAAATTTTAAAAGTATGACCCAAATTAAGTAGGATTACACACTTGTTTTATCCAAATTGGATTAAATTTGGCTGTGATAGAGCAAAATTAAATTATTTGGATTCTGATGACGTCATAAAGTTAAAAATTCGAATTTTTGATAACAAAGGCAAATTTGATCCGATCTTATTGGAATTTTTTTTGAAACCCACTAATTTTGGGTCATTACTTTCAGCTGTGATATCAGTTTTTCGTTTGCTATCACTTATGTGCTTCATTCCGGGACCAGGTCTCCACATTCTTGAAACCTATTTAAGCTAGGTTAATTTTGATCACAAATTTGAAAAGTATGACCCAAATTAAGTAGGATTACATACTTGGTTCATCAAAATTGGATAAAATTTGGATTTGATATAGCAAAATTAAATTATTTAGATTCTGATGACGTCATAAAGTTAAAAAATTCGATAGAATTAATCTTACTTAACTTCAATTGCCAAAGAATATAAATATCAAATGTATACAAAAAATTGTAGAGGTTCACTCTATATATTTCAACAACCATTCATATTTTCTTGTCAAACATAAGATAAACAACTGCTTGAGGCAATCGAAAATAAATGCATTTTAATAAGCATACTATTTATGCTAAATATTTAAATGTCAGAAATTTACGTAAAAGTTTTGATTCGTTTTTTTCGAAGTCGTTAAAGAACCTTACGTAATCTTAAGTTTCTAATTCAACATCAATTATTTAAATACTCGCTACAACTTTACATGCATAGTTAGTTAATCAATAATGTAAGAAAAATATTCAATGCACTTATAAAAAAAATACCAAGAGCCAGATATACCAAACATTTTGTTCGTATGCTAGACGTGCATTATCATATATCAAATATCGATAAAGCAAGCGGTATTTTCTTAGGTACTGAACACAAAACGAAAACAATTTACATTATCTTTTCCCATTTAGTCCCATTAATTAAAGAACTTCTCGAATCTTCAAAACAACTTTGATTATTTTTAACCCCCGAACTAAAAAAGGGGTATTATAAGTGTGACCGCTATGTGTGTTAGTTAGTTCGGCATTTGTCGTACGTGAGGTACCTGGAATCCATTCGGATACGCCCCCACGGTCAGACAGTGCCAAGCACAGCCTAACAACACCCCCCTCCGATGGGGCAGGTCACTGGGATTGACCGCTATGTGTGTGTGTGTGGCATCGTAGCGCCTAAACGAATGAACCGATTTTAATTTTTTTGGTTTCATTTGAACGGTATTTTAACGGAGAGTGTTCTTAGCTACCATGTCCGAGTTCAGAGTATATACCCGAAAAAAATAAATAATTGGCGATGATCTTCAAAATTGATTCAGTTTGGAGAAGGCATGACATATATTTTTAACATATAAATAATTACTATGGAAATGAATGGTCAAATAAACATGGCTCAATTCATTTCAAAAAGTGAAATGGTAAAATAATTAGGTAATTCAAAACAATAATTCAAAAGAACAAACTCAACTCAAATATTTCAATTTCAATTAAAATATTTCCAAAAATTTGTCCCAAAAAATGATAGTTCTCTAAGTATCCTTTTCATTTCATCTTATGTCTTTGACCATCACTTTGATATTGATTAAAGAAGGAGTGTTATAAGTTTAAAGTGTTAATCTGCTTGTCCGTGTGTTTGTCAGTGACATCATAGCCCTTAAACGGTAGAGCCGACTTGATTGAAAACATTTTATAGCTTCCAAAAATCGGTTTACAAAAAATAAATCGCATTTTTTGTCGGGGGTTCTTTAAATTTTGTAAATTTCACTTGTAAATAGCACTCACGGCAATGTAGAAATTACCAAAAATAGAATTCGATGGAAAAAAAAGCAATAACGAAATAAAGATTAAAAAACGTTTATTACGTTTTGACTCTACGTACCTATAATACTAGCGCAAGAAGACCAGCGCACAATCAAATTTTATTATGTCTTGCTCTAAGTATATTTTCATTATAAATTGCATTGAACTATTGAACAATTGCCAATTACTCTACTTACATTCGAATTATAACAGTGTTTATTTTGTGTCCTTAATGCATTTTGTTTTTCGAATAAATGTTTATCATATTCATGAAAAAAATTATTAAAATGTGAACTTTTGTTCTATTTTACCGTCCTTTACGGTTTTTTACAAGATTGCCTTCACAGGATAAATTAAAAATAAAATCCGTTCCGATTTACGTTTCTCGAAATACCAGCTTAACAGGGCTTGATTTTAAATATAAAATACGTTCAAGTAAATCTATTTTCAGTTAAAAATTACCTTATTTCAATAGCCTTTTGTTTCCGTATCCCCTCCACTAATAATTATCGTCTAAATATGTGATTTTTTTAATTTTTCATTTAAATTCTGTGGTGAATAATTTAAAATTGTATAAATATTCATCCTGTAGATATTTTTTAATTATTCCGAACTATATTCATTCCTATCTTTATTTACTTTCATTATATTTAAAGCATCCATATAATAAGTCTAGTGCCAAACGTGGTATTTGATGTATATTCAAATAATATATACAGTCATGGAATTAAAAATGTTATATGTTTACTTTATATTAAAAGTTTTTTTTTTTCATTAATTCCAAGTGAAAATGATCAAAAATTTTCAAAATATGTCGTTTTTTGAGATTCCTTCATAAGAGCCAATATATTTTATATCGATATTCAATGACTTTTTTCTTAAAAATTTGCACGGATACCTATGCTGAAATTTTAACCACATATTCTTTGAATAAAAGTCTACCTACAAAAAATTTTAAGTCTTTAAATCAAACATTGTTGTCATGCTCATACATCCTTAAACAAATTGTAAATTGTATTTTTAACTAAAGAATGTTAGTTAAGGTGTTTGTCTCCTTAATTTAAAAAAGTTTTAGATTATGTGCACGGTAATAGTGCAAAATAAACTACTCACTTTTTGCTAAAACCTGGTGGAATGTGTTAGTAAGGTGTCGAATATAATTCGTAGGTAAACCATGCATAAATTGCACAAATGTTTCTATTTGTTAATTAACGATAAATTGTTAATTAAATGAAACGGTCGATATAAAGAGTTGATAAAATGCGAATAGAAACATTTGCAAAACTAACTCGTTTACGAATGATATTTGTAACCTAAGAAACACATTCCACCACGTATAAGCAAAAATTAAGCGGTATATTTCAATTTCCATTACTAGCCATTCTTTTCCTGTACTACTAATAAACATATTTATATGGGCTTTCAGTATATTTTATAATTTCCCGAAAATGTTATCAGTTTTTTAATTTTTTATATACTTCAAAACACCATGTTAATATTCAAACAAAAATATCTACAGTACCTGCATTAACATATTTTGATTTTATTATTTTCATTTGAAGAAAAGTTTTTCGAAACGAAATTAATGTTATACTTAATCCGTTTCATACATTATTATCCTTAACCCAAACAGGAAATATAATGACTTTATTATTACGTTTTGTACCGAATGTATGGACATTCGAAAGATCCCATTATTTCTTTGCCTACAGAAATTCCCTAAGCAATGCTTTTGTTTCCACCTTTTACTTTTACTTGATCCACCGCTGATTCTTATTAGGTGTCTTCTAGCCAGTGGATATTACAGATCAGTGACCTCAATTATTTTAAGTTTTTAATATGGTCACCGTAAAACTAAATAGTTTTTAACGATTGTTTTTGTCATTTGATATTTATTTAACTAATTATGTTGTTTGAAAATATATAATATTATTACCATCGATCAATTTATCAATGACAATATAAACTAACATTCACAATTAAAAGTTTTGTTCTAATAAAACATAGAAACATCATTGAAAAAGTTTTCATTATTTATTTTGTTAAAAGTTAAATTGCCATTGGGAAATTAAATATAGTACTATACATACATGTCGCTAACAAAAACCAAATCTGTCAATTCTAATAATGACTACGTATTGTTGTTAAGCTAAATCCCCATCGGATTAAGCAGGTGACATAACAATGTTTTCCTATTCAAAAATTCTTACGAAGGCAGTCATTTTTCAACAATAAAAGTTTTTGATTCGTAGGATAAGCTTAAAATTAGCCAATATACGATTTCTCGTTATTTTAATACGAAGGCAAGTTATTCATGCGTGAATGCGACTATTCAGTCCACATCATCAACTTCCCAGATAATAAATATTAATATTAATTTTCCCCAACAAATTTATGTAGCTTAAGGACTTTCTATTCATGATGTCGTGGAATCAACACCCGGCTCTTAGTTTTACTAAAAAGTTAGTTTTATAAGGGACATTTTTTTACATTTACGAACTCAATCTCATTTATTACGCCGTGAGCACGCTATAAAAATTTCATCTTCATATCTTTTTTCGTTTTCGAGCTATCGTGTCCACAGATAGACGGACGAACAGACAGGCCGACAACCGAAAATGGGCTAATTAGGTGATTTTATGAACACCTTTAACAAAATTTTGTTTCTAGCATCAATATTTTTAAGCGTTACAAACTTGGGACTTAACTTAGTATACCTCGATATATTTCATATACATGTATACATGGTATAAAATTATCTAGACCCCATAAAGAAAAATACAAATTTTTGTAGAAGAAAAATTTCTTGTATTAGCAAAACTGAGCCACATCGTATCTAAGAAAAAACTAGTATTTTATTAAAGTTGTTCAAAGTCCAGTAAAAGTCTAAAATATTAATGGTGTTGTAATTTTACAATATTCGGGTAAATAATGTTAGTCCTGGTAACGCTAATATAGGTATATTCGGTAGGTAGTCATTCGTTTTAATTATCCTTTGTATGATGTATACTTTAAAGACCGCAAATACCAACTATCGAAATATTAACATTATTTTCTATTTAAAATAAAATTTGTATGAATCTTTATAAATTTTCATTAATAGGATGCATTGAAATTTCTATTTCTAGTAGAACTTATTAGTAAGTGCTAATTAAGGGTTTCAATTTTTCAACCGTATTACCTTTTCAAATTCAAATACCATTTTTTTCGGTATTTTTAAGACTTTTCACACCTCTACAGATCCTTAACAAACTATAAAATGCAAAATATTTTTTAGTTGATTTAGTTGAATTAGCTTCTTTGATTCAGTTTTCGTGATTTTAAAGGCTTTATACAGTCTCTCTAAATTTTAGTTTATCAACTAGTAGGATACAAGAAAGCAATATTTATAAAAAGTAAATAAAAATACGACCACTAAATATTTTGAAAGGTACGATAACAGGCTGACAAATGTTTCGGGTTCGGAACCCTAAATTACCACTTGAAACGTCGGTAAGAAATCTCTCTATTAAATTACCTTTCAAACAAGCAAAAAATTAAAATTGTTTCATCCGTTAAGAAGCTACGATGCCACAGACAGACAGACAGACAGGCACACATAGTGGTCAAACTTATAACACGCTTTTAATTGGTTCAGGGGTTCAAAATAACCCACTCATATAATCTAGCCATAGTCCACTGCTTTTTTAAAGATTTATGCATGGTTATGATTGGCTTATTGGCTACGTCTTCAGTGATTTTTACAACAATTTAATTCTTTTGTTTTTGAAACTTCTTTTGGCACGTTGATCACTTTTTGGATGGAACAAAAATCATGGAACTCGCATCAACGTCACCGTCACCGTTTGAAATAAATGGTGGAAACGCACATAAATTATATATAACGTTACATCTTACTATTCAAATGTATTTATTTGCACTTCCACCAAATTTTAACTACAGTTATTGTGAACAGCTATGTATACTGTATATATATGTCCATTTATACAGTTCACAAGTTACTAATTTTCACTTCTATCTCCAAAGATTGCCACGATAATAATGATTTTCACGGATCATAGTACGTATTAATTGACTATGATATTTTCGAAACTTCGTATGCAGCCTCGTGTAGGCGAGTCTAAAATATTTTTTATTTGAAAAAAACTCTTAAAAATGTTGCTTTTTCCTCGTGAGTCGAATATTTCTAACAATTATTAATATTTCACGTAAATGATCGCGACAAAAAATTATGCGAAGAGAAATTACTGTTTTACAGTCTTTTAAACTCTTGTTATTAAAATTACTCAAAAAACAACTCGTCATAATTTTGTTAACAATCACTTACCTTTAGAAGTTGAACTAAACGATCGAAGCCTATACGAATCAGGATCTTCATCTGGATCAGCATTCGATCCATCATCACTGCGACTACCATGTGTTCGATTATCTGGCACATCTAAGAAAGCTGTTGATTTTCGATGCTGATACACGGAAACACCGCGTCTCGATCCACGTCTACGTATACCCGGTGATGGCTCTGGTGTTTCCGATAAACGTGGTTCACTATTATAATGACTTCCACCGTCACGTTTCATTTGATTTGACGTGACTTCATGATGCTGTGTCGAATGATGCGTAGTATTATTATTGATAGTAGTCGTTTGCGTGGTAGTTTTACGTCGTACAGAACGACTGCTTGTTATACGTGCACTTTGTGATCGTGCTGCAGGTTTACCGCGTCGTCGATTTCCTGACGGTGGTGGTGTGCCGGGTTCAGGTGTTGAACGTTTGGTTGGTGTACCTTGTCCACTGCCAGGTATACTTTGTTGACCTGTTTGCTGCAACAATTGTTGTTGTTGTATTAATGTCTCCATGCTTGAACCCGGTGCACATATTGACGCACTACGACCTTTTGTGTTTACACGTGTATAATTACCATACACGTCGTCAGCCATTTTATAGTTGTTGTTATTATTGATGCTAATTTTGCTGACTTTTATTTATTTTATTTTATTTCGAGTTCATTTAATACACGACACCACGTTTTGATTAATTTTGATGTTTACATTTCTAATTTGCTGTTCATATATTTGAAATCTGAAACATAAGATATTTGTGTATTAATTAAAATATTTTATTTGGGCTGTCCTATTTTATTAGAAGAGGCGGTAATTGAGTAAATGGATGGAATAAGACCGCTAATGTCCACACGTTCTTTGCTGATTGATTTTAGTTACTGCTTACTGCTCCAATTGGTAATTATAAATTCTAGCGTTATTTACCCTCAAGGAAATTTCATTACGATATAACTAAAATTGAAGAGTCTACATACAAAAATTTGATAGAGCACTTAGCCCTTTCTTCTATAGATTCTCTATATGGCCAATTATTACATTAAAATAGTGGGTTAAGATAGGTGCAGAAGTTTTAGGTTTAGAAAGGCCACAAAAGTCACGCTTCATAAGAATATAAAAATTTTAAAATATAAATTTGATTGTCAAAAACAAAATTAGTTAAAAAATGGAACCAAATTTTTTCTCGGACATTTTTGCTCTTGATTATTATTCGAGAAAATGTCCAAAACGTTATATGAAAAAAAATCGCAAGAAATAAATTCTTTCCGATAATATTATATTTATCGTCTCAACTATTTATTATTACAAATTTAAAGGCAAAGATAAACGGATGAATGTCTGTTATTCAACCGTCACTTAAGGTCTTTATCGATTATCATGAATATTGTATAACTTATTAGGTACTCATAAAACCAATTACAAACTTGATTGATACCCAACAAGTATTAATCCTTCGGCTTTTTGTACATTTTCCAATTTGCATAACCTACTTTTTACACAATATTTTTCATCATCATAGATGGCATTTAATTTTCTTTATCCGCCTTTTATGAACAATTCATTCTTATATTCTGTTTTTATTATTCAGGCATAAGAAAACAGCAAATAAAAATTCAATTTTTTCCTCGTAATTGATAATATTCTTCGTGTTTCATATACGATATGTATATGAAACCGTACCTACCACAATGTTATAGTTCTGGAGCTATCGTATAAACAAGTGTACCAAATCCTAGCTCTCAAAAATTAACCATTATGTTTTAGGTTATATATATTGATTGGCAGTGAGAGACATACTAATAAGACCATAGCACAAATTGTGATACCATATATGTGTTTTACCACCTTTTCGGCTTATCATTTAATTTATCAGTTCCTCAATTATTTTGAGAGGCTGATTACTCCTCCTTCATGTATATACCATCACAACTATTTATTAATGGCGGGAATCGAACCAGCTACCCTAGGTATACCGTGAACTTTAACCCCATTTTATTCTTGGTAGCCATACATTAAAGATGAGATAAAAGTTCTCCAAAAATCACAACATCAAACATTCGCTTTTTATCCTCTAAATATCTAGGAAATATAAAACTTTTTCGCATACGGTGATAAATCAAAATCAGTGCATATTATGTCACAAACGAAACGATGATACCTAATTCTGTGGCATCGTAGCATCCACAAAAGAGGGTGAATCGATAACAGTTAAGGAGGATGAACCGATTTTTTTAAGATAATTTGATCAAGAGTGGCAGCTATGTTTCAAGTGCGAGCTTAGAGTTCCATACCCAAGAAAACTAGAAAAAAAATTGAGCTCCTCTGTTTTCCACTCGAAATACATTTGGTAAGAAGTTATATTTTATGTTTTGTACACTCTTAATTTCTTGGTTGACTGTTTGTCTAAGGTTTAAAGGAACAAAAATACAGTAATACGCACAGAAAAGTGCAGGTGGAAAAAGTTGAGCATTATGAGCGAAGTTGACAATTAAAACAAGAGTTTTGACCATGCAGTGCTCAATTTTGTATTTTTATTACTTTTAACATTAAGCTTATGTTATTCATACAAAAAACCTATGTTATGCCTTTTAACCCCCTCCCATCCATGTTTACCGATATTAATTGAATCCTAGCAATTCGTTCTCTAAAAATACCAGAATCTGTTTTCTGTTAAAAATCACGCGAAATCTTCATCCCATATGTTTATAAGGCAGCTTCAGTACTATATAAGATACTCTAATCATAGACGCAAATACACAAAATAATAATAATAGCATCGTCGCACAAGCTCTAAGTAAATCCTTAAAAAGCTTTAACACAATAGAGGCTTATTATATAGGTATATATATAATAATGCATCTTTCTATTAAATCCACTTGATTTTCAAGTTTAAATGTCAATTGTGAACAATTGTCACGGGAAATATTTTTTCTTCACTTATGCAGGATAAGTACGTTCTTTCTGCATGACGTACCATGATAAAAATGGGACGAAAACTTTTGAACGAAAAACTTAATTGTCGGACGCAAATGGTAAATTACTATTTTAATTTATCATTAGCGTGCGACAAGGAAATTTGGTGAACTAAGGTGGAAATTAGCTTTCGATTAAGGTGAACTAAGGTGGAAATAAGCAATAACCGATTTAACGAACGGCAAAAGGGAAATTTTAACAAAGGCTCTCTTGGTATAAACTTCCCTTGGGGGAAAAGCATTCAGATTTTCATTTTTCGTTACAAAATTTATAATATACCCCTTTAATGTTTAACGTAGTTTGAAAGTGTACACACCAATGTAAATTTTTCTTTTATGGGAAATCCCACAAAAGCGTTCAAAATCTTACCCAATTGTCTTTCAAATGCATTAATGAATTCACGTACAAGCCTTGCCTTCTTTAAAAAATAAATTAATTAAAACCTAAAAGTTATTGACATTTAAAAGAAATAAAAATAAATGAGTTTTTATTTGGAAAACCGTCCGAAAAAGTACGAAAGGTCATTTTCTGTTTTCGAATGATTTTTATTTCGGCAGATTTTTTGTGAGCATAATTCATCATGACTGACGTTATCTGTAAATTATAAACTTTTCAAATCTAGTACTAAGACTGAAGATATAACAGGAAACAAATCCATTACAATATTAATGACTGCTTATGCAAATCCCTGTGTTAATATTATTATAATTTGTACCAATATGAAAATAAACCTTATCGATAAATAGAAAGAGTAAACTTTTTGTAAAATCATTTCACTAATTAATTACATTAATGAAAAAGTTTAATTAAGCAAGTAAATTTAATTACATTTTCTGATAAATATTCAATACATTTTGAAATACTCTGTTAATATATCAAAAAACAAAAGAGCTTTGAACTTTTTCTTTTATTACTTGTTATAAAAGATTATATTCTAGTTCATCTAATTTTTAAGCTATAAAAGATATATCTCCTTAAGCTCAAATATATGAAATGGAAAAAGATGGATAATGGTTTAAAATTGAGTAAGATTTACAAAAAAAATTTGATCTTATACATGTTCATTATTTCATTGAATGCGAAGACCACCCAGCGGGTACAAACATCATAAAATTCAATATACTTGACGTCAATTACGTACGGAATATAATAGGGTGAAGCTTTGCACCTTGAGGAGAATGTACTTTGGGTTCTCCCATCAGTTTTTCGAAATGTATCGCTTTCAAAAAGATACAATCTAAATGAAGACAGATACTCGCGGACTAAAATTGGACTGCCTAGGTAAAAACAGGCTAGACAAATAATAAATAATTTTAACGAAAAAATATATTATCTATATTTGAAATGAGTTAAATAATAAGTGTATCACTGAACTTTTCCTAATACTGAATCATTAAGAAGTGAAGCAACTGTGAAGATATTTCAAATGAAATTATTTTTAAAACATTTTCTTCTAATATTAATTTAATAACTTTTGATTTATTTCACCACATTTCTACGAAGTTTGTTGTTGTTTTTAGGCACGAGTACAGGGTAGCCATGGGTTACGATAGCCACGGGTGCGGAATTCCGCGCAGGTCGAGCTTGGACATATAATTCTACATTAGCGTAAAAGAGTCCGTCGTATAAGTCCACTAAAAGCAAAATTTAGTTTTTATTTGGAATTAGTTTACTTTAATTTCATTTGTCCAACATTCAAATTTAACAGAGACTCAAAAGTGATCTAAAATATATAAGTAATATAACTGAGGTTTGGGGTTATTTAGCAATTTATGATACAAAATGATGATTTTTTGTCAAAAACATTCATTGAATTATAATTCAAGGCGCAACACTACCCCGTAATATCCCGATCTATAGCGAGAACCGCGTAATATTATAGTAGTTAATATAACAACCTCAATGAAAAATTACTAATAGGAATTTGTTGTAAAGGAAATGTAAAATTATTTTTTACATTTCTACACAGAGCGATTTATAATAGACTACGGCCACAATATAACTAAATCTTTTATCTATGACTACGACTTGAATACCTGTATTACGATTTAAGCAACTCGAAAGCGAAATCGTATTCGGGAAGAAGAGAAAACTTTTTTTTACCTATTTTAATTGAAATCTAAGAAAATTATTTTGATAAGCCAATTCACTCATACATGTGAATAATATCTTTACAAGCGATATATTTGACTTTTCTCTCTCGATGTTACAATTATGAGTTTTTGAATTATATTGAAATAAATGACTCCTCAAAATTTCTATGGAAAATGGCTTAAGCTTTCTTTATGGGGGAGATTACGCTAAGAAATTTTATTTAAAATAAACTAATTTTATTTGGCCTTAATTAATTCTGACTCTTTTTAATTGAATAACTTTGTACAACGTATGATCTCATATTCTATTAAATATAAGGCTAATAAAAAAAATTAATAATTTTCAATCACTTTTGACGTTACAAATGTAGTACACATAGCAAACATGGTAATACTTTTCCATTATTGTATATAGTCCTGTGAGATTTGAATAAATTTCCTTCTAGAATAATTAATAAGATAACGAAAGAACATATTTTTTTCTGATCTCAAGGTATTATAGCTAATTATTTATTGAAATAAAATTATAGAGTGTGGTATTTTAATTTTCCTAGGCAAGGTCGTAGGTCCCCGAAGGACCAACAAATTCTAAAATTTTCCTATATATTTATATTATGTAGATCTTGAACGGATGTCAATCGAAAACATGTTGCTGTTATTTTCAAAAAAAAAGTCAGGTAGCCATTTTTAGCACATACATATTATGTTTACTTCTGCACGAATCACACGTACATACATAACTAGACATAGTGTAGCATAGGTATATCTCATAAATCTCTTGTTTTGACTATCGATCGACCAATACACAACGTCGCGTTGCCTTATCTGCAACTGTCACGGGAGTCAATTGATCTCCCTCCCATCGGTTAATTTATAACATTAAATTTTTGACTGCAGCCCGATTCCCACCCAAATTTTTCTTCAGCAAACCATTTAAAAATATCTACCTGAGACCAAGTACAATTGTACTACTTGAAGGGTGACATCCCACGAAAACCTTAATTTTGATACTAGCTTTCAGAATCGTTGAAAATTTAGCTCATGAATAACGTATACCATTTGAAGAGAATCGACCCCGCTGCCTATCGTAATTAACACGAAATTTTATTCTTTCAGCCACAGATGATTACTATTTATTGATTTTGAAAATAATCATTTTTTTTATCAAATTCATTTGTTCAATATTATTAGCAACATTCATTCTATTAAGCAATTTTAACGATATATTGAAACGATAAAATACGGTTAGTTGATGTTTTTGAGGTCATCATCTTGAAAAATAAAATAAACTTACTTTATTGTTTCGATTTCAATTCATTCTTATGATTTTCTGTACTTTAAAATGCAAATTGAAAGTAAAACATGGAAATATGAATAGCTTGGGGTAAAAAACAAAGCCGTGATTTAGTAAATATATATAACATTTATATGAAAATAAAAGGTCATCCTTGCTATACAAGCTTAGTGATAAGATGAGGTATTGGGATTTAAAAGAGTTATTCAATTTTTAATAAATAGATATCGAGTTTTTATCAATTAAGCTTTCAGCGCCATAATGTCACAAATATCAATCGATAATATCGATAAAACAAATATTTTCGATAAAACAACGATTTTCAATATTTATTAACATCATAGAATCGAAATAACAATAGAGAATTATGATTAATTTATGTCAAATAGTTCTTTTTTTTTTTTCCCAAAGCAAAAAAGAGGTGTTTGGCCAATATATGTGTGTCTGTCTGATCGTAGCGCCTGAACGGATCAACCGATTTGAATGTTTGTTGTTTCGTTTGAAAAGTAATTAAATGGAAAATGTTTTAAGCTAGATTTCAAGTGCGAATTTAGGGTCGCGTACCCGGAACAATTGAAAATTGGTAGACGGACTATTAAATTTACTGAAGTGAATAGAATTTTTTGTTTTCAGTTGTTTAACGTTTACCGAAGAGTGGCAGTAGCTTAGAAAAAAGGATATTTCAGTTAAATAGGTACTAAATGAAAGCAACATTATCATAAGTAATAAAATAATAATAGAATTTTCTACAATACAGGTAGTTTTAAAATTATAAAAATTAGATTATACACACCTATATTTATATTAATTGAAAAGCTAGTGGGGTATAATAATTAATTATGAAAATTTTCCCGAATACATTAATTTAATAAACTTGAATAAATTAAAATACCTATAAACCAACATCTAAAAAAAAATTTGTATGCATGTCCAACCGATATTTTATATATTTACAAAAATAATTCTAGAAATTATATATTTCCGGTTGTGTTATTTTTTAGATTGTATCTATGTTCATAAACGAAGTATTATTAGTTTTTTAATGCGTTTTATTATAAAAGCCCGAGTTAGATTAATTTCTTGAAAAATTGTTCAATGAAATCGTAAATCTTGGGATAATTTTATCATTAAATACAGTTTAAGTTTTTATCGATCATAAATTAAGACTTTATTCCTCAAATTCTATACATAGATTACATGGAAAACTAATTATCCATTTTGTTGGAAAAACAGCCTATGAACCAATTTGGACAAAGAACTTGTTTTTGCATGATGATATAACTTTACAACAATTCGTTTTTATTTTACAAAACCAATTGAATGATCTCTCTCTGATGTTTTCTTAAAGGACTGTTTAACAGAAACTAAAACTTATTTTCTTGCAAATATTGAAATTCGAAATGTTAACGATAAGCTCAGTCAAATATTTGTTTTCACTTTTTGATTATATTTTTGCTATGTTTCTCAAAAACTGTTAGAGTTTGACGGAAGAGAACATAAAATAACAAAAAAAATTCTCAGAAAAATACCTCTTTTGTGTTAACAATTTTTCGAAAATCCAAAAGACTCGAAAAAAAAGTTAAGGTGTGTCAAATTTTCTGGTTTGGCACACATTAATCAAAAAAATTCACGTTTTGGTGCACCTTATCTCTCCCTTGATTATTAACCATTTATTCGGATACATTCTGTATTATGTTAAATGCGTATAATAAAATGTTCAGAGTAATATAGTTTTTTAATAATTTAATTTCGAATTTGTAAAGGAATTATATTATTTTCATTATTCCTATATGTTATTTGCCACACATAAAAAGGACCGGACGTTACCATTATAGGGCCTATATAAAAACATATTAAATTTCACTAGATTATTTTAGGGGTAGGTATTAGTAATTTAATTTCGCTCTTGTGGTTAGGTATACTTGTTGATCAGATGATATATACCTATAATCATTTTCTCAAATGTCCACCTTCTGATGTCCTATATACACTATCTCATATCTATCATGAAAATAAGAGTTGGTACAGCAATGAACTTTTCCAAAGATATGAATACGCATTCAGTTATTCCGATGGTTTCAAATCGAAAACTGGCCAAGTGCTAATCGAGCTCACACATCGAAGATTTCGTTTCACTAAACAATAGTCATAATAATTTTCTATCGGTCATTTCGGAAACCGATTTATGATTCAACAAAGAAACATTTCTTTTTAAAGTTCTCCCTTAAAATTTTATTTTTTGTGTGTTATAATTTTACTTTTATTTGTTAAGATGATTAACATAATAATACTCCTTTAAATGTAAGACATACGGACGTGGAACCAGACTACTTTGACTTCCACTCGAAACCATCTGATACAAATCCCTAAAAGGTCGGACATAGGAAAACTGATTGATTTTTCCTTCTGGCATAAAGAAAATTGAAAACTTGTTACTTTTAAAAACTGTCACGAATAATTTTCAACAGGTTTGCCTTTGCTTAATGAAATATTGTGGTAAATGTGTTTTGTTTTATATCCACTTTCTCACCTAAATTGAATTTCTCTTAATTAATGAAATGTAATTTGATTTTTCCGACAAGGAATATATTCAAACAATGCTTCTTACGAAAAACTAGTTCCTTTAAATACCAGAAGATACCTACTTTAGAAAATAAGCATAGAATTCCTACAGGTATACAGACAGGAAATTTTCGTTTTCGATATGTACAATGATAACGTTTTAATATTTTTATTCGTTTCTAACGGAAATGAATATTTCTTTCTATGAAGTTTTCTTGTCAAAACAATCTCCAAATATAATTTAAAATGATTCTATTTTCATTTTCAATCTTTCTTTATCGTCTATTCTGGAAATGGACTATTTTATGAATTTTTCCCCAATTTCTTGTTAAATTTGGTACATTGTATTTGTTTAACATGGATATTAGACTTCAGAAATTTCACAAAACATACAACAAATTCTTGAAATTCAAATTCTAAATATCTCAATGCCAACGCATGAATAAGGTTAATTTCTTCTTAGAATTTGTTGAACAAAAATATTTTTTAAGTTTGTGTATTTTTTTGTTTTTTGTTTACATAAAATTAAGTGGACCGTTAATTTTGTTTTGTTTGGTTCTATAAATAGTGCCATTTCTGAACAGTAGACAATGTAATATATTACGATTGCAGCTATAAAAAAAAGAAACGAACTAATGGAATTTTTGGAATGTGAGAGCTTAGGGTGCCTATTTTTTACTACTTTTCCTCGGAGATAGCCATAATCGTACTCTTTAAGTATTGCGTTCCTTATAGGTTCCATAACAACCAAAAATTTATATATTATAAATTATTAATAATATTTTTGCTTTTATTAAAATTCACTAGAATGCACCATTTTGGAACGATTTCATAAATGATACTCTGATATTATAGCATAAGAAACATGTAACGACCCGGTGATTCTTTTTTATCTTATGCAAGATCAATGAGAGCCATGGTTACCATTACGCTAACAACATTCTAGAATTTATATGTAAGATTAGCCCCCTACATTTTTGGTACCGGTACCAGGAATCGAACCCGAGCCTCCTGGGTGAGTGATACCTGGCCTTCATTACAAACTCATTGACTTTTTAACAATGCGCAATTAATTATAATGTTATGCTTAGTATAGAAATTCAAATGTTCGCATTCAATAACTCTGTATGGGTACCATAGAGAAAATTTTTTTTGATAATTGCTTAAGAGGTGCGTACTCTTTAGAACAAATGGAAAAAATCACAAAAAACTTTTGGTTTCAAAATATTATTAAACTTGGTAGGTAAGAAGAGTGGACCCAAAGAAGAAGAATTGGACCCAAAAAGTACCAAAATCGGATTTAAGAATAAGTCAACTCATGGTATCGTTCGAAATTTTTTATGAAGCAAAACTTAAACAACGGTGACTGAAAAAAAGGCAATAGAGCGAAAATATGAAATGAAAATCCTATTAATACCAAGAATCCAATGTGATAAGAACAGATTTTCTCCACACATTCCTAACTCCACCCCATCATATATTCCGTTTGTACCTACATACATAAACGTGAAGCATTACTTTAAACTCAAATTATAATAATAAAACTTCTTTGACTTCCTTCCCATCCCGTTCACTATTTAACAAGAAGTACATACATTCGTTCATCTGTACTTTTATAATCAACTCCGGTAAATGTTATACTGTTAAATCTCTCATGTAAATTTATAATAATGTGCTAATGGAATTGGTTAATTAATTACTCATCGATTTTAATTATGAAAATACATTCAAGACAATACTCACTTTTTTAATTAATTTTCACAGTTTTTGAAATAATTAAAGTACTGACAAAGTTTTTTATTTTTTTAATGCCTTTTATCTGAGTTAAGCTCTTTTATCTCCAGCTCTGTTCGCGCATATCTCTCTGTTCATTCACCAACCTGTTTTTTTACGTGCGTTCAGTACATAAATTATAATAATTTTAAATTAATAGAAAATTGAAAATTTTTTTGACATTCTGTTAAAAGCATAAATTATTATTAACTGGTAAAAGTTTCAAGTATAGTTATCGATATTATTTTTGAGATATATCGATTTATATTTTTCACTTAGTCTCCTGATAAACCTTGCTTTTAATTACTTTTAAGACTTTAAATTCAACGAAATTAATGCGATAAGAGAATTAATTTTTAATTCTTAAATTATTCGAATTCATTTATACTTTTATACTATCATAATATTTTTTATATGTCTATTAACAAGTCTCATGAATGTACATCCTTAAGGAAGTGTCTTTGGTTGTATATCTTTGCGCGCTTTTCTCATTTAATGTTCAGAAAACATGAAAGGATACAAATTTCATTTCAATAAAAGACATCTTATATTGTGAAGTATATAATGAGAGGGAATAAACTTACTAACCTTTCCCAGACTCACGACTGTGTTCCACCTTTTCCTAAAATACAACGCATTTATTTTTACTCCCTTTCTTTAAGCTTGTAGACAGACTCGTGGTGACAATGAAATTTAAAAGAACAAAATTTGCTAACAAGAATTTAAACAAAGATAGGGTATATAATAAATCTTGGTCTTTATGGGTTAATTTTTTTAAATACACTATCAAAGTCAAAACAACTTGTACCTAATACGAGGAAATGCAAGTTTTTTAATTTTCAATTGTAAGATACCTACTTCACAAAACTTTATTTATATCAAGAAAAACCGAATAGGTATTCACTTCCGTAATTGCATTTTGTTTTTATCAACAACAATTTTATAAATAAAATATTTTAGAAACTGTATTAGTTTATACATATATAAGCTACGGATATGATGTTTATTAATAAAAACTGAAGAACACATAGATCCCAAGAGCATAATCTTACAAATTATTTCATCTTAATTTATTTAACTTCAAACTGATGTAAGCATATTTTAGGTAAAAGTATGCTTATAATTTTCCCCATGAGATTCATTATGGTCTATTCATATTAATTATGCAAAAATATGATCTACAAAAAAAGTTTTAAATAATAATTAGTTTACTAAATTTTTACGGCGAATGCAGTCATATTCAATTAAACATGTAAAAGATAATCAGAATGGACTTATACATTCTTTAATTGGAATAAAAACAAAACTTAATTTGACTTTTTTTAATTTTAAGAATGATTTTACTTTAAATAACCGTTTTTTAAACCTAAAACATGGATACGTATTTTCATTTTCAAGTATACGATCCAATTATATTTCCATACCAGGAATGGGCATTGAAATTCGAAGAATTACTATTTAATTATAAATAATAACTTGAAAAGTATGTGCTTGTGTAGAAACAAATAAAATAATTTGTATATCAATTTGTATAATTATTTTCCAGCTGTAACTTATGTACTTTTTTAATTTAATTTAAAGTTTAGTTGTATTATTTATAATCGATTTTTTTTTAGTCGATAAACGATTATTCAGAACAGATTATTTCAACATCGACTTTATTTCTTAACAATTTCCATTATTCCATACCGTAAAGACACTCCAAACTGAAAATTTTGAAGATATTAATGTGATTCTTGAATATATGAAGTTTTAGTAGAGAGGTCTATGAGTTTATTTTCTGCAAAAGCTAGAATTTTTGTGATAAATGCATTATTTCATGAAAAAATCGATAAAGCTCATTTTTTGTTCACATCCAGAAAAATATTAACAGTTAAGTGTGGTTTATGGTTTGGAATTGCATGTGGAAAATAATTTTTGTAAAAGAAAATAGCACTGTTTTTACCGCGAAATAATCCGTTCATTCATATAAAACTATTTTGAAGCCATGCCATTGATCCAATGTTTACAATCAAAAAGAAATTATATTGATATCTCATACCGTTTTGCTTTTATTTTAAAATCAAAAATGCATAAACCCAATTCGATCACCCTATTTGTCTCTATACAAAGTCTCAACACTGATGTAATCAACAAGTTTTTTAGGCGTAGACCAGTAGACTATAATTGCTATATTCTATTTATCAAAGTTTTCTTTTGATTTCTATCTTCTATGCAAAAAATAATATGTTGAATTTATTTCCAACCACGCATTGAAACCACCATATATGCTGGTTTTAACGTCATACATTATTAATAAAGCGGTATCAGTATAGATTTAATAATTGTTTTAACATATTTTATACCAAATTTTCACTAATTTTCGTAACTTATTCAACAAGTACAACCCTCTCAAAATCCGAAATATAATATGAAAGGATAGACAGAATAGATGGGTTTATCCAGCTTTTGGCTGAAAGAGAGAGGTCGGCAAGCACGAACTTTTGGTCCAGATAGCGGTTAATCGAAAAATTTTAGCCCTAAAAGTAAGTTTAGCAAAGGAATTCAATGGTAAGTTGAGATTCAGGGAGGGGGAGTAGCTGCCCTGACACTTTCCTCTTTAGTATGTCAAGTATAGAGCAACTTTAGTTATAGAAGAATCATTTTTTGATAATTGCAAAATTAGACGAAATACAAAAGAGTAGATTATATCAAAGTTTTCTTTTTCTGGGTGAAATATTTTTCATGAAAATATGTTTTAAAAATATAAGAAAACGCGCTTTATTAACATAAGAACTAAAAAGTCCAAGATAATTTTAATTGTTATTACTATTTAACAGATATCGAGTCCCTCATGCTTTCTTCAATAAATTTTTCATTACAAATAAAATTAGTTTATGCTATACAATTTACATATGGAGAAAAATAGTTTTCGTTATTTTTTTGGCTAGTTACGTCAGTATATGAAAACTCAATTGAGAAAATCGTGTTAAAAAATAAAAAAAACTTCTAAGTTTCTTATGAAAAAAACTTTTTTTATAAAAGTTTATAATCACCTTTATTAACTAGTTCTTTTCTCTAAAATTTAAGAGAATGGCAAGAAGCACACACAACTATTTTTATATTTTCATCAGATTTGTTTACACTCAAAAAAAAAAATAAACCACACAAAGTCACTATTTTTAATTTATGTACTTTTTGCAATAAGTTTATCGATAAAAAAAAAAAAAACTTTTAAAAAAAGTTAGCACATTTAATTAAATTTTTTATATTGTCATTTGTTCACATAAAATTTAATGTATTATTTACCGTAGAAAATAAAACACGTTTGCAACGTCGCGACGCGCCGTTCAACTGAAACTCATCAGAGTTGACTATGCTTAAAAAGCCACGACTGTGTTACAATGTTAAACACAAACTAATAAAATATTGAATAATATTTTCACAGTATGAAATGTTGATATATAGAGAAACATACCATAAGAATAGACGTACAATATTAAAAACGTCGAGACGCTTGTTCGTCGTTGCGATATGCTATGCTTATACACCTGCTGAAAGTCTACTAAATGTTATACGAACTGTATTCGTTGTTTTATATATATATATATTATGTTTTGGAAATGTATACGTAGCCGACGCCGACAAACAAAATTTTTAATTTAATATATTCAAATGAAATCGTCAGTAAATCCTAGTGTCGGCAATTTTACAAGCTTTTATTTAACTTCACTTTTATGTGTGTCCTGAGATCTTGCAATTAATTTCCCCCACTACCCTGTTTACGATTGAGCTGAAATTTTTCCTGCATACATAAATCGGATGACAATGCATTCGTAAGTATCACCTGGCTTTCCCATCCCTTCCACCATATTTGATACATACTTTTTTAACGTTTTTATAATACCCTGTATGTTTGAAATACCTATATATCAAGGTATATTAATTTTAGCCCCAAGTTTGTAACGCTTAGAAATATTGATGATATGAGCAATATTTTGGAATAACTCTGTCAACACGATAACTCAAAAAAGAAAAGAGATATCAAGCTGAAATTTTTATAGCGTGGAAAAACTAACAACTTTTTTTTGAAAATCCTTGTTGTTGGTGTCGGTCACCTAGACATTTCCATTATGTTTTGGCTATCTATCTCTTAGTTGTGTAGTATGGTATATGTATGATATGCCGGCGAATGTAGTCCGTAAGCCCGCAATGAAACGAAATTCTCATGATAATTTTGAAGATTGATTCACTATGATCCGAGTGTCGAATACATGGAACTGGAATTTTTCTATTTACATGTTTTACTACGATTTTTTTCGTCTATCATTTAATGATACATAAAGGATATATAATCTAGACAAAAGAAAATCGTCGAAAAAATTGTATTCTCAATATCCATTAACTCGACAATCGAGTTACGGTTAAAACCACAATTACCAAACTATCCTTTATCAATGCTAACAAATAAATAGAATCATGAAAATTTCGCTTCATTATGAGCTCACGGTCTGGTAGAGTACATAAAACACGGTACCTAAACGTAATATTAAAACGAATTATTTTTATTCATCGTATATTACGTATAGCATGTATCGTGTGAAAGTAACGTATTTAAAATGGGCAGATTCTAAAAAGCTTCTAACGCTTAAATTGAATCCGAATTTGTATAATAGATTTTAAAATAATTATACCATGCATATATGTAATATGCAAGGTATACTAAGGTTAGTCCCAAGTTTGTAACGCTTAAAAATATTGATGCCACGCACAAAATTTTGCTATAGGTGTTCATAGAATCACCTAATTAGTCCATTTCGGGTTGTCCGTCCGTCCGTCTGAAAAAAACGAAAAAAGATATCGAGCTGAAATTTTTACAGCGTACTCAGGACGTAAAAAGTGAGGTCGAGTTCATAAATGAGCATCATAGGTCAATTGGGTCTTGGGTCCGTAGGATCCATCTTGTAAACCGTTAGAGATAGAACAAAAGTTTAAATGTAAAAAATGTTCCTTATCAAAGAATAAACAACTTTTGCTTGAAGCATTTTTTCGTAAACATCACTGTTTACCCGTGAGGGTGCCAATTAGGAGGAAATTTCATAGTATGTATGTGTACACATACATGTATGTATGTGTTATGTGATAAAGAAATCAACACTGACTATGCATGGTATTTCAACAATTATCTCAGTCAATTGTTTGTTTTCACTTGTTATAAAATCATTTCCATTTCTTCCATCACATGCTATCAACAATATACAGTTGAAACAAATTTTAATGCAGCCAGGGGATATACCTCAAGGGAGAGACGTTTTCTTGACAAATTTAAATTTTTAAACTGATAATAATTAAAAAGCAAATTTTAAGTTAATAATGACATCACAACTAGTACTAATATTTTTGAATATAGACAATAATATAAAATAATCTTCCAGGGGAGAGACAAATTGACCATGCCAAACGACAGAACCACAATGTCTCGTCGCGCCAACTTACAAATAACAGCGGATTAACGGCTCGAGTGTTTAGTATCAATAACTTTACGTTGGTATGTGTCATTGTGAAAATTAAAGCTCGAGACAAAATTCAAGTTCGAAAATTATTGAAAATAAGTGAAAATGTATGTATTTTGCATTCATAATCACGAAAAAAAGGTATAAACTGTCTACATGGTTTATTAAAAACGTCAAGGGGACAATCCAAGGTAAATACTTTTCCAAGGATAAAGGTCCCCGGACCACTTTATATGAAGAATGGCTTTCGGTCATTTGTCACCAGAATTTGGGAAAATATCATCTTGTCATTCTGAACAAATGACTCAAAGGGCACAAATCTCGTCAAGGTGTCGTTTTCGAAATATTCAGGAATGAATTGGTTTCTACCAAAGTTACAGATAAGGTTTCTCAACATTTCCAGAGTATCTCATATAACACCTCTTAAAGTTCAATGAAAATTGGGAACTTTAACATGGAATATCTCGAAAACGACACGTTGGTGAGATTTATACCCATTGAAACATTTGTTCAGAATAACAAAAAGAATGATTTCCCAAATTTTGGCAAATTTTCGCCGAAAGTAATTCCCCATATACAGAGGTCCGGTGTCCTTTGTAATTTCGAAAAAAATTTGTTTTAATTGGATATTTAATCATACTGCTTTAAAGTACATCGAGATGCTGCGATTTATTGCATAAAACACATCAGCTGTTTTTTGTGTATCATTTTTTTTTTTTTTTTTTGGTAAAATCTTTAACTGTACAAACGAAAGGAGGCGATAAAAACTTTAAATCTTAAAAGCGAAACAATTGACAACTATTGGTTGAGACAATACCTAAAAGAGACATTCTACTATCATTGCGTATCGTTTCGCAGCATTACCATCAGTAATCACACTGTACATTTAGAAAATAATTTGTTCAACAAATCTAGATTATAGAAACTAAACTAAATTCTGGTTACTGTTCGACATTTATACTTCCTTTTAATTCTACATTTAAATCATTACGTGATCGACTTAAAATACTGTCTATTATTATTTTATTGTATTTAAGGCTTTAAATTGTATGCAACTCTACATATCTGATGAGTTTTAGAGTAGGTAGCTTGAGTTAAAATACAATTTAAAAGATTTTTTAATTAAAACTGAAATAGGTACTGGTAGAAATTTAGGGTTAGTTATAGCTGTATAGTTTTTTTCAAGAAAGGATATTAAGGGATAATCAATGAACCGGATGCTAACAATACTTGAAATTGTTAGCTAACAATACTAAATTACGACCAATACAAAGTTATTAAAGAAAATCATTTATTCCCAAATCGGGGACAAATTAATTTTTTTTAAGAATTAAAAATCAAAAGACCTCGCACAAATTAGATGCACTTGCATTTCGGTCAAACTTTTTCAAATTTTTGGAAATGAGAGTTTAAAGTCATTCTAAAGAAAAGATCCTATGGCCTCAAGTCATGAAAATGACAGGATTTCATGTTATAGCTAAATTAAAGTTGGAAAATATACTTGTCTATGTGTGTATAGGCAAATACATATACAGATATGTATAACAACATGCATACGTGTGTTTTTTAATGCAAGGTTGTTGTTTTTTAATTCTTGTTTTTTGGAAGAATATGTTACGAAATTCAAAGAAGAACAGTGTTAAATGTTCAGTGGATCAATAATATAAAGTGTTAAGATCAATATTTTCAGCTACATATTATGCGTATATGATTTTTGACAATTAAATTACAATAATTTTTTTATACAAATGAGTACATTTTCCAACTTTAATTTAGTGATAACTTGAAATCCAGTCATTTTCATGACTTGTGGCCAGGGGAACTTTTATTAAGAATGACTTAAACTATTATTTCTCAAAGTTTGTCGTGGTCTTCTAAAACTATTTGAATAAATCGAAAAAATCACAAAAAATGTTTTTGTTTCGGAATCTGATGAAATTTGGAATACACAGTAATACTGATCCAAATATGTATACAAAAATCTGGTCATTATTATAGATTGAGACCGAGAGAAAAATATTCATAAAATTTTCGAATGAACTGGTTTTTTGTTTTAATAAAATAATAAAAAATTAAAAAATAATAAAATAAAACAATAAAATAATGCAAATTACATTAAATAATCCACCCATAAGAACGACAATTTAGTGGATACTACGATTTCAGCATTCGACAGAAAGTTTTTGAGATATAGATTGACGAATTATCTCTGGTATTTATCCTTGATTAGATGAATAGTGCATATCATCAAAAACCTTGTACCGACAAAAATCTTTTATTTGGGAAAAATTATATATCTGCAATTATTTAGATACAATATATAGTTATGTGCTTTGTGCTTACGCTTTTTATTCTCGGTGTGTGTAGAAGAAGATAGGGCTACCTAGTATATATTATAAGACTATTCTTTTCTACTTACACTGAGTATTAAAAGTATAAACAAAAAGAACATCCTAAATAGCAACTCATTAAAAGAAATGCTATTTTTAGCTTTACAATACCTACTAAACCATACATACTCGAAACTATATATCCGTCATTTAAGATTACATATGATTACCGCTTGTTACCCAGCAGCAATGCGGATATATACGACACATGATTAGAAGATAATTAAAAAGGTAATAAATACAGTAGTATCTCAACAATCCGAAATGTCTAGTAATAGAAACAGTTTTCGTCGCCCTTTCAAAAAATTCGAAACTATTCTCCCTACGCTTATTACATTATTTCGAAAAGCAAATGGATATTGTGCTTTATTCGATTAAAAAATAAATCAATTTGATTAATTGAGGAACAAACTTTGAAAAGGACAATAAATTCTCTACTTCAGTAGCAAATTTACACATCTGTATGCAATTTAATATCTCCAAAACCAATAGATCTTAATATAAATAATGGATATGTTTTTCCGGCGCTTTAAGCACGCTTTGAACACGGCGATCGCGCTCAAAGTATCCAAACAAATATACCAAACATAATTGGAATATATCTGTGATATTTCGAGTTCTCTATAGATTACCTACAGTAATATTACTTACTTTCAAACCAGTGATTAAACAGATTGAGGTGATCCGCTTATGCCTGTTCAAATCTTATTTACTATGAGGTTTGATTGCACAAGAGTGAGCATATCACTCTAAGCCTAGACTACGCAACAAGCTTAGATTATTTAATCATATTTATTATACTCCAGGCCTCGCTATTTCACATATATTCATTAGCCTCATATATTTTATCTATGATTAGCCCAACACATTAAAAATTTCACAATCACATTTTACAAAATATTTTCAGAAATAATAGAAACAATTGATATGTTCTAATTATTACTTAAATTATTATAGATAGTAGATAAATAATATATTTAAAAAACCGCTGTTTCAAACAAAAGATTATTTGAATTTGAATAAAACAATAATAAAACTTCAAATATGTTTGTTTCCGCTTGAATTAGAACTCTTGATCTCTAGAGTTATCATGAGTGATACAATAAAATTTACCTATTACATATTTTGGCATTTTCTAAAAAATATATAATCAAATTTTTAAGTCAACATAAAAATATGATTAAAATTCAATTCTAAATTCTGTATATTTTAAAATGTCCGCGTTTGTACTAAACCATCAAAGTACAACTCTATGTAATGTAAATGCAGAAAAAGAATGGATCTTTGAGAGGTTATTTTTAAATATTTACGTATTTATTGAAAAATGACTTTATTTATTAATTTGATTATATAACGTCTAATTAAAAGGTCTGAACTTGCAATAACATAATTTATAAAGACAATTTTTGTAGACTTTGATCCAAGTTTGAAGAATGTCAAGGATATTCAATTCGAAGATACGGAATTTATTACATATAGATGATAGTCAGTTAAGATGTATTTGGAATGGTTACAGATTTTGGCACAGTAAACATGAATTTCATAAAAACAAAGAACTTCCAAACAATAATACAAACACAACGAGGAACCGGCTTTTTGTCTTTTCTGGGGTGATTGGAGCATTAGGATTTTATATATTTTTTGAACATAAACGAAAGAATTTCAAATGGATAAATGAAGAAATACAAAAATTTAGAAACAATGTAAATTTATTTGGAGTGGTAAACGCTGCTGTTCCTGTAGGAAATGTTTTAGCTGGACGAAGAGAGCAATTTAATTTTATTGCAGATGTTGCTGAAAAGGTTTCTCCTACTGTTGTATATATTGAAATTAAAGATACTAGACGTTTTGACTTTTTCACAGGTAAAAATTTTGATTTCAGTTGATTTCTACTTCTAGATTCTAATCTAGATTTTGTCTAAATAGGAAAACCAATGACCGCATCAAATGGATCAGGATTTATTGTCAAAGAAGATGGGTTAATTTTAACAAATGCTCATGTGGTTATTAATAAACCACATTCTCGAGTTGATGTACGATTAAAAGATGGTCGTGAATTTACAGGTAAATCGTTATTATTCAAATCAGAGTTTGCTCTTAAAGGCATTTTTATTTTACTTTGACCAAAAATATACGAAAATAATAATTCTAGATCCTTATGAAACAAAAAGAAAATTTAAACAATACTTTAACCATTTTTCCGATCCGCAAGTATTATTATGGTTTTTCATATGACAAATTTTTATACTTATTTCACCCTCATTACAGTAATCTTAATATATTTTAAAAAAGACATGCGAGTATCATTTCAAAATTTAATAGCAACTTTTTTTATATTTTTATTTTATTAGGAGTTGTTGAAACTGTGGACACTGTTAGTGATTTGGCAACAGTTCGAATTCCAGTAAAAGGATTAACAGCGTTAAAATTGGGATCTTCATCAAAGTTAAGACCTGGAGAATTTGTCGTAGCTCTTGGTTCACCCTTAACACTTAGTAATTCCGTAACAGCTGGAGTTGTATGTAAAATATTAAATAGAATATTAATTCGTAATTACTTAATATAATCATTTATATTTAGGTAAGCTCCACTCAACGTGGCTCGGATGAATTAGGATTACATAACAAAATGACGTACATTCAAACGGATGCAGCTATTACTTTCGGAAATTCGGGTGGTCCATTAGTAAATCTTGAAGGAGAAGCTATTGGTATTAACAGCATGAAAGTGACTGCGGGTATATCTTTTGCTATTCCTAGTGATTATGCTAAAGCATTTTTAGCACGCACACCTGCAACAAAACCCCCAGATCTTGCTAAAGGTCGTAGATATATGGGTATTACAATGTTAACATTATCACCGGACATTATTATGGAACTACGTCAACGGAAACAACCAGTTCCAGAGGATGTTAATCACGGAGTATTAGTCTGGAAAGTAATACTTGGATCACCTGCACATTCGTACGTAAAACAATTTATTTTATAAAAAAATTACTTTATTAATATATAACTTTATTTCGCAGAGGAGGTCTTCAACCGGGAGACATAGTAACTCATGTAAATGGTAAACCAATTCTTGCTGCCGCTGATATTTATGCAGCTTTGGGTGATGAACACTTAAAAGCTTTAGACATGACAATAATTCGCACAGATGGTAGAAGATTAAATGTTACTATTACACCAGAGTAAAATGTATTTCTCCTATTCATATGGTGGTTATTTCGTTAATAAAATTAAAAATTTCTTTTTGGTTATTAAATTCACTAATTCAAAAAAATATATATACTTGTTATTTTTTCTTCTATTTTTAATGAAACAATTCAATCAGAAGTGTTTAGTATTCAAAAAATATTTACTTAATAAGATTTGTTGTTGTAATTATAAGCTTCTTGAAATTTTTTCAAAAAAAGCGTATACTGTTTTTGTATCATAAGCGAATCGAATATAGTTTCATAATAAATTTGCCTTGTTTTTATTTAATTGCTGGAAGCAAAATATTAAAATTTATTTATATTTAGCGGTTTACTCTACTATACTTTTACTCAAGTTACAAGAGCCCAGAGAGCAGCACTTGACTGTTATAGAATCCTACTTTGCTTATTGCTATAAAAAATAAAATGCTAAGTTGTTAAAACTGGTAAAATCGTTTTTCATTTTCTAAACTAAAACATTAATTTGAATTTAAGAAAAGTTAAGGGTTTAAACTATTAATAAAAGGAATAAAAATCCGTATATTTTTTCCATTCTACAACGAGTAACGACTTCAAAATTAGTTTAGAAATATCGGCGTTTACTTCCATAACCTAAAAAATTTTTGAAAATGGATATTCGACCTAATAATACAATTTATATAAATAATTTAAATGAAAAAGTGAAAAAAGAAGATTTAAAGAAATCATTGTATGCAATATTTTCTCAATTTGGTCAAATTTTAGATATTGTTGCATTAAAAACGCTAAAAATGCGTGGTCAAGCTTTTGTTATTTTTAAAGAAATATCTAGTGCTACAAATGGAATACGAGCTATGCAAGGATTTCCATTTTATGATAAACCTATGGTACGTACGTTTTTCAAATAAATCTAAATTATTTTAAGTTATTTACGTGAAAATGTTAATTTTATCAAAAAATCAAGCGAGAAAATTGAAACAAATAACTATAGAAATCGTTCAAAAATTTTTTTTATTTGAAATTGTTTTACAGAATCTACTTTTTCATATATATTTTTATAATGTATTTTTTAACATTATTTACAGAGAATTCAATACGCGAAAACAGATTCAGACATAATTGCAAAATCGAAAGGAACATTCCAAGAAAGACCGAAAAGAGTTAAACCAACACCTTTAAAAGATGATGAACATGTTTCTAGTAAAAAGAAACGAAAGAGTAAAGACCCTGCTGCTAAAGCTGCAGCAAATGCAAATGCCGAACAACCACCTAATCAAATCTTATTCTTAACGAATTTACCTGATGAAACCAGTGAAATGATGTTATCTATGTTGTTCAACCAGTAAGTATTTTTATTCGATTTGTTAATATAAAAACAACACTAAAACATTTATTATTATCTCTAGATTTCCTGGTTTCAAAGAAGTACGTTTGGTACCCAATCGACATGATATCGCTTTTGTAGAGTTTGAAAATGAATTACAATCAGGTGCCGCGAAAGATGCGCTCCAAGGATTCAAGATAACACCATCACATGCAATGAAAATTTCTTTTGCAAAGAAATAATTTTATTAACAATTTTTTTTCGAAAAAATGTGTTTATTGTAAGATGTGTTTGTGAAATTTCTAGAATAATAAGTTTATTTTAATTATCGAAAAAATGATTATGTACGTATGAAAATTTATTATTTGATAAATAAAATATAAGAATACATTTGTGGATAATGTGTTGTGCATTGCACTAAGCCTTCCAAATCCTCAAATGTTTACCAGTGGCTGTGTATCATAAACAATGATGTAGAATAAATTTGATTTAAGATTATTAATTGAAAGTACAAATGAAAATCAATATTGATTTCAATTAAGCTTTGCTTTCTAGCAACCGATAAATTGGCGGCACAAAAGTAGCCTATATAAATATAGATATAGTTGTTTTGAGAAAGGCTAGCTCTCGTAAATATATCCGAAATCAAGTTAGTTTGTTTTTATGGTATTTTAATTGGTTTGAAACAAATTTTCAACCAAAAAATGTTTTTCTGAAATTAGATTACTTTTAATCTCTGCAATTTTATCGCATAAGAAGTAAAAAAATTAGAATTAATAGATTCACTATTCGAAGCTTCCTACAAATGCAAATTTCACCTTACTAATTTAAGTGAGAACTTCCGGAAACCTTTTCATTTAAGAATTCTAAGCTTTAAAACAGTCAAACCCCTAAATTATTAGAAAGGGGCTAAAATTTTTTCTATTTGAGTCGAATGCAATATCTGCTATTTACCTTTTTTTAAAAATGCAGGAATAAAGATAGCTAATTAGAAGAGTAAAAGCATTGTAAAGAAATAAAATAGTTAAAACGGACAAAGAAGGTCAGCAAACAAGACAAGATGTAAATCAACGTACGCTTAATTTTAAAATATATATTTGTGTCTTAAAATTTTACTTATTAACAAAAATAATATACAAATTTTAGAAAAATAAAAATAATATTTACGAACTTTCTAGAAATTAAAATTTAAAACAAAATTATTGCAATTTGTTCCCTGCAAATCGAATCAATTTTATATTAAATTTGCCGAGGATTGCTTATAAAAATTTGTATTAATTCATCAAAAATTCAGTTTTAGTGAAAATTATGAAATACAAAAAATAGGAAAACAAAACCAATTTAATAACAGGGCTACTTGTGAACACTTAAAATCAATAGCACGTGCGTTCTTATGACAATAATATCCGATTTGACTAAGTAAAATACTGGATTAAATTTAGCATCTCTTATGTCATAAAAAACGCACCAGTTAAATTAACATTCTCAATGTTAGTAACGTTACATGTAATGAATGTGACTTACTGTTCCAATTTATTGGCACTGAAATACTATGCTATATTTTGGACAAAATTGATGGGAATATGGAATGAATAAAATAAAATGTATGCAATTGTTGCTAAATTCTCAGGTAAGTAATTACCTGAGGAAGTGTGTTTGACTGTCTAATAATTATGACAATAATTAAATAATTCCCGAATTACATTAATAATAATTCATGTTTCGGAACTTTTTTAATATGAAACAAAGTTTACAAACAGAATTTTTAGCACATCATAAGAATTATTAAATATCTAATTTTTGTTCATAATAAAAAATAGTCCCAACAAGAGTTTATAGTTCACGGGGCAGCATCTTTTTTATTAAATTATCAATACATACTTGGGAATTTGTGAGTGTCTTCCTTTTGGCGAATTTATCAGACCTTCTCCACGATTTTTTTCGACATATTTCACTTTTGCTGAATTGTTTAATTATTATTGGTGTTGACAAATTCAGTCCTGCGTTTTCTCAGACAGGTAGCTTAACTATGACGTTATCAGGCTCATTTGAAAACGCAGCACTTTCGAAAAAAAGTCGTAGAGAAAGTTTGGCACTAGACCAAAGGAAACCACGCACCAAGTTTCAAGTATGTATTGATAATTTAACAAAAAGGGTGCTGTTCCGCGGACTTCATGTTGTTTTTTTAAAGAAAAACCGATGAAACTAAATATAATTGATATTTAAAAATAACTCCAGTAAGACGATGTCCGCGTGTAGACATTTTTCCAAAATTCACCAGTTCATTTTGGGCCATAATCAAATTTGAACTATCTCTGGTCAAATTATCCATTCCTTCAGTGCTTGTTGTAGGTTGTAGATATACTAAACCCATTAGATAAACTCAAGAAAAAGTCTCAAGGTGTTAGATCCTGTCTAAATTTTCAAAGAACTTAATGATAATTTTTTATTAATAAATGTAATTTTAATTGGTCTAAATTTTCATACTATAAAAATTTGTTTATATAATATTATTTTATTACATAGTTTTAATAATTCATTAATATTTGATATGATTTGGAAATTCATATACAAGTTTATAAAACTATTTAATATTTAAAACACTATTAACAATATATACAAATAAGATTGTGTTTGTATAGTTTTCATTTTTTTTTTTTTAAATATGATAAATGCAATTTTTAATAATAAAAGTCTTAGTTGGAGCTAAAAAAATGAAATTGCTATTTGACGAGAGTGGAATTAAAAATAATGAGAGTTAAAATTTATTGCTGCTGCTGTCAATTTATTGCGATTTTAGTTAAAACTTAAAAATGAAAAAAACACTTATTCCAAGAATAGCTATAAATTTTTAAGAGTGTTTGACATTTTTCAAATATTTTTCGGGATTTTAAAAAAAAACTGAATCGATCTTGAGATAAGTGAAGAAAATGGTTGTTAAAACTCTAAAGTCTTCGATGGAAAGAAAAATTAAAACAACAATTGGCTGAAATAAATCGCAATGTTTTAATCTCAATTTTTTTAATAGCCTGTGTTCTATGAAAGATTTTGTGGAAAAATCTTGATAAACGAACCAAAAACGAAATTGCTTTTGATCCTTCATTTACAAAATTTTACCCCATCATATAATTAATTCTTGAAAATTAGTTTTCTAAAATTTACTTCATTCGAAATAGTCGACCATTCATTTTATATTTATAACAAAGTTCGTGTCTTTTAATACATGCTGTTTACATTTAAAACACATTATTTATTTCGAGTAAAATGCATTTTTTTGTTTATAGAAAACAATGTTTTGCTAGATTTATTTTTATATGAAACAAAATAAGTTAAAGTTGGTTTGCCTTAATGTGGATCTGAAAAATCGATTAAGTTGATATGGGTGCATATCCCTGGTTGACTTGCTCTTTATCCTATTTTGTTCCTTTACTGAAATTAATTTCCATATTCTGATAATACATAGTGAGTTCGATTTATACAGCGCACAGACACATTCGCTTAAATAAAGAAACACAATGATCTTCGATATAATGAACGTAAACATACGCTAGAAATAATTATAGTGAGAATCTTCTAACAATACTAAATATGGCAATATTCTAACTATTAGATTCATCATTTTAAAATTATTTGCAACGTACAAAATAATCCACATTTTTATTTATAACAAGCACTCTACAATTAATTATTATGGACGGGTGCTTACGGACAAAGTGTGGATGAAAATTGATATGAATAAAAATTAAAATTGCACACGTTAGTAGAAGCCCCATAAAATTTGTTTTTTAAATATATATATAGAAATGTGAATTTTTCGTATTTTTCAATAAAATTATTTTCAATAATTTACCTTAAAATTTAAAAAAACTATAGCTCCATACTAATTGAAACTTCTCTGGTATTTTCACAAGATTTCAATCTATTTTATATGAAAATTCAATAATGGTACGTTCCAAAATATAATCCATTATGCATTATGCCAATTAGTACGATTTGTTATCATCAATTTACATTGTATAAAAGTACGTTATGGTTTTAATAAAATCGAAAAAACAGTCTGATCTAGGAATGGAATTCGCGCCGGCATGTTTTTATGGTAGCCGATGGATGATGTTTATCTGAATGTACTTAACAAAATCATATTCACGCGAACTAAACTTTTTCGATTTTAGTTCAGACAAACATTTTCCACCGACTGCCGGTTATTTCGACTCGATTATGTATTTAGTAACATTGGTTAAAATAAAACTGTATAAACTGACTGTATTTATCCCTAAAAATGGTTTGGAAATTTGATATTTCTTAACACAAAGCTAGTCTACTTATAGCTTGCTTTTGCATCCATGTTTATTTCGAAAAATAATCATTTATTTTTTAATTCGCAAATAATGCGTGTTTTTAATTCTTTTAAAAAACGCGATTTTTTTTTTTACATATTAGGGAAGTTAAAAACGATCATAAATCTCATGAAAATTATACACCTAATTCTGTTTTGGTGTGCATTGTTTAATTTAACATTTCGTCAGGTCCATCTGATCTTTTGAGGATATACGTAACCTTGTCTAAGTATTCCAAATCTTTACTATGCGATACAATGGAAAGTTGTTTATGCTTTTTCTAAAAAGTTCATTAAAAAAAAGTATAATCTTAAATAAACTTTTGTAGTGAGAACACGGGTATGTTACACGAATATGAAGGTTGTATCGCGTTCGCATCAAATTTTTGTAAGTGATAGAATTAGGTGCATACCAAAGAACGTGTACAAAAAGTTTACAATGTTTCTTTCTCAACAATTGACTATACAAGTTTTTTAACGGCCATAATAATTTTGTAAGGCCAAGATATATGAAGTACAATTCAGTTTTTTTTTTTAATGCGAATAAAAAAATTATATTTATAAATAAATTACTAGTGATTATTCTCCTCGTTAGCTTCTTTTAATTTAGTATTTGATGGAGGACACGGTCGATAAAATACACTACTTGCTGTCATTGCATTTTCATTGTGTTGTGTTCGTTGCAATATCGCTAAACATTGTGTTAATGTATGTAAAGCAGCAGCTGATGTTGCCTTTAAACGTAATAAATTATGATCGGTATGATAATTGTTGATGCCTTCGAGGATACGACATAGTAATGCATCAGCTTGTTCAGTTCTATGTAATTGTGATCGTACACAACCGAATGCATCTAATACAGCTAAGTGTTCTCTAGGTGCCATTGGTGGACCTGTTGATCCTATTGCCTGCGTGAAAAATAAAAATTTATTAAAAACAAATTTATTTCTATTGCTCTTTCATTAATGTAACACTGAAGAACAATTCTCATTTGTTCAATCAAAATATTAGATGAAAGATCTAATTTTGGTTCAAGGCGACCGAAACCGACAAAAGAACACGTAACTTTTTTAATTCTATCTACCACCAAGACAGATTTTCGGTTGGCAACACTGTGTGAAACTTACTCTAGTGTGTGATTCAGCTACAGCTCTTAATGTATTAACCCATTCTTGACGTTCTCTCGCATCACTTGCTCTCAATTTAAGCATATCACCACTGGCACAATTGACAGTAAATGTTTTAGAATCCTCATCACTTGGGCAAATTACTGCTGCGGCCAGATGAACAGAACCTCGAGGTTGGCCATTTTCTGAAACTATCTAAAATAAAATTTCAAGTGAATTATTGGTGATATTAATCTTTATTTAGCAATACTCTCGTTGACGATAAAAGCAAATTGTTCACGTATAATAGGTAAATTGTGAGTTTGTTTGAGAGAAATCCTGTTTTACGAAAAATTCACCTTTCTCAGATAAATTCGTATCAGTAAATTTCAGTCTTTTATATATTTGATTATTATACTATTAACAGATTAACGCAATCCAAACCAGTAAGTTTTCAAATATTAATATTTTATCCCGTCAACAGAAGGCAACCTGTTTATAAGCGTTGCACCACTGTGAAAAATATCAAAGGTCAATATATACTTTGAAAAGGCATACCTTTTCACCTCCTTCGCATAAATAATATTGTAGTGTACCAGCTTGTGGATCTAATGTAAAAAATCGATATTGCCATCCTTTCATTACATTTGTGTATTTATATAATTGACCAGAATAGTGACGTTTTGAAGAAATATCCATTATGTCTGAAAATAATAATAAAATTTAAAGTAGACAGCAATAAAATTTAATGAATAACTAAGAAGTCAAATCGCAACTTTGTTTAATACTTTCCATAAAATTAGCATTTAAGTTAATACTATAGGTTATATATGAATTGGCTTTATATATTTTATTACTTTTATCAAATTTACCAATGATATCGACTTTATTTGGGGTTTAAAGATTTAATTTTTATTATAATATCATTTTTTATGAAATTTAGATATTTATGTAGCCAAAATAGTGTACTTTTTAAGAGCGCTATTATTAAATAATTATCAAATTCTGGTATAAAAATAAGTACAAAAAAAAAATACATACTTGATAAAAATTAAACGAAAAATGAATAATCATGGAATGTATATATTTGGAAAAAAATATTATTCTACATTTAAATTTTTTCAGTCATTTGACATTTTGACAGATGAAGTAGTGGCCGGGTTTTCATTTTTCAATCATAATTTGCGCATCTATCACCGCGCATTATAATAGATAGCGGCACAGTCTAAAAGTCATAATTTCCGTTAGTTGTTTATCTTTATCCAAAAAATATATTTAAAAAAATAGTGTTTTAAAACCGTTGTATTATCGAAAAGAATTATAATTAATAAATAAAACCATAATAAAACTTAAAAAACATAAAAACAAAATCTAAAATAATACAAATTAATATATTAAGTTTTACCTTCCGATTAAAACATGCATTCGTTAAAAAGTAAACTTCGACAGCAATTATCTCAAGATCAGAAAATTAGAAGAACAACTCGTTTTGATTCAACTCGACAGATAGATTTAATAAATTTTGATAATAGTATCGAAGTGAAAAAAAATGAAAGCCCCGTGCGTGTTCAACATGAAAAAGTTAGTAGACTCGAAAAACTCTACAAATATCGATTAGAAAAAAAGAACAGAGAAAAAGAAAAAGTATCACAACGTCCAATATTTAAAGTGACGCGTGCTCCATCATTTGCTAAAGTTATCCCATTACCAAAAACCAAGGTGCCGACTTATAATAATGTTAAAAGTAAAACAGATTCAAATTTACAACTTAGAAAGAAACCTGATAATCATCAGAAAACCCAGTTTCAGTTTAAAGTTGCAGATAATCACCAGTTTAAAGCTCCTGAAATAACATTAAGGAACACAACACTACCATCAACGTCTATCGTGACTAGATCAATGGCTAAGAAAGACAAAAGTATTCAGGAAAAAGTTACTAATTTGGAATGTCTACAACAAGAAATTAAAATGAAAAATAACAAATTTTTTAATTCATTACCAAAATCACAAGTATTTGCAACAACAGTTCCTGATTTTCTTGTACCGAAAGGTGTTTTTTTTTAAATTTTACATCAAATACATTTTAGCTAAATTTTAAGTCTTAACATAATAATTGAAGACTTACCACTGTAATAAGATCAAATACATTTGTTAGAAAAATTCTAAGTCATAAGAATCGAAGACTTACGAGTGTAATAAGTTGGATGTTAAACTCAATCTGAACAGTTAGAACAAAAAAGGATCCTTCACATTTCGATCGATTCCTTCACATACTTGCTTGACAAGTTATTTTTAAAATTAGCAATAAATATATTTTCTATTTAAAGTAATAAAGTGCGATTTTGTTAGATAACAACAATCGTCAATGTCTTCCTTTCAAATTTTATTTTTTTAATATCAAAATAGTTTCTGTTATCGATCATTAAGAAGTAAACATTTTGTTTGATTCGGCTATTAATAATATTTTTTTACAGATATACCAACAATTCAATCTAAATCACGTAAAGTACGCGAAAAAGAAGCCGCAAGAACTAAGGCTAAAGCTGGAACGTCTGCTAGTTGGAAAACAAAAAGTGATTCGAGTAAAGGAGAATATTTTTCCGCTACATCATTGGAAAACACGACCTTTTTCTCTCCTCTTACAGCACCACAGCCATTGCTTTCTAGTACCTTTATACAGCCTGGAAAAACTGGAATTGTTTTAGAGACAACAACAATTGTTTCTGCGCCGGAAGGTAATACTTCATAATTATTTTTTTAGAAGTTTATATAATTTATATTTACTTTTCTTTTAGTAGAGATTACAAAACAGTAAAATTAATTTTTTTTTTTGTGTATCTTAATATATATATTTCTTGTGTGCGTGTGTATGTAATTGAACTCCTCCTAGACGGCTGGACCGATTTTGATGAAATTTTTTGTGTGTGTTCGTGGAGATTCGAGAATGGTTTAGATTTACAATTTGGTCCAGTACAACTGTTTTTGAGGGCTCCGTACCAAAAAAATGAAATTTCATTAAATGGTGGGAGCGCATATAAATCATATCACATTATGTATACTATGTATTTTTAATAGTATTCAGGTATTGCCAATAGGCATTTATTAGAGCCATATGCGAGCGCAGCGAGCTCTACTATCAAAGGTCAGGCCAAAGGTCGAAGGTCAGGCCACTCCAATAAATAGGAGTTAAATTGGGGTTTAGCGGGATGGGTTTAGCGGACAGGCTAAACGTAGTATAGGTATTCATGAATTGGAGTTACGTTTTTACGGGACAACGTCCGTCGGGGCCGCTAGTGTATATTTAAATACGGAGTGTCTTTTTCCACCCGCCGCGGATATCTGTGTCTATAATTTCAGACGCGAATATACATGGATGTATAGTTAGAGTCACGAATTGAATATTTTCTCTCGGATTGGCCATACCTTTAATGGGGTCGAGTAAGAAGGGCTCTTTCCGTTCACCCCGTGATGACGTCCACCCTGTGATCCTTAAAGGCTCTAATATCCGTGACGTGTAGCAATAACAGCACTTATTTAAATGTAATTTTACAATTCCTGCTAAGAATATGTCTTAGGAAGAAAAATGTTTTTTCTTTTAAATGGTTGTATTTTGAAAACGAAATTTCTTCTGTTATTTAACGTTAAAAAGAAAATGTTGTATTTGACTCGACGATTAACAATATTTTCCATTTTTTCAGATATATCTACGAATACATCTAAATCACGCGTACTCGAAAAAAGTGATACAAACAGGGACGCTGAAACTGGACCGTCTAAATCACCACAAACATTACTTTCTAGTACCTTTTTAGAACCTAAAAAATGTGGAAATGATGATGCAGAGACTACAACGATTCCAATTTTTTCGGCACCGAAAGGTAATACTTTTGGTAATTAAAAGTTAGTTCTATCTTGACTAAGGGACAGTGGGAGGAATAAAGTTTATTCCAGGCAAATTTCAAAACAAATTATATAGAATTATTAAGTTAACCAGATTAAATAATTTTTTTGGAATAAATTAACTAATAATAATGCTCCAACTGTTTATTCAATAAAGTACAAATATTACGGTGGCTCCATTGTGACCCGTGTTTGACTATGACCCACCTCCCTATACATTATTAGAGTTTTTAAAATAAGAAAGTTTTTCTAACTTCTCCGTACCAAAAGTGGCTTTTTCGAAAATATTCTCTCATATTGAATAATTTTATAAAAATGTTTTCTTTTATTCGAATATCAATAAAAATTGTTTTATATTATCATTTTTTCAGATGTGTCTATAATACCTAAGGTACACGAAAAACACATCGCACAAAAACGTATTTCACATAAAAGTCCTGAAAAAGATACCACACTAAAATCAGAATCACCAAAGATACCTGAAAAAGATGGCCCATACTTTGAAAGATTATTGGATTCAGAAATAGATCGCTTGGAAAAACGTTGTAAATGTTGGGAAAGCATTATTGTCGAAGAATCACAAAATATAACAAAAGAAATTTTGGATGAAGTTGATTCATCAATTGGTCAAACTAGATTGTTGATTAGAAAAAAATTTGAACAATTCCGAACTTTAACTCGTGGATGGACACGTGATAAAAAAATTACATCAGATGATTTACAAGGGTTTTGGGATATGATATACATGCAAGTAATAAACCTTGATAAAAGATTTGGCGAATTAGAAATTGCGAAAACAAATAACTGGGAACAAAAAGAAAATGCAGTTAATGTACCAGTTATAACTATCAAACCGGTTAAAAAAATTAATAAGGTTAAAGCTGGACCGTCTGCTGGTTTGAAAGCAGCTATTGCTGCTGCTCGTAAAAAGAAATTGGAAAATCAAGAAACAGATAACAATGGTGGCGTTACAGAAAATGAAAATATTGAAAATATAGAAAATATGAGTACGATTAATTTGGATACTAAACGCGTGCGTACAAGAAGACAAGCTTATGCAAATACAAAGACAGAAAAAGTCGAGGAAACTCAAAATTCATCCTGCAATTCAGATAGCTCTTCTGTTAATAAGTCTTCGTCTTTTGGAAGAAACAAAATCAGGAGAGGGACAGTTTACAATTTATTATATGGTAAGTAACTTTTTATAAAAAAAACTAGCTTTTTCCAGCAGGTTCGCTCGCCGCAATATAGAAAATGCCAACTTGAATGACAAATCCACCACAGCCCCCGGAGTCAAACATTACAACAGAAAACGTTTTATGATGTAAAAGAAATCAAATAAAAAACCAAATTAATCGATTTTCGGTTTTAAGTTTAATGAAATTCTAGCATATATAAAAGAAAAAGTAGTTTTTCAGGTGTTTTTCCCATTTTCGGGGGATGGCGACGTATATCTTAAGTTTTCTATTCATTTAATTTATTACGGGTCGAATGGATGAAAAAATCTTACCATTCTATCGTAAATAGAAGTAAAAAGAGCAGTTTAGTTAGCAGTGGCCATCGCTTTTAGAATCCAAGGAAGGAAATTTAAATATTTTGAAGGCATCATTGTACTAACAATCTCTATTCTTAAGTTTTCAGATTGAGATAAAATAGTAACTGGCTTTTATCTTCTAAATATTGTGACAATTTTTAATTTGACAATTTAATGATTGAATTTCTAAAATATCCTATGTTTTACAGGTAAATCCGATAAATCCGAAAATTCGGTTGAAGCGCCTACTAATATAACACAAGATTTTTCATCACATAAATTTATGTCCAATTTGGAGTTGAAAACGACACCCAAAAGAAAAAGCATTCGGAGATCTGTCCAATCACCTGGTTTATTTATGATGCGTGCTTCATTTGGAGCAAAAATTGCTGAATTAAATTCGGTAATTTAACAATTTTGGTTGTATGAAAAGTACAAGTAAATTTTATCTTAATTTTGATTTTAGTCGATTGAAAAGTGCTCCATAAATTCTGAAAATGGAAGTGGGAATGAATGAATGAATGGAAATGATAAAACTAAAAATTGAGAAAATATTAAAATGACAACAAAACAAAAGACACTTAAGATCCATTAAGATTAAGGTGTGCGATTTAGATGAATCTCTTTATAAGAATAGTTAAGGGTAAGCCAATGGCGTTTTTTTCAACGAATTTTTTGATAGAATTCGTCCAAATTTTCGTAACCGAAAATCTTGGAAAAAAATCATCAATAATTATTTTGCAAAATTATTTAAATAGTTTTATTTATATTTTCTGCCCACTTTTAACTGATAACACTTTTTAATTATTTTCAGTGAAGGTATTGAGATAATAATTGAAAAAACCGTAATATTTTTTAGCGTTGAATAATACATTCAAATAAAATGCTCTTCTATATTTTTTTCGTCAAATGCTTAGTTTTTGTGATAAAAATTATCTAATTGTCTCAATACTATTTTTTAAAAACCCGTAATCTAACAAATTTATTTTTATAAAAAATTGATGACTTTTATTTTATGTTCTTTTCGATTAAGTGTTACAACCACTACTCTAAAATTGGTATACAAGAGATCAAAATGCATGTAAAAACTTTGGCAGATCCATCAAAGAATTGTTAGTCATTAATAATTTTACTGTGATCACGTGCTGGTGACACGTATTTTAATATTTAACATTAGTTTTAAAGTTTATACAAATATTTTTTAAATGTAAATCCACCGATGTTATTATAAAGTATTTTTATGCATCTTTATAATAAATAATTTTTTTAATCTGTTTAAAATCGATGCGTATTATAAGAATCCTTTTATTAAGTTCCTGCTTTATCCTTATCATTTTCTCCTGTTTTCTAAAGATTCATTATGGTATTTTTTCATTGACTTTACCACCTTTCTGGTTTTTTTTTGACAATTTAAAGCAGATTGTTGCAGGATTCCTACAATATTTATTTCTCTTACTACTATGTTAAAAAAATATTAAGAAAAAGTACTTGTATGTGAACTATGAAAATTGGGAAAATTAACAGGATTTCCGAAAAATAAAAGTACTCACGGCAGGTAGAATATGAATATCTATAACATATCCAAATTTCAAATTGATAGAGTAAAGGGTATAATCACATTCTTATCTGGAAAGCCGATTTTCTTTATAAACTTTTTTTTCCACTAATGAATATTATTTAATAAATTGTAAAGTTTCACGCCAATCAAAAATGTGTATAGAGCAGCCTTAAGGAATTAACAAAAAAGATTTGAACGTGCAAATGAAAATCAGTTCAACTTAATTAAGTAAAAATATTATCGGACAGCGACATATAATTTTAAATTAATAGAATAATAATCAATTAATAATAATTGATATAAATTTTATTGAAATATAAACAATAATTGCGGAACAATATAATAAATTTAAAATGTATGAATAGTACAATGACATTTTAATTAATTTGTAATCAATATTTTAAAAATTATGTATTGATCATTGGCAAAATGCATGAACACAATGGCGACAAATATCTTAAATCATATATATAAGAAAATGTTAACAAGTACAATTTGCAAAATTTAAAATAATCCTCGATTAAATTAGACATTTTTGCCCATCAATGTGTAACTCCAGAGATTATTCCCCTACTGAAATGTTTGGCTTGCACTATCGGAGTATATAACTAGGCCGAGATATTGGTGGTTTTTTTTTGGGAAAATACAAAAAAAATGTAGCTCTTTAGATATTAAAAGCCCTTTAGATATAAACAAAAAAAATTTCAATGGTAGGTATATCCTCCTGAATGTGTTAGCAATTTATATAAAAAAAAAATTATCAATCATGAGGACTGAAAAAAGTCATTACTAAAATTGAAGTCATTGTAGCTCTAAACCGACGATATAGACACATTGTTTTATAAACAAATTAAATATTACTTAATTACAATTTCGAAAATTAATTTCACCGATATCATTCTGGCATTCTGGGTATCATCTGTTTCTGACACCTTTATAAACATATACATTATACATATCAAGTGTCACAAAAGTAACGGTATGGTCCAAGTAGGTATTTGCAAGAAGTAGGTATTTGCAAATACTTTATTTATTAAAATTGGATAAAATTTGGATGTGATATATCAAAATTAAACTTTTTGGATTCTGATGACGTCATAAAGTTAAAAAATTCTTTTTTTTATAATACAGGCAAATTTGATCCGATCTTATTGGATTTTTTTTTGAAACCAACTAATTTTGGGTCATTCTTTTCAGTTTCGATGCCACTTTTGCGCTAGCTATCACTTATGTGCTTAATTCCGTGATTAGGACCCCATCCTCTTGAAACCTATCAGAGCTAGAATAATTTTGACCACAAATATGAAAATTATAACCAAAATTTAGTCGGATTACTTAGGTATTTGCAAGGAAGTAGGTATTTGCAAATACTTTATTTACCAAAATTGGATAAAATTTGGATGTGATAGAGCAAAATTAAATTTTTTAGATTCTGATGACGTCATAAAGTTAAAAAGCTCGATTTTTTTGATAACAGAGGCAAATTTGGTCCGATCTGATTGGAATTTTTTTTGAAACCCAATAATTTTGGGTTATTCTTTTCAGCTGTGATGCCATTTTTTCGCTAGCTATCACTTATGACGCTCACTAAATAATTTTTTTACCAATGAACTTTATGTTTAATTTTGCCTTTAAAGTTGTTAAGCTGCCCCTTCTGCAACACAGTGTATATACCTATAATAACTTTATACAAATTTGTACATTATATTCGTTGAACATACACAAAATCATCGATAATAAATTATGTTGTCTGGATATCATTCCACTTCCCTTTTCCTCTAATTTTGCAGAAATTATAAACTTGTTCGTCAAATTTTATTTTATTATATCGTTCAAAATATGTAACTTACAATTTCGTAGCCAGCTAGTGGACCAGAGGAGAGGTCTATGTAAGCTTACAAATACAAAAACATGTAAACTTGCAAATACTTGTAACTTGCATATACAAAAACGATTGTATGTCAAGTAATGATGTCATTCAAGATACTCTACACTGTTTTAGAAGTAAAGAATTAATTTTTTAAAATGCAGGAGTTTTTAACGATTGTACATTTGTGTACTTTTAAAGATTTTCAAAAAACAACTTCACTTTTCTGCCCGTGCAATGAGAATTCGTCACCTGAAGTGATAAAAAAAAACTGTAGTTATCATCCCTCTTTTGATTTTATTTTATTTGTACGAGTAATTTATCAATTAAATACAAATAGTGCGTAATTTTGTTGACGGATGTGATATTTTTTGATTGGGTTCAATTATAAGAAATTAAATACAAGTAATTAAATTTTTTTTAAAATAATTAGTACATAACAACCCCAATATATTTTATTTAAAAACATCTGTTCATATAAACATGCATACAAATAGGGTAATGTGTAGTACCTTAGGCCATTTCTTCCCTAATCCTTCCTTATAAAAAAGGATTAAATATTTGTGAAAAGGTTACAAAACACTTAAATGACCTAATATGCAGCACTGTCTGTATAGGGTATTTTAACAATTAAACCAGCCAATGGTTTATTTTCTCTTTTTATTTCTGATTTCCATGAAACTCACCACTTAAAGTAATCTTGACCCAAAAAATACAAAAATCGGATTAATTTGATGATTTTATGTATTTTTCCTGAAATATCGTCCAAAATTGCATATGATAGCGATTTCTCGGATCTAAAATACAGTTGAGTTCTAACTTGTATAGAAAATTAAAAAATAAAGGCAATTCATTTTAAATTTTGTCGATTTTTGAGTTTAAGAACACAAAACATTAGCAATTTTATTTATAGTGAATTTTGATCCCAGGTGATACACTCTCACCTATCGATATATAAAATTAACCCTTTCTACTAATGTAGGTAGGTATAAAAAGAAGGACATTGCACACACGATAAGGACATTAGTTACAGATGTCCTCCTCTTCCATCTGTGTGCATATTTAGTTGGTTGTTAATCGATACTCAAGTATTTAATTTGTTCAATTTATAATTATTGTCCCTTCGTAAATAAATACGTATCGTATCCGTATGGTAAGTAACCTCTAATAAATTATTAAAATGGGGTTCAATTTGTATAATCGATTTTCCATTTTTTTATATGACAAATATTTTGATATAAATAGCACACAACCTAATCTTAATATAGGCCATTAAGTTTACCCGCAAAATTTTAATTTTGATAACAAGGGCTAACAAAACGAGAATAAGACTGCAGTTAAGTTAAGTTAATACCTTAACTTTTAATTGGGTGCATTTTGGAGTAAATTTTTATACAGGCAAACAGTATTAACAAAAAACCATTAATTAATGCCATAACAGCAAGTGATCGATAAAAGCTCAACAAACTGTAGGTTTGGCACTTAGGCTATAGAGCCCATTGTGATACCATATATGTGTTTTACCACCTTTACGCTGATAATTTCATTTATCGCTCCTGCGCTCCTGCATACCGCGAAATTGGTTACGCCTTAACCAACAGAGCTAATAGGGCGAATAAAGTGTAAAAAGAAGAAGTCTAGTTGTGAATTTAAGTCACAAGGATCTTTCTAGATATTGTCATGCAGAAGAGGAAATCGAAATACATCATCACTAGGGATTAAATGATCTACGTCCTAGATCAGGGATGTTTTTTAATTAATAACGAAGTTAAACCTGTTCTTTACAAAATCAATTGAAGTGTAAATACCGCAAAGTTATCTCTGACTTGTGTAAATCAAATTTTCCAAGCATAAAGTCATATGGCTAATCTAAGTCATCTGGCTAATTCGTCCTCCAATTTCAAATTCGGCATGTATCATTCTTTTCTGGAGAATAATTTCGATGAGTTAATTCATACTGATGATTATTATAGTCGAAGAATTAACTTTAATCCTAGTAAGCTTAAAATATGGCCATGAATAGCCTATTGCAATCATCTTCTTCCTCTCTCTGCTTTAAAATCCCAATTTTCAGGGTGGTTTAGCTATAGCCACTCTCACTCCTTGATTTGGAATATTATGGAGTAACTGTGTATTTTTTTTATCTGCGCTGATTTGAATATACACTGTAAAAAAAGTAAGCATTTAAAATATGTTCTTAACATGGTAACAAGTAAATATTTTCTTGGTTTAAGAAAAATAATGATTTTCTTGAATCAAGTACTTAGACCGTTGACACAAGAAATATATTTACTAGTTATAAGAACATCAACAGTCATGTTAACGCGTGTACTTCAACCCAGTAATTTTTTTATGAATGGACTGACGTCGGTTTTATTATTTTGTTCTGTAGGGGACGAGAAGAATGAGAACAAAAATGATTCTCTTTCTGCCCACATTTTAAATAATTTATTTCAGTCGAGAATTTAAGTGTTTTTTAAGTGTTCAGACACTTGATTTACCTATAAGAACCCATATATTATGATGTAATGTTTCTCATGTATAACGTAACAAGGTGTTTCATAATTATTTAATCTTTAACTTACAAAAATTAAAGATATGGAAACAGAAGATGAAAGTTAAAGGAGAAAACCCTGTAGGTATCGCTTATCCAATAAAAAAAGAATTATTCAAATTAGTTTACGGGCACGGAAAATGTCGAATAACAATACAATATTGCAAATCTTCTCGTCTTTCGAAGTTGGTGAAGTTTCAGTCTATTGGATAGAAAAGAAAAAACATTAAAGAACTCAAATATTTATTACATTTGGATCATTTTATTAAACGTGCGGCCAATTTAATAAGATTCTGGTAGTCAGTCGGTAACTAGGAACCATTTTAGCATTTTTATTCGAGCAGTCGCCTTTAGTCTATGTTGCCTTCGACACGTTCCTATCCTTGCTTCCAACTATTTAAGGTATTTCGATACCGTAAAAATGAAAATGGTACCAAGAATTTGAAATTTTATTTATCAACTAGATTGATACCCTCCCGCTTCACTGGGCTTAAAAGTAAAAACCACCGCTTTATAGCCTTCATCCTCTCTTGATATACACAGTTTTCAATTTCGTTAAATGTAAAATAGTCATAATTCATTGAGTATATCAGAATAGCATGGCCCTGATTTGTTTGACATTTACTATTTTATATTTTTACAGAATTATTTAATTTATGGTTCAAAATGATAATCATAGATCTGTTCCATCTATAATCATCATTTTGAACCATAACTTAAAAATTTTTTGTAAAAATTTAAAAAATGGTAAATGTTAAATTAAATTTTTTTATTTTTTTTAAACATATCTTTATAAATTATAGTTAATGTGTTATTCTGATATATCAGCTATATTTCTGTACAGTTTCATTAGAAACCATTCGCCAGTTTTAGCAAACAAACAAACAAACATGCTTACTTTCACATCTATAATATATAGGGATTAATCATCCTTTTATACGTCTTTCGTGAAAAATTCATATCAATCGAAATCAATTCAGGGAATCGATATGAATTTTTCACAAAAGTTTTCACAAAAATCACCTACCTATATAAGGGTGATTAATTGATAAATAAAATTATAAATTTTTGTTATCTTTTTCATTTTAAGTTTTAAGGAATTTCGATACCGTAAAAATAAAAATGTAACAAAAAACTGTTTTTAATAATCAATTTATCGTAAATCGTACAGAGAAAATTGAAATTTATACAAAAGGCGTATTAACTGACACACAAAAGTTCAGATTTATGATAACTTTTTCGTTTTCGTTTTTAGATTTTTGATAACTTTTTCGAAACGCCTGCCTTAAGAAAAATTCTAAATTATTTTGATATACATTGTATTCCAAGTATGTGTTGTAAAAGAAATAATTTCTTGTACATATATCTTGACGGTAATTTTTCTAGTACATAAAAGGTATGAATTTAGGTTGAAATATAGAAATATGCACCTAGTATTTATGTTTTTATATTAAATTTAAGTCGATAGTTTTCAAAAAAGGAAATTCCTTGATTTGAAAAAAAAAAATGTTCAAATATATACAAGAAATTGAAAAAAATCAACATAAGAAATTGAAAAAATGCTAATATAGTTGGGTAAATCTACCGGATTTTGATAATAAATTCGTAAAATTTTGGGAAATGCCTATTTTTTTTAAATAGGTTTATTTTGTTGTAAAAAACAGAGAAAAGGAGTTTTCTGGTTCTGGAAAGATTTGCACGACCTTCTGCACGAAATTTTAATCTCTACATTGTTTTATCATTTACCATTATCGAATACAGTCAAACCTGGATAAGCGAAAGTTCAAGGGAGCACAATCTCATTCTCGCTTATAGAGGTTTCTCTTTAAGGCCAGTTTCTCGCTAATGCAGGTACATGGGTAGCGTTTCTTTCTTATAGAAGTGCGCAGCAATAACAAGTCACAGCAAGTACGAATGTAGTAAATATTCCTCCTAAATAATATAAATAAATAAATAAAGCTCGACTGCCGCGTATAGAGGTATAGATAAGTAGCAATCTCACTTACGGAGACCCATGAGGGAAAAGCTACTCTCTCTTACAGAGGTTTCTCTTTCTCGTTAATAGAGGTTTTGGGAACTTAAAATGATTGGTCTTGTTTATTACTCTCACTTAAAGAGTTTTCTCACTTATCCAGTTCTCACTTACCCTGGTTTTACTGTAAATGGCCCACTCCAGCCAGATTTGGTAACCGGTAGTAGCCCAACCAAAAAATCGCTACGCCCTTGATGGATGCCTGTATTCCATCTGTATATGAATAAGACTCGCTTATTAACAAGAGATGGATCCACCCTGTATTTATTTATTATGCATTTTTGAAGGACTTAACTATTACTGTTAGGTAAAAATGTATTTATGCATTCAACATAAAAAAAGGGATAAATTGAACGATGAACATTTACATATTTTAATATAAAAACCAAACAGTGAGTTCTGAGTCCTTTGATATATCCTTATCATAATCATTCGATATTTACTGCAGTTTTTAGTTTATAGTTAGTTTGGAGGATTTTAAAATGACTCTTTGTATGTGTTTAATATATGTATGTATGTATGTATGTTTTATTTATTTTTTTGAGGGGTATTTAAACAATTGAATAGATGAGTAAATCTCAGTCTCTTTTGTTATCGTAACAGAAACAGTGACGGATTTTTAAAATCTAAGTTAGCTCTGAGTTTGAGCCTCGTTTGGTTTAGTTTGAAAATTATGGTTGTGGTTTTCCTACAATATTCTCTAAAAGCTTTGGATTTTATGCTCGTTAATAGTATATAAGCTTGTAGTGAAATAGTGCATATTTTATTATCTTTACAGTAACACTCAACGTTTCAATTTACAATCCCTATATATTACAAGTGTAAAAGTAAGCATGTTTATTTGTTTGTTTATTTGTTTGTTACGCTTTCATGCTAAAACTAGCGGATGGTTTTTAATGAATGTCAAACAAATCATGACCAACTCTTCTGATATACTCTATGAATTATGACTATTTTACATTTAACAAAATTGAAAACTGTGTAAATCAAGAGAGGGTGGAGGCTATAAAGCGGTGGTTTATAAGAAAAAAATTACTTTGAAATGTTTACCGATACTTAAACTAAATTATACGCATATCCAGGAAATCTGATCAAGGCTATGATTGGATCTGAAATCACACCAAAATTTCATAATACGCACTACAAGTCAGGTATTTATAAATTGTTCTTGAAAAAAATTCGGGTAAGATACGAATCCACGGGAAAGTAAATGCCAGTAACTTGGCAAATATTAAAAGAGTTGAAAAATGCGTCATTTATCTACAATTCCATTCTATTACACAATAACTTTCTTTTAATGAATTATAGGTATTATTATACAGTTGGCAAAAACAATCGCCGAAAAAGACGAAAATCGAAAAACTCGATTTTTATAAACATCAATATCTTTTCTCAATTGCGACACTGAAGCTTTTATTATTATTTTACTTTATATTGTTTTTAAAAATAATAAAAACATTTATTTTTGTTAAAATCATAAAAAATAATATTGTTTTTAAAAGTAATTTTTATATTTTTGTAGTTTAATTTGTAAGAATATCAAAACGAAAAAGAAATGGCTAATAATTGTCATAGTCATTTAGTCTTTTGTATGGAATACGACAGTAAAAAATAATCCCTAAACATCACTAAAACGTCTTTTTGTGTTCGGTTAAATAAAATGTCCGTCTATGTGTTGTAATCATATATGAAGGGAGAAACTTGGTAGATAATTAGGAGGTTATTCGCACAAAACAAAAATTTAAATCTAACGAGTTACAGATATTGTATACGTTAAGTTTTCGACACAAAAGATTTTTACCAAAATTAGCATTTTTCAAACGAATCGAATAAAACGCCATTGCATGCAGCAGCAAAACTTAACTTTGCAAAGTTACGTTTTGTTGTATGTTGTGCTCGTCTTAAAGTGTTTTCCCTGATCAGAATTTTACTGCGTTTTTTTTTTTTTAAGTTTAAAATTTTAATTTCGGATTAAACCTTAAGAATTTAAGCTGTTTCTCAGAAACTTTTCCTTCAGATACCAATTTTTCGACTTTTCCGATGTTTTCAAAACAGTATCACAAAACTATTTGAACCTCTTAAGTATAAGAAAAATGCCACAAACTTTGCATGATTTTTCACATTTTCAACATCCGGTTGGTTCTTTTTATTGACCTCATATTCTTAACCTCTTGTACCTTTTTTTTATATACATTATTTTCTAACCATTCAGTTAAAAATAAATATATTTGTGGATAATTTAATTTCGATAGAAATCGATTTAAAATATGAGAGTGATAAATGAAAAATGTTTTCTTACGATATTAAATTTATTTTATTTCTTAAATTAAATAAATGTAGGTAAGTAAATAATAAAAGAAATTGATCAAATAAAAAATTGCAACTAAAATCAATAAATAACTTAATTATTTTAATCTGATGGAATAAACTTGATTTGAAAAAGAAACCTACACGGAATTGTGTAAAAACAACTCTTAGAAAGTTTGATTGCCTTAAAGAAAAATAGATTGATTTTACTTTTCGATGAAAGATTTTATTGTTTTTGAAAAAAAACTTCTATATTGAAACAATTAAAAAGTTCAGAGACTAGTCTAGTAGTGATTAGTTAAAATCGTATACTATAAACAGTGACAAAAGTTTTCTGTAACAAAATTGGATGAACGAATTAGCGAATTTAGCGTTCCATATTAATATATCCTCTAGGCTCATCTCTTATATAAATCGGCATATGTCGGCAGTGGCACTTCAAAGTTTCGCCAATGTATTCGAGCTTTGTTGGGATGTAGTTAGAATTTGGTTCGTGGCCGTGGTTTGGTTCGTGATTCGTGCCTAGTCAAATTTACATTTGTTTTAATTTGCGTAAGCTTACAACATTATATAGCTCTTAAGTGAAGGAAATGGTGTGTACCTATATATAAATATATAGATTCTATATGTGCATTCGTAGAGGTTAATTGGGTTCACGCCACTGTAAAATTTTATTAAAAATACAAATCTAATCAATACTTTCCAATATTTTATAGGTATACTAAAGTGCAGGATTACACCTCTGATATTTCTTATGTAATAACAATGATATTAATGAAAGTAATTAAAAACCATTGATTTTTTTCGGGATCAAACGGTTATCGATTTTCTGGTTTCGGTCACTCGAGCGATTAATCTAACTGAAGTTACAAAGTCAAGTGCTAAGTGCGTTTTAGGAATACACTATACGAAATTGTGTCTTATTTTCCCACCTTTTCTTTGAATGGCAACTGAAAAGTGCTTATTATATCGGTTTTGAATAAGATGAGGGATTTTTTGAGAGTATTACGGGAAATTCGTTTCCTACAATGAAACCTAGTACCACTAAGGGGAATAAGGATTGTATCGTATAAATACCAAAAGAGTTGAAATAAGGAAACAGCAATTTTCAAGCGTTTAAGTTTCTGCCTGTTCAAAGTATGAAAGACACTATGGGTCAAAATATAGGAAAAATTTTAAATGAAACAGTAGTACACTTTCTGATGGAATAAATTATTTCACTTTTCAGTGTAACTTGATTTCGAATATAGAACAAAAGGATTTTTACTCATATTTCATATTATTTTCTCGAAAACGTGAGAGGCTAGAACACGTCAAAGGCCTGCTGTAAAGTAAACTCACGTAAACGCAAACTTTTTTATGCTCAGTGAATTATTAAAATTCAATGACCACAAGCAAGAACAATCTGTACGCAAAGTTCTTCAATCAATATTGTTTATATATTATGATTGCATGTAATTTATTATTGGTTATTTTTATTTATTAATGGTCGGTGTGGGTAGATTGAAACAATTTTTTATCCCTTTTTCTGTTATAAAACCTAAAGAGTGAGCCAGCAAACTGTACGATATACGATTTTGAAAACGATGTAAAAGCGAGATATATATTTATTATATAAAAATATATATATTGTGTTTTATAAAGAAGTGTTCCAAAATTAACGCAAGAAGCTCGAATCAGACGTTAATCTTGGGACACCCTCTATTATTATTATATAAAAGTGATAGAATTTTATTTATTTTGCATACATACTTTAATAAGAAAAGAAGAATTTCTGTTAATTTGTTTTATGAAAATGTACAATATGATTTTTCATGAAAATTTACATTTTGTTTGTTTGTTATAAATAAATAAAAATCGTTATTTATTTTAAATTTTGTTTAATTTTTTAAATTTTCTATCCTATTTTTCTATCCGAGCTGAAATTTTTACAGCGTACTCAGGACGTAAAAAGTGAGGTCAAGTTCGTAATTGAGCATCATAGGTGAATTGGGTCTTGGGTCCGTAGGACCCATCTTGTAAACCGTTAGAGATAGAACAAAAGTTTAAATGTAAAATTTTTTTTCATAAACATCACTGTTTACTCGTGAGGGCGCCAATTAGGCGGAAATTTTATAATAGGTACTATACTTGATTATCAGTTATGTATGTGTCACATGTTTGTATGTGTAATGTGATAAATAAATCAACACTGACTATGCATGGTATTTCAACAATTAACTCAGTCAATTGTTTGTTTTCACTTGTATTATATATATTTGTACATATGTCACCTATAAAAAATTTGAATGAATAATAATAATGGTTATTTTATATAGTAAAAAATCAATTTTCGGGATAACGTTTTCAAATTAATATAAATAAATAAATATCGTTATATATTTTAAATTTTGTTTTATTTTATTCTATCCCATTTTTCCTTTCAGAACAAAATTATTAATTAACTAATTAATTTTTTTTTAGTAAAGGTACAAACAAATTTTTATAAAATATAGGTGAGATAAAGAAGTTGGATTGTAAATACGTAATATTCTTTTTGGATTTTCATTTTATTTTTGTGTGGTATTTAGTTTGTAAAAAAAAAGTTGATGCAAAAAAATTTTTTTAAGATGAAATTAATTATATGGAATTATGTGCAAGTAATTCGTAAATAGTTTTTATGTATTTTGATTTCATTTAAATAAAGTTGAAAACTCAAACCCTGTTTTTATTTTATTTTTCCCCATCTCTCTGTAGCTATACAATATTATTTCAGTTAAAAATAGGTGAGTATTTCGAACTTCACGATAGGTAAGTATTTCAAACTTCGTTTGCCATTTTTTTTTGTAATAATACTACTCAAAATTTTCCGAAAATGAGTTTTACTTTTTGTTATAATTTAAGAAAGTCGAAAATATGAATATAATTATTTATTAATACAAATAACAGAGCCCTAATGGTATAATGATTAGCGTATCTGACTTCGAATAAGTAGTCCCTTGGTTCGAAACTAGGTGAGGACATATATTAAAAAAAAGTTCATTTTTATTTTCATTTTTTTTCAAATTTCCACCACAGCATGTTTGCCTAGTAAATGATGAAAAAATTAGTTTTTTTTCGTTCAAAAACTTCAATTTTTTTCACATTTCTACTAGGAGAACATCAAGGACGGACGGAATAAGTAGTACCTGATAGCAAGGTAATTGTTGTCACCTCGTAAGTCAGAAAGTTAGTGGTCTGCACACCCGTGTTTAGTGAGTGTGACCTCTAGTGGGCAGACCAATAACTTTCTGCCAAAATAAAATTTTAGACTTTCGGGGTGAAAACACTTACTCGCCTTTCTCCTTATCAGGAACTACTAATTCCCACTTATGTTCTCCTAGTACAAATGTTGAAAAAATTGAAAATTTTTTCGAAATTATATTATTTTTTGAATATAAAAAATTAAACTGACCAATTATTTATATTAGCTGACCCAATTATCAGCGAATGCTTCCCGATCGCGCATAGGTGGAGTTTTTTCAATCTTTAATAAAAAATTTTCTGATGCTGACCAATTAATGAGACCAACTGACCTTTTATGACCAATTTCTGACCTTTCAGATGGTATAATTGGTCAATCGAAATTCCGCACATGAGATGCTAAGATCGCGGAGCTTACTTATTTTGCTTGTTTTTTAGCTTAACATGCTAAAATTTATTCTTGTTAAATGAAATTTTATAAGATTTTGTAATGTTAGTCCCACTTTCCTACTTATGTCATAAATCACTCTTCTGTCAGGGGGAGGGAATTAAAATAACATAAAATATACCTCGCTCTCTTACTTATGTGTAGCTTTTGGTTCTCATAACAATTTTCTAAAAAAAATTAACTTTCTTAATTAATGGGGAAAAGCTAGATACGAAGCGAGGTACTCTGTAACCTGAGGCGACTGGGCTAGCCACTTCTCCACCTTCGACATATTATACTTATCAATAATGGTAATATATATTACCTTTTACTCATATTTTTTTGAATAAACTTGTTTTCTAAACTTAGTATTTATTTTTCTTTTATTGACTTTTTTTCATTACACTGACCGATTATGTATTTCTTTTTACTCACTTTTTTTTTTTCAATAAACTTACCTATAAATAAATAATTGTAGTAATATGTTAACTGTAGTAATATGTAGTAATATTGTTAAAAATGTAGGCCCTGTTTGATATTCCTGAAATCGTTAAACCAAAAAATTGATGAAAACGATATTTTATTATATATATTTGTACATATTTCACCTAAAATAAATGGGAATGGTTATTTTATACATTATAAAATCATTTTTCTGTATAACGTTCTTTTTGGATTAATTAATTATAATCTTTTTTAGATTATTGTTTGTCGTTTGTTCTTCATTGTTTGAGATTTAAAATTATTTGTTCGATCATTGTTTATTTATGATTTACTAAACATTATTTAATGTTACTTTAATTGCCACTCCCTGGCACTAGAGTGATTTATGACAAAAGTAGGAAAGTGGGACTAAGATAATTAACTTTTTTGGGTGAAATAGCATGTTCTCCTATTACAAAATCTTATAAAATTTCTTTTAACAAGAATAAATTTTACCATGTACAGCTAAAAAGCTAACAAAATAAGCATTTTTTTACATTTTTTTAATATTTTATAATAGTGAGTAGATAAACTATATGACATGTTCTCCTATTAAAAAATTTCTTATTTCAGCATAACCAAGCCATTTTTGTACATATTTTTAATATTTCGTAACAGGAGAACATTTTTTTAAAGAGTGAGAGATATATTTATGATTATTTTCCCACCCCCTGACAGAATAGTGATTTATGACATATGCATAATTGACATTATTTATGGCAAGAGGGCGGGTTATATAGAAAATTTTAACTGTAAAAAGAGTGGAAAATTTAAACATCAGGGAAAATTCATTTAGAAGTAAAAAATTGTCAACGCCAGGATACGAACCAGCGCACCTTGATTTCATAGGCAAGTGCTGTATCCACTCTGCCACACGGCATGTTTATAACAATATAATTAACTTAATACTTACCTTTACTAAAGAATTAATTAATTGATAATTTTGTTCTGAAAGAAAAAATAGGATAGAAAATTTAAAAAATAAAACAAAATTTAAAATAAATAACGATTTTTATTTATTTATAACAAAAAAAAAAAATATTTTAAATTTTCATGAAAAATCATATTGTAGATTTTCATAAAACAAATTAACAGAAATTCTTCTTTTCTTATTAAAGTTTGTGTACAAAATAAATAAAATCATATCACTTTTATATAATAATAATAATAATAATAATAGAGGGTGTCCCAAGATTAACGTCTGATTCGAGCTTCTCGCGTTAATTTTGGAACACTTTTTTATAAAACACAATATATACTTCTTATAAATACTACTAACTAAACCATAGAGATATGAAGGTAGCGAATGCTAGCCTGTAAGTGGATGCGATATGCGAAGCGAGAAAATATAAAAATCGGGCTCATTTTTAACGCTCGGAACTTTATAAGAAGAGTAGTAGATTTTTACTTTAGCCATGTCAATATATCTTGTAAAAGTAATAATGGAAGTTAAATGATGAATTCTAAAACTACATAATATATTAAAACATTTAAGAGATTGATTAATTAATTAGACAGATAATTAATTAATAATAATTTATTTTAATATGTCAGAAGTTAGTCACACATAAGACAGACTTGTTTTTAGAATTATTGATATGTTTTTCTACTTAAATTATTTCTTTTTCATTCTGTTGTATTTTATTTGTTGACATTTGAATCACGCATGCAAATGTCATTAATAGTTTCCTGCCTTGACAGTGTACACACTATATTTATTCATTATTGAAGTATTTATTAGCATAGCTATGCTATAGCGTTTACTAGCAGAATGTAAATAATACGAATGAATAACTTGGTGGCTAACTGCTGGCTATTCTTGTTTTTTTGCTCTTGAATGTAAAAATGGGTGTCCCAAAATTAACGCGATAAATAACAGAAGAGATGAATAATATTTTGAGCCAATTTATAATTTTCAAAGATACCTTATGCTCTAAATTTCGTATTATTTATTTAAGACTTTAGCTATCTACTTTAGACCTCAAGGTAACCCTTTTCAAATTTCTTTACTTAAAGTAAAAGGCGTCACCAGCCGATGGCAAGAAGAGGCCAAATTGCTTTAGTTTTTACACCCTATATATGAAATATATCAAGGTAGGTAAGTTTAATTTAAAGTTTGTAACGCTTAGAAATATTGATGTTACAAACAAAATTTTGATATAAGTATTCATAAAAATTAACCTAGTTAGTCCATTTCCGTTTGTCTGTCTGTTAACACGATAGCTCAAAAACGAAAAGAGACATCGAGTAGAAATTTTTGTTTATATCGTGCTGTGGACCCAAATAGTGAGTCTGAATAGGCAACAAGGATTCATTGAGTCTTGTAAATCGTTAAAGAAAGAAAAAGTTTAAATACCATAAAAATTGTTTCATATAATAAAGTAATATTGACTTTTGTAAAAATTCAGCAGTATTTTCAATTCAATGATTTAAGCTCAATTAGTTCTGTAAAACTTTGCTCAACTGTGGAAACACGTTGTTTTTTCGCGAGCACCTGTATTTTTTTATACTCAATTCAATTTCAATATATTTGATATATAAATCAAGACAATACAATACACGAATTAAACAAGGAACTAATGAAGGGAAAAAGAAAGCTTAGACGAATTAATACCTTCTTGAACGATGATTTGCTCCAATTTTAAAGGCCTAAACTAGCATCTGTGACGGTTTTTAATTTTTTAGTGTCAAAACTTAATCGCACACATACTGTGAAAATCAAATCATACGTTAATTTTGGAACACTCTTTAGTAAGTAGGTACAATAAATAAAAATATTGGTCTAGAATCAAGTTTTGTTGATAATTTATTGAAATAATAAATATCTTTCTTTACATTTATGTACCATACAACGCAGTAAGAAATCTACACATTTCACATTGATTTTGGCTTTCAGTTAAAATTTTTTGAAATTAGGAAGAATTTACTAAAACCATTGCGGAGTTATAGGTCTTAAAAGGCCAAAAGTAAGTAAGATTAATCAATATTAAAGGAACCATAATTGCCCACATTTAATATCGTAAAAACAAAAATTTTTATTCATCCATTATAATTTTTGCTCGATTATTTATAGAGTTTATTTAATTATTATCATTTCAGAACCAATCATATAATAGTAGTAATTTATGTTTCTGATTGTACCTAAACAGTAAATACGTAATATAACATGCAAATAAGACATTACCATAAAAATTAATGTTGTTTAAGTGTATACTTTTAAATTACGTGAGTTAATTTAATACCAACTAATAACTCTTTTTAATAATAATTATCGAGTTAATTATTGATTTTACAATTAAATCAATTAAAATCTTGTATGTGATTTCACCTTATTAAGTAAAAAGCGTATAAAATTTTATTGGATAAAATTAAAATAATATTGTAAATTACTAGTCATTACTTCCATTATATTGTGTCCCACTCAACCAAGAAACTTCAACCCCATTCCTGACATGACAGGAAGTCTGAGTCATCTTCCGAAAGTTTCGGAATTTCGTAAAACTAAGTTTTAAAGATTAACTTGACACAAAAATACAACAAAACAAGCAATGGCCTGGTATGACCCTTGAGGTCCACACGGATAACTTCCCAGCATAATAAATAGTTATAAAAAAAAACTCGACCGACTCCAAACGACTCTACCGAAATTCTTTTCGGATCATATTGCCGTTAATACGCTTTGATCGACACTTCAAAGAAGTCTATATCATGTAATTTCAGAGATATCAAAAAACGAACTGAATATGTTCTGCTGCCAAAAACCGTGCATTGACACACATATGTTGTAGATCAGACTAGAACCACCATTTTTCATACGGTTGCCAACGCCCTGAGTGGTTCTGGTGGACTGGTGGACTTTAGCCCCCTTCCCCCTTTAAAGTTTGAAGAGAATATGCAAAACATAAACGTTCTGCCAAAAAGCTTTTAAGAGACTAGAGTGGTTTTATAAAGTAATCCAGAATTACACTTTTCCACAAAGTTATGATACCCGCGAATGATACTAGGAATCTCTACTCTCGCCAAAGTTGCATACTTCTTACAGGGGATAGCAGCCTCCAGTATCACTCGAGGGATTAGAAATCATAAGGAAAAGTGCATTTCTAATTTGATCTACAACTCGTGTCAATGTCAAGTTTTTACCAGCTGACGATATTCAGGTGTAACCAGCTCCACATAAACGGTAGATTAAGACCTTTATTGTTATTGAATATAATTAAAAAATTAGAATTGTTAAAACCTCCTTTTTAAATGCGCATTTTTGTAGTTTTGTAAAAAATTTTGTAGCGGATATACCTATTTTTACAGAAGTAAAAAAAACATGATACCCAGTAACCCAGCATACAATTGATGAAGTTAAGAAAACAATAATCATTTATTTATTTTTGCATCGTATTTAAGTATGCTATTTGTTTATTTGAGTGGAGGATAGATGGATTAATGTTTTACAAGTGACTTAATAACCTTAAGTGTATGATAATAATAATCATAATTCTAAGAGTTTTCAATAAATCACATATTTTTACACATATAAAAATAGTAAAGAAATAATAAGGCCACCCATCTTAACTATATTTATTGTACAAGGAGGTTTCTAAATTAGTGAGTTACAAAATTGATGAAAGATGAAATTTTACGTTATCGATTAATTATGAACAACGTTTAGTTTATTTCAGTAATAATCGAAAAATCGTATCCCGAAAGCGTTTAAATATAGCAAATAATTGTATTTTTTGGTATTTGGTTTGGTGTTGTATTTCTTTTCACTATTTGAAAATTTAGGAGAGGATTAACAACGAAAAATCTGATACAAAATATTACTAACAATAGAGATTTTTGTATGTATGTTATCAACAATCAAACTTACCTTCAAGAATCTTCTATTGATACGTGTCGAAGAATTAAGAAACTTTCGAGGAGGAAAATTTTTCCGCAATACGTGGCCCAAAAAGTTGAAATTTTATCTCCTTTAAAATGGAATATAATAATTATTTTTGTTTTCATTTTTAATGAAAATCATTTTGAAATTGATATTTGGAGTATCACAGATACTTCGTTTTCACCCGGTTCAAACTAACCTGGAATAAACTTTTCTTAAAAATTTAAGAAGCACATTTGTTTCTTGAATTTCTACGAATCTAAACAGGAACCCCAAAAATAATATAAAAACGAATTTGACACAAAAAATACGAAAATTAATCACTTATCAAAATATGGCAATTCATTAGATTTTAAATTTGAGCCCTAATTGTTCCTAGTTGATATCTCGAGAAATATCCCGAATTGGATATCTCTCGTGAGGTGTCTGATTTGTCTCGTGAGTAACTGAATATCTCTCACTATACGTGAGGGAAGGGGTGCCAATGAAATCAAGCTACGTTATTTTCTTGATATATATTTATTTTTTTGGCAAAATGAAAGTAAATTTTTAAAAGTTTGTTAACAGAAGAAAATACACACATGTAGGGGTTTCAAAGAGGCCGGACTTGAGCCACGTAATTTATGGAAACTCCCTTGAGTCGTTAGCATCGCTTTCACAATTTTCAAACTACCACAACAAAAAGTTTTAGAGAAAATAGGAGAAATAACTTCCAATTGAGACTTATGTTACCATTTACACGCCTGTTAGAGGAGTTAATCCCTTTCTAACTCCACGTAGTTGACTTAATACTTACATCAATGTCAAATTAACAATACATTAAAAATTAAAATAAATTTATATTCTGAATAAAAATAGTAGGTATTATTTATTTTGTCTAATGAATGTAATATTGTATTTATTTATTTCAATTTATTTCAAGTGATAAATAAATATTGAACTTTTGTTATTTTCAATTGAATTGTTGTTTAGATAGAAAGGAGAAGTGTACTATGTTCAATTATTAAAGAACAAATGTCGTTTTTACTTGTTTTTATTACTTATTTCATGTCTTTTACGTTGTAATCGAAAGTACGCATTTAAGGTGGCAAAGTTCCAAGTGGTTCAATTGTTTTAAACGTACAAATGGGTTGCTGGTTCGATTCCTGCCCTCTCAACAAAAACTAATTTAAATAATAAGGATGGTTCGGGGCTTAAAAATAAAATTTTTTGTAAATATTTCTAAATTAGGAAAGGAAACGAAAACACATTATTATGAATAATTTAAACAATAAAATATAATTGTAATAAAATCGTATACAATGGATATTTTTATACAATATATAACCGATTTTAATTATTTTTCTTTTTTTTTTTTCATTATTTTATTTATTTTTTATTTTATTATTAGCGATGTCAGTCTTAACCAACCTCAAAAAAAGGATATCTATTACTTTGAAATCCTATAAATCTTGCAAAACTTTATTAACTTGTATGGAGATTTAGCTTTTAAATTATTTATAGTTTAAAGTTACTTACATTTTTTTTATTAAATCGGTTGCGTTTGTTGCTCGGTTTGTTTACTGTGCTACGTTTCACTAATCTCCAAGAATTCGGCATCTCATGTTCAAAAGAACAGTGACAAATTTCAGGTATTGCACCGATTTCTTCGTGATGGGGATTTATCAGGAACTTGGACAGTGAATAACTGTCCTACTGAACTACTGTTTTTTGTACACATATTGTCTGATGAAGTTGTAAATAACAACGAAACGTTGCAAACATTTGACGATTTAACATTTTTTTTAATCACTGTCCAAGTTCCTGATAAATCCCCATCACAATTATTTAATATCATCGATGAAAGTAATTGTTCCAATTTATCATTACTTATAATCTATTTTTCCTCAAAGATAGAACAAATTATCTCTGTAATGAGGTGCTATCGGTCTAAAGACATCTCTAAGCGTTTATATCGGCCTTCATAAAATCAGATTTAAAAAAGTAAAAACATGCGCAACACTTATGCGTGAGCATGCCCAATATTATAATTTGTTTTTTGAAATTGGTTAATGAAATTATTTATAAAAAATTGGATTAAATATTATTTATTTATACACAAATTTTTGTTTTTTTATAATATATATTTTTTTATTATTTTCATTTATTATTAAAGAGATAGAGAGAAAGAGAGAGACACAGTGTGTATGTAGTATATGATTTTTTTGTATGTAATAAAAAGAGATAATCAATAATAAATTGTAAATATTTTTTGGTAATCATTTTTCTTTCGTCGACTAAAAAAAATTTTCTTTTAATATTATTTCTTTTACTACATAATTTGTTTTATCAATCATTTTCATTCTACATAATAACTAAATGACACAACGAGGACACATTATTTTTCTTTTTAAAATTAATTTTTTAATATTATTAGTAAATATGTTTTTTTACTAAAAAATATTTCTTAGTTTTCTTTACATTTCGTTTAAAAATTAGTGGGTTCTTTGTTTGATTTTTTTAGCTGTGTTATTTATCAATATTATTTATTTGATTTTTTTTAATTTTATTAAAAAAATGGTTTTAAAAAACGGTACAATCACTAGATAAAAATATTTTGTTTTTAACTGTGGAAAAAAAAATCAGTTCCCATATTTTCCAAAAAATTGCGATGTAATTTTCTGCCAATACCTTGTGCGTTTAGATAAGAACAATGCTCTACCCATATTCTTGGATTTTAGCTCTATAAAGCTATCTAATAGTGTTACTTATGGTTACCGGAAAGCAGTCCTTCGATTGATATGACCAAATACTTTTCAGATGGCAGTATTGTTAGTAATAGAAGAGGAGTGCCCATTTAAAAGTTAATTTATACTTGTTCGAATATCGACCTTTTAATCAAGAGCTTAATTTGCAACATTTTAGTAGTTTGCTTGATTTCTAGCATTAATATTTATCGATTAAGAAAGTTGTTTATATTTACCCTACACAAAATAAAGGGTAGTAAAGGGTAGTAAAGGGTGAATTTGCAAATTACGATATCTTATCGCTTTCTAATTTTTATTATTTTATTACCCCCTTGTTAAAATATCATTGGCTATAACCTAATAAGTTTCCCTAAAATTATGTGGCCAGTGTTATCCTGAAAAAACAAAAAGACCTTGAAATAATCAAACATTTGCATCCTGTAATCAGATGTAGAGCTAGTGTGTATCATCACTTCATTTATGTATATTTACGCATAAAGTTAAGAGCACAGCCATTATAGGAGGCGTTCAGCAGAAAATCATAAATCATTCACTAATCGATCGCACCTCCTGAATGCAACCAATGATTGAATAATAATTTTTTGCAAGGGTTGAGATCAAAATATTTTTAACTTATGATTGTACTAATCATACATCGGTAAGAGTTAATGGAATTTGTGCATATAACCTTAAAAATTAATTGAATATGGCAAGTACAAAAAAATTTTCGTCAATATATGATATGTTTTCTAAAAAAATTTCGTAAAAATGTATATAAATTGTTTCTTGGCGTGTTCGATATTTTTTTTTTTTTTTTTTTTTTTGGATACAAAAAAGATCACATTTTTTCACGATTTTATTTATTTACTTCTTTTCTTAATAAAACTGAAAATTATGTACACAATATTGTAAATGTTTGTAATATTCTCTTCTAAAAATCTATAAACTATATCGAGTATATAATATTGTAGAGAAATTTTTGTTTATAATTTTTATACGAGTCTTATTATCATCAAGTAAATTTTACATGAAAGGATTGGTTTTTTTAAAACTATTGTAAAAAGTTTTTCGATGTATACCTAGGAAAATTTTTTGAAATTATTTGCAAGATGCCATAAGTTTGTGTCGGCACAGTCCTTAGCGAGAAATTTTTTTATTTTTCATAAATAGTACTTGGATGAGCGAAATTTGCTCGTTATTTATTTAAATGAACCTAGCTAGATCCATTTTTCGTCCACTGCAAACTAATCGTGTAACCACGCCATCTACTGAAACTTATCTTTAATGTTTCAGTGTCGGTAATGCAGTTAATTACAGCCAATTAAAAAATAATAGTATTACTACTCGCCAATAGATGACAGTAAGAGTTACGTTTTTCAATTTCTCCTGAAAACACGGATAAAACGACATTTTTTTAAATGAAACCCAGCTAGATCGATTTTTCGCCCCAAAAAAAAACCCCTATCTTTATCACCTTTTTTCATGTTAAATCTTAAAAAAAATTTTGGACGAACAAATGCACAGGCATCAATCTAAAAGTGATGTTAATACATTGTCCTGACTATGAAACGTAGAAATAAGTTGAAAATTTTAATTTCGATTCTCGGACCCAATTTGTTGCAAATAATTTCAAAAAATTTACGCTAGCTTTATACTTATTTCGTTTTTTTTTTTTTTTTTTGTAGAAAAAAAAACAAGTTAATATAAAATTCTGTAGCCCTGTAAGATAGTGAATTTTTTAATCTATTATACAATTTTTTTCTTAAAACTAAAAAATAATTTTACAATTATTTACAAGTAATTTTTCTTTTTAAATAAATTCATTAAAGACTATTTTTTTTAAATTTTAAAATAAAAATGAACATTTGTGACTTCAGTCCAAATGTGAAAAAGTAACATAAAAAAATTCGTACTTTTCAAAAAATAAAAACCTTAAAATTTATTTCTTTATGACTACAATAGTTATCGCGAAATCATTAAAAATACCAAGAAATTATCGCAATTCCATCGTAATATGAGAGTATCAACACTTTAATACTTTAAGTTTGTGAAAAAGAATGCGAGAATTTTAATAACTTCTGAAAGGCAGGTAAGGTCTCCCGTATTTATAACTTATCGGCTTTTATTCTTGTAACTATTTGGTCGTGAAGTTAAAATGAAGGTTTAAAGAGAAACTAGAATTCTTAGAAACTGCCTTTTATAACGAATTATATTATCAATATATTCTCGATTAGTAACAATAATTTGGAGATATTATTTTTATAACACCTTCAAGTGAAAACTTGCAATGACAAATATTAGTAGTGTTTGGTATTTTAACGGCTAGATAGAATCAGCATTATTTCATTGTCAGTCGTGTGATTCAAATTAAGTCACCACTAATCTATCGATTTTATAAATCGCATAAAAAATTTATTATCTATACAAAATCTTCCTGAAATCCTTAGCCAATTTTCAAAACTGATGTTTGACAAATTTTTTCGTATCTAGTTTAATGTACAAGTTATGTTTTATTAAAGAGTTCCTATAAGGAAAATCGCTCAGCAATACAAATGTGGACATAGCTTAATGATTTTCCACGATAACTAAACTTTAAAAAAAGATTTCCACAAAATATCTTTAATGCAAAAAATTAAAATTTTAAATGTATGTATCACAGTTGCATTATAAAACAAATAAACAAAAAAAAACTGAAAGAATTAAAATTTGACGTCACCGATTTTAAAATAAAATTATATTTACAAAAGTTTTCTTTTTGGGAAAATAGTCTTTAATTTACAGTAAACATTCATTATATATTTTTTAACAAATAGCATCAATTTATTAATTACGTATATATGGTGGTTGTAATTTTTTGTTGTTGAAATTTCACTTACTTATGAAGCACGTTTGTTAGTTTCAAAACTTCTTCGTTAGGCCGTTCGTCATTAAAACAAAAGTTTGACACTATTTAGATGCAAAGCGACGGTTTTTCCTTCATTAATATTTATATTTACAATTTCACGTTCAGTGTTCAATATTCTGGCGACTAGATTTTAGTAGAAAAAAAAGTTTTAAAAAAAGTCTTTATAAATTAAAACAAAATTTTTGGTCTCACACGTTTATTTTTATCCACGAGTATTTTTTTTTTGTACACACAACATGAAAGAATAATGGTACTTACGACATTGAAAAACACACATCAAATATAATTATATATTCGAGCCCGTTACACACCGTTTTATATTGGACCATAATTACTTAGAGCTGGAGCAGTGCTACCAGGTCCACCTGGTGGTAGAGCCACAACAACAGTGGCACCATCTTCTTGTTGTCATACGTGACTTAATGGAGGCTGTTTTAATACGTGATGATGTAAATGATGTTGACTCGCGGATGCAACACTACCACTTGGAGGTGGTAAAATTGGATATCCTGGTGGTGGTCGTGGTTTAATAAGTACAGCAGCTGCACCAGATTGATCACGTGTGTTTACACCAAATAAACGTCGCCAAAATCGTCGCCATGAATCCAATGTTTTACCACTCCATATCCAAACACCAGATGTAATACCGACCGCTAATGCCATAAAATATTTCAGCATAACTACCGAGTATAATGGTTTTACACGTTGTCGACATGGACATGTTAATGATGTGAGCCATTCTTTGTGCAACGCAGCTTCATATAGGTAACATCCAATTACAATTGTGGCTGGAACTGTGTATAAAACACTGAATATTCCAATACGGATCATTAATTTTTCTAATTTATCAGCTTTTGTACCAGCTCCAGCTCCCCCTTGTCTTTTAATAACGGAGCGAATTCGGAACAGTGATACAAAACCAGCCAATAAAAATGTGGTACCTAATAATAAATATGCTAACAATGGTATTAAGACATATGAGCGTAATGCCTCAATATTCATGTTACCAACATAGCAAATACCAGACACAGGATCTCCATCAACAGCTTGGCCAAGAATTACTGCGACAGTTTGTATAGTTGGTATTAGCCATGCAGCTAAATGAAAATATTGTGCATAATTAGATATTGCTTCGTTGCCCCATTTTAAACCGGCTGCTAAAAACCATGTGAATGATAAAACCACCCACCAAATGGACGATGCCATTCCGAAGAAATAAACTAATAAAAACACAAGAGTACATGAACTGGGTCCAGTTGTTGAATATTTGATTGATTTACCATCACAAGCAATTTCTTCATGGCCCATAAAAACACGTACTAAATATCCACAAGAAACCAAAAAATAACACGCCGATAAAAATATAATCGGTCGTTCAGGGTATTTGAACCTTTCTGTGTCGATCAAGAATGTTGTGAGTGTCATTAATGTTGATGCTGCGCATAGTCCCGACCACAGTGTGATCCATACGTTGGCGAATTCCTTTTCTTCGGTGGTGAAGAACGCCCCCTTGCATGGATACGCGCAATTTGCGACGTTTCCCACGGCACTTCGGTTGTACAGTAGTGATTCCTTCCCCAGTGGAATTAGAGGGTTGCGACAAGTGCAAGCGCATGATCCCCCCTTTGCGCTGTTTATTTTTTCCCCTGGGGTGTCTCGGCAGTTTTTTGAATTTTTACCTTTACAATATGTTGATCCAGATGAACCAGAAATGGGTCTACGTGTCGGTCGTGGTGGTGCCGCTTTTGCTTCAGATTCACTTTTATTATCCATACATAATTGATCAGAATCTCCGTGTACCGGGAATAAATTACAGTTCATACGTTCGGGCCATTTAAATGAATACTGCTCCATGATTGGTTCACATCCTTGTTTGGCTCGTTCACATACGCTCCGACATGAACGTAACGGTTTATGATATTCCTCAATACAAATGGGAGCGTAGATTGAGCAAAGAAAAAATTTTAAATCTGGTGAGCAATTAATTTCTACTAACGGCCAAAATTGATGAACTTCTAAGCCGGCCTCTTCTTGTGTTTCATGATTTAAATCATTAGGCATGTATGTGACATTGTATCCAATGCCACGGCACATTGGAATCGTAATTTCTTCACATCGTGGTTGATTTGTTTGTTCAATTGGTGAAAGTAGTCCTACACCTGAACCAGACAGTCCACCCCCATTAGAGGAGGAGGATAATGAACTAATTCCATGCTCACTAAGAACATTGCCCGCACACAATATCAAACAAACTGCTGCGTAATATTGCCATGAAAACGTTTTTCGTTTAGTTTTAAGTAACATGATTAATTTTTGTTGTAAAGGGTTCGTTTTTTAGATCGCACGTGATTTATAAAAAAAGTTTCACTAAATATTATTCGTTTAATGCCTTAGATGACATCTTAATAGTGTTTTTTTAAAATCTATTTTTAATTTATAAATTTGTATATTTTTGTAAGAAAAAAGACATTTTTCACTTCTACTTAAAAATAACACACTCCACTAATATTCTTCGATTAATAGAGGATATTTTTAGGTTGATTTTTTGGTTGTGATACCGGAAGTATTGTTGTATGCAATGATGATGCAGGAAATCATCCGGCTGTCGTCAAATTGAAAATCTGTAACAACAAAAGAAAAAAATTAAAATTATTTAATTGAATTGATTTTTCAAATTACATTTTCATTAGAAAAAATGAAATTTAAAGAAAAGAAAAAATGAAAATAATCCAATTATGAGCTCCTATTGTATTACTCAAAACCTTCATTCTTTCATTAGTGTAGCCAAGAAAACAACTTAAAGTAAAAATAAACTAAATTTCCGTATATATGCATTGCTAATGACAATTCTGAAGACAAATTACCAAATTTCATGAATAATTTCCGAAAATTTTGTAACTTGACATAAAATTTAATTTTCTATGGTCTTTCTTTATGATATTGTTTGTTGGTGAATATGAAAACTTAAAAAATTAGTTTTGCAACCACAACAGTCCAAAAATATTTGATTTTGTTCTACAATTTAACAGTATACATTTGTTATTTATTCAAAACAATGCCTTTCTTTAAACAAATTACAATTACAAATTTTTGTTGAATAAAACAATAGGTTATTTTTAAAATTTTGAATTTGACTATTATTAACAGAATCAATAAATCGGAACAAATAATCACTCTCAATTTCAATTTCATATCCGGTTATACTTATCGGAAAGTTGTCTATGTAAGTCCTCTATCTAAAAAGGTCCACTGCTATTTAGAATAATTTCTTTTCGTGTTGAAAATCTTAGTAATACAGGTGTTGTACAATAAATTGCAGGCGCATTTAGGAAGAAGTCTTTGGCTTGTTACTTGAATAAAATGCGGAAATATCATAGTATTGTATTGTGAATGCAAACTGGGACTGATGTTTGAAATTGTGCCAAAGGGTAATTCAAATTCATAATGTGTTTGGTTGCATATTTTTTCTTTACTAACAAATGAAAATAATATGTAATTTGAATAAAAAAAAGAAAAATAATGTATTTTGTATTCATTTATAAAAAGTAATTTCGAGTAACGAAACAGAAACTTTAAACGAATGGCTTTTTATATTATTCACTTCATTTTCTGCATCATTTTCAATGATTTCATTAGATATTTCGTTAAATTTCAGCGTTAAGCCACCTTTTTTAGAACTATTTATTTTTTATTTTTTGTACAATCAATTAGTCATCTATAGCAAAATATTCCTCTTCTCCTGACTTTTGATACAAAATCTACTCGATTCTTCTTAAATTATTCTTTAGACGAAAGTTACGTACAAATGACAAAAGCATTGCTAACCTTGCCGACCTTCTCATACTTCTGCTACATATTTAAGTATCGAATAAAGAAGAGACATACCCAGCATAAATTTATATAATAATTATATTATACGCATCCTGTTTGTTATTACAAAAAAACGCAACAGAAAAGATAATTAACCAAATAATTTAATCTTTCACAAATGTGATTATAGCAGAAAATTTATAGTCTCATTATTATGAAATGTTATTTTTATTTCCTTTTAATAATATCTTAATTAAACAAATATAAAATATATAGAAAGAAGATGAAACCCATTGAAAATTTAACATTACGCCTTTTTGATTCAATTTTCATACACAAACCCCCCTAAGTGAAAACGCAAATTTTTAATTTTATGCAAAAAACCGATGTACCTATTATTATTTTTTTATATACAGAGCCTTGTCATTGTTTGCAAATTAAATATCATTATCATGAGTGTGTTTCTTGGCAAGGAAGTGTTATTCACATCGAATCAGCTCATTTTTTATCATATTATATTTTTGTTACCAAAAAAGCTTCAAAAACTTACTAGTTTCACAGCTATATTGAGAATCTCTTAATGTCAGCCGGGGAAACAAATACAGTTTTATAGCATTTGAAACAATAACAGCCAATTCGGAAACATTATTTTATTTTCAGTAATTTCTTGTTACATGCAACTTCTGTCTTATAAATGAAACGCTTCAACAGATATTGCCTTATTTGAAAAGTTGTGTGCGGAGACTTGATTTAGTTTCAAAACTAATTATTATTAACCCTTTACAGTTACAGTTTCTCATGTTGTTGCCAGCGCCTGGGAAAACTAATTTACATTTCAATGATATCTTTAAAATATATAATATCCTTGTAGAAATTTAAGGATTTATACGATATCCAAATAACTTTTCCCGTTAAAGTATCATTGGCAGATTTTTGTCTTTGTCTGAAGACGTCGGACATTAGTCAGAGGATATTAATGATTTTCTTGTATAGAGAATTCACCTTTTTCATAAAATATATGTATTTAATACACCTCATTAATTTTTATATTTTAGTTTTAAGAACAAGCTGTTACAGTAGTTTTAAAAACCGCATAATATGTTTTTGTTCTGGTAAAAAATTATCTAAATACATACAGAAGGAGTATAACTATAGAAATCTTGCAGTTCATTTGCAGTAATCATTTATTTTTTGCATAAAAATAATACATCATTTAAAAAAAAAAAAAAAACTCTTAAATTGTTGATTCAATTACAATCAATTCGAGAGACGGTGTTTGATTTTCAAGACCGTCATCGTCAAAAAAAGTTAATTCAGCCAAGTTAAGAAAAATTATTGGCCACACCGAATCATTAGAAGTGTATTCAAAGATACTCAATGTTGGATATTTCTATTAAAAATTGAACACGAAATACAATATTATTTTTACTTTGTACAAAGGAGTAAAATTGGGTGCGGTAATATCGAAGAATTTTATCACATATATATTGCAATTTACATTTGAAAGTTAGATATATTGCAGTTCAAACGCCAAAACATTCTTTTAGAGAAACATATAGTTATTTTTCTGGATTAATTAAAGTTTAGCTCGGAGCATTCTGATAATTCCGTCAAGTATCATGTTTCATTTTTTTCACATAAGTTTCAAATTTCATCAATTTTAATGGTATATCAATACCATAAACCAAATTGTTTTTATAAAAACATTTGACACTCTTAAATTTTAATCAAAATATAAACATTATTATTAATCAAAATATAAGATTGATCAGCAAATGCTGTTATATAGGGTGGACCTATATAACCAATTTGAAAATTGAAAATAACAACAGTTTACAAATAAAGATTGTTTGGTTTAGTAAATTCTTTTGACATGTTAACATTTTTATAAACGGGAACGACACGCACGCCGCCGAGGTCCAAAGGTTGAAGTTCTAAATCGTACGAAAGACGAAATTAGTCGTCACTACACGGTAAGAAATTTTTCGTGGATGGCCAGTGTATGAGAGTTTTCAAATTAATTTGCCTATCTGTGAAACTCTAAAGAAATATCACATTTTAAAGCTATTCGTATTTGTTAAAGAGCGAAGTTCAATTTTTTTCAAATCAAAACGTCTTTACACAATAATTGAGACGTAAACTTATTTTGTTTTTTTTTGTGCACATTTTCCAGTGATTTTCCATAGATCGTTCTGTATTATATTTTTGCACAATTTTATTACAATTGATGTTAGCTAAGATTGGTTGATGAAAGATTATATACAGGGTGCTAAACATCTCGAGCGTTAAATATGACAAAAATTCGTGGCAGAATAGTTCACAACAAAAATTAAAATATTTAGCGTTCAATTTTTACTCGAAATTGAATTTCATTATAAATTCGATTGCGATTTGAAAAAGGGAGCAAACACAGCTCTTAACCACTGACGTCTAATTTTGTTACACATGTATTGACGTAAATAAATCGTTTTTTTCGTGTACCTTTATAGGTCAAACAATGAGAATAGTGCCCAGATTAAATACAAGTAAGCAAACAAACCATACATTCTCATTCTCAGATATAATAACAACAAAAACAAAAACAACCAGCCATAAGTCGTTAATTTTTATTATAGAACAACAAAATGAATGCAACAATAATCAATATTTGTAATACAATAACAAACCATAAAAAATCACATTAAAAAATACATTCTTAATGTTTTACATATCGAATTTGTTTACATTCAAAAAATTATTATATTTTGTAAAAGTTAGTGTTCCGTATCAATTCAAATGAAACGCCTACTATTCAAAAACTTCATTCTAGATTCAACAGGAAATTCCCGAAAAGAAAATGTCAGGATTGATGGTAAAATTGATGCTGGCCTAGCAATGGTTTGTCAACTTTTGCTCAAGACTAATGAATAGGGAGTCGGTTTGTCAGCCCTTGCCAAAGCTTTCAGACAAAGCTTATAAATAATGTTTGGTGTTAATTTATATTTTCTCTGTTCGTTTAGTTGAGAGAATAGATGTGTGAACAAAGACCATTAGTTTACAGTAAACTCATACAATGCTTCAAATGTCGGCTGCGGCCTGTGGCACGCGCTTAATGATTGGGTGGAAGCGTCTATGAGCAGGAAATAGACATAAAGCAGGATATAGACAAATTAAATAAACGATAATTGTTATAAGGTTAAAAGGTATTTACCGATCAGTGCAGCGTCAATGAAGCCTAAAAAATATTTCTGTCTTACCCTTTTATAAAGAAGGCGGATAGATGCGGTAGTTACGTTAATTACTCTCAACTGCTCAAAAATATATATTATATACTTTCTATTATTAAGCAATTTTAGCAAAATATACTCAATTTTGAAAAGTCTCTAAACCAATATTATTTTTGTATACCATTCGATTTTATATAATTTATATATTCGATTCGTTTTTCGAGTCTACGAATTTCATTCATGGCTATGTAAAACTTGATTCATACTTAATTCATCATGCTCAATAATAAATTTTCAATTCGTCACAGAAATTAATTTCTTTTTATTGTAAAAAAAATTATGTAGAGAAGGCATTAACCTCATTTTATTAGTAAATTTATGGCATTCATAAAATACATAATCAATTAATCAATACTTTTCATTATATTCAATCAATAAAGTTTTATAAATAGTTTGATATCGAATATGAAGAATACTGTGGTTTTATATACTTATTTTCAAGATTTTATTTTGGAGGGGAAAATTATTTTCGACATTTATTATCAATCAAAATTTTTACTATCGATCAAAATAACCACGAAATGTAAAATTTAAAAATAATATTTCTATCTCTATATTAAAGGTAGTTGCTACGTGAATATGAATGATGATGTGAACGTTCATTTATTAATTACGAAGATTGAACAATTTAATTGTTTAGAACTCGAGATGTTTAAAAATTAATTTTGTACAGTCTCACATCCTTCTATTGGACAGATTTTCATAATATTAAAAAGGAAAAGGAAAAACAGACTGGTCAGGGGAAACATACACTTTGGTAGTTAATTTTTTTTTCTTCTAAATATCAACCTAATTTGCATTTGTTTATATAATTTAAACAACTGATAATATACAAGAACTTTCCAAAATTAGGTTATAGAGAAAACAATCAAGATTTTTAAAATAAAAAGATATTCAATCGTTAAATCTATTGGTAAATAATAGACTATTTCCAAATTTACAATTGGCAAAATTTAACAAGTAGTTGACGTAGATTTTAAATACTGAATACTCCAGATCGAATCCGGCTTCGCATAGGGAATGATCACACCACCAACTATACACCTGGTTAACCCTCAAGTAGGTACGATTTAAAAATATGTATGTAAGAAATTTTAATTACTATGGTATATGATAACGAAAGACGTTTAAAAATCCGTTGCGTGTATTTAGCGTTTCCAGAAAGAGTTAGCGGATAAACAGACAGATGGACGCAGATAGCGACTTTCTTCTATACTGTATAGATAACAAAAAAAAAATATTTCAGTTACGGAATCTTAAAAGGCTACACACACAAAAAAACTTAAAACAATTGAAAGCATTTAAAAATATACATACATACACAATAAATCATGAGTGATCATTACTTTGAATATTCAAATATGATAGAGAAACATTATTTATTAACTGTAGAACATAACGAGTTAAGTTACAATTGAAAACAATGGATAAACAACAGTCGACAATCTCATTCATACATAAACTCTGAATGATATGATATGAAACTATTATATGACGTAACGTAGTACATTATAATGTTTATATGATGATGGTAGAACCTTAGTGATCCAAGTATCATTTGTCATAAAGTAAAATTAGGATATATCTTAAAATAAAATTGTTTTTTTTAATCACTTTTCCAATAAATCCTAATTTTTTACGCCATGAATAATTGATTTTTATACACCGTGTTCTGTTATTGACTGCAGAAACATAGTCTACCAAAATAAGCTCATCAAGAGCAACAAAAAATCTCTTTTCCAAATTTGGATCTGAGGTCTAATTTGGGAGATACGGGTAGGTGGTAAATTGATAAATTTGTTCATTCACTGCATTCGATAACCAGTAGCCAATGATAATCAGTAGATATTAGTAAATTTCACTTAATAATGGAAGGGATTTTATAAAAAGTATAAAATTATTTAGTTGGATTTGGTCAAATTATCCAACTTTTTATATTTTTATTCTATTAATGTGAAGAAATTTTTACATTGCCCTCAGAACGTAAAAAGTGAGGTCGAGTTTGTAAATGAACATAAGTCAATTGGGTATTGGTTCCGTAGAATCCATCTTGTAAACCCTTAGAGATAAAACAAAAGTTTAAATTTGAAACATTTTTCGTAAACATCACTGTTTACACTTGAAGGCGCAAATTACATAGTAGTATGACTTATATGAGAATCAACTCTGTCTAGACATGGTATTTCAACAATTTACTCAGTCAATTGTTTGTTTTTACTTGTTTAATGTATAAAAACGAATATTATTATTTTTAGTTAAAAATAATTTCAAAGAATACTGTTTTATAAGTATAAGTAGTTTTCTCACAAATATAAAAATGTTACTTGAACCAAAATAGTTCTATCGCCCCTATATGCGGTTTTTATAGCTGCCAACTATTATTTGTAGATTTTTTTGTATAATTTTTTCTAATACAGATTGTTATTTCAGAAATGAATATTATTAACTTGGGATAAAACATCTACAAAGAAAATTCATTCTAAAATAAATGAATAGATACTGGTCACTTGACAAACCTTGCCCTGCCATTCCTTGTCCAAAGCCATGTTAGATATTACTCTGGGTTTGACTGACGCGCATAGCAGGTATGAACGCATATTTCTTTACAATGGCTACTGACTATTTAGCTCAGAAAATAGATATTATGAAATCTTTTGACATTTTAAAATTTTACTATTTTTACTATTGAATATTTTAAACAATTCCATCGAATTTTCATATGACATATCGAATAAATTTTCTCACATTTCTATATTACACTCTGTATATTTTTACAATCTTGTCGTTACACTAACGATACAACGTTAAAAACTTAACGATTGTTAGTATTATATTTTATATTGTTTATTACTATCGTTTGTGTCTACAATTTCATTCATTTGTGTGTATTTATATCGTCTGAATGACTATGATGTTGGCGCGACGCAAAGTCATCCATTATCTGTCTCCTTATCATGACTAGCAAATTATATAGAATGGAGTGAGAGAAAATTTATATTGAAATATGACGATGCTCGTCTGCCAATGAACATGAAAAATATCACGATATATTAGCAAATTTTTATTATATAAGATAAATAGGGTTAGATGCAGTACCTTACAGGGTGCAATATTCTTTAAGTTATTCTCTAGATTATCGGCAGGTATGACTATTTACTGGACAAAACTTTTATTGAAATGAGAGTATTTTATGAGAATACAGGAAGGCAGAAGACTGATATTTAATCTTACTTTGTTTTAGATTAAGCTTCAATTAATTTTTTTTACGAAATATGTAAAAAAATTGAAATTTCTGATTGTCTATTTACAAGCTAACCACTGCAGATTGCTTTATTAATCAATATCTGGATGACCGAGCTTTGCTCGGTTATTCGCCAATAGATGTCAGCAAGAGTACTAATTTTTCACTTTAGACTACTCAAACGCCTCCTTTTTGTTATGTTATAATTTGCATTGTATTTCATTAACTACGTTATACACCAATAGATGTCTGATGAATTTTTTTCACTTTAGACTACTCAAACGCCTCCTTTTTGTTATGTTATAATTTGCATTGTATTTCATTAACTACGTTATACACCAATAGATGTCTGATGAATTTTTCATGAAAAGACGGATAAAAGGACATTTCTGATAAATGAAACCTAGCTAGATCGACTTATCGCCCCAAAAAACCCCTACATACTCATTTTCATGAAAATCGTTGGAGCCATTTCCAAGATCGTTGATATATATATATATATATATATATATATATATATGTATATATATATATATATATATATATATATATATATATATATATATATATATATATATATATATATATATATACAAGAATTGCTCGTTTAAAATATATAAGATACTCAACGTTAGTTATTGAATACTGACGTGTTAGTTGTTATTGCTGAGTAAGTATAGGTATGCGAAGAATCAATGGAAAAGAAGAAGAGTTATTAAAATTACCAGTTGAAGCTGTTTTAATCCGTACGAATTATTACCACAACGGACCCACTTACTGTTTTTATTAGTATGAATTATTAATGCCAGTTTGCGGGGTTGAAACTCCCAGTTATCAAGAGTCAACTGTAATTGTTGAAAAGACTCCCAGGCACACTATGATATTGTACCATGAAACAAAATTCGTGTAACATGATTCAAACGTTTTTATCTATAATTGTTTAAAATTTAAAAAATTCGATAAAATACATAATGCTGATGTAATACCTTGAATAACGGATTCAAGGTATTACATTTCCCCCTACTCTTTATTTTATTATATCATCTTACGTTATTGTTAATTGTAAATTGTGCGTTACTTTATTATAGTTTAAAAAGTTATTTTTTATGAACAGTAAACCAACAAATTTGTATAAAGTTTAAAAACGAAACAAGTTGTTGTTTGTTAAAATTATTGTTATTTTATATTAGAGACTTGTCGTTTACTTTATGAAAAGAAAATTGTTTTATGAGAGGCAATGAAGAAAATGACAAAGAAAATTATTTGTAGCTTACACTGGTAGAGTTTAATTTAACGAAAAATTTGTTAAGATACTATCTATTGCCTCTAAAACAGAAAAAATACTGTGCGAAAAGTACTCTTAGACACTTTTCGTGCAAAATTTTTTTAAAAGTTTTTTATCCGAATGTCCTGACTTTGATAAAATACAAAACCAATTTTCCTCTTTTTTCATCGGTATATGACTCTTATTTTTATTATTCATAATGTCGTTTACTAAAGTAGAAGACTTATAAAGTCTTTTAATTCATTATTTATTTAAAGATTAAGAAAAATGTAATTCCCCGTGATTCTACAATTTACTGTATATATTTTCAGGTCGTTGCAACAATATTTGTATTTCGAAATACTTTTTCGAATTCCATATCAAGACGGTCAAATAAATGATCAAAATACTGTTTATTGCCTCTGCTTTTAGATATTCTATAGTAACTCAAGAGCAAAGAAAATCCAGTTCTAAAAAGTTACCTATTATCGATTGGAGAAATCGCTTTTCTTATGTGATTTTAGTTAATATTTCAGAAACTATGAATCAAATCTTAAAATAAACCTGGCTATTTTATTTTAAGGTCAAATTTATGGTATGTATAGGGTTTTATCGAAATTGAAAATACAAATTATTTTTCGATTTATTGCAAATTTTCTTCTCAGGAAAAATCAGAAAAAACTTTTTCTCTCAGAATTCGCTAAAATTGAGTATATAGAATATTTTTTATCTAAAAAACGCAAAAATCGGTCGGATCATATGACGATAAGTCGAGTATTTTCTATAGAATCTCTCGAGAAGAAATTCTTTAAAAAAGATATATTAAGAAAAAAAGCGGTAGAACTCTGGGTTGTTTCCAAAGCAGCTAAAACATGCAATCTAGCAGCCCTCATTGCATATATAATACAAAATGGTAAAGGTAGCATGGTACTTATTTGAAAAGCTAATAGCAACTTCCCTTTCAATAAATCACAAACATTCTGTAGGTACTTAGTTAACACGTTGTCTCTACATCATAACGTAATATATTATGAGATTATATACCTAATGATTAAAATTAAAAAATATAATTATGATTGACATAAAAGTTCCTCTTATTGAACTAAAAAAAATTCAATTACCGGAAAAATGTTTTAAATTGTTTATTAACGATATAATTAAGGTCGTGTCAAAGTTATTACTTACATTACACATTAAAATGTAATAAAATCGTCATAATACTTGAGTGTTAAACGCATAGCATGGCGTAAATTGACCATCATTATCCACGCAATGGAAGCGATGACATTATTTTGTTTAATTTGATATAAAAAATGCAACCTTGAGTTACGCATACATGAATTACATTAATACTTAATAGCTAATACTACTTTAGTTCTTAAATGATTGCGTAAATTTTATTTTTTATCACAATAAATGGATTGAATTCATATGGAACAAGAACAAACCCCTGTATTTTCTAGAGGCGATTCTTTTGGACTAGGTATCTGAAATTTTTGTATTCAATGTGCGTATTATCGTTTTAAATTATATTGTTGGAAGAAAATGTAAAAGTCCCAAATTATTCTTACCAATTAATGTAGTCCAATTCTTTGTGAAGTCAAATCTGCAATAAAAGAAAATTTTATAAAATAAATATTTAAAGATTGATAATTATAATTTTATAAATTAGAATAAAGAAAATTAATCGTATACTTTAAATTGATTATCATTCCTTAATAAACCCAAATTTTCAATATTTTTGTTATGAAACTAAATTTTTACATTTATTTCAGATTTTTTTGTACTTTATGTCAAAATCCTTCATATATGATACTTTTAATAGCTTTTGCTATCTCAACATATTCTACCAGTTAACACATGAGAGTGAGATTGTACACTTCAATGGAAAACTAACTTTATGTATTTTCATTTGAAGAGATAGAAAGAAACGAAAAAATTACACAGAAGCCGGGATTGTGTAATTCTATCTCAAATAACATTTTATAGTTTTTCCAATTCTTTCACCACGCTGTTGAAAGAAATGGCCTTATGCTTGTTAAAAATTGAGTTTGAAAAAATACAATCAATTTGAAGCCTTTTTCTTAAATATTTTTAATAAAATAGAAAATATTCCTTAAGTATAATTGTAGAAAATAAATTTTACTCACATTCATCAATTCAACCAAGAAATATCTACCACTCTTCTAGTTTTGAAATAATTATCATTTTATCTATCATAATTATTACGCATTTCAAAACATATGTTTTAAATGAAAAATGATCTAAATTAAATATACTCAATTCGACAAAATATATCATTTATCTAACAAATTTGACATATGTCATAAATCCACTTAAAAAGACAAAAAAAAAATTCATCTGGGAGATACAAATATCACATTTAGTGTATCGTAAGAATTCGGTTGAAGTGTTTTGTTTCTTTTTAGTATACTAAATTAATATGTCAAGGAATTTAACATTATCTCTTAATAATTATAGGCAAGAAATTGTATGTTGTTTACGAAATAAATGTTCTAATTTACGCAATCGTATTCACTATTAAAATAAGGTCTATTTTTTCAATCCTGAAGTTTTGTGGTCTTTATATAAAAGTCAATTGAATGGGACACTATTTAAACAGTCATTTTTTTAACCGACTTCAGACAAAAAGGAGAACTTTCTCAATTCGACTGATTCTTTTTCTATTTGAAAGCTGATGCTTTTCGTGTGGTCCCATTTCAGTTCTGATCATGGCATCCATGAGAAAACCATATAAGTCTTAAATTTGCATTAAGTACGTGCGCGACAAATGGACGAATAGAAGAAGTTTCATGAAGTAGCTACTTATGTTCCCAAAATTGGTTCGTGAAACACATTAATTCTTTAAATATTCCACAAAATTTCGAGTCATGTTCCAGCATGATGAAAAATTATTAAGTTGAATTTAATAATTATTGAAATTAAAAAAAAAAAAGTATTACGCTGATTGTCGGGGCGTAATCCAAATGCGTTAAAACAATTAGTTGTGGACATTTTTTTACTTGCTAGATAATTTTTGATTAACTAATCATTTTCAATTCAACATTCACGAAAAAAATCAAATTTGAACCTTTTCCAATAGTTCAAATATCCGCCATACTGCAACAAATGGTTTGTAAGTTCTGTGCCAAAGTTTGTCAAAGTCCATTAGAAATAATTTTGTAATTTAACGTTTAGCTCCATTTTATATAAAATGAAGATATCATTATGTTATCAAAAACATTAATTTCATGAACTATTTAGTTTGAAACATTTAATTTTTTTAAAACATTACACAGTTAATTGACTGTATTAAAAGAAAAAATACTGAAAGACTTTGGTAACAGAGATTTATTTTTGATTTTATCAAAGCAATTAACACTATAACTGAAATAATATTTAACAAACTAAAGTAACTATCCCATATCTTATTTTATACAATAAGTGTACTTAAAAATAAATCGAGTTATTTTTATTGTGATTAAGAAGAAAACATTTTTAAGCCCATTAAAATTTCTGTGTATGATCGTTAATTAACAGTAAAAAAACAATTATATACACGATAAAAACAATTTAAATTTATTTAGTTGTGTCTTTTAAACAAATAATTATCGTTTTTTGTTGTCGTTTCGAAATTATGACCTGTTTTAAAGTTGTGTTGGATTTTTAACTGGGTATATTCTTGACTGATTTACTGTTATAAGTTTTTAAAAAACTTCATTCGATCGATAAATATTCGTTAAAAATATAGTAAAATTCTCCAATTGACTAATTTTTCAGATACCAAAAAATTTATATTACTTCCTTGAACGTGAAAAAGGGGGTTCATAGCCGGATGTTACAACAATTCTTAATCCAAAATTTTACTGCGAATAATGGTTGAGTGAGCTGCATGAAATATGTAAGGTGGTTTAAGTAAAAAGAGCAGGACTTGATCGAATCCTAGAAAAAGTTCAACTAATAAAAATTTCTCAATACACTTATAGCCGAACAATCGTCCTTTTCTATAAACAGAGTGTTGAAATTTGGGACTAAACATTATTTTGTAGTGAATATTGCCTTAATAAAACTGAACACCTTTAGGAGTAGGGACATTACAATCTTCACCGACAGCCAAGCAGCCCTAAAATAATTCAGCTCTGTCTGTCTAACCTCAAAGGTAGCACAGGATTGCCTGCGTCCTTAAATGAGCTGGCGGAACAAATGAATGTAAACCTGGTATGGGTAACGAGACATAGAAACATAACCGGAAATTGTGAAGCCGACGAGCTAGCTAGAAATAGCTGCCGGACCCCAGGATAGCCACTCTAACCTAACCTAACATAACCATTGCCTGTTAAGAAAAATTTGGAAATTTGACAGTGGATAAATCCATCACATAATTACCCCTTTTACGCTATTTTCATGTTCAGCGGAATCGTAGTAATGCCAAATAATTTTCGAGCAATAACTTTGAACTGTTTCTACAAAAATTAATCTAACGAGCTACCTATCAAGTATTAGTTAAATATCTACCAATTAAGCAAACTATACGTGTTAGGGAAGTCTCATTCTATAAATAAACAGTTTTATTCTATAAGTGACAATAAAAATTATTTTTTTTATACTTTGTTGGAAACGTTAATAAATTTTATTATGATTAATAATGTTTGTGGTTTTTGTGATATATCAATTTAAAAGTTGACACAATATGCTTTAGTGCAAAGGGATCAAAAGTGCAACATCACGTCCTGGAAATATTTTATACCCTATCTCCTACATCAAATACTAATTTTGAGAAATATTATTAATAATTATATTGATTGAACGTTATAACTGCAAAATAGAACTGTATAGGAAATTATTAGTTTTGAAAAGTGTATTAGATCAATTTATCGTTAAATTAAATCTTGAAATTAAGAAAATAACACTTTTTCTTTAAAATATAATTATTGTTTTAAGTTATTTTGGCTTTTTATTCAAAAAAATTATTTCAGATGTATTAATCTGTGAATCATACATAATTTATTTTGTCTTAAGGTAGTTCTATCGTGAAATGGCTCTTTTTAGGAATTAAATTAAATTGTGATATAAGAGTAATATTTGTATTTTGGATTTAATAAAAAAGCTAGCGGAAGTATAGTTTCGGAAAAATGAGACATATTTAGAACATAGTTGAGACGGTAAAGAGTATAATAATTATTAGTAATAAGAAGACACATAGATCACTATTTTTAATCATTCAGACACTTTGAAGTGTAATACTACTCATCAGCAGCGTATCATATTAAATGATGATGAACTCAACTAATTTCCTATCAAATGTGTTGTATACATTAAAATTATACCTCCTGAAATTGTAATAAATTCTCAAGAATTGCTAAATAATAATGAAAAATTTTTTTTGCAAATACTGAGGTAACTCTCTTTTCCTTGGTTGTGGAGTAAAAATAGATACTTAGTATTATAAAATACGGTCCTGAATTGGATCTAGACCTTGCTCATTAGTACAAGCCCAACGAATTGTTGATACACACTGTACCTACAGTTCTAATAAAATTTGATCAAATGACATTTTATATTTGTTTTTCGTCTACATTATTGTGTGTGTATGTTTTTTTTATAACACATGCAAGTGTGTTGTATACAATAATGACGTCATCAAACATGCTCTGATGATGATGCTCATCATCATCAAACAACTTGATCAACCTCATCCGTCAATCTAACTGTCAATCAATTCTCATGTAATCAAGTATTTTATTTGCTTATATGCATAACATTACACAAATATACGAGTATATTGTATACAGAATGTTCGATTTATATCTAGGCATATAAATATCACGAGTACTAAGAAACTCTCCAAGCGTCTTACAACTATCTCAACGCATATCGAGGCTTCAACACATGTATATAATACCTCTCACTTAGATGAATTGCTTAACAGATGTATTCTGTCATACTCGTGATATTTATAAGCCTAGATGTAATTCGAACATTATGTATATGTTTGAATGGATATTTTGAATTGGAAGTACTGTAAATATATGCTATTATATTATGTAGTGTTTGTTTTTGGTCTAGCACCAAATGATTCAAAATCATCATCACAAGTTAGCCAAAATTTGCTGTCATCTACAGCGACCCACTTTAGTTCCAATGAGAACGCGATACCATACTATAAAAGCGGGGATTAATTTTACCAATTTTTATCAGCAATTTTTTGTTTCACCAATATATTTGGTTATTAACTTTCCAGTATAGGAAGTTATTGTAATGGGTCTGATTTTGAAATTAGAAATTTTCAACATATCTTTAAGTTTCACGTTTTTTTCGTCGTTGATATCACGCGAACAAAAAATCGACTTCGTTGAGGTGCTTATCGAAGCGTATTAACGGCAATATCATCCGAAAGAATTTCATAAGATTCGGTCCAGTCGTTTCGAGTCGGTCAACTTTTTATTTTTTTAAAACATTTAAAAATATTTAATATACTGGGAAGTAATTTGTGTGGACATCAAAGGTCGCACCCGACCCTACCCATGGCTTGTCGTAGTTCTATTTTTAACCCCTAAACCAAAAAGAGGGATGTCATAAGTTTGACAGCTATGTGTGTGTCAATGATTTTGATTCTTTTCTTTGAAAGGTTATTTAATGGACAACGTTCTTAGCTATGTTTCAAGTGCGAGTATAGGGTTCCGTACCCGAAACAACTTAAAAAGAGGCGATGAATTGCAAAATCGTTTCAGTTTGGAGAGATTGATAAGAAATAGTTCTTACCTATGTTTCAAGTACGAGTTTAGCGTTTCGTACCCGAAACATTTGCCGGTGTTTTTAAAAAATTTTGTAAACTTCACTTATTAGACAAAGATGATGACTTTCCCAATATTCAATGAGTCACCGTCATATTATGGTCGCTAACTAAAGCTGTGTATCTTTACCGTTCTCCGATGAAACCCCAGCGTTACATAGGATCAAATTTTATGATTGACTCTATATTTAAACAGTTGTTGCATTCTATTTCATATGAAATGTTTAAAATATTCGTATTGAACAATGTAAACAACGTACTATTTTAAAATATATTCTCTCCCTAAAATTCATTCAACCTGTGATATGTCATTAACGGTGACACATACAGATTAAAACAGACATTAATGTCGCAGCTATATGCAATGTAGTTTAAAGCTTTCGTTAAACCCATGTAATTTTATTGGTATGTATAGAAAGACAAGGGACAAGAAAGAATTGACATGTGATGCCCATTTTATGAAACTATTCGATAAAAATAATTGTCATAGTTTCAAACCATTTTATTTTGAAAGAATATGGAAAGAATATGTTTAAAAAAATATAAACTGCAAAAATGCACTGGTTATAAAAAATATGTTCTTAATATGGTGGCAAGAAAAATAATATTTTCTTATTTTTAATTCCTCAATATTTTTTAAACTAAGAAATATTTGCTTGCTATAAGAACATCAACAGAAAAGAAAACGGCTTTAATTTAATTCAAGAATAATTTTTTACAATGTAAAATTTATAAAGCTGATTAAAATGGTTATAATATCCATCATCATTTTGGTATAATTTTAAAATAGATTCCTGATCCTTAATGTGAAATTTTCTGATGATGTATGGATGTATCAAACTAATTATAACTGCTTACCCATATATTTTATACATAGGAACATGTCAAATTTTTGAGAGTTACAATAATTTTAGTTATAATAACTATTTTCATAAAATCCCGATTATATACTGGCCATGTTAGTTGCATTTCTCTATATATTAGATATGTTTCCTTATATGGATATGTTTGTTTGTTTGTTACGCTTTCAAGCACAAACTACTGAATGGATTAGAATGAAACTCTACAATAATATAGCTCATACATCAGAAAAACAGATTACCTATGATTTATTAAAAATTAAATTTAGTCTGATATTTCACTGTTATGAGCATCTATGAGCATTATTTTGAACCATAAATAAAATACTTCTGTAAAAATAGTAAACAAGATACAATTCATGGCCATCTGTTCTGATACACTCAATAAATAACCACTATTTTACGTTTAAAATAGAAAACTGCACATAATATATTTTATCTGTGTAAAACAATCCAAACCCCTATTTCGAGTGGTGGAAGAGGGATAAGTGAGAGCAAGAGAGGTGCAGGCTATAACCCGGTGGTCTTTACCAGTGTTTACTTATTAAACTCAACGAAGCGTGTGGGTATCAAGTTAGTTTAAACATAATTGTCCGAATCAGAACAAAAGTTTTTATAAAAGAATGGCTCAGTCCAAACAAATAATTCAATCTATGAATTATCCACTTTCATTCCAACACTAATTCATAACAAATGATTCAATATTCGTGTGTAAAAAAGGTAACATGTAATAAAAATTCTTTTGATCTTAATTTAAAATGAATTGAATATAATCAAAATGAATACATTTACAAGTGATAATATTGTGAACAAACGGATTTTACGATAATGACAAATGACGTGTGGGATGATGTTGTGAGGAAGTGAAGATGAATATAATAGTATAAGACTAACTACATAAAGTTAGAGCGCGTTGAATGAAACTTAGTTATATAATAATATTCTTGTCGTAGTCCTGCTTTATATACATACATACATACATACGTATAGTTTGCAGTGTTAGAGGATAGTAGCTAGCTGCAGGGCTGAACGTCAATTAGTGTGAAATTTATTTGAGGGAAGTGAGCTGAATGGTATATTAGTATAGTCAGCCATCTTCATATCCCCTTTGTGCACTAGCTTGGCTGCCTTCCTAGTGGATGCAATTCCAAATATATACATATCCTTGCACTAGCTATCACCCCTTAATACATAAGAACATGATAATACTGGGTGTCTCTTTATCATCATAAATAAAGTGTCGAGAATATATTGAGGTGCTTCTTCCGCAGCGCTCTCAATAAGATCATTCCTCGTATCTTAAGAAAACCGGGCAAACTGGGATTGATCTAAATTAACAATTGCTAACATTTTCGAGATTTTACGACAAAAACTAGAGATATAAGTTTAACACTTTCGTATGCTTAAGCCTTTTTCTTAGCATAACAGCCTTAGATGGCTCACAAAAAGCCTAAAAGCACCCTCTGATTGGATCGAAAAGGATTCTACTTTAGAGTATGATCCTGTGATAATATGCAGACAGCATATGAGTTCTACAACTTATATGAAGTAAAAATTATCTACAGATTATCATGAGAGAAAATTGTTATCCCCTTTGACACCTAAGATACGTTTGATACACGTATAAAATTAAAACCGAAACCAGAAGAGATTCAGAAATATACTTCGAGTCCAAAAACGGATTGGCCAAGACCATGACAAAATTCTTATAAAATGCTTTTCATGGAAAAACATTTCAGAACGTTAACAACGGGGGGAAATTTGAGTATACTTAAAGGTCTGCTTACTGGCTTTTGTAGGAAGCAAGAATTTTGAAGGAACCAGAATACACATTTTTGTGTGAATGTGAAAGCTTCTCCCACTAACAACACCCTCACATGGGATTCACTGATTGCCACTTAAGTGAAATAAATGAAGTGAGTAAAGTGTCGTTCTGGAATATCCTCAGTTTCATTAAGGCTATAGGGCTTCTGAAGTTGGAAGGCTGTAGAACTTCTTTGAAAGTAAGGAGATACAATATATAATACTGGACGCAATACAAAAGATCTTTCAAGACTTACTCCTAACTCAATGCCAATCTAATATATCCTTGACATGTGTAAATTTGGAATCGAATCCCCGAAGAAAGCACATATAAACTAACCTGAAATACCCAATTCTGAGAGCACAACCTTGAAATAAACCTCACCAATTTCTGGCTTTGATAAATTATTGTAGGCCCAGTATAAATAGAAAAATAACGATGCAAAACAATAAGTTATTGTGATAGTTAAATAAATTTATCAAATCATACAAGTAGGTGACATTCTGTACAATTTATAGGAATGAGATAGTAAACTTGATTGTCTCTCAAAAAGATATTAGAAAATACCTCTTGTAAAAGTAGATTTTAACCATCCCCTTATCTCTATACCTATTCTATGTATGAGTTTTCACTTTGACAAGAAAAGCATCCGTCTCAAAAAAAAGTTTTCGTTTTTTTTCCACCCAACAGTTTACTTCAACGATACGCTACGTACTCTCTCCCTCTTTTGCTTTTCCTTCCTCTCCTCAACCCATTAATATGTGCAAACCGAGCAATGACAAAATGAAATTATTGTCAGTATTGAAATGCACTTACACAGGATGCTGGAATAGAGAGTAAATTGGGAATAGTTGTCTTGTGCATGGGGGAGTGGGTGGTTGGATATGACAGTGGTTTGAATGATGCTTTGGGAATTTTCATTTAAGAGTGGATTGTGGATTATTGGATTTTAATCATATGTTTTGTTGGGAAAATATATATCTACGACTTTTAAATACAGTAACAATTACATAAGTTATGTAATGCACATGGGGGTGGATTTTTTTCCTATGGAATTCAATGTTTTTTTTTTCTGTTTTTGTACAGTTACCACAAATGAAAAGTTTTCAATTCGGGTATTTTATATTTTTACTAAAAAACATATCTTGTGAGGTTTTTATTAATAATATAGATAGAGTTTAACCTCCGTTTCTCTGACATATATGCCGCCTATAACAGAAGCCACCCAGATCATTATTTGCTAATTTATTTATTTAACTACATCCATATATACAATTCATTTTTTATGATGTGTGTGGAGTCGGTTTCTTTCTGCTTACCCAAGGGACGACAAAGTCGAAAATAAATAAATAATCGAATCTGGTGAAACGATACAGGAAAATTACTTTTCTGGCTAAAGGTGGCAAATTTATTTTCCAGTACTATTATTTGTTTCATTGCCATTGTTTAAAAATATCAGAACAATTAATTTTGAGAGATTTTCGTAAGTAGTTAAAAACAAGTCGATTCTAGAATTTTAATATTAATTTTGTAAAAGACTGGAAGACGATAAAAGCGCTTTTAATTCTATATTTTTGTTGAAAATCACACAGCAGTCTTAATGACACAAGATTTGTCTATGAGAAATCATAGTCGACATCTAGTCGACGAGAAAAAGTACAAGTTTTGTTTTTGACCAATAAGAGATGAGAATGAAAATTTTTATTAAATTAATAAAGATTTTTTTTGTTCAAATTCTTAATGTTCTAAAGGACTGAGAAATTTTAATTAAATAAAAATTTCTATATTTTAAAATGACAAATTATATTAATGGCCGCTACAGTAATTATTAAATATTATTAAATTATATATTCTTTAGAAATTTTCAAAAGACTGGAATAATGAATAAAGAAGTATATTTACTTCGATGGAGAAGTAGATAAAAGGAGATGTTAAGGTAGAAAAACGTAGAATGAGAAGGAAGAACTCTTTTATATAATAATGTTTAAAGCGCACTCATACAGAAATCATCATCGTCTCATCAACAGTATATTGAAAATTTAATTTCCAACATAATTTTCACATAAAAGAATCAAGCAGCATATTTTCATTCAAAAACATATTATTATGTATGTATATATAGGATGTTTCATAATTTTGCGGCACTACTTAGGATATGCGTTTTTTAGATCAAAATAAATAAAGAAGCTCTATATATTATAAATGCGAAAGTAAGGATGTTTGTTTGTTTGTTACGCTTAATAATGGAACTGTACAGCAATATAGCTCATACTTCAGAATAACACATGGGCTATTATTTATAAAGATATATAAAAAAAAAATAAATAAATAAATTTAATCTGACATCTACTATTTTAAATTTTTACAGAAATCTGTAATTTATGGTTCAAAATGATAATTATAGATGGAGCAGATCTATAATCATCATTTTGAACCATAAATTAAAGTATCCTGTAGAAATTTAAAATAGTAAATGTCAAACCATTCATGGCCAACTTTTCTGATATACTCAATGAATTATGACGATTTTACATTAAACAAAATTGAAAACTGTGCACATCAAGAGAAGTGGACGCTATAAAGCGGTGTTTTTTACTTTTGAGTCCAGTGAAACGGGCGGATATCAGGATAGTGTTACATAAACGAAATTAATTTATTACCGAAACAGAACAAGTTAAAGATTGATTTCTCAGAGAAACACTGATTATTTTAGCGGTTAAATGAAATTTTGAACAAAAGGAGAGTAGAAGTGAAGGTTATAACACAATAATCTTTGTATTAAAGCCTAGCGAAGCGAGTAGTTCACAGCTAGAGTTCAATATTTTATAACCATAGGAGACGCAAGAAATTTATTCAGTTTTCAGAAAAGACGGGGATGCTTCTAACCTATGGGAAGATTCCTGTCGCCTTACAGAAAGTCAAAGGCTATAATTTGAATGGTGGTCCCATTGAATAACTACTTTGATGTCATTATGCTTCAATATCTCAGTAATGAATTATTTTCGGGAACTTATATTATGCTAAAGAACAGTCACCTAGAATAGCACCGTACGGTTCTACTACACCCTATATATGAAAAGGAAAATCCCTTTACGTTTCTATCTCACTCGAACCCATCCTTAATAATAAATTTTTACTTAAAGTCATTAAGAAAATGTGTACAATAATAATATTCAATTCAATTTGTAAAACATTATATACAATTTTTACGGAAAAATTTTAAATGGTGTGAAAAAGTATTCATCATTTTCATTCTAAAAACATATGTTTATCATGAATTTTCTCCACATTTCTTTTCTTTTATGTATATATTATTATTTATAAATTTTTCCTTTTCATTTCATCATTACATTATAAACGTCTCATTAATTTTTATTTTGTAGTCATTAATTAAAAATGTGTAGAAAATTATTTATGTATAGACTGACTGGCTTTCCTCCTGCTATTGCATATTTGATGAATATTTTTCTTTGTATGGAAAATTAATGTACATTTAAATGTCAGATATAATGGTCTGAAAATTATTATTTAAATTGATTGTTGAATATAGTTCACCAATTTTATACTAGTTATAATTATTCCAGAAACAGAAATTTGTATTATATTGAAATAAAAACAAATGATGTAATTATTCTATAATTTTTTAGGTAAACATTATTCCCTTTAACTTCTGACTCGAAAATCATTTCTGAGAATGTCATGTTGATAGTCGGACAACACACTTTGAGCACTCTACGTTATTATTGACAGTTCGGAGAAGCAGGCAGCCTTGGTAAGAACATGAACTTTTGGCAGGATTCTCTAACTGTAGCCCGAGCCCGGATCAATCTAGCATAACTCTTACACTACATGACATCGTTGCCAACCCGAAATCTGTTTGGGTGGTAGATATGATTTAAAAAAGTTGGTAGTTTTCAACAAATTCTGCTTAAAAGTTGGTTGGATAAATGTCCAAAATGTTAATTCTGCAATTACTGCCAGACTATAATAAATAAATTTGGTTTTTTATTTATTTTGTAGATATTTAGTGATACTTTGACCTCAGGGGATTCATTTCGCTCGCCAGCCTCCTCAATTTTCAGCGACTGTCCATCAACTTTCAAAAATAAACAGGTATAGGCCCGGTTCTATTATTAATACAAATTCAAAAAAAATTATCATAAATAGTACATAATTTTAGCCTTTTCATACTATTATTATTCCTTCTACTCCCGCCGAATTGGGGAAAAAAATATGCCAATTTCAAAACTTCAATGCTTATAAGAGAACGGGTAAAGATACACGCCCCAAAAATACCTATTTTTGAATCATCTTCAACCTAACGTTATTAACTTTTTTTAATGTTATCAGAGAAAATCAATAGATTTCCCAAAAAATAGCCTTTAGGTGCTGAACTATTTACCCATTGCTACAATTTATAATCAGATTAGTTCACAGAAAAGTCTAATAATGGGACTAACCAGGTTATGAATGGAAAGTCTCATGAAAGGATAAAGTTGCAATAAGTTTAGGGTTTTTGAGAATGGAGAAAGGAAAAAACAATGTGCTTATACTGTTGAGGAAATAATGAATGTTTGGCAGCTTTATGTACAAACTATGCTTGGAATAGTGAAGTAAAAACTCTTTGTACTCGTAATACTTACTCTAGAAAAATTTTGGAAAAAGAGGAAATTAACAAAGGGAACAATTAAAATTTCGTATAGTACCACCATTTACTTTTTTCTGGCTATGAATCAAACAATTAATTTTTTCTTTGTATTTTTGCGTAAAGCAAACAAACTTTGGATGTTTAAATGAATTCCTGAACAAAAATATTTGAATCATTTAATACTTAAGTGCTAAAAAAACTAATATATACACAAACAAAAGAATGGAATTACAAAACAAATCAGTCATTATGTGTTTACATTTGAAAAAAAATCGCCAAATTACTCCCACTTTATTTCAGAGTTGTCTCTCAAGTCAATTAGTTGGCCTTTCAATTATCACTATTAGTTTCTTATTTTATTAAACAACTTAAAATATTAGAGAAATTGTGTCAAATGTATAATTTTTTTATTGCGTAAAAGATAATTGTTGTTTAAAATTTCATAATTATATAAGAAAGAAAATTATTTAATAATAGAACCATATTTCACAATGCAGGACATTACAAATCTATAGAATTGAGGATCAGGATTTCAACTGAGATATTTTCAATGAATACAATTTTAAAAAGTTTTTTATAGTTATTTCAGCATTAATTTCCTAGAATTGGGAGAAGAAAAAGTACATCCATTCGAAGGACTGTAGTATTCAATACATACTCTACCAAAATTTTTAAATCTCGCAGACACTATAACAGCATGTTTTAAAATATAAAATCCCACTTTGACCTCGTGGCGACTTTCGGCCTTGGCTTCACAGAAAATAACATTCCATGAATTTATACTTAGTTCCAAAATACCCCCTCCAAAAATTGAAGCGTCTTTAAAATAAAATTTTCGCAAACATCCCTCCTACAAATCTACTACGCCAAAATGTATACCCCCCTCTCTAATTACTCCCACGCCAAATACACCCCACCAACCAACCCTGCCCCAAAATTGCCTCCCAAAAATGATTTTATGGTCGACTGGTAAAAATCCCACCTTTTTTACATTTATAGAAATGAAAACCCTAATTGAGTTAATGCAATTTTTTAAAGTTAATTTGACTTTATTTCGGGTCAATTGGTGAAAATATCGTTTTTGTAGAATGTATAGAACATAAAAACGCAGTTTTTGAGAAGTTTCCTCCAATTTAGGGGAAAGGGAGTTTAATGAAAAAGTTTTAGTTTTCCGCTTTTTCCGGGTTTTGCGTCGAATGTCGAGAGCCGCATCTTTCTAGCACGTCTAGAAGTGCCTTAGACTTTGCACCGCTATTTCAGTGAGTGAGTGTGTCAGTCAGTAAGATCCAAACACATGAAATTTAAGTTCTTTGTACATTGGAACAAGGAACAAAGGTTTGCTTTAGTAACTAGAATAGTGGTTATTGTAGAAGAATTTTTATCTTTAAAGCTAATTTAAGCTCGATTTGGATTTACGCAATCTAAACTAGGCTTAACAACAACGAGACACTGCAAAATGTTTGTGTATTCGACAAATCTGCATTTTCTGATATTTATACAATAAAATAGTTACATATCAGGGTGCATCATTTACTCGGTTCTGAAAAATATTTCCGCGTTGTTAAAAACTTAGCCATTAAGCCTTTAACAATATTGATTATTATTCGAAGATTCTAAAATGGTGAAAATTTCCATGTTTCATTTTCAAAATCATGTCCTGTGAAACTAAAATAATTTTACTGATTCAAAAACGTTATTTTCAAACAACATAAGATATTTTCAACCATTAAATTATATCCCTCAATCCAATAAAAAAATGAAATCCTTTCGTAACTTTATTTATTAATATTTAAATAATAATAAAAATATCGAGGCGTGAGAAGGAGTTATCCTTTTTATTATATATATAGGATAAACATAATACGTATAATATATGCGGAAACATAAAAGATTAGCTTAGCGTGTTACGTTTGTGTGTGCGAACAAAATATTATATAATGTCTTAATTGTGAAAACAGGATAACTGGCCTATTTATCCCTTTATTATTATTACAAACTATAGAAAAAAAACCCCTTCATATACATGGAGCCAAGTTGAAAGGTATATTGTATGTATATGTATGAACGATTGTATATATTATAGGGTAAAGTTTAAATAAAGAACCCTTTTTTAACTCGGCATCAGTGTATTTAAATACGTATATATATGTAGTTTGTAAATAATATTTAAATAGAATATAGATGGAAGGTGTAATCCCAAAAAGTTTAATTACAATTTTGATTAACAATTCATAAATAATTTTTGGATGAATGCAAAATATTATTTATTTTGTTAATTAACGATATTGCTTTTTTTTGTATTTATAAAAGCAGATATAGGGAAATATAATCAATAAATTGAGGGAAGGGGTTATAAACGGATATGAGGGAATAAATTTTAAATTATAAAATTGAATTTTTTGTGATTCGAATCATCTTGATGTTAACTTAATTTGGTATTGAAATACCACCAAAGAAAACGGAGATGTCATCATTTCGCCTTGGACAGCCAAATTAAATAATAATTGATCTTTTAATTAACAAATAAATTTGATTGGGAATCTTGGGAACTATGTTCCTTATCGCTAGTTACAGTTCTGATTTGATTGTGTGCTGAGAGGGTTAAACCAAAAACTTGTACAAAAAAATTCGTAAAGCAGGAGTAGCGTTAGCTAAGCGAATTCCTTCAGAGCTTGAAAAAAATAACCAATAATAATTTTTCTTAAAATCGAATATTGCATTTTTAGCATACCAAGAATTTTTATTTCGAAAACTAAGCATCTAGATAAAAAATCACAAGAGTACTTTTTTGCATAAAAGTGAAAAAAAAATACAAAAATATTTTTTTTTTTGAAAAAATTCAAAATTTTGCACTTTGTGCTACACCTTTGCAATATTAACTTAAACTTTACAATTAATTATTAACTAAGTGATTCTGATCCTTGATCCTTCTTATTAAAATTCATAGATTGCATTTGATTAGATCCATAGATGGCATTATATTTTTTTTAAATGATTAATTTTACGAGTTTCGATTACTAGACAAATCCAGTTATCATATACTTAGTGTTCTGATTATTGAGATTCTGCTGTACTAAATTTACTAAGTTCGCGTTCCGGAATATGTAACCCTCATGTTTGCTTTGTACACAACTAATAGTGCAATTATTAACTGTTTTAATAACAACATATGATATACAATTCTGCTGTCAAGTCACATAAGCTTGCCGTATTCCTGCAACAAATACACATATAATCTTGCAACGACACATATGCATAATAGTAATATTTCATTATTACGAAAACATAAAATATGATTGTAATAAGGGAGGAAGTAAATGAATAAATAATGACGGAAACATAAAATTATATTTAGATTTGTTCAAATTTCATCTCACTCACTGACTGTAGCTGTAGTAGCTTAAACGTGTGCGGCTATGGAAGTGCTATAACGCTGTAGTTATAATAAGTATATGCTTATAATAGTGGTAACTAAGTATTAATTCGAGCTGTGAGGATGTTATAGAGGTTTCTAATTACTGTTTTACTTCGTAAACATATATACATACATTCCCGCAGCACCAGACATTTACTAGTTACAAATAAATTTATTATTTTTTAAGTAGGGTTCTAGACATAAAAAACTATTCAACTATCTAAATATAATATATGCTGGAACAGTGTACATAATAAATGAGTGGCAGAATTATTGGAATAAGTGATGGTTTTTAGGAACAAGTTAAAAAGGAAGCAATATAGCCCAATAAAAAACACGTTTCCAAAAATCGGTTTACAAAGAATAAATCGCATTTTTCGGTTTTTTTTTTTTTTTAATTTTGTAAAATTTCACTTGTCTTTATTTGCCAATTACTTAGTAATTTAAAAGCCATGTTTAATACTCATACTAACTTATCACAATTAGTTCAACCAGATTGCAGACTGTTTTGAACAAATATATTTAAATAGCCTCTTGCTTAACTGTTATAATCGCAGAGATTTATAATATTGGAACGTATTGACTGTTCAACTCTGTACTCATCATAATATTTTTAAGTACTTACGTATTTGTATATACAAGCAAGATTTGTGTAAGCTTAAAAAAAGCTTAAATTAAAATTGAAGTGCATGGTTGAATTAAGTGAACCTATATTTTATCGAAGGTGTAAATTTAAAATGTTAGGTTTCAGGGAAAAGTCAAATATTAATTCATGTAATTTTTTCTCTTTAGTTTATAGCTCATATTTGTTTACTAGACGAAAAAAGTATGTTACTAATGTAATATTAATTTGTAACACTTTTCTGAAATAAATGTAAATAGAAATATTTTCTGATATATATTATGTTTATTTCCCATCGCTTCCACCAACTTTCTACAATTTGAAGTGCATCTTCGAGTCCTAATTCTATCAGTTTGAGTGTAAGCTATTTCAAATACAGTTTTCAAAAAATTTTAACGATAAGTGACAAATTGCCAGTTCTAACCTTAAAGGAATAATCTCGCTGAAAACTAAATTTTTGCACATGATAACAAATTTTCAATTTTGTGCCACAGAATTGTTCCATAATTTTTTTATCTTAAAAACTGTATTGTAAAAATTTAAGTATTTCTCAAATAATTATGAATTTAATGGATTACACGCGCGCTGATTTTCTATCTTCAATGATTCATAAATTTTATTAACTAATTCTATTCATCAATAACAATAAATCTCATAGTTTAAAGACCTAGTTAAAAATTACAAAAAAAAAAAAACAAGATAGATTTGTTGTCGATAGATGATATTATTAACTGTATCTCCAGAGTACTGCACAAGCTGTGGAAAGTGCGATCGTTAGAAGCCAGGCCAATAATTTCTTCATGTGAATAGTAATCTTACGAGTTGTGAATAGTAACCGAGATATCTGGGATGTTATAATTTTGAAATCATGAATCAAAAATCTGCTTTATAGAGTTTTATTTAATAGCTATTTAGTATTACAGTTCGCAAAAGTGTACGTAGGAATAATAGTGCAATAAGAAAATAGTGATTCCATTATTACACCATCTCCTATGTATTTAAAATAGAGCAATATTTATAATCTACCATGATAAATATGGGAAAATTTCTATTTCAACTAATTCAATTCAGAAATGTTGAATTTCGCCCTTTCTCGAATTTCTCTTCCTCTTGATGTAGGCTCTAATTTGACTAACAAAGGAGATAAACGTAGATATTTCAATGAGAAAAAAAAAACCTCTAGGTATAAGGCTACCGTATATTTTAAGACTTATTTGCAACAAGTCAAAAATACGCCGCAAGTAAAATGTTTTATGGTTTTTTAGTTACATATTCTTCGAATATCAGCTCTGCCAATTATAAATTGTGTGGACCCCGACCTTAAAAATCGCAACTCTCTCAACATCGCCTTTTCTCAGTGTTGTTAAACTATCTAAACACTAAATCCAGACAAATTTTTGACTGGTTTCGAATAAATCCAAAAAATGTTCAGTAGTTTTATACCTAATCCTAAGAGAACATATATTAATTTTCGAGTCAAATATAATAAATTTCCAATCAGGAAATGAATATGGATACCTATAAATACATTTTTTTAAATAAACTAGAAATTTCTACATGTAATAATATTATGTAAACAAGAGTAATTTTATGTCTAATAAAATATAATAAAAACGCTTTGTAAAACACATGCATGAACTTCATTTCATATGTTGTGTGGTCTTCTATAAAGTTAAATATGATTATTATGATTATTATTATATTGTGGTTTCGTCAAACACAAAATAAATCAATCGTTCACTTAATAATTACACCAGTCGACAAATTATCAATTTATGTACATCTATAAGGCATGGATAAAGTGCCAGGCCAAAAAAAAATTGTTAAATTTATTAAAGCCGATAATTTGAGGATTGGTTATAGTAGTTGTGACACACACTTACTGCAGTCAGTCGAGCGAACGATAGAACAAGGGTTAGATATATGCTATCGAAACGGTTCAATTTTACGTGGTACAAATGAATTTACTAAAGCTGAAAATTGTTATCCAGATTGTATATTTAATATAAATAACGGTTATGATTGTCAGTCAGTTAGGTGTTAGAACAGGGCTGGTCAGTCAGAACTTATTTATGAACAATAAATAAGTAAGATTCATTTATGACTTCTGTGGTAATTAAATGGGATTCTAACAGCTGATGCGAAGGCAAGCCTTTTCTTTAACAAGTTTGTTAGCTTTTTTTTTTTTAAATATATTTATTATACTGTATTTTCAACAGATAATGTTATTTATACAGTAATCTTAATAAAATAGAGTAATTGCATTAATACATATTGGTTATATGTATTTGATTTGTGAGCCCTGTGTCTTGAATGAAGTTGAGTACTTTCTTAGTGTTTTCGGTATTATCGGATAGGATGTCTTTGATGTGGCCTATTATGTTATTAGCTTTTTATGTATCTATATAACGGGTTTGAACGTATCACCAACTTCAAATAACCACATTAAATTAAATTCAAACTTCGCGCATTTATCAAGTATTAACAATTAAATAAAAAATCTTTTTTGGTGGAAGCGCAGATAACATTTCATAATTGGATTTATTTTATAAATAAAAAACACGCTTTTGTAGCTAAAAAGGAAAAAAAACTAAAAAGTAAAAAAGAATTTCTATAAGATAAAAAAAGCGGTTAAGAAAATGTAAACGTAAAAAAGCGTAGAGTGCTTTTTAAGAAATTTTATAATGACTTTTACGAATATCAGCCTATAAAATATTTTTTGGGATAGGGGCCGATTACTTGTTCCATATTCACGATTAATAGATCAAATAATACTTTCTGATGAAAATTACGTTTTGAAAAGGAACTTTTTTAAATCATGTGATATTTAATAAGTACCACGTTTTAATGGAAAAAAACTCCACTGTAATGATTAAAAATACAACAGCATCGCTAAAAACGTCACAATAAATTTACTCGATAACATATAATCTAACGTTGCTATCTGTCACATCTTTCTAAATAGAATTTACCTTTAAAAAAAATGAAAACCAAACTTACTATCCAGTAAGTTCGTGATTTATGGTTTGTTAAAAAAATGTCTGTTGGATGTAACTATGTTTATAAAAAAATATTTTTTTTACTTATTTTTCGACAAAAGAATATTATTTTTGCAACAAGCTTCATCAGCATCAGCATCGCATATGCTGTGTTGTAAATGTTACGAAGAAGCGAATTCGTTGGTGGTAGCTTTTATATATATAAATATTACTATATATATACGATTGTATACTTAGTTAGGAGTTGTGTTTTGTGTTGCCCTGGCATTATCTGTCTGGCCATCGGGGACATAAATCCTCCCGTGTGACTGCAGGTCGAGCCCTAACAATTCACCAAGTTACAGTACAGCAGTCTATAATATAACATGCATTTTATCATTATCCGTAGAATAATATTTATTATATCTATCTTTATTGAATTCAATATTATAAATATGTGATTAAACAGAGATAAGTATACCAATAGCAAAATATTTATTTTTCTTATATAATATATATTTTTGTATACCTATGTGTTATGTTTGCAACCCTGATATACATCATAATGTATAGAAATACAATGATGCAAACTTTTAACAAATAAATATTTAAATTAAAAAATATACAGAAATTAAAGTGATACCCACCCGCTTCGCTGAGTTTAAAAGTAAAGATTGATAAAGATTGCTCTCGCTTATCCCCTTTCTATATTGTAGTTAGAATTCCTCCAAAATACATTTATAGCTTACTCCTATATCAGAGTATTTTATTCCATATGAGAAAAAATCTAAAAATATATTATTGAGATAGTTTAGGCAAAAAGGAAAATGAATTTTAGTCCAAATATTCAGTTTTTTGAAAATCTGTTTTTCCAAAAAATAAAATATTAGCCTGCCATGTTATTACGTCATACGGTTGGGTAAACTAAAAATTATAAACAACTATCATACAAAATATTAATACATTTGTTTAATACAGAGCAATTAACTATCATAATTCGAGAATGGTGGTTAACTGAAAATGTAAACTTTTAGGGCATTTTAATGGCATTGATTACATAAAAATTCTGGATTTTTAATGGTTTGTTAGCACTATAGGATCTATTTGTGACACTTTTCAAATATGTGTGAAAACGCTATTCTCACTTACGTTTACTACAAAAATTACTTTTTTTTCAAGGTTCGAAAATTAGATTCTGTCGTGCAGCTTAACCTATCTATTACTTCACTATTGAGGCATAAGTCTATGAAGATATATATGAAATTCTTAAGATCGTTCATTTTCAGTTTGTATTCACTTAAAAAATTTTAATCAGTTTATTTGGGATTAAACATTGGAGATTCTAACAATTGATTGATTTTGTTTTAGAACTAAAAGCCAATCTTGTTATTAGAATCCTTGGGGTGGAAATTATACGAAGGTAATATTCGAGTTTAACCTAATTTCGTCGAATATGGAAGATAATTAAAAAAAATTGTTCATTTTAGAAAATAAACATATGTGCACTTTTAAATAGTATTTGTTGATTTTTTTGTGTTATTAATAATTTATAATGATGGCAGACAGGTATCTCTAATTTAAAAACAAACGCCTACAAATGCTAATAGCTACAACTAATAAATACATTGGCTTTTAAAAATAGTAGACCGTAAGGCCATAATAAAGCATCATTTTTATGTTTCTTTATGTAAATCACTTGGAGAATTGATAAGAGTAGGATTGATTATGATGTGCTAAATGGCTGTTCGAGTATTGGAAATCGAATTTACGATTTTCGTATTTCAACGATGTTTTTGAAGTGAAAAGGCACGTTAGACGGAATGTTATAATTAAAAAATAATATTTGGTAGGGTAAATTATGGTTTTGCGTCAGCAACATGCTATGAATATAGACGCAGATATAACATCGTATACTAGGAAACTAAAATTTTTTTCAATCGAAAAAACGAAACATATGTAATAATAATTAAAGCTGTACAATTAACTAACTGATTTTTGATAATTTTTGATAACAGCTCATAGATGGCGTTTGAAATACTATAATTAAATAAAGAATTTTAAAGAAACAACAGTTATTCCAAAGTTTTAAATTTCACTTCCGTCGACAGCCCCCATGCCTTACTATCTCATTTTTTTGTTTGCCGTTTATGTTAAAGGGAAGTTATTGATACAATTATACGTAGAAACAAAGGGCATAATGCTAGAGAGCAGAAGATGGAAAAATATAATGTAATTTTTATTTTTCGTTCCTTTTTTTCAACCCTTTCGATAGTTGCAAGTATCCTGTACTTTGTTTCTACGTGTTATTACAGATTTTTTTTTTAACATAAACGAAAGACGAAAAACATCGATAAAATACGAAAATGGAAAAAATTCGATTTCTATAAATACGACACTCAATCCACGGTTTAAGCTTCGTTTTTATTTTTTTATTTTTTTATTACCAAACTTATTTTTTAAATATACTAAATGGTAAAGAGAAAGAATCATGGTAATTTCGTTTCATTATGGGCTCAATGTCTAAAAACAATAATAATTGATCAAACCATTCAATATTATTATAATTAATGATTTTAAAAATATCACTTTGATGTATTATTTGTACAATACGATTGTATTTTAAATAAATAATAATAATAAATGTATTATAGAACTTGTCAATTGTAATTTTTACAATCATTAATTTTATTAGTTGTAATTATTATTGTAAAAGGATTGTGTATATGTTTTTAATAGATATTGAGTGTACAATAATTTATTTCATTCATTGATCTTTTCCTAAAATAAAATTATAAATATATAATTTCGGGTTATAAGTAGGACACAGTTTTCATGTAGCTAACAATAAATCCTGTAATATTTTTCCGTTCTTGATATTGTTTGATTTTCTTCGCCGCTAAAGTCGTTACTTGCAAGCAAAACCCATAAAGTAATCATAGAAAACATCAAAAATAAAAATAAATTCAAAACATTTCTAGAATCACTATTATTTTCTGGATTTGTTTAACATTTTCCTATTCCTTCTTAGACATATTGTTTATCTAAATCGATCGATAAGTTGAGACTGATTCAGTTCTCGGTTGACACACAAAAAGGGTGACTATTTTTCCATGAAGACAAATAAAATGCAATTGACTCTGAGTTAATTAAACAAACTTATAACATTTTTATGTTTCAGCCGCAATCAGTCACACAGTTGTATTCTATCATGTACCAGTAATTTGTTACTTTAATTTTGGAGCACCCAATATACCATACACATTTCAATACTATTATAAATATATATGCTATGTGGGTAGTTTAAATTGATTTTTAGCATTAAAGAGAAAGTTTTTTTAGACTTATTTTCCAAAACTATTATTAGGTATTAGCTATTAAGAATTATTATTAATAAATAGTACTGTTATTTAAAAATAATATAACAATTTTTTAGGTGTTTCCATGATTGGACATAAATAATATGCCCAAATAGATCAATTAAGTTTAATTTTTGTCAAATAATAATATGGTTTTGATTTTGTTTTTACTTGTTCCTAAATTTTGTATCGCATAAGGAAAAGACCATTTAGCAAGTGAAATTTACAAAATTTAAAAAACCCTCGAATATAAGAACACTTCATGAAATTACCTTTCACAAGAGACCAAAAAAATTAAAATCGGTTCATCCGTTTAGGCGCTACGATGTCACGGACTGACACACACACACACACAGGCACACACACATAGTGGTCAAACATATACCATCCCTTTTTTTTAGTTCTGGGGTTAAACATATGAAAAGTATGATTACTACACATTGCAATGACGATATAATCATTGAACATGCCGTTGAGAATGAGAATGTTTAGCTACCCGAGCATAAATTTTTTCTCATCTGTAAGTGTGAGACGATACCTAAATAAATAAGATTAACAATTATAAATTTTTAACCGTAGATAATAAAGATAAAAGCTTCACTTTAAACCATTTGCTACTTCAAAGGCGTGCATCAATTTCAATTTTAAGTTTTACATCAGCCGTAGGAAGATCATGATCTCTAATTGGATAGAAAAATAATCGTAATTTGGAAGCGCTGGGTAAAGTAAAAGCGCTTATTATAATACATATAATATATACTATTCAATGATCGAACATAATTTGCTCCCTCACGGGTAAATAGTGATGTTTTCGAAAAAATGTTTCAAAAAAACATTGTTTATTTTTTTATAAGGAACATTTCTTACATTTAAACTTCTGTTCTATCTCTAACGGTTTACAAGATGATCCTACGGACCCAAGACCCAATTGACCAATCTTGCTCCTTTACGAACTCGACTTAACTTTTTACGTCCTGAGCACGCTGTAAAAATTTCAACTTGATATATTTTTTCGTTTTTGAGTTATCGCGATGACAGACAGACGGACAACCGGAAATGAATTTTAGAAACAACTATATGAAAATTTTCTTCATGGCATCAATATTTTTAAGCGTTACAAACTTGGGACTAAACTTGCTCATTTAGTATACCTTGATATATTTCATATACATGGTAAAAAAATAAGACATTGATACATTAAGTTTTGAATGAAAAAAAAAAAAACTAGAGTGAAAAATTTCATACGTAATCTCAAAAATCTCTTTACTTGCTTTGTGGATAAAAGAAAGTTTATACATTTTTTCTACAGATACAAATCTTTGATGTAAAGATAAATATTTTGTAATAAAAAAACAGTACATCTAAATGCAATAGACAAAGATGAAACTAATACACACAGCGTAAAAGAAAATGAGTATGCGCATAAATAATGATGGCTTGCTTGCTCGTTTTAAATTATTCTTTTCTGAATATTTTATTGGCGGTAGACTTTTTTGAACTTTACACTTTGAAAAGTTCTAAATTAAAATATAGATTGATTCATAGTATGCAATTCTTTTTTGTTTTTCACATTCTGTTATGTTGCATTCTGTATTTCATTTCGTTACGTTACTATATAGTGCACTGATGACGTCATCACTTACTTTATTTTAAGTCAATATTGTTGTTGTTGTTGTTTAAACATACCAGCCAAAGTAGATGACATTTTTTTTAGCATTTGCATTTTGCTTTTGTATGTTCGTATATCAGAAGAATATATAAAAGCGTTGTTCGTCCGATGTATAGTGGAATTACATATTTTATATGCATCCATATCCCTATATTTTATAAATGTGAAAGTAAGGATATTTGTTTGTTTGTTACGCTTTCACGCCAAAACTAGCGAATTGTTTTTAATGAAACGGTACAGCAATATAGCTCATACATCAGAATAACACATGAGCTGTAAATTAAAAAGATATAGATATTTAAAAAAAAAATTTAATCTAACATTTGCTATTTTAAATTTCAAAAAAATCATGGCCAAGTTTTTTGATATACTCAATCAATTATGACTAATTACAATTTAAAAAATTGAAAACTGTGTATATCTTTGCTGCGTAAAACAATCCCTCCAAGTGTTATGGAAAGGGGATAAGTGAGCTCAAGAGAGATGGAGGCTATAAAGTGGTGCTTTTTACTTTTAAGCCCAGGGCGGGTATCAAGCTAGTTCTTATATCATCTACAGTATACAGAAATCATTCCCAAAGTGGTTCCATTCTAGTCCATAAAGGATCTCCGACGGGAAAATAAAAATATGGATTCGACGAAAAATAAATGGAGGTCGAAAAGAAACAAATTACGCGGATTATAGATTAGGTGCATACAAAAATGATAATCGTGGATTGAAGCTCACCACAGTTGCTTCCCAAGGAGATTACAGGTGACAGGATAAATGAACAAGGATCTTAAATCTGTAGATTTTCAAAAAAACGTTAAGTTTTTGGTATAAAGCCAGTAGACATCTTTTGGAATTATTTGCAATAAATCTCAAATAAGTTCAATAACAGATTAAGCGTAATTGAGAGAGACTTTTTTTTAATGAAGCTTGGGCAAGCATGAGTTTTTAATTGTACGTCGAGAGAGAAACAAGAATCATTAAAGAAAACAAACCAAAAACAAAATTAAGTTTGTCAAATGTACTTATTTTGAAACTTGCAATTTTTGTATCGGTATTCATGCCTCAGTTAACTTGATCAAATATGCGGGCTTTAGTTCGTTTTTGATTTTAAATAAATAGATAATTTAAGCCATGTAAATATTTCAATTCTTGGGCATTTTTTATTAACCATTTGATGCGATTAATGAGTCCAACCTAACTTTCAGAATATTTTTATTTTTTATCATTTTTACAAATTAAGGATCGACTGTCATTGATTACTGATGTCACTGATTTTTCAACGGGATCTTCGTATCTTTTATAAAAATATACACTATTTTTAACTATAGAAAATTACAAATATGCTTTTGAACTTTTGTTTTTGTTGCTAAAAGCTACAAAAATGTTTATTTATAAAATAGGTTATTAAAAAAAACCATGATAAAGCATTTGTAAACAGCGATTAAGGGTATAGAAAAAATATTTAAATCAAGAAAAAATGTATTATTGCTAGAAAATAATTTTGATCTATTTTATAAGCTTTCTGATGAAAGATAGCTTAATTATAGAAGGTTAAATATTTAAAAATAACATTCGTCAAGTAGTCAAAGTTTATAAAATAGGATTCCGTAGTAATACTTACAGGGTTCCGTATTTAAGTAACTTACATATGTTATTTTGTCGAACCTGATGGTTATGGGTTGCGGATATTATTTGTGCTACTCTATTTTTATTGGTAATTTGGAAAAAGGAAAATACACACAATAATCGTCTCAAAATGTTTATGTTTCTTCATCTAAGTATAACATTGTGTTGTTGTGGAGTTATTCAAATATAGCAATAACCTTTTTAGAAGTAGACCTTTTTCAACAAGTGAAATTTACAAAATTTAAAAAAACCCCCGACAAATGCGATTTATTCCTTGTTAATCGATTTTTGGAAACTTAGTCCAGGACATCAGATGAGATGAAAAGAATACTTAGAGAGCTATCATTTTTTGGGACAAATTTTTTTGGAAATATATTAATTGAAATTGAAATATTTGAGTTGGCTTTGTTCTTATGAATTATTGTTTTGAATAACTTATTTTTAATATTATTTAATATTTTACCATTTCATTTTTCGAAATGAATGGAGCCAGGTTTATTTGATCATTCATTTCCATAGTAATTATTTAGATGTTAAAATTATATGTCATGCCAAACTGAATCGATTTTGAAGATCGCCAATTTTTTAGTTTTTTCGAGTACAGAACACTAATATCGCACTTGAAACATAGCTAAGATCACTCTCCGTTAAATTACCTTTCAAACGAAAAGAAAATAAATTGAAATCGATTTATCTGTTTAGGCGCTACGATGCCACAGGCAGACACACATATAGCGGTCAAACTTATAACATGGCTTGTTTTAGGTCGGGGGTTAAAAAAACGACTGAATTAGTTTACTCTAAGGAGAAATGTTTAATAATTGAAAACTATTTTAAAACTATTTGTCGATTTCTAGAAGAAAAAAACTATTATAAATTTTTAATGAAAAAGTAATTAGAGAAATTTTTCTCAAGAATCTTTAGTTCCGTAAATTGTCGACTTTTTGTAATTTCTAAAGTTGTTGAAATTAAAAAGCAAAATTCAATTGAATGTCGTTATAAAAGTATCAAAAAAATATTACTCATAAATTCACAATACACAAAAAAAGAAAAAGTTATTTAATTTTTTTTAAAGACCATAAAATTTTATAGTCTCATGTCATAACAATATTTCAAAAAAATAATTTATTACGTAGGACCGTTTTACATGATTTATTATGATTTAAAAAGAGAAAAAAAAATTACTTTATAATCGTATCGTAAAAAATACAACAAATATTTTCAACTTACCAGTAGTAGTTTTATTTGACAGGCTGTGTATGTACAAACAATCCTCGCAAAAGTATCTGAAAACCAATTAAGAAAAAAAAAATCAATTAAAATAAAAAAAATTTATGTAAAAATAAATAAATCTATGCAAAAAAAGTTCTATGACTGTTGTAAATTTATAGGCTTGTTTGTTTTTTAGGTGACCGTTAAAGCGAAACTACAGTCGATCAAGTCTGAATAGGAAGGTATTTTTGCATAAAATAATTAGAAATACATTTAACTTCATAGCTATACAGGAAGATTAAACAATTGTAGACTTTGAAAAAAAATTATCTAGCATGCAGGAGTTGCCATGTAAATTCGTTCTTCAGGAAAAATAAAAATAAAATTGTCTCTTTTAGAAATTTTAAAAATAAATAATAATGGGGTTTAGCCTCCGTTTTTCAGATATCTAGAGGTTGTTAAATATAATATCAAAATTAAATATAAGTGTATTAAAATACAAGAAGGTTTAATTTCGTTAAAGGTACGATTGTCGGATGAAAATAATGGTAAAATAATAAATTATGGTAAAATTTACTATCTACGATTTTGCTCATTAAAATAATTCCAAGCCCCTTTTACACACGCTAGAGCTTTGATGAGTTGAATTAATTATCAACAATTTATAGTTTTCATAGAACTTTTGAATTTCGCAGTTCTTTTTCGCAAATCTTCCCTTGTCGTCAATAAAATTAATATTCGCACCGTGTGTGAGTTTTATTGGAGGCGTTTCCATGTTAACTATACACTACTTTATAGAATTTTATGGATGCATATACAATTGTATGCTTTGCATTTATGACTTACATTGTAAATTTTATATTATTGTCTCAAAAAAATAATATTTATGCAATTTGATTTCTTATTTTCACAACTGTTTATGAATTAAGTTTAATTAATTAGTGTTTTTCAATAATTTTAATTTGACATTCACTATAACATTTACATGTAAAGAATTGCAAATTAGTCATAACAGCTTCCTTTAACGCCAAATTTTGTCACTGAACGCGCTGGCAACGGTTTTATTGTCCCTACCATGACTACGCACACAGCGAATAGCTGTTGTATAGATTTCAAAATTTTTATAGACAAAGTTTTTAAAGCTTCATTGACTTCCGAAGTTCGATCATTTGAAAATTACCGTTTTCAAGTTAATCGCGGCAAACTAGTAATAAATTTGTGTTAATGACTACAATAAATGTTGCGGAATTCTAAAACTAACAGTCATCAAAATCAGATACAATTTTCTAAGAATATTCAAATATATCCTTTCATTGGATCTTTTTTGCATTTATAATGTATATAAAAACCTTTAAAAAAACACATACATATGCATAAAATTACATGTAACATTAAAATAACAGTGGGCCATAAATTTGAATACAGAAAATAACAAAGATACACATCGTTAAAGAAACAACAAAAAATACTGAAAGTTTAGGTAGGCGATTTTCAACGTGTATGACTTGTATATGCAGCTAATAAGTATTGCAGTTTTATTAATGCCAAATCACTGGTTATTATTTCTATCAATGTGATAATTTTTTAATTCTAAATACACTGCGAAATGAATTCAGAGTTTTCGTAATAATTACAGCTTTATCGTGAGCAAAACTTGCAAAACTTGCAAAATTTTGATCTGGCAAGTGTACTTAAGTTCTTACAAAATCAAAAACTATATATAAGTTCACAAATCCCTACTACAAGACCAAAAAAAATTCCTAAATAAGCCGTGGATAGAGTCTAGTGCGATCCTTGAGGTCCACACGAATACCTTCCCAGCACGAATAACTACTCGATCGAATGTTATGAAATTCTTTTCGGATCATATTGCCGTTAATACGCTTCGATCGGCACCTCAACAAAGTCGATATCATTTTTGTTCGCTCGATGTCGGTCAAAAAATTTTAGAAAAATCTCGCCTGACTCGAAATGGATCGACTGAATGTTATGAAATTCTTTTCGGATCATATTGCTTTTAATACGCATCGAGCGACACTTCAACAAAGTCGATATCATGAAACGTAAAGAATTGTTGAAAATTTCGATTTCGAAAATCGGACCTATTACAATAACTTCCTATAGTGGGAAGTTAAAAATATTCCAGAAAATTTATTAACTTATTAATAAGTTTTAAAAGATATATTTTTACAGCAAAATTAATTCAGCCGATTTTGTTACCACGAATGTAAAGTTACTATCTTTTTAGAGCTTCGAGCTTCTAACAATGCTTTTCGCACAAGGCCTGTGATCTATGCTACAAATCAGTTGAAAACTAGAGTCAAACCGAGTATTCATGTCCTAAGATTTAAAATTTGAAAAAATGATGAATGGATTTTTACGACACGTATATGATTACATATTTTAAGTATCATACTTTTCCCTAATCTTTTTTTTTTTGAAGGATATTTTAGAAAAAATTTTTAGAAGAAATATAAAAAATATTTCGAAAATTTTTGTTTCTCGAACTTGACATAAAAAATGAAATTAATTGTTAAAATTTGAAATATGTTCGACTAACAAAATTTATATAACACTGATAATTTTTATTCCCTGATAATTATAGGCTTTCCAAACCTGTTGACATCCTAAACAGCCAGTAAAGATACACTGGAAAATTATAATATCACTTAATTTTTTTTAAGTAACTCACACCATCATAAATTTTTATATTCAGGAATTTAAATTATAAACCTACCAAAATATTGATCAAATTCCATAAAGTCAAACTATTTTATTGAAAATTTAAAGATTGGATTTTTTGCACAAAAATTTTTAAAATTTGTATTAAATTTTCACAAAATCATTCAATTAAAAAAAAAAAAAATATTGAAACACTGTAACTTCACAAATTAATACTCAAACATTTAATGCTTAACGAAATAAATTATAACAAATTTCACACTAAAACATTAAACACCTACTAATATTATTTTAAATCACCATTCTTGAACATTTTAAGAACGCACTAAAACACCCTTCCAGTACAGTTTTGCACATACAAATGACTTTAGAGAAAAAAAAATTTATACCTATTTATGTTTCAAATAACACAACACTAGTTGACTCTTACAACAATAAAACTAAATAAAGTGTAGGTTACTTAAAATATATTTTAGTATCAATAAATTAGTCAAACGACATTTGACTCCGTACATACACTTGGATATTTACAATTACAGGGTGGCTACACGAATTTAATGGATATTTTTTTCTCGAAAAGCCTCTTGTAGTGCTTATTGGTGCTTCTTTAAGGACAACATTTGCTGAAAATTGTAGATTTAAGGTTCGAAATTAGAAGGGCTAACTGCGGGATTTCGTGGCACAGATCTTTTGTAGATCATGGAATTCGGCGTCGATACCAATCATACAATTTTAGGAATACACTCATAACCATACGAACCGTATTAAAATACGATTTCTAGGTGCAGATATTGCAATCTACGTCCAGTTTACTTGGGCTAACGGGGATATTTTTTTTCAATAAGTGTTTTAATGCAATTCAGTACAAAATTTATTTGAAACATTATTTTGACAGAATAGCGGTAAAAACGGCAAATCGTAACTAAGTGCGTGCAAAAAAAGCTAATAGCGGGATTTTCTAAAAGCTTGGATAGGCAGTATAAGATGAATGTCGAAATTAATCATATAATTTTTTTAAGTCACTTTTTGTAGGTTTTGATAATATTTTCACTACGACGTTGCTAGTATTGTTTGTTTATATTCGATGCCTGTGAAGCTGATATGTCGAAAACCGTAATTCAAAACGAATTTTAGTTGGTGTCATCGCTTTCACTTGGCTGTTGTTAAATCGAAAAGACAATTACACGTAGACTTTCTACATCACCTTTTCTAATATAATAAAAACTTTATATTTAAAGTATATATACAAATTGTGAATGTTTTAAAATTGCAAACAATTATTTTTCGTGTTGCACCCTGTATGTGTGTATAAGAATGTAAGTACCATTTACTTAGACCAGGTGGTGTACTTTTCTATATTGTTTGTATAGAAAATTTATTGTATTGAAATATGCAATGTATGTGTGTTTCCGTGTGGGAATCATACACAAGCGATCCTGTCCAACCTGAGATCCTGTTTTAGGTTAATTAGTATTTAGTATTTTAAACTTATAATAATGTATTAATGTTTTCAAGTCCTACGCAACATTCAATCAATATTAATGATAATTGTAGCATGTTTTTTGTAAATAAATTATAACAAGATTGCTTTATACAAATATTTTTTTAAAATAATATACAATACTTTTTGTACCTCTATACACGGACAATAAGGTAAAATTTAATACTGTTGATGCAGTAGACCTACACGCAAAAAACGATCGAAGTTCATGTTTTACACTTTTTCGATTTTCTAAAAGAGTTTCTTCGAGAAATATAAAAATATTTTAATGAATAACTTAAACGGTATAAAATAGTTATCCTCAATATCATTCAAATGAAACTACATTATAGCAGAGCCGATGGTAGAAATCATTTTCCAATGTAACCACAGTTTAATCTTAATTTTATGTTATGGTTTTTTCACTGAACATGTGAAAAAAGTACACGAAGTGCTTTATGATACCCGACAAAAACGAGGTACTTTTCGGTATATATGTATGTATTATATAACAGGCACTATGTAATAAATTAACAACGTTTGACATTTATTAAATGAAAAATATTCGATCCAAAACAAATGATAATCAAATTATTTTGAACAATTTTTATTACAAAGGTTATGGGTTAATCTTATTTAATAAAAAAAAAAAAAAAAGAAAGCTTTGGTATCAATTAATGATACATAAAATAATATCCCACGAAGCTACAAACAAAGCGTATCAAAGTTGGTAGCCATTTGGAATATTCAATTAAATTTTTAATTTAAAAAAATTTTCCTGGCGCTAAAAAATGACACACTTTCTTCAATCTAGCTCTATTACGCCAAATAGAACGATAAGGAATTTTGTTCCAATTATTACCTTTCTTTTTAGGAAGTAAGACTATGTATACTTAAAGTATTGAAAATCAAGATATAACACGAATTATTAAAAATAGGCCAAACTTTATGCCTTTTTAAAGACACCTAAAGTGATGCAGACTATTTATTTTGCTTTTTTTTTTACATTTTTTATTCTCGTTTTTTTCACGTTCTCAAAATGCCTTTTATATATTATTAAAATGTAATATTGTATATAGACGTCATGCGGGGTTGTCAACAGAAATTTTTTCTCAAATTATTGTATTATTCTATAAGTACTTGTACAAAATAACAAACATGTATTCATAAATTTAATTGTAATTGCTGTTATTGACACTAAATATGCAAATATATTAAGAATATTGTACATAAGATAATTTAATATACAGAAAAAAGAGTGTATTTTAAATGATTTGTAGTATCTGTACACTGACAATCAATAAAAACCGACAAACAAGGGTAATATACACTAAAAATGTAATTAGTTTCATATCGTCTACATTTTTTTCGATTTCGATTGTGCATTATGATGTTTTAAAAAATGTCATAATACCATGAAATTTGAATATATTTTTTATGTGTGTAAACCGTGTCTTTTATTATTGTAACATGCCCGTTAAATTAAATTATTGCGTACATGACTCGTGTAATTAACAATGTTATGTATACTCTATGTCATTAAAATCGCACCAGTGAAAACATTCCAAGTACACTTATAATGATTTAACTAAAATGATTAAGCGATTTTAATGTCAAAATACCTACTACCAACTGAGACTATCATTTTTGCAAATTGGATAAGATCCATTGGAGAATGTTACTAAAACCCAAAAACCCTTAAAAATGAATTTTGTTGATAAAGGATTTTTCAAATTTTTGAATACATCCTAGATTTGCTAATATCACCTTTCCTGAATAATTTCTTTTCAATTAAATTTCTTGATTTCCCTAGTAAAATTAATTCAACACAGGTTATTATCCGCATATACAGCTGTTTGAAGTATCAATTTGAAAATTCTTTTAATCTTTTTAATTTCTAATTTCTAATATGATAAAACTACGTGAGTTTGGAGAAAAAAAAAATTAATGTACAAGCTATGTTTATAATTTCCTAATCCGCAAAAAATATAAATCTAAAGAAAAACAATTGAATGATAAATAAAAAAAAATTGCTTCAAAGTGTAATAACTAATATCGATTTATAGAAATAGTAATAAAAAATGCCTGATAAAATAGTGAAGATATATACAATTTAGAGCCTATTAGCTCTTTATAAGAGACTTGTCTCTATTCTCTATTGTAATTTTACACACATACACGTTTACAATCCAAAAGACCATAAATACAAACACCAACAAAGTCCAATAGTAAATAAAATACAGTTTTTTTAAATCGTCATAGTATGATCATAATATGTTGAACCTCGCGTATGCACATAATCCATATTGCAACAAAACAAGGAGAGTATAACTTTTGGAAGCAAAGCTAAGCAAATTACTTTCAGATTTAATAATTAATTGGTTGTGATAAATCTTGTCACATCCTGCACGGTAAGAAATGCATAGCGTTTATTACTTTGAGGGTATGGTATAGGGACAAATACTCAAAAAGCATCTGATAGTTATCAAACCAAAGTGGAATTGAGCAAAAGAGAGTGTAGATATGAGTGCGACAATATACCATACGCGCATTGTAATAAACGCCATGCCTTTCTTACCTACTATAAAGATAAAGGAGAGATTGTAATATTAGTGAATTCAATTTCTATTTCAAAAACTATGGATTTTGATTTACGATGACCAGACATGTCAAATTTTGCTAAAAGTTAAGGCCTTTTAAATTATCATGGCTGTGTTGTATAGGCCTTTTCATCATGTCATAAGCGCAAGTGCAGAGTTTATTTTTTCGTACTGACAGCAATAAGTAGGACTAAGATAGAAGATATTTGTTATTCATTTTATCACATTGGTTATAAATCATTTAGTACGAAACAAATGTGAATCGTGATTTTAAAATGAAAAGCCCTATTGAAAAGATTTTCCGTAATCGTCGTTTGAAAATTAGAAAAGTTGTAATTCTGAAATTCTATCTTTATAACAATAATGAATTGAAGGGAAGTTCAAATTTAAAAAAATGATACTTTTTCATCATAATTACTTCAAAAAAAAATGATTCACGTTTTCATAAACATAGTTCCACTAATACAGCGATATTTCGAAATAGTAAAAAATAGTTCTAAATTTTTAAACTGAGGTTATTCAAACAAGGGTGGTTTGTCTTATTAAAAACAACATTTTTCATATTTTAACTTTTCTTCTATCTGCTTAAAATATATGGTTTAAAAGAGAGATTTTCAAACAAGGGTGATTTGTCTGCTTAATAAAACATTTTTCATATTTTAACATTTCTTCTATCTGTTTAAATGGTTTTAAAGATTTTCAAACGCAAATTTGAAATATTTGCTCGTTATCCAAGTAAATTATATCATTTAAAACTGATTTGTTTTTTAAATCTCATATACCATGTCCCGCAGAGGCTTTACATATCAAAAACGCTATGACATGACCATATGATATTTTGAATACTAAATAATATCTCTAAAGTATCGATTGATTCATTTCTGAAACTATGTAAATCCGTAATTTCAAAATTTTCGAATGATATCCAATCTCGATTTTCATGATAAAATCAATTACTTTCTATTTAAAAATAAAATAATAATGTATTTAGTTAGTGAGTTGTGTATTATGTGATGTTTTTCAACCTACACACGTGATCATATATAAAATAGGCTTGTAACATCCATTGATTGTAGGTATTATTATGTATATATATACCAGATAGTTTTAAAAATAGTGAGAGTAAAATGTATCTGTTTTATATATAGTATATGTACAATATATATTTATTGTATTGGCGATACAAACAGATTATTTGATGTCAAGTTTACTGTGAAATGTGATATTTGTACTATTCTTTTAATATACGTATCATACCTATCAATATTATTTTTTTGTATTCAATACTACACTGATATTCAAAAGTTTGAACACGGTTATGCGAGATTCCTTGTAGGATATTACTAGCAAACTGTACTAAACCAATATCTTGTCACTGTAACTGTACTAAACCAATAGCCTCGACTGAATCTTTGTATAACCACATATACGAGTCTTTCAGCTATAACAACATCAGTTATAACGACATATCAACTTCAGCAATCAATATTCTTAACTTCTGTTACATGCTGATACTTTTTTGGTCAAGACATTTCTAAAGGTATGCCACTAAAAGTAACGACATAAAGTTGAACAAAAAGTTTTACCTTGAACATAACCTCAAAGGCACAGAGAACCAAAAATTATTTTTTAAAATGGAAACAGCTACTTTTTATTTCTGATTTGAGAAGAGTGGAAAATAAGTAATAAGATCGGATCAAATTTGCCTGTATTATCAAAAAAATCGAACTTTTTTACTTAATGACGTCATTAGAATCCAAAAAATTACTTTTACTCTATCACATCCAAATTTTATCCAATTTTGATAAATCAAGTATGAAATCCTACTAAATTTGGGTCATACTTTTCAAATTTGTGATCAAAATTAACCTAGCTCTAATTGGTTTTAAGAATGTAGAGTCCTGTTCCCGGAATTAAGCATATAAATGATAGCTAGGGAAAATAGATATCGCAGCTGAAAAAAATTAGTGGGTTTCAAAAAAAATCCAATAAGATCGGATCAAATTTGCCTATCGTATCAAAAAATTGAATTTTTTAACTTTATGACGTCATCAGAATCCAAAAAATTTAATTTTGCTCTATCACATACAAATTTTATCCAATTTTGATAAATCAAGTATGTAATCCTACTAAATTTGGGTCATACTTTTCAAATTTGTGATCAAAATTAACCTAACTCTAATTGGTTTCAAGAATATCGAGTCCTGGTCCCGGAATTAAACACAAAAATGATAGCTTATCGCAGCTGAAAAAAATGACCCAAAATTAGTTAAAATTGATTGATAAAGTTTTTAAAACGTGTGTACCACCATACAAGAAGAAGAATAGTGTTGAATTTTTTTTATACTTTATTATTAAACACTTCTTCATCAGATAACAATCAGATAGAGGTTTTTTTTGCAGTATGTTCTCGTGGTATGATATGGTATGGTATGTCTGTTTGTGTTTGTATGTATTTGTTCTGTATGTTTATTTCTCTTATTTTATTAATAAACTTCATCTTTTATAATCATATCTGATGTGGTGTTATAAATATTATATTATATGGTTTAACAGAATTATTTTCTTATTCTTTTATACATTCAATAAATGTAATAAATCTTACTTTATTATATACAATATCTTGTTAATTTGTTGTTATCCACTTATGTTGATGTTTTTTTGTTTATATTTACTTATTTGTTTATATTCGTTTGTTTTGTTTTGTCTTTTATTCATTTATTTCTCATAATAATTGAATGGAGACAATTTTATGACGAAATGTTTTGTGCGTAACGAGCTATTGTTATATTGATTTCAAGTTCCTTTCGGGGTATACATATGCTCTTTCAAAAGCCTCGAAAATTTTTGAATGTCGCGGACAAGCTTAAATTTGATTCGTATCCGAGTTTTTGTTATTCTAAATAGAAAGATAATTTTCTTAGAGAAAAAAGTTGCTAGGCTAAACATAAATAAGCCACGCAAAAATTTTGCTAGGAATCAGTTAGAAGAGTTATTAAAAATATGAACACGTTGCTTGTTGGTTTTTAACCCCCGAACTAAATAAAAGGGGTGTTATAAGTTTGACCGCTATGTATGTGTGTCTTTGTGTGGCTATCTATCAGTCTGTCTGTGGCATCGTAGTGCCTAAACGGGTAGACCGATTTTGATTTTTTAAATTTCATTTGAAAGGTAATTTAATGGAGAGTTTTCTTGGCAAGTGCGAATTTAGGGTTAAGTACCGGAAAAACTAAAAAATTGTCGATGCTCTTCAAAATCGGCTCTTCTTGGAAAAGCTTTTAAGGAAAACGATAATTTAATGGAGAGTGTTTTTAGATGTTTCAAGCGCAAGTTCAGGGTTCCGTACCCGAAAAATTTGTCGAAGGTTTTGTAAAATTTGGTAAATTTCAATTGTACATATTACCGACAGAGTTTGTATTTTATTTTCCATACCTCATCACATAAGTATTTGCATATTAAGTCTAAAAGTCTCAATGTCGGTTACTAGATGAAAAACGCAAGTATTAAAATATTTGGGTCCGAAAAAAAAAATTTAGAAAAAAGTAAAATTTCTGCATTCAAAACAACTGTATCTCATTAAATAATAATTAATATTTACAATATTTTCAAAATCTAAGCGGTAAATACTGATTATGTTGAATCTCGGTTTATTTTTGTATTATTTTTGCAATAAATACACAGTTTAAACAAACATTAGCATTATTAAAAGGATATGTAATATTCCAAACAATTTTTTTACATCATAAAGAAAGTAGTAAAACGACATAATTAACTCACACACAAAAAAAAACATGTTTTTTTTTACAATTAATGGCTTAATTAAGTTTAATTATGACATTAAAAAAATTAAAAATTGCGAACATTAAACTGTTTTTAAAAACATGATATTCCTCATTTCTTGAATTTTTTTTGGTCCGTAGTTTGCAACTATAACAAGTTCTTGGTGAATAATTATTTTATATATATCTTCTTCAATGGTAATAAGCTATTAGCTTATAAGATATTTTAAACCCATTTTTTGAATTTTTATTCTAATGACGATCCAAAAATCGCGTTAATTTAGTTTAATAACCTAATAAATAATTATCTTCTTAGAAATTACCAAAAATCCATCTGAGATTATTGCTCTTCGTAAGTTCTTTTAGATGCTATTTCAGAAACTAGGCATTAGTCATCACAAAAACCTGATTTTTTAATTTTTGGGGACATAATTACATCGTGTACTGAGTTTTATCGAATTTGAAGACAAAAAATATCTGGATTTTTTGCGATTTTCTTTTTGAAAAAATAGAAATACCACAAACAATACAACTACAATACAACTTTTTGTTTCGGAATTTGATGAAAATCGGTATACAGATTAATTTTGATAATAAAAAAACATAAATCGGGATCAAATGACGATTAGTGGGGTTTTTTATAATATTGTTAGAAATCTAACACGAAGTCTTACACATTTTGGAGAGATTTTCGAAAGAGTATCTCAGAGAAACCCAGTTAGTTGTTGACTGGTAAGGTTACTGTTTTTTGGAAATTATATATTTCGAAACAAAAATAACAAAAATTTGGTTTCGTTTTTTTGTACTTTTAAAGCCCTTAAAATCAGGCATCGATAAAATCTGAGAAAACATAAAAGTTTACTAGTGATTTGAATAAAAATTACTGTCTAAAGGCTCGATAAGAAGGTGAACATCATATAACAACAGGTATACAACATTTGAAAATTTAGTTTGTATTCATTTTGAATCGTTCTATTCTGTTTAGTACTTGCTTATTTAAGCCTAAGAAAGTTGAAAAAACTCAAAAAATATATAAAAATATCATTGTATTTTTGCTATATCATAAAATCTGGCTCCCTACATTCTGTATTACGTATTGTAACGCAATAATAATTTATTTAAAAAAATTAAATGAATATTCAAAGGAAAAAAATTTTTTAAACAATAGCAAACCATTTCAAAATCCTCCATTCATTTATGACAATAAAATATAAAAAGAATTTTAAGTTTTGCCTTGGTATTAAAAAATCATAAAAATATTATAAAGTTTAATTAAAAGTCCAACATTTATTTACAATAAATACCTATGTACCTAATTAATTATTTATTTATGTAATTAACTTGTAAATTAAATAAATTTTTATTATTATATCATTATCATTAATTATTTAATGCACAATAATTTATAAATTTTAAAGTAAAGAAAAAAAAGTTTTTATTTATAAAGTCTATTAGTGAATTATATAAAAATTATTTAAAAAATGAGTATAAATTTTAATATAAATGTTTTTATATTTTTAATATTTTATTTTAATAAACTATTTAACAAAAGTTATGAAACCACCGTAAGGCATGTTTATAAACTAATTTATTCAATTACTAGAGTGATATCCACCCGCTTCGCTGGGTTTAAAAGTGAAGATTGATCAAGATTGCTCTTGCTTGTCCACTTTCTATAACACTCTAAATAATTGTAAGGATTGTTTTACAGAGGTAAAATATATGTATGGTTTTCTATTTTTTTAAATGTAAAATAGTAATTATTCATTGAGTATATCAGAGAAGATGGCCGTGAAATATTTTATATTGACTATTTTTACAGAAATCTGTAATTTATGGTAATGTCAAATGACTACTTTTACAGAAATCTGTAATTTATGTTAATGTCAAATTAAATTAATTTTTAAATTTTTTTAATAATATATCTTTATAAATTATATCTCATGTGTTATTTTGATATATCAACTATATTGCTTTTCAGTTTCATTAAAAACCATTCGCTAGTTTTAGCGTGAAAGCGTAACAAACAAACAAACATGCTTACTTTCGCATTTATAATAAATAGAGATTGTTTTATTCGATTTAATTTCAAATAAATTTAATGCATTTGGATGAAAGTTTTGTGAATATTCTTTATCGTTACGGAAGTACTCTTGTGTACTAAGCAGTTTATAGATTTAAAGTTTTGCCACAAACGAGATTTGAGCCATTGAATGTGCTTAGAAATAAGCTTAAGTACCAAACCAAAGCTGGCCCAATTATGTAAGCTGACAAGGACTGTCAAAAAAGACTCGGGTTAATAACGTTGGTCAAGGCATACGCAAAGGGTGATAACCCGAACTCTATTGATTAGTTTTAGCTAAGGGTTGGTAAATCAACGCTTGGCAAAACAATGGTGACTCAATTTTAATTTCTCCAGCTTTCCATTTCTTACATGAAAATTAGCGAATTATGAGTTCAAGAACTAACTTGTAAAATTAGTCTATACATCCTTTACAAGTTGAGAAACAAGTACTGTTTAAATGAACAATAGCCTACTCTTTTAATCGCAATCTGATTCAGGAACTTAGAAAAGATACCAATCATGATATAAAAAGAATATCAATTCAATCAGTGCGATTAATAAAAAAAAACTATCCAAATTTTTGTGACAAGTTTATCTACAAACAAAATTATACGCTTATTTAAATGTTTGAAAAAAAAATGAACATATTTCCTCCCCTGCTGATTTGGCATCCGACTGTTTTATATCTTCAAATAGGAAACGTAAAATATGTGTTACCACGTTAAAAAAGGCTATGTTTTTATTTTTGTTATTTTTAAGATGTGTCCCTACTACAGCAGTTGGATAGAAGAAATATACACAGATACATACACACAACAAGAATAATACAAGAAAACCATTAATTTTAATGTCCACCTCAAAAAATAAAATAAGGATCTACTTCTACTGTCTTCTGACTATATGTGTATACAGGTTACAAAGCCGTGGGTATACCTAATAAATTGTTTAAATGTTCGAATTGTAAAGGCACGTTCTTATTCTACTGTACTTCAATAGATTGAAATGAGTATACTGACCGGCCGGGTGGGTTGCTAATGGGTGCAAGTTCGAAACCTCTTATATAAACCAGTAAGATATTTCCAAGATAATTTTAAGATATGTGTCTGTGAGTACCAAATGATCGATCAAGACGTACGACCATATTAAACTGAAATAATTGAAAAAAAATATTTTTTAAAACGCAAAAAAACAGGCTTTATTATCATAAAAACTAAAAAGCATAAAATAATTTGAATGATGTAAAATTCAAAGTTAAAGAACGTAGGGTGCTACATTCTTAAATAATTAGTCTATTTAACAGATATGAAGTGCACTACCTTTTTTATACCATGTATATACGTAATATATATCAATGTATACTAAGTTTATTCCCAAGTTTGTAACGATTAAAAAAAATATTGATGCTACGAACAAAATTTTAGTCCATTGGTCCATTTCCGGTTATCAGTCCGTCTGTGAACACGATAACTCAAAAAGGAAAAAGGATATCAAGCTGAAATTTTTATAGCGTCCTCAGGGCGTAAAAAGTTAGGTCGAGTTCGTAAATGAGCAATATAGGATAATTGGATCTTGGGTCCGTAGGATCCATCTTGTAAACCGTAAGAGATAGAACAAAAGTATCAATTTAACTTTTGTAAGACATATTTTTTCGTAAACATCACTGTTTACCTGTGAGGGCGCAGATTAGGCGCCAATTGTATAGTACCGTCTTTTTAAATTTCTTCGTAGATTAATTCAATCAAATTTGGCTATGTATTTTTTTATGATTGAACAGCGATTACACCAAAAATGGCAATTTTTATGAACGTATAACAAAACTGACATTGCCAACTACTAGAAATAGTGTGAACGTGCCTGAAGTATCCGTGGTTTAGATATACCTCGTTCGTATGGTATCACTATAATGTTGCGTTTGTTTTTTTGTTTGCTTTTGTGCATTTAACCTGTGCACTTTACCGCCGCCAACTCGATGATATCAAATAACTGATAAAAGTATAAATATTGTGAAATTTTATGACAATGACTAGAATTTTTTTGCAAAATAAAATACTGAAAAAATTTGTGTTGTATATGTCAAAATATATATATATTTTTTCTTGTAATGAATGTGTATATTTTTATTTTGAAAGTCTAAATAAAAATTTTTAAATAGCTTTCAGGGTTCAGTAGGCAAAACTAATCATATGAAAGGATGCTGCACAAATATACTTATTCGTATTTTTATAAACTAGTGAATTTGAATAAAGACCAAATGAGTATTTCTATTGAAATCTGAAAATAGAAAATTTTTGTTACCAATTTGTACAAAGAGGTATAAAGCCGTTTCAATATTCGTGAATCCAATATTTCAATTTTGTTAGCTGTAGCTGGCAGTTCCAAAGGCACACTGTTGGTAGTTCCAAAAAAGTTTCAGTTCGCTTCGATCGAAAAAGTACGATCTCAATTAGAGCATTAAAGGTGTCTAATTACAAAATAGATGTATGATGTTGATTTATTTAATTAAAAGTAGCCTCGTTTAAAAGTTGAAAAGTATAAAGTTAAAAAAAATATCACTCTGCCTATTCTCGTCTTTTTAAGTAGGTTGAAGAGATGTTTTGTTAAGAATTATCAAATAAAAATTAATAAAAACATTCATTTTATTTATCGCCAAAGACACATTTCCATTATCTTGTTTTGCATATAAATGTTCATAAATTTATTGATAAAATTCAAGGAAATAAAATTTATGAAACTAATCAAAAGTCCACTAAAACACGGGCGGCTAATCTCTTTGAAGTTTCTAATTTAGGTATGATGCCGTTATTTGATGATTGGTTTGAAATATTAGACCGTAAGCCCATAATGATACGAAGTTTTTATGATTCTTAAATTTGGAGGATTGATAAAAGTATATATAATAAAAAAAAAACATATTTTAGTCGTACCTGCTGTTGTGTCGATGAAAAAAAAGTTTTTCGATTTTCGTTGTTTTTATTTCTGCCTGTATCGTAGATACATAAAATGAATAGAAATTATATAAACTCCCATTTTTTGACAATTTTTTCCACGTATGGTGTCCTTGTGTTCTCAAAAACTATATTTTAGCACATCAAGTAGACAAAATAAATCGCAGAAAATTACGAAAAAAAAAAAAAAACTACATAAATTCGAGACTTGGGCTGTGATAAGAAAATCAATTTTCTTTATTATCAAACATATCTTAATCAATCTTAAAAAGACAGCAGACAAAGAGAATCATAAAACTTTCACTTCGAAATAGAATCACGGTCTTGTTTTTTGATGATTGGTTCATAATGTGGACAGACAGACAGAGGTGAGATAAGATAACAAGAGGTTAAATACATATACCAAAATAAACCATTACAATACTGATTTTAAGAGAAAAAAATCTATTAAAATATTTGTGTTCGCATTGTGCGCACATATATAAAAACGTTGATGATTAATTATTAATATAAATTACAATTATCTCTCCAGAGTCCTATTTCTGCATATATAATTAATTATTCTATACTTGATGAAACCCGTTAGAAAGTTAATTATACAATCATGTTAATCATATGTTTCTTTTTAACCACTATTTCTATATGTTTCTTTCACGCAAAAATACAGGAAGTTCTTGGCTTAATTTTTATAAGTAAACACAATTTTGAACTTTATTGACTTTGTTTTGAGCTTTCTTAACTTTATTTCGAACCTTATTAACTCATACACCAATTATGGCAGCTAATTGTCTTTGGAATTAGTCAGCAATAATGAGCAACAAGCACACATTATTTCACGTTAATATTAAAATGTACATATCGTTTATAACAACTTTCGGTGTTAACGACCAAACGTGTTGATACCTTCAGAGTCGTTATAAACGATTTTGACTGTAACTATACTCAAATTAACTTAACGAGGCCAATCTTGAATACTATAAAATGTGTTATTAACTTAACGAGGCTAACAATAGTTATACAATTTTAATTTATAATTTTGCTAAATATAAGTTATTTTAAAGCAGAATTAGAAAATCGAACCAGATAAATTAAATTGTGAGCCTTAAAAAAATACTTAGCTATTTTGAAGGTTGATCTCGTTAAGTTGATTTTAGTATATATAGTTAAGTAGATTTTGATTGAAATGGGCATTTTTGTAATTTGGCAATTAACGCACAATTCCATTTCGTTGGCTGTTCATGGGTACCCGATGCGATAAAATACTCTGAGTAAAATATTTCCCTATGTATTCTCTCTCAAATTTTGTTTCCAACACTTTTGTAAATCGCTTTATAAAATTTGAAAGTTGTCAAGATATTCTCTAACACTGGACTTACATGATAAGTCTATGAAATAAAGTCATTGAAATAAACAAAAAAATATTTTTCACTGTGTGTGATAAATAAAGTTGTTTTGTATTTAAAAATCTGTTTTACATAAAATAAATTTCTAAGAAATCAATTTATTGATAAAGCCTTTTATTTAAAAGGTCATAATGTCATAAATAATCGTATTAGAGAACTCGAACATATAATCTCTAGCAGTCAAGTATTATTATTAATTTTAAATGATTTGATGTCGTTAATTGAATTTTTTTCATAATAAAATAACTTCCGTAATCGTAGCAGAAATATAATATATGAACATAATTAATTTTTATTGTTTTATTTAAACTATGACTTTTAAAATACTGAATATCCTCTCTAAAATTGAAATTCAAACGTAACAAAAAAACAAACAATTGAATTAGTTAACTGTTGAAATACCATGTATAGATAGTGCTGATAACCCAATCGTTTGTTTTTTACGTCATGTAAGAAAAGAAAGGTAGTCACTCTGATAAGTACAATACCTGTATATATAATTTAATCTAATTTATGCCCTCACCTTAAACAGTGATGTTTACGAAAAAATGTTTCAAACAAAAGTTGTATATTTTATGAATTTTTTGTTTTATCTCTAACGGTTTACAAGATGTGTTTAATGGACTCAAGACTTAATTGATCTATATGTTGCTCAGCTCACACTTTAATTCCACCTCACTTTTTGCGTTCTTAGCACGCTATAAAAATTTTAGCTTGATATCTTTTTTCGTTTTTGAGTTATCGTATTGGCAGACGGACGGACAGACAAAAGGACAACTTTAAAGGGGAGAATTAGGTTATTTTATAAACACTTATACCAAAGTTTTGTTTGTAGCATCAATATTTTTAAGCGTTACAAACTTGGGACTAAACTTAGTATATCTTGATATATTTCATAAATATACATGGTATAAAAATACCACATCATGATTATGTATAGATCAAGTAAATTTGTGTCATAACCAAATGAGACATACAAGCTGTTAACTGAGTAACAAATGAATGCATGTGTCACAGCCATACAAAATGTAATTACTTCTGTGGTTTTAATCAGAGAAAACCGCTTTGATTGTGAGTGTGACAATTTAACATATTTCAATTGAAAAATTTTATGACATTGATCTTGAAAATTTTATCTTGAAAGAATATAAATGTTAAAAGTTTTTTTTTTTTGTGATTTTAAGTGAATCTGAAGTACACTAACCAATTTGTCATTAAAAAAAAATCATCGAAATCGGTTGGAGTGATATTGAGTTATTCGTCCTCTTGTCGTGCATACTTAATGAAAATTTAAGACTTTTATGGTTTTCCCGTGGATACCGTTGTTAGAACTTGAACAAAATGAAATGGGAGTACTCGGGAAATACAAGCTTTCAAATAGATAAAGAATTATCAAAATCGGTACACCCAATCATAAGTTCTGTGTAAAAAACATAAAAAAAAAAACAGTCGAATTGAGGACCTCCTCTTTTTTTGTTTGAAGTCGGTTAAAAATGAAATAAAATCGAATAGTTGAACGCATTGCTTTGTCTGCAAATATAAAACTAAAATATTTATTTCGAATGTTTGAAATTTGAAAGACATGGCTTTACAAAATTTTGAATAGACAATTAATTAATGATGTCTCCTTAAAGCGATGTATGATTTGAAAAAAGGTTTACTTTGCTAAAACCAGAGGTGATTGATTTCGGGTAGGTTGAAAAGAAATAAGAGCTGTATTTTGACAACTAATCCAAAATGCCAATAAATATATCGAAAAAAGTTTAAACTTAATGTGTTAAAAAAACGTTAACGTTTCCATCGACATATTTATGCTTTTTAATAGAGGTGCTGGGAAACTCATTTTTCTCGTTCCCATTTTGCAGATCATACACATTATAGACAAGCATGTTATGTCATATAATCAATCAATTCATTTATTTGTTCAGAATTAATATAATCGAATCATCAATTTGATCCGAACTGATATAATCGATTCATCTGTTTGATGGCAAATTAACACACAAATTTTTTTTCAAAATCTTTATAATGAATTGACAAAATAATTCATTAGCTCGTTAATGGCACTATTATCATTTTTATTTGGAAATATAACTCAATAAAAATATAAAGTGGCCACTCAGTAAAAAAACTAAAGTATATATAATATGATGAATAATTCTATCAATTGATTATAATTGGCTGAATAAGTATAATACTTCAAGATATAATAATATTTTATTTCTTAGTAACTTAGAAAATGAATACATTTTAATTTAATTTAAATTTATTGTGATTACATTCTGCAAACAAATAAACAAAAACATACAAATACTATTTGATACCCGCGACTTCTAATTGTAAACATGACGTCTTAAGGCGCAATTCCGCCGAGGCAACACTGGGCGACATGTCGCTCGATATTTGTTGTCAAGTGTTGCTTATTGTAGGCGTGCGACAACGTAGCACTAAATTCAATTAAATTTGTCCAGATTCCATGTTGCATCCTACAAGCCACACCGACCCGTTCACTGCTGGATAGACGACACTGTTCAACTTGTGGCATGCGAAAAGGAGACATATTTTTTGTCGCTTTGTGGTCCCTCTTATCTCTATTGAAAGACTATGTGTAGCATACTTCAATGCCGCATGCTACATGTTGCCTCAGTGAAATTGCGCCTTTATGAGGCGTAAAGTATTCCTTTTTTACTTCTTATAGGTTATATAGTAATCGGAAAAAAATCTAACGGACGAATAAGTGGATATTAAAAGTGCCGGACGTATTATGGGCGCCAGAGTTAACTCTCCTTCTTTTCTAGGCTTTATACCATCCTCTCATTACAACCAAATATCACCACATAAAGTATCCCCATTTTTCTCTGTTTCGAATTTGATTTTGGTCTTCAACAGCAGAGATCTTTTCACGAGAAATATAATATAGATATGTAAGTTTACAGGTAGGTTCAAGGGACCACAATCTTTATTTTTCACTAGTAAAAACATTTTAAAAAACCAAGTTTCCCACTTTTACAGAAGTGATTTACTTCTTTCGAGGGAACTTTGATTTGAATGGTCGAGTCGATTAGAGGAAACACGATTAAAATTAGAGACGATGAGTTGTTAAAAATAATAACGTCATCTTTTTGTGTTTAACTCGTTTTTTTCTGTGAGAAACGCACGTAGCAAAACATGCTTTATGTTTATAATAAATAATATATAGATTTATTTATAAAACATAGCCAGAGCAGAAATAACAGAGCAGTCAGTCACAGTCAAGTCAAGTCAGTATAGTTGGCTATTGTATGACACAAAACATTATCAATTGTTTTGCGTTGTTATTTCAATTATTAATCGTTTGATACTGGTATGAAAACAATTTCGCAAAATTAAAATAATTATTTATGATATTTTTAATATGTTTTTGATATTTATAATATGCATAAAAACATTTGATTACAGAAAATAAGAATTAATTGCACATAGTGATAAGACTGGGAAAAAAATTTGTTTCCGTTGAACTTGAAACTTGAATAGAAATACCACATGGAAAATACGATAAGGGTGACACGTTTAACCGATCAAATGAAACATTTATTATAATGAAAAAAGCCATGCCATACATACTAATGCAAGTAATGAAACAACCAGTGCTTCATGTCTTACAAGGAGAGTCAGGTGGATCTCAAAACATCTTCCGTAGTCTATCGAAATGGATAGAATTTCGATGATTGTCGATGATGAGTATTTATGAAACACTTTAATCTTTAATCTTTGAAGTACTGTTAAAACATCAAATTGCTATAACTAAATTAATACATACGATATAAGTTAACTTTGACCCATTAAATTCAAAAATCAGGTTCATTTGGCGATTAAGGCAGTAGTTTCGGAGAAAAACGTTATCTTGGAATGCTTCTTGACGTTAAATCAAAAAGTATTTGTCCAAATGTTAAATGCACCCGATTTTTGAAATTTTTGGGCCAAAATTACCTTGTGTAATAAGTTTTATCGAAATTGGAAACGTAAAATTTAAAAATTTTTTGTTTTGGAATTCAAAAATTGGCTTATTTAGCGATTGAGGCAGTAGTTTCGGAGAAAAACGTTATCTTAGATCGATTTTTGACGTTAATATTGAGTAAAAAAACTAATTCCTATGTTTACAAGACAAACTTGAACACCAAAAAAAAAAAAAAAAGATTTAGTTGAAATAAAACAAAATCCATCGTCAAGTCGGTATCAAAGTCATTCACTTTGGAGCTTCTAGTTATTGACTTTCTCTGACCCAAATCCACGGAGAAACAAAGGCTTGGAAGCATCAGTTCACTCTAAAAACTGCCAACCAAACGGAAATAATTGTGGTAAAAAACGAGAGTATCTGTGGTATCTTACTTATAGTCGAGTGGTGACGAATCCCTAATCTCGGTTTACTCATTTTCGAAAACAAAGGATTGCCAAATTTTTTAAAATAACAACTAACAAATTTTGAAACAAGCAATTTATTAAAAATTGACTTGTATGATCTATAATGATTCTGCTCATTTCTTCATTATCATACAACTCTTAAACCAAAGAAATTGCAACATTAACTTAATTATAATCAGATAAATTATCCCACGTTAATCAAATTAACAAAAACAGAGTCCATTTTAATTAAATGCATGTTTTAAGAGAATAAACAAAACATAAAAAACGACCCAATCATTCTACAAACACCTTTTTAAAATATTTTCTTAAAACATCGATACTAATTAACTAAACAACATTCATAAGATGGAACGAATATTATAACTATGCGACCATAGAGACTGATTCCAAGTGGGTAAGGTCTGTGTAAAAGATAACAGTGGTTTGTGACTGTTCTGTTCTGTTCTGTTCCATATGCAAACAAACAAACAAAACAGTCTAAAATATGGCATTTAGAGGTCACACCAATATGTTCCTGAGCAGGCCACCGAAGAATAAAAAATATTGCTAAATCTAAACGTGGCTTTCTTTGCCCACGCCTTTCTTTGCACACGTAATATTTTTTACTCAAGTGTTTTTAAGCTATTTTATTTTTAAGTTTAAAAATACATTTTTACTTTTATTCAAAGCATTTTACTATTATTATTACGCTGAGAACACCCTCAGCCTGAGTGAAGAAGTTTGCACAAGTCAAAACAGCGCCTGTGCAAACTATTTTTCCGCTATCATCAGCAATTTCCAAAAGCACTATACTGAATTGCGGCAACTCCATGCCCTCAGACTAAGAATGTCCTTTACGTGAAAGAAAGAACTTATATGATTCAGTGTATTCAAACAATCTACACGGTAAGAAATCCATGGCATTTGCTACAATGCTGGTATGGTATAGAGGTAGATACTATAGTATATAGTATGGTATAGTATATAGTATTACTTATAGTACCTATAAGTAATACTGCAGTATTGAATAGGACTGTCCACCAGAAGTATTGTGCGTATCGCCAACAAGTATAGGCCTGACGTCCATACTGCGTTGATTCGTTTGCCACAACTATTGTTATTGTTACTATTCCCTCAATGGTCAAATCAATATGGCGTTCACACCGATAATGACATAGTGAAATCTAACTAAAAATACTAAATTTTCGAAAGAGATTACATACTTTTGTAAGAAATATTACATATACAAAACTTCTTCTTCTCTAAGAAACATAAGAAAATGTTAGTTTGTAAGTCTAAAAAAGCCGTCTTAGCTTCGAAGTTTTACACCAAAACATTTCACGAATTTTGCCTGGTGAAAAAATTTGCTCTTAGAGAAAAATACACACGCTGAATTTATTTTAACTGGTATTATATAACTGGTATAAAATTGCACCTTAAAACGAAAGATGCAATACTTTTTATTTTGAATTTCGTGTTGAAAACAAAAACTATCTATCAGAAGTTTAAAAAAACAAACAAAGGACCTTATACCTACACATACAAACTCACTTTTATTTTAAAACTTGTTTCAAAATTCGAATATATTTTCTATATATTATAATATATTATTGGTGACATTTTTCATAGTATTGGTGAAGTGAAGGTAACGATACTTGAGAGCGTGTCTCCTATGTGTCTACAATATACCTATCTTTGTCTGTTATCTAAAATACTTGTATAGGTTTGTACTTTGTTATAATATTTAAATAAAATGTAACAAACGAAGGGCATATAACCGTACCTTAACTAGGCTTTCTGTTGATATTAAAAACAAAACAATGTCGTTTTATGATGGTGGTGTTGCAGTGGGGTAAGTGGTGTTTGTATTGGTCTCAACTTCGTATTTCTTCTTATGTTTAGAAGAAGTTTATTTGCGATTCATGATTAATTCGGAATATCTACTAGGAATTTTATACTAACCATTTCGTAATGAAATGCAGCATCAAATTATGGACAATAAAACAAGAAAATTTAACTAATCCATCTCGAAATGAATCGAATTTGAGTAAATTCTCATTTTTATTGTGGAAGCGCAAAGTAAAGTAAAGTACAGGCAAGTATTAAATTGTTTTCGTTTTTTAAACATAAGGAATTGAGGAATACCAATGTAATTTTAGAAGAGCAAGAGGAACATCAAATTAACCGTTTGCCTTGTGGCAGTCCTTGAAGAAATGAAATCAGTTTTTATAAGGGAATAGACTTTAATAAAGTGAAGTCTCCATATTTCCGTGTAAATGACAGGCTTTAATGAAAGCTCAATTGAGAAAGGCGCCACATTTGATAAATCAAAAAGAACGATTAATAGATTTCTTCAAAGAAAATAGATGGTTGATGTCACCTAAGATGATTGAAGAAGAGTTTATATCGAAGAAGCAACATTCAAAGGAGTGTTATAATTCAAATACTTCAAAGAGTCAGTAAAACTTGTGAGTTAACTCAAAAAGACTCAGATGGGCTTGACATGCCAAAATACGTCAACAGGAAGAACGGAAGGCCACGACTGAGGATGGCTCATTTACTGAATGATAAAAGAATAGTTGAAGTAGTGGATGGAGTAACATTGTTACGGCTGTTTCTCACTATGGGCATTGAGACAGAAGATTCTAATTTTTTTTATACTTATTAAGGATATTATAATACAATTACCATGAAAATTTGAAGTCGATGGACTGTCCCTAACTCGAGATTAATTTAATGAGATATATTTAAATATGTAGTTACTAAATTTGCTACCAAATGTGCTACGTCCTTTTTTCATACATTTTAATCATCCCAGTGCTTCTGAGTTAAATTACACATTATATTTTCAGTAAAATCTTACCTTTTAAACACCAAACTGCTAGATTTTAAGCTGTAACAAAAGAAATTAATAGATTAATATTTTGTTTTTCGAAAGTAAAAACGTTTTACGCAATAGATGAACTTTTATTTCGAAGATTATAAATAATATATACAAAACAAGTAAGTAAATATATAAATATTGCCAAGTTAACTTCAACTCTACAATACACAGAGGCTTGTTAAAAAGATATCGTCATCGTTTTAAAGAGATGCAACCAAACGATTCGAACGAACACTGGTCTTCTTCTTATTGTATCATCCATCCATGGTAAATAAGTATACTTTTAAAATTAAAGACCGATTTTAAAAGTGTTAAAACAGCATTTAAAGAATGTCGTGACATCTTTTTAAGTAGCATCGCTCGTGAAGTCATAATATACAACATTAAGAAAAAATATTACAATTAGATGAAATCTTTTGTCTTTTTTTTGTTGTTGTTTTGTTCAAGTCATTAACAGAATTTTCATTCCAGGTTGCCAAAACACATTTCAAATTAATTATTGTTTAGTTTATAAAGTATATGCGTTTGAGTTTTGTAACAAAAAAAATTCTTGGAAATGTGGCTGAAGATTGATGGATAATTTTGGCAGTTGTGTATTAGAAATTCAAGAACAATTTATAACAACTTTGGTTTTGAATTAAGTATATACATTAGAAGTTTATAATCAGTCCCGATCCCGAAAAATTGATTGGGACTGTGATATGGACGCCACGCACATCAACTATGTGAATCGCTGATATAAGTTTCATTTACGCTTACTTTTTATTTCTTTTTTCTTAAATTTGACCGCTATTTATGTTTACCAAAATTAGTGAATGGAAAACATTTTCAAATCGTTATTTTTCTCGGGGTTATAAATATTTTCTTAAAGAGATTCTAACATTTGATAACGTAGTTCTGACATATTTTTTCTGGATAGAGAGAATTTTGAAAATAATATTATCAAATTCTATAAGGCTCATAACCTTTTAAATAAATAAAAAAACTTTTAAAGTTATGTAGGTTAGGTTAAGTTATATTGGCTATCCACGAAGGGCACACTTAGGCTATAGAGTCCATTGTGATACCATATATGTGTTTTACTACCTTTCCGCTGATAATTACATTTATCAGCTCCTCAATTTCAGAGGCTGAGTGCATCTTCTTCATGCATATACCATGCACTACACCAGCCCATCACAACTATTAATTAAATTAATTTTGTTGCGACGGTGGAAATCGAATCCGCTGCCCTAAGCATACCGGGGACGGAATTGGTTACGCCTTAACCAACTGAGCTAATAGGGCGACAAGAAGTTATGTATAGCTTATAAATTTTGAGGAATCGATTTCATGTATCTTTTTGTATGTATGTTAAGAAATAGAAAGTAATATGGTGGAAGCGCCGTGAAAAATGCAAGTAACAGAATCGAATATCTTTAGCAATACCAGATTCTTATGTTCAATTGGTTAATTAATTCTATTATCGAACCCTTATAAAACACAAATAAGATCCACTTAACGTCAACAAAAATTATTACCGTACATTAATCGTAAATACTGATGTTATAAAGTTATTTTGTTCCGTTTTTTTATTTTATTTACCCATTAATGTTACAGTTGTTACATTTTAAACAATACAACCAAAAAAACCCACTATTTTTAGTCATCAAAATAGTGAAGCGATGCTCTTCTGTATTTAAAAGTGAAATTTATAATGTGTAGTTAAAAATTTTATTAGTTAAAAAGATACCACCGACGTTGATTTAAATAAAGCAAAAAATTTAGTTATGTATATGATTCAAAAAATTTGTTTTATATTGTTGCTGGTAAATTTTTATATATTTTTATTTATTGCATGACGCAGAGTACGAATAAACATCATCAGAGCGAATAAACATGAACCAGGAATGCATTGAATTAAAATATATCTTTGTATTTCTGTAGACACAAAAATTGAGTCCAGGATAGTCAAAATAGACATTTTTATTGGAATATGAAAAGCCTTTGAAATTTTTTGTTAATTTTCTCGCAATTTTACTTCCTACAAAGAAATAAAAATTAAAAATGCGCCGTTTAAACCGTTTCAAAAAACGATCAAAGTATTTTGCAACCAGAATGTATAGTTTAAAAACTCGAATCGAAAAACAAATAGCTGTGAAGGTGAAAATCGATATCCTTGGTTTATTTACAAACTTCAAGGTATTCGTATTCAAATGTATACACTTCAAGTAAGTTTTCTTAAGAAGCAACAGTTTCTCTTCTTACCGAAAATCTCTTATCTTATTAGAAATTTCGTGAAAGCTTTTTACAAGTTACTTTATATTGGCTATTACTTATTAAAGATTCATTCATGTTAAGGATGTATTCATGTTTTTTTAAACATTATAATTCACCATTATTTCAACAACTTCTCCCCTGTACTTCTCATGACAATGTAACAAAATTTTTACATCAAACATATAAAAGACATTTTGACAACTACTGCTTAAATTCATTAGATGCTTACATTAAGGGGTGCAGTATATTAATTTTATCATTACATTATTTGAGAACCCACAAATGTTCATATATTCAAACAGGGGTGATTACTAAATATTTATCTCAAATCAAAAATTTCTTACATGTTTACTATGTTTAAAATTCATACTAGTCATTCGATGATAAAATCGAATCGCAAGCCAATTTGAATTCCTATGTTGTACATGCACTTAGTATTTCTCTATCCATCAAAAAATACAAAAAAGAGAAAGAGGTGTCGCGGAACACCCGATAGGAACTACGTTTTGTTCGTTTTAATTAAGTTTTTTTTTCACCTTCGTGTAAAAAGTTACAACTTTCGTCCCGCTGTGCAAAACGGAGTTTGCGCTCTCTGCCTCCGCCGGGGAAAAAAATAGAATGGACATGAGATCTGAGACATTCTTTATTTGCCAAAAACATTCTTTATCTAGATGTGTAATATCCTATTAATTAAAAAAAATCTATTGACGTGGATGGATTTCGACCTGCCGACCTTCCGTGTGACGAGCGAGCACCGTAACCATAAGATCGCGACCTCATTGAGTATACTTTTAATATTTTCATAATAAACGACAACAAAAGTGGGGGTCGGTCGATGTTGGAGACTTTTTTGTCTAGCCCCCATCCGTCGATTGCGCGGTAAGGAGCTTATTTCCAATAATTTCTGATTAAAACATTTTTTTCATTTTATTTTTACCTAAGCTATAAGCTATACTTGTATTGGGTAGCTACTTATGAGCCATCCTGTATACATAAATCTATAACAGAGCTGACAGAGACTGCACATTGGTATACCCACCTATATCTAGCAGCTCCAAGCTGTGATATACTACAGAGCTATGTATTGTACTACGTATAGTGTGGCTTCAAATCAATAGTTAAATGACATGATTTGTATTGAATAATGTGTTAAATAAAATTTATGTGCAGTGAATTGTAAATTTTAGTTATATAATATAAAATATATAAGGGTGTTTTTTATTTTTATTTTAAATCTCACATGACAGATTCATTCATTCATTTATACGTTCCAAACTTTACAGTATGTTCCAGACGTGCTCAAGGTCATACTGTGACTTCTAGGACACAGAAGTTTCAGTATGTTCTGCCTGGAAACATTGAATTTTATTAAAGTTTTACTTTTATAACTTTTATATTTTACATATCCAAATATAAATTTGATCGGTTCATCATCCTGCGCCTCGTTCAAAATTGCCCGGCGACTTATTTGATACATAAATGAGAAATATATTATACATTAAATTAAACACAGAAATATATTTCAAACAAAAGTTGTTGAACTTGATGGGGGCTATCATTAAAGATCTTGTATTTAACATATTATGTTGTCTTAATAATTGTTCGTTATAAAGGTATGAAAAATTAAAAAAAAGCACATATTTTTGAGAAAAGAGAAGAGATTCTCAAAAATGTGGTGATAAACGGGAAAAAATTTTTCAATACTCAACCGATTTAAAAAATTCTTTCACATATAGAATTCTGCATTATCAAAAAATAACATGGACTGTATTTTATTTTTAATAAAATAAGGTTTCTGCACCCAAAAGTTACAACCCATGAAATTGTGAACAAGAGGGAAGATAAGGGAGGTTAAGGGAATTGAAGGGTATAACGCGGTAGTCTTTGTTGTTGAAGTTGAAATTACCCTGCTGGTTTATTATAAGAAATAAGTTATATCCCATCTATCATCATCAGATTACCCTTCAAATTTTTCATTTAAGGATGGTCAAGGGTTTCTGGAACATACTGTATATAACGATTTAAAGTAGAATGCGAAATATGTGTGTTTGCTAGTGATTAGTGATTATCAAATGCGTTTTTTGATTAGAAATTATATTTTTAGAATTGAGTTGTGGTTTGAATAAAAAATAAAAAAAGATTCATGATGCATTGATGTGAGAAATGAATTTTTTTTTTGAAATTCGTCTCTTTCTATATCGTATTTATTGATGTATTTCAAATTGCTTTAATTTACTTTAAGCGTGTTTGATTGGAGATCCAAACTTTAACGATATTTTATTTTCTGGAAAAGGGTTTGTCAAATAGTCTATTTTTTTAGAGAATGAACGCACGTTTGTTACATAGGGTTAAAAGAAGCTCTAGCGAGCGTAAAAACGTTCGCATGAACAGCTGTATTTAGTGCACAATGTACTGCTAAAACGCATCAACAAGATCCAATTGACCTATGTTGCTCATTTACGAACTCGACATCACTTTTTACGCCCTGAGCAGGCCATAAAAATTTCATTTTGATATCTTTTTTCGTTTTTGAATTATCCAGTTCACAGACGGACGGACAACCGGAAATGGCATAATTAGGTGATTTTATGTACACCTATACCTAAATTTTGTTAAGGGCAGCATCAATTTTTTTAAGCGTTACAAACTTGGGACTAAACTTAGTATACCTTGATATATATTACATATATACATGGTATAAGAATCGAAACGATTGTCTCAAATATTATAATTCTCATACACTCAATTTTAGAAGAATTACCTTAATAGAAAATATTACTTATATTAGAAAATATTAGTAACCTAGAAATATGTTGTCTGTATTAATTTATCTAAAAATATCTCTCACATACATATTTATTCACTTAGGGGACAATGACTCACATCATGCATGACCTTTAAACAATTAAAAAGAATAAGTAAGAATAAAAACCTTCATTATAAAACTTAAAAATAAACATTTGGGATTGATGATTTTGCAATGATTACAAAAGTGATTTACGTATATATATTACATGTTTTAATTTATAGCCTATCCCTTTTTTGGTATAGACATTCAGTTCTTATCAGATTGTCATTACCGAAAAATATGTTCTTTTGGATCCAATAGGTAACATATATTTTGAATATACGTAAAGTAATATCATTCTTTAAAAGTCATTACTATTTCATATGGCCCCGATTGCTTAAGACTATAATAATCTTGTCAAACAAATCTTTATTTTAAATTTCCATTAGCTGTATGGTATGTAAAAAAACAATTAGAAATATAGCCCAGTCGATGTGATAAACGGGATGGTAAAAAAGGGCTTTTTATTATTATTTTGTCGTTCAAAGTTGGCTGAAAAATGATGAATTATATAGGTTATCCTTTTCAATTGGATATTTCTTATCAAAAAATCTAGAGAGTGTGATAAAAAACTATCTAAAATATTCAATCTTGTAGTTTATAATAATACCATAAAAATATAAAGTTGCCGATGATATAACAACAAAATTTTAATTTAATTATGAGTTCATCATTTGATGAACAGAGACAACAATAGTTAGAGTAGTGATGATTGAAGAGTGATATGTAAATTATCAAATTTATAAGCCTCACTTGCACAAAATATATTATATATTTTTGTAGTTGCGTGGTATTGTAAAGCCTAAAATAACTCATTACTTGACTACAAAGCATGCATTTGGTTTATATGTATGTACCGTGCAATAAACCAAAACTTTTTTATAATACTGTATGTTTACAATCAACTTATTTAAAAATTGCAAGATAGTTTTCTCTTCCTTCTCATCCTCTTCGAATAGCTTTTCTCGTTGAGAAACTTAATCTTTTAAACATCATAATCAATGAATTGCTACTTCTACGTGTCAAATGTTCCATTTGACTATGTTTGAGATTGTTGAGATATTTTAAAGAATGTTTTTTTATCTTAGTGGTTTAACTGATAAACGCCAAAACTTTTGTTTTAAAGCGTTTTTTCTCGTAAAATTCGTTGCGAATCATTATAATACTTGTAACCGGATCCAATGTGAAAATCAACTAGTTTTTGCTTGACTAACTGATATATTATTGTAGTTATGAAATATAAAATAATTAAATATTTATATTCTAGTAAATATTATTTATTTATTTATACAATATATTAAAATTTTATTGCCAATTATATCTTATTAATAATAATTGCAAAAAAAAAAAAAAAAAAAAAAGAAAAGATTTTACATACAGATATGACCAACACAAATATTATTAATAAGTAGTAAAATATTTTATTAACACTTTGTGTTATGTACAGAATTGTATTTCCGTCAAATTGATTATGCAATATTTATTTGTTCTTGGTAATATATAATTCCTTGGGACATAATAATTTGAGAAAATATCTAGGTCGTCCCACTGCCATTTTCATATTTCTATAAGTTATCGTTGAATTGGATTGTTTATTTAACTCACTATAAAATATATACTGACACAGCAGTGCATATATTTTTGAATTATTATAATCTGTATATAATCCATACATTAAGATGAGAGATGCGTGTATTTTTAGTCGATTTAGGTTTTTTAGTTTTTGATCTAACAATACGTCGATAATCGACTTATAACATCCCTTTTTTAGTTCGGGGGTTGAAGACAAGTTTACTAGTTTGCCTGATAATTGAAAAAATTCGTTAACTCTAAGGCAAGACTTTTCTTACATAGACTGTTATTTACATAGTACATTTAATAAATGTTACACTCAGTAATAGAATCATAAACATTTGTAAAACGTGTTTAAAATTAATTAAGGTATATATTATATAAAAAGGAATAAAACACAATGTCTTATTTTAATAATGTAGAGAAAAATAATAGTCAACAATGAATGAGTTCTGAATGTTCATGAATTTTAAAATCAGGAAGTTATGTTGAATATTTTAACATTTTATTCGTGTACATGTATTATTCTTATTACTATATTTGTACATAAAAATTACATAAAAATTGATTCAAAAGTCTGTACACAGTTTTTTTAAAATCATGTACAAATTCAAAAATCTTTACAAATGTTTGGTAGGGAAATAATGGTTCAGAATTCAAGTTAGTTCAGTTAAAAAAGTCTTTCAGGGATTAATAATAGTAAGCGTGGGAATTAAATATTTTGCTTCAGAACCTTTTTTAAAAGTAGCACTATTTGTTTTGAGATAAATCAAGGGAAAATCAAATGTCAGAATTTACTTACCAAAACCAAGGTGCTATAAGTTTGATCGCTATGTGTGTCTGTATGTGTGCTTGTGTATCAGTCTGTGGCATCGTAGCGCCTAAACGAATGAACCGATTTGGATTTTTTTGTTTCGTTTGAAAGATAACTTAATGGGGAGTGTTTTTAGCTATGTTTCAAGTGCCACCCGAAACAACTAACAAATAGGCAATGACCCTCAAAATCGGATCATCAGTTTAGAGAAGGCTCTAAGGAAAAAGATAATTTAATGGAGAGTGTTCTAAGATATGTTTCAAGGGCGAGTTTAGGGTTCCGTTCCCGAAAAATTTGTCGGGGGTTTTTAAAATTTTTCAATTTTCACTTGTCTACAGTAATTTAGACTCAAATGTCAAGAAATTCAGGTTATTTGAATATGATACAAATATTTTCTATGGAATAAGCTCTTCGTCTCAGATTTTGGACGATATTTGTAAATAATTGCAGCCAATCATGAAATAAATCTGGTTTTTGTTTCTTTGAAAATGCTTGAGGTGCTTAATATCAAGAATTAATCGAAAAATAATTAGATAGAAAAAAAATATTTTAAATTTGGGGCGCCCCAAGCTCATAGATAAAATTATTTTCTACTTTTTAGTACAATAAAATCTAGTCCCTTAAAAAATATTTTTTATTATTTTTGCTTTTTCATATGAATTATAATAGTTGAAATAAAATACGAAGTTATGATATTTGAAAAGGTTTTTTAAACATTCAAAAATAAATTTTCCATAGAAAATGATATAATTATAAGTATGCTAAGTTGTCTTTCTGTGTGAATAAAATATGAAACAGTTGATTTTGAATATTAAAATTCATACATATACAATATATTGTAATTTCTCCCACATGACTTTATATAGCTTTTAATAAAACAACTTTTGTATCTAATATTTATTATGTACGCACCGCACCAGCAGGGATTTTAGCTATAAATCTTTAAATTTGCATGGCGGAGAATTTGTCTCAAATACATTCTATTCTATCCATTGACAGTGAATAGTGGCTGTGTTGACGAAACAATAAGAAATCTAATTTAGAGATTATTCGCTCCGAGCGTGAATTTCGTTTCCATGACAACGATACACTACTTTAATTATAGAATTAATGGATGCATATATAATTGTGTGGATTGCATTGAAAACTTACATTTAAAATTTAATATTCTTGTTTCACAAATTTAAATAAATAATTACGATAATTAACATTTGAAAAATAATATTTGTACAATTTGATTTCTTATTTTCACAATTTTTAATGCATTAAGTTTAATTAATTAGTGTTTTTCAATCATTTTAATTTGACAGTTTCTATATCATTAACATGTAAAGAATTGCAAATTAGTCATAACAGCCCACTTTATCTCCAAAATTTTTCACTTAAAGCGCTGGCATCGATTTTATTATCCCTACCATGACTACGCACACAACGAATAGTAATTAATGCCGTGCTACTTGAAAAGTTACAGTGTTGGGTAACGTAAGCTGTTAAGACAGCAAGTGATAGGTGCCACTTAGTTTTTGTAATAATGTCTCTACCGCACAACAAAAATTATCTCGCCACGTCAACTTTAGTCACCACCGCGCCGTGTAATTGCGTTGTTGAATAATAATAATCAATTTTTGTATTTTATTTCTTTATCTTAAATAATTTTGAATTTCACAAAGAAATTTTTTTTTAAAGTTATGTATACTTAAATATAAGTCAATTAAAATAAATAAAATTTGAAAAGAATTCATAGATTATAAACGTTATTTGGACTCAGTGTGCTATGTTCATGACGTAGTAATGTTAAAATAGAAAAGCTTTTGTGAAATATATAGATACATAGTTATTATTACGTCACAACTACGTTTTGGGAAAAATTTTCCATCGGGCGTTTCCGTTTCTCTTTTGAATTTTTTGTTTTTAAACTAATGCAACTTTCATATTATTATGAATAAAAAAAGTTGTATGCGATCTTACCACTTTTGTCGAAAAAAATTTTTGTCCAACGACGCAATTAAATTATTTTCATCGACAACCGGAAATGATTTATAGAAAATACTCGAAGAAAACTTATAGGGTATACTACACAGGGATGGACTTAGTAAGAGGTGTAAAATATCGTTGGTACGCCTCGATAAACAATGACTTATTTGTAACTAAATTCATTATTATTGATTTAACAGACTGACGCATAAATTGTTAATAAAACAATTAAAAAAGTTTTTTAAATATTAATACAATTTTTTTTTTTTAAATTGGATAATTATTTGGATTTTTACGCTTCATTATGGCAACGCTTTGTTATAGCATCTTCTTGTGTAGGGGCACCACTCGAACCATCCTAAAACTGTCATTGATTCTATACCAATTGTCAATTTTAACTGTTCTTTAAAGTTCAAAGTTTCTTTTAACGACATTCCTAATTCGAGGATGTTTTGTTAATAGTAATTTACTGCATTTTTTAAATATGCATAAAAAAGCGTTGACAATATTTAGTACCTCAACAATTAATTTCCAGTAAATTTACTACGCCAATACATAACATAAATAACATTCCATACGACTATGTTTCTATCTACATACATATATTAAATTCAATTATACAGTGTCTTCTGTAGATAATTGGACTATTAATATTAGGTATTAATAAACCCTTATATACACATAATAAACTATTATTAAAACATAGAACAAATAAATTGAAAAATATTTATTTTATATATTTATGATCGTAAATATAAATATTATTAAAAAGATTATTATTATCCATCAAATAATATACTGAGTGGTTACCAAAAAATGAACACATTTTTGTTGTTTAAAAATAGTGTGAGTTAATCATTCCATCCCATTCTGTCTACGCGTTAGTTACTACGAGTAACGCTTAGAAATATAGATGATACGCGTAAAATTTTAGTAAAGGTGTTCATAAAATTATCCAATAAGTCCACTTATGTCTGTTTGTCTGTCATCATGATAACTCAAAAACGAAAAGTAATATTAAATTGAAAGTTTTATAGTGTACTCAGGATGAAAAAAGTGAGTTTGAGTTCGTAAATTAGCAACATAGGTCAATTGGGTCATATATTGGGTCATAGGTCATCTTTTAAAGCGTTAGAGACAAAACAAAAAATGGTCCTTATAAAAAATAAAAAACTTATGTTTGAAACTTTTTTCGTTAACATCACTGTTTACTCGTGAGGGCGAAAATTAGACGTTGTCCGTTTACTCCATTCCTATAAAAGATAGGGAGTTGAAAATTTTTTTGTGAAATAATTTTCAAAAACAAACTAAAGTTCTACAAAATACTAAAACCAAATAAATGGCGGGCGTTCTATAATTGTGGTGGCTTTTAAATCTCTTATAATTTATTAAAATTAATGCCAGCACTGACATTCAACACTTTCTATACAGGATATTTAAAAAATTAACTCAGTCAAATATTTGTTTTCATTTGTTTTATTAAATATGTATTTATTTCAGAAGAAGAAGAAGACGCAGACGGTCAATAAAGAAAATATTGAGGATATATTGGATTGCTTAAAAGCACGTCAAAAACGTTGATTGATTATTTTTTTGAACGTTACATCAATATTGTAGTTTATTTTCAGAAATGTTGGGCCACCCAGTACACAAATTAATGTATAAAACAACCAGTAAATTTTTATGTTGAATAAATTTTATCGTTTTTAAAAGGTTTTTGTGTAAATTTGTCACCCCTGTAGTTTATGTCTGCAGCATTATTAGTTAAATAGACCACACGTGTTATATCACCGAACACTAGCTACCAAACATATATGAAATGTTTTTTTTCAACCCTCATCCACGATACATTATTGGTAAATAAGGGTGTAGAAGAGTGAAGAGAAGGACAAAAAAAAATTATTATGCAAGGGTAAGTATTTGTCACACAAAGTGTGAGGTTTTACTAATTTTTAAGTGGGCATTGATGATGATGATTGAGGAGGGTTTTTTATTCGGTTCAGTTGTTGATTTTTTTTTTGGGAATGTTTTTTCGATATTTCATTTTTTTGTGTAATAATAGACGTTTTGGGTAAACATAAAAAGGATGTTTTTTTCCTTACTTGTTGAAAAGTAGAAAACAAACGATATTGGGGTGGAATTTTTGTTTGCTTTGTTGGGGATGATTAAACTTTGATGGAATAATTAACTGTGATTCTGATAAGTATTTTTGCCTGTACCATGCGGTACATCAAAGGAATACTTTCCCATTTTCAAGTGCCAATTATTTTCTCAAGTTGATATTTACATATTTTCTAGCAGATTTTCATTTTCTCATAGGAAAAATATATTAAGTAATTGTTATATTTTGAGGGTTGAAACTTATTTTACTAGAGCTCATTTAGAAACAATTAGATTACTCGAGATAATAATAAGCTTATTGGTTTTGTAAGAGCTCGATTAGAACTTGAATCTAGCACTGACGATGAGTCAGCAACTGAGGTTAGTTTGAATATTCGACAAGGTTTGTAATTTTTCTGACTAAAAAGAAAACGATTTTAAATTCAGTCATACTTATTTGAAACTGGCAAGTTATGGATTGGAAATTCGGTGACAATAGCTTATTACAATTAACGAAGTTAACCGTTGTTGCATCGATAAGAGCAAAGTTTGAAATTGATTTGGATAATAAATAAGAGATACATTGTTACCAACCTTATAGAATAAAGCTTGACGATATCGGATAAATGAAAAATTGGAGAAATGTAACAAATTGCCCATTATTTTCAAACTTTATTAATTTCATGTAGAAAACTCGTTAAAACGTTGTACAAATGAACCTTTCTCTATCATAAAACTCCCCTATTTTTCATATTTATTGATTAATTAGGATATTTGATAGTTTACTGAAGATTTATTTTAAATCTAACGCATTAATTGAAGGTATTTAATTACATATACAAAAAATATATATACATGTGTTAACTTTAAATAGAAATTTTGATGTGTTCCAGATATTTTTTTTACAAATTAAAAAAAAATCTACCGCGTGTTAATTATTCATTGCCTACCTACAATTCTTTGGAATTCTAGATCTTCTTAATCATATCTCACAATCAAATCGACTTAATTATTTAGGTTTTAAATTTAGGTCCGTAACTAGGGCGTGGAAAAGGAGACAACCGAAAGCGCAAAACAAACGTATGTTTTATACGTAAAACAAAAAGTTAGTAGAGACTTATGTAAAAGGCGCTCATTAACATACATTAAAACACAAAGTTAAACAATTCGATATTTTGATAACACAGGCAAATTTGATCCGATTTTACTAGAATTTGATTTTAAGCCCACTAACTTTGGGTAATTTTTTTTGCAGCTGTGATGCCAATTTTTCGCTAGTTTTCACATATATGCTTAATTCCGGGATCAGGATCCAACATCTTGAAACCTATAAGAGCTAGGGTAATTTTTGTTCTGGATTTTTGAAAAGTATGACCCGAATGTAGTAAGATTACATACTTGGTTTATCAAAATTGGATAAAAATCGGATGTTATAGAGCAAAATTAATTTTTGTGGATTCTGATGACGTCATCAAGTTAAAAAAATATTATTTTTTTGATAACACAGGCAAATTTGATCCGATCTTATTGGAATTTTTTTGAAACCCACTAATATTGGTTCATTCTTTTCAGCTGTGATGTCAATTTTTAACTAGCTATCACGCATGTGCTAAATTCCGGGACCAGGACTCTACATTCTTGAAAGCAATTAGAGCTAGGTTAATTTTGATCTCAAATTTGAAAAGTATGACCCAAATTTAATAGGATTACATACTTGGTTTATCAAAATTGGATTAAATTTGGATGTGATAAAGCAAAATTATTTTTTTTGGATTCTGATGACGTCATAAAGTTAAAAAATTTGATTTTTATGATAACACAGGCAAATTTGATCCGATCTTATTGGAATTTTTTTTGAAACCTTCTAATTTTGGGTCATTCTTGGCAGCTGTGATGCCCATTTTTCGGTAGCTATCACATATGTGCTTAATTTCGGGACCAGGACTCAACAATCTTGAAACCTATTAGAGCTGGGTTAATTTTGAGCACAAATTTCACAAGTATGACCCAAATTTAGTAGGATTACATACTTGGTTTATCAAAATTGGATTAAATTTGGTTGTGATAAAGCAAAATTAATTTATTTAAATCCTTCATATTTTCGTAGTTATTGATGTTATCCAAAAATTGATTTCATACAATGTATTGGCTGGATAAAGGTGGGGGGGAATTCCATTTCACAAATCTCATTACAAAAATAATTTGTCTATGTCTATAAAATACAGAAAAACAAAGGATACAAACTATACAATTTTCAAAAGTGAAATCGAAATAAAATGTTGCTCAATTTAGATACACGTATGGTATCCAATTGTAAAAATAATAACGGTCATTCATAAGTTAACACTCAAGAGCACATATTACAGATGCGTATATAAACCAAATATGATGTTGTATGTGTATTAGTTACATAAACACGAAACGATAATATTATATGATTTTTACAAAAAGTTAAATTTAACATACAGTTCATTTCCTTTTGCAGTAAATACATCATCAGGGGGTCTATTAAAAAAAAAAACTTCTCTCTAATGTGTTTGTGACTTTGTGTTGTTCAATGTGTATTTGTTTAAAACAGATAAATGGACCACCTCTAAAAAAATCTTTATGAAATTTCAAAATATATATAAATATTTGAAACCTTCACTCATTGTATTAACAATATTGGGCCCATAATTTATCTCCTTTTTTGCCTGACAAAAAAAATGTATATACTTTTAGAATTAATTGAATTGGACATGGTATTTATTTGGTTGATACAAAATAATTTTAAGTGACACATTATGTTTTTTTGTCTCGTAATAAGTTTGGAAATACATTTAGGGTCTCTCTTTTGTGTGTCTATTGGATTGTTTGGAAATGTGTTTATTTGTGTCAAATTCTTTTTTATCATTCATTTTTGTGAAATTATATTGTTGTAAAAAAATACTCAAGGACGTTTAACTTTAAATTGTAGAATACGCAATAAGCTGCTATATGGTATAATTCTTGACGAATAAATAATTTAAGAACCAGTTCGTTTCTCTAAGCTATTCCAATCTCGAGCAATGACCGATTTAAAAAAGTACTTTTTTCCAAAAATTCAGTATAAAAAGCCCATTATCCACTTTTTTTTAAAAATGCTCGTTTCCTACTCGACAGAGGCAATATTTTGTGTATCCCTATATATTATAAATTTGAAAGTAAGCATGTTTGTTTGTTTGTTTGTTACGCTTTCACGCTAAAACTAGCGAATAATTTTTAATGAAATTGTAGAGCAATATAGCTGATATATCAGAATAACACATGAACTATAATTTATAAACATATATTAAAAAAAAAAATTTAATTTGACATTTACTTTTTTTTAAATTTTTATAGAAATCTTTAATTTATGGTTCAAAATGATGATTATAGTTGGATTAGATCTATGATCATCATTTTGAACCATAAATTAAAGAATTCTGTAAAAATTTCATAATAGTAGTCATGGCCAACTATTCTGATATACTCAATGAATTATGACTATTTTACATTTGAATATACTATTCTGATATACTCAATAAATTATGGCTATTATACAAAATTGAAAACCGTGTATATCAAGAGAGGGTGGAGGCTATAAAGTGGTGGTTTTTACTTTTAAACCCAGTGAAGGGGGCGGGTATCAATCTAGTTACAAATAATTAAAACAAGAGATATTCATCATTTTTGAATAATTGGCGCGAGCGGTGTGCTAAGTGGGGACGAAAAGTGTTCCGATTACGTGACGGTTCCGATTATATCTGTATTATTCATTTTCCAGAATTCAATTTTTCGGAATTATAGGAGTAGGAATGTAGGGACGTATTAAAGATGTTTGCCTCAATTGCTGCACTCTGAATTGCTTTGCAAAACTATGCTCCGATTATTTTTTCAAAATATGAGATAAAAAATACTAAAAATAACAAATTTAATAAAAATATTTAGCAAAATTGTACAACAGAAATTTTATTAGAAATAAAAACTTTTTTTTTGAAAGTTTATCCCAACAGAACTTTATTTCGCTTAAAATTTATTACAATACCGATTAGCGGATACCGTTATGGTATATTTAAAACAAAAAATGTTTTGAAGTATTATACTCAATTAATCACAAAGCGTCGTATTTTATTAATTTTTAGTACAATATTCAATATAATAACAATGATTTGTTACCGTTACTAAAGATTTAGTTTACGACTATAAAAATAAAGTTTTAAATCGTTCACAATCGGCAGGTTCAGTCGTTCGTTCAACAGCAAGCACATTGCTTATTCAGAAATGTTGTATAAAATTCAATTTGATTTCTTTTATTCAATATAAGATAATATATTGTCGTTTCATCTCATAATATTTTTGTATTGAAAAGTCATGGCAATTTTTAATAATCTAGACTTAACTTTCACTGTCCAATACATTCCTACTAATTAGGAGTGTCTACGGGCAATAAGTTCGAAAATACAGAATTTGCAGATAACTCCGCTTTAAGTCCTAATCTAGTGATCGCATCAGGGGCATGTTTGGACTATACGAACGTACGCACTTTTGAGATCTGTTGATTATATACTATTCCTTCTTAGTGGCAGCAACAAATTTTCAATAAAAATATCGCAAAGACTGGAATGAGACGAGAGTTTGGCCAGGTCAAAGTGTTTCCTCTGAAAATACAGATCTTAAACTGTCATTTTGACTGCCAGAAACCACTAAAAAATATGTATTAAGCTGAGGCAAATAAACAAGACTAAACACTATAGTTTGCCGAGACATTACACTTTTAAAACTTTTAACCGTTATATGGTTTGTGATAAAATTAAGAACAACTCTCCGTTTTGTACGAATTTATATTTTATTATAGAAAAAATGTCTAGTACATTTAAAGAGTTCAATGTTTTTTCAATATTTGAAACCCCATCAATGATGTTTTTCAAGAACCCACAACATAAAACGACATACGGTTTATTGAATAAGACAGTCAGAGGTACATCTATCTGTCTATACCTATCTATTCTCAAACACTGCAAGTTTGGCAAACCACTGATGTCATTGTGATATATACAGAGTGTGCCAGACCACTACTAAATCTATTTGAAATTTGAGAATATGTGAGCATTTTACTCTTAGGTCGCATGATAAATTTTAGACTAGGTACCTATTTAAATTATTTAGATTACTTACGTATATACTTGGGGGCAATAACGGACGTTGGTTTTAAGAGAAAAACTAAGCTGAAACTTTTCAAAAAAATCGTTGCTTTTTTTCCATTGCTGAATCAATCACCTTAGAATATTTCTGAAAAATGTCATTTGCATGGCGCTCAATAAAACAAAAAAATAAATGTTTTCTCAAAAAGTAAAGCATACGCTTTGTAAAATTTTCCCAAATACCAATTTGAAACTGGTTAATTTTTTTGATACCTGCGATTTTCGGGCGAGGGTCAGAATTATTATCTGATTTCATTTCTTCAAAAACTTTTACTTCTAGTCTAGAATAGTTTCATTAGATGATGAAAACCAAAAATTATCTCCAGCAAAGCCGAAAAAACCAAAAGATAATTAATTTGATATTAAATGTGCCATATAAGATTTTTGAATTATTAATAGACTTGTGGTCTGATACACCCAATACATAGCAGCACAAACAATCGGATGAAATAACAAAACGGAATCTCTTAAAACGAGAATCGAAGAATCTCTCTTCGTCATCATCGATGATGACAACAACGTAAAGTTTTTTTTTTGGGTTTTATGAATTATTCATAACGCCATCTGTATATTAAAACAGCACAACGAACCAGACTCGAATTTAATATACTTTTATTTCTCTTTTACGTGGATATGATGATGTTTCTTCGTGGTACGAAATAACAATTGTTAGTATATTGTATAGTTTTATATAGAATCGATCAATCATCGAAAAATTTATATAATTCTACTTTAATATTACCAAGTGGATAATAAATGTACTTTAATAAAATTTCAAAGAAAATTTAATTATTTGTTTACCTATGTTTACTAATTTTAAACCACGCTATTGCTGATATAAAATCAGGTTTTTGTTGCAGAAAACGTGCATGTCTTTCTTCTTTTCTAATATCCAATAATCTGTAGTAGGTGGTAATTCCTGAAAAGTTACATAAACGTTACTTTTCCCAAAGTTTGTCGCTGATAATCATCCTACACTTTGACCTTTGGGTTTAAAATACATACTATCGGTTCAAATACAATCTCTAAAAAGAACGAAATTTTTAAAAATGTAAAAATTAGCTGTATTTTCTAGAATGCTTTGCATAAAAAAAAATACCATGACTATAAACGGTAATATAATCAGTTTTTTAGGAGTTGACCTGCAAACTATAAGACAAACATGTAAATTCATAAGACTCGGGTGAAAGTCAAATACAATCTCGCACACTTGAAGAACAATGCATATATTCAAAAATCGGGCCAAGATACAAATAATACAAAATAAGATAAAAATTGTCATATTTGGTTAGATAGACGTAGAAAGCAGGGATGGGCAATTTAAATAGACCAAAATTCTAGTGACTTAGCCCAGTTTACTGACTTAACCTTTTGCGATCGTCCAAATACCGTTTCTTTTAGTTGTCGTGAATCTAACGTGATACATTTGTTCTTTATGCAAGCCCTTTACAAAACTTTAAAAACTTATGGAAAACCGGTCGGTCGCTATATCCCAACCCTGACGTAGACTGTACAAGACAACGGCAGTCATATTTGGTTTTGCTCAAAGATTATTCTTCGAACATGTACTTCAGCTTATGCTGGAACGATTATTATCTCCATAGAAAAATGATGTGTTTTATTCGCTTTTCAGATTCTGTTTATTCAGTTTTTTCAAGTTTTTTTATTATCATTAAAAAACGACTCAACTAATTCTGCTGAAAACACTTTCAGTTCTAAACGCAATTACGCGTCGTATACTCCCAGCCACGTGTTAATGTCATAACTGGTTCGCGAGATAATCGAGGCGAGATTTCAAAATCGGCCCCATTACATTAATTTCTCTGAGAAGTTAATAAACAGAACAAAGACCTTATGTAAAGAAGTCTCATGGGCTTGCGGAATATTACAAACTATTCTTGCTTCTTATTTTTAAAGACATGGTTTTATTAGGGCAAATGAAAAGTGAATTTATATCCGTATAATAAAATAAATATTTTAATTTCAAAACCCATCGATCACCGTTATAATAACGAAGTCACTAAAAAGGTATATATTTCGAAAATAAAAATAATCGCTGCAGTATATGTTACAAACATATTGAGAATGTATCTTATATATTTTTTCTTGTGTGATTGATTATTTTTGATCAATTACCTCTTTCTTTTATTTGTTAAATTGATGAAATAAAAAAAAAAGATTGATATATATGAAAAATATGTTTGGAATTTATTGGAACAATCATGGTCTGACTACTGAATTCTTTTTACATTGTTAAACACATTCTCTGTAAAATACCTTTTTAAATTCTTTTAAATTCTTGCAAATTAAAAATTTTGACTTTTGTATATGAAGAACATTTACTACACAGGAATTGTGTCAATTTTTGTAACTTCAAGTTATGTATCGGTAACACATAAAAAATAAGATTAGTTTACCAGTTTCAATTTTAATGACTGAAGAAACAGTTAAACTGTTAAATTGTTTATGAAAACATTTAGACAACTCCATTTATTAAGTCCACTGGGTTAAGAATTTTATTTTCATTTTTTAAACTCCGAACTAAAAAAACGGGTGTTATAAGTTTGATCGCTATGTGTGTGTGTGTGTGTCTGTCTGTGATATCGTAGCGCCTTAACGGATGAACCGATTTTAATTTTTTTCGCTACGTTTGAAAGGTAATTTAATGGAGAGTGTTCATAGTGCTATGTCTCAAGTACGAGTTTGGGGTTTAGTACCCGAAAAAAAAATTTCGACGATCTACAAATTTTTTTAAGGGAAAAGGTAATTTAATATGTTTTATGTTCTTATATATGTTTCAAGTGCGTTCAAACTGAGCCGATTGGGAAATTCATGGCCAATTTTTTTGGGTACGGAACCCTAAATTAGCACTTGAAACATAGCTCCATTTAGGCGCTACGATGCCACAGACAGACAGACATAGCAGTCAAAATTATAACATCCCTATTTTTTAGTTCGGGGGTTAAAAATCAACGTGTCGAATTGGAAGAATTTTAATAAACTACATACATTTCCTATTGGGTAGTGGGTACTTTAGAAATTTTCAAAAAATTTGTTTTTTATACTTAATTAGTGATTGCAACTAAAAACCATAATCAATGACTAACTATAAAAATTCAAAAAAACTCACGTACAAAATAAATAAACTACTTTCTATAATTAATTGTAAATATAGGTAGCTATATAGCGTATATTATTGTACAGTACACAATAGTAGGATAAATATAATAATTAGACACGGATAAATTTTCTAAAACTGTTACAATAAACACCCCACGTGTTATTTAATGAACCAAACAAACACACTGCTGCAAGTTAAAAAAAAGTTTATATTATTTATCTATATAAATTGTAAAATGAACTACTAACTACTTGTGGTATATAAATTTGTTCAGCTTGTATGTGACTAGAGTGAATACGCGAGTTTAGATTATATTTTATTTCGAGATCAAATACTACAGTCAAATTGTTAAGATAAACTTCTATGTCTTAGTCAAGATTCTTACTCTAATTAATTGCACTTGGTATACATTCTATTATTAAACTATTTTTTCGAGTCTAAGAAGGAATGATTGGTGAGTCATATAGCACTTTAAAATAGCCCAAACTCATTACCTGGGCAAGCTCAAACTCATTTCCTAAACAAGTGAAATTAACATAATTTAAAAAACACGAGTACGGATTCCTAAAATCGCATGTGAAGCATATCAATGAACACTCTCCATTAATGTCTTAGTCAAGATTCTTACTCTAATTAATTGCACTTGGTATACATTCTATTATTAAACTATTTTTTCGAGTCTAAGTCTCTCAATAAAGTTTGAGAAAAACCGTTAGATAAGGATATTAGAAACAATTTGACTTGACTAATTAAAACATGGTATTTTATAATAGATATACATATTTTCAAACTAAAACACTATCTTTGTTTATTACATATTTTTAAAAAGAAAAAAACAGTAATAAAATTAAAAATACATAAATTATATCCACCTACTTAAAAAACAAAAAATAGGCATACTTGACAATTTAAATTTATAAATTAAATTATTATAATGAAATTGTATGGTATAAATTATATGAATAGGCTATATAAATTATTTTAATTTTTTATTTTTTATTTTATATATTTTTAATTTTTTTTAAGTTTTAATTTGTTTATACTTATACCTATATTTATTTATTTTATTTTATATATTATTATTATTATTATTGGTGACTATTCTTAATAGTGTTTTAATTAGAGGCAAATTACTGTGACTGCAGTGGGTGTGTGTGTGTTTATGGATATCATGTGAAGTTATCTGTTGTTAAGTTTGTCCCATGCAATTATAGATTCGTGATTCTAATAACAGTTATGCAATTATTATGTACACACACTAAATCAAAATTTTTGATTTTTGTTTAACATCACTCTTGCGAGAGTGGTCGGCGCATCAATGACTTTGTAATTAAATGTTGCTTTAATTTCCTTTTATGTTTCTTCTAAAAGTGTTATTGTCCTACTTTTATTGCAAAAGGTTGGTCATTTTTTTTTTAAATGGATATTTTTAAGTTTCAAAATTAATCATGTTCGAAAAAAATTATTACTAAGTAATAAAAACTGTAAGATTGACTGTTTTACGCGAAACAATCTACGAAAATAACTGGGCATTTTTCGAGAAACAAGAGTGTAATAAGACTTCAATATTTAAAAGCGTTTTTGTGAATGAGCACGTGCGTGAATTCATGTTCTTTGACCTCCAGTCTTTACACTTGGCTCGTATTTTCGCAAGAAGTTTACGGCATGATTATTTACCAATAGAAAATACACGGTAAAATATGTATGGCGTTTACTACATGCTAGTATGGTATAGATGCAGATATTATAGTATCTATGTTAGCATAGTGATATTACAGTATTTAGTAGGGCTATCCATCAGAAGTATTATTATACCAGTATGGGCTTGACGCCCATACTGCATTGGCTCGTCTACCATAATTATTGCTAATGTTACTATTCTCTCAATGGCCAAATCAGTACCGATACTTACATAGTGATATCCACAAAAACTATTTTGAAAACATCAAAAAATGTGTGAAATAAAATTACTTCTTCGTATGTTACCAACTGTGAAAAATCGCGAACAGTCAAATAGAATCAATAGTTAATGGTTTAGCTACTTAAATTGTTGCGCATTAATCAACAAGATGTTAGTTATAATGAATACAAGAAGTAAAACACTACTCTCCTGTATACATGGTTCGTCGTGCTTTACAACGATGAACATAATTTCATAATACTATCATGCTACTGTTGGTTATTATTATAATAAACAAGATAATATATAGCATTGCTTGAGAGCTACACCGGGTGTAACAGACCAAATGGTTAATAATCTAGGGGGGTGATGAGGTACATCCAAACAAGCCTTTTTTATGAGGAATATTTGTCATACCAAGTCTGTTAGAGATAGGACCAACAGCTAGGAACTATGTTCTTTATCGCACGATATTTGTTTGCTGGCTGGGAGTTAAAACTTAAAAAACTGCAACACACACCAAAAACCGACATTTAGGTTACCTAGGAAACTAAAACTTTTTCAATCGCTTCAGCCTGCCATGAATTATCAGAAAATGTAATAAATCTTTAGAACTGTAAATTTGTATTTTTTGTCAAAATTTTATGTTTTATCATTTAAAAAAATTGGGCTCACATATTGGCTTGACTACTAAATCAGAACTAGGTATGTCTTTTTTAAATTAACATTAGTATTATTTCATACAATAAAAATTAAAAGTAGCTATAAAATTAACTTCTATAAAGGATCAAACAAGTATTTGACTTCTAAAATTAATACCTTAAATTTTCAGAAAAATATTTTGTAAATAAAAAAAAGTAAGCGCTACATTTATAATGTATCAAGATATGAATGGAATTTAGTTCCAACCAGGTGTCCCAAGACACTTCTAAATCTTTTTTTTGTGTGTAAAAATACCAACAACAATGTTCTAAATCCCAACATACTCGGCAGAAATTTGTGCGTGGTCCTATAACTACTTAAACTATTGACCTTTTATTCTGATACATCTGGTATAGTATGGTTTGAGCTAGATAGGTTTGTTGGTTCATACATGTGTGTACGGTAAAATACACACAGCTCGCACTAATATATTATAATGCTAGAAAGGTTTTTTTATTATTAATAATAAGCAGACTAGACTATTGTATAATGTTAATAAAATGCAGTAAAGCAGTAGAGAAGAGTAATATATACTTGAACTATGGAGTTCGTCTCATTAAAATAGATGGTTAAGTGTTAATATACTTACCATCCTATGCTTCATGTAGAATATATGTTACATAAGTTCACACATTTGTGAGCTTTATTTTATAAATAAGTCAATTTTATACACATACTGGTCAATTGTATATTTTCATTTATGAAAAAAATCACAATTGTATGCACGAAAGCAACAAATCAAAAGAAATGGTTAATTTGAGTTCGTCTTTTGAATACAGGTTTCAAATTAGTAATGTAAAGAAAAGTTTTAATTAATGAAATAGTATTTAAATAGTTATCTCGATAATCGATCCATAGATAGGTTCAAAATGCGATATTCCATTTTTTTTATAGAAAAAATTAAATATCCTACTGGATTTTAGCAACAATAAAAAGTTGACCAGGGCAAAAATAATTTCTTTGGAATAATAAAATTTTATCTTGCTTACCGTTTATATAAGACGATTGGAAAAAGCAAATGGGAAAAAAACTGAGAACCATTAAAATTTACTGTTTTCGATATATAAAGAAACATTAAAATATATGCACAGTTTTCAAGTGCAAAATAGTCATAATTCATTGAGTATCTATATCAAAAAAGATGACCATGAATTTTAGTTTTACACTTACTAAAACTATTTTAAATTTTTACAGAAATCTTTAATTTATGGTTCAAAATGATGATCATAGATTTAGCAGTAAAATATCGGATTAAATTTAATTTTTTTTAAACATATGCTTATAAATTATAGCTCATGTGTTATTCTGATGTATGAGCTATAATATTAGTGTTCAGTTTCATTTAAATTCATTCATTAGATTTTGTAATTAAACAATGTAGTAAGAGTGTAACAAACAAACAAACAAACTCACGAAATCATATTCTAGTCGAATAAATAAAATATTCTGAATGCACACTAAACGGGAATAATCTAGTTCGAAAAATAAAATCAATTGGTTCGATGCTTACGGAAAGTGTCAACTTTCGTCTCGGTGTGTTAAACAAAGTTGTCGCTCTTCGCCTCCGTCGGGCAGAAAAATAGTATCCTCGGCTTCGTCTCGGACGACAATGAACATGAGATCTAAGACGTTCATTTTTGCTCCCTAGATGAGTAATAAATATACTATAAAAAAGAAAATAATGAAGATAAATATTTATTATAGAAATAGTTCGAAGTTTAATACCTATGCATAACTCTATACTGAATTTTAACACTCTATGATTTTGGCAATAAGTTTTCTTTTCATAATTTCGACAAAAATATATACAACGAAAAAAACAACATTACTATTTGTGTTTTCACGCCACATTAAATTCTCATTAGTGATTAGCACACAATTTTAGGATTCCGAAACAGAGAATAATGAACCAATATTTCAAAGCAAGCATTATAGATTCATATTTCCACATTACTAAAAATTATAAATAAAAACATGCCTTTAATGTACGAATAACAAATCCATAATACATGATACTATAGTTGGGTTTGATTTGAACCAATACGTTCATATTTTTTATTAATATTTAATGTTATTAAACAACTCATGCCTGTCAGTAGTTTGATATTTTTATTGACAAATGTCTTCATTAAATTTATTGTTCGAAACAAATTGAAAAAAAGCTAAATACATGTAAGTAAGTACCTTTCTACCATCATTAAATTGATTCGACAAGGTAAATTTTAAAGATGTTTCTGTAGACAATTTATGAACAAACACAGTGGAAATAATCCATTTGTGATACATTAAATCACTTTATTATTCGTGTATGGAACATATCTTTGTTTTATTTGAAATTTGATTTTATATTCATTTAGGTTTATCATTATTATATGCTTGTTTGTAAAATTTGAGGATGCAAATCTCGAGAGAAAATGAATTTCACGATTTCACTAATTCTTTTTTTATAATATTTCTTGAAGTACCAGGATGGTTCTTACGAAGAAAAAAATTTAAATAATTGCCTGAAAAAGTCTAAAAACAACACTTTTCTATATTCCCATACAGAAAATTCTTAATAATAATTAAAAGTCAATTTAAACTTTAATACTATACCATAAAGTTAAGTGTGCGACTGTTAGGCAGTAAGAAGTTCGCCGGGTCCGCTAGTATCATAATTAATATGATCAAAATTGGTAAATAGCTTTATTCTATCCAATTCGATCCAATCTTATAATACTAGGGAGGTTAGTTACGGGTTTTATTTCTAACTTTACTTCAAAATTGGCAACGCTAAGTGAGTGGATTTTATTGGACTTATCCCTTGCAGAAGGGTAGTAGGGCACATATTAAAAGTTCAACTATTAAAAGCCTTTTGCCACACAATTAATTTTATGATGTGGGTGGAGCCGGTTACTTCGTTCTTATCCAAGCGACGACAGTGTGATCAATTAATCGCCCCATTAACTATTTTTGATCACACTCCCACTACCTGAATTCGAACTCGCAACCTTCCAGCCGCAATAGTCAAAGCAAGTAAAGACGCCTTTGTTGCTTGGCTACTGAGCGGAATATTTAAATAAAATGAATTTCATGGACAATTTAAATTTGGAAATCTTCAAAGCTGATTAACGTTATTTTCGAAGAAATTTTATTAAAGAAGATGGGTTCTTCAAATCTAGAATAAAACCATACCAAAAGGCTGCGGTAAAGTAAATGCGGTAATAAGGAACGTAAAATGCATGAAAGATGATAATTTGTAAAACGCAATTGACTTCAAGGAAAAAAAATTTAATGTTTTTTTTCTATAAAACACTCCTTTAAATTTTTCCATTAATATCCTTTTTTATTGTCATAATAAACAAGACTTAAATCAATAAAAATTGCTTTTTTATTTTTATTAAAAAAAAAAGAAAAATTGAATAGGCTGCACTTACCAAGTGAATAATTCAAAACAATTAATTTCCCTCTATAAAAGTCACATATTTCAAAAATTCCACACGCTCTAACAGGTATGCGAACAAAATCTGTAAATAAATAGAAAAAAAAAACAATTATAAATTATTTATTGATAAATAATTATATACACACTGCCTAACAACATTTAGAAGAAAAAAAAGTTAATTACAAATTACACAACATAATCATTTTTCAATTAACAAATAATAAGCTGGTTTTCATTATAGCTATTAATTTAAATTATTTTAAAAAAAAATCTCGGCAAATGCCCACACAGGAGTTTATTTCTATACCTAAGTCGATACGGAAAATATTAGTAAAAAATTTTCACGATTTGGTTTTTCGTTACTTTAAGGCGTCACACACAACCTCCGGACTTAAAAAAATAGGTAATATAAGTTTGACCGCTATGTGTGTGTGTCTGTCTGTGGCATCGTAGCTGTTGTTTGAAAATTAATTTAATGGAACGTGTTCTTAGCTATGTTTCAAATGCGAATTTAGGGTTCCGTACCCAAAAAAATTGGCGATGATTTTCAAAATTGATTCAGTTTGGAAAAGGCATGACATATAAATGATTACTATGGAAATGAATGGTCCAATAAACCTGGTTCAATTCATTTCGAAAAGTGAAATGGTAAATAAGTACGTAAATTAAAACAATAATTCAAAAGAACAAAGTCAACTCAAATATTTCAATTTCAATTAAAATATTTCAAAAAATTTGTCCCAAAAAGTGATAGCTCTCTATGTATCCTTTTCATTTCATCTGATGTCCTTGACCATCACTTTGATATTGATTTTAGAAGGAGTGTTTTAAGTTTAAAGTGTTTATCTGTGCGTCTGTGTGTTTCTCAGTGGCATCGTAGCCCCTAAACGGTCGAGCCGACTCGATTGAGAACATTTTATAGCAAAGTTTCCAAAAATCGGACTTGTTAGAACACTTGTTAGAATTTCGTTACTCTACTAGGGAGACGATACCGTAAAACGACAATCGGAAGTAAAAACTGAATAAAGAGCTATTACGTAAAATAAATTCTAGCGGAAATTCTTAGCTGTAAACAAATTTAGAACAATAATACTATCAAAACTACATTTCGCTTTTTATAAATGCTACATGTCTTACTACACCTAAAATGGATAGTAATGTTTTTTTTCGAATTGCTTTTCGTATTCCTCTTTTAGTACAAAAAAGAAGAGGTCTAAGTTTTTTTCTGTTAAATTTACTACAGTTTATTACTTTTTATAATTAAAAGAAAATAATAAACTAGAAATTTAATGAGATTTCGTTACAACGTAATTTTTGATATTTAAATTAGACAAAAGAATTTAAAAAGCTTTTTTTTTGTTTTGTTTTTGATTATTAAATGGTTTGAGAAAACAAAAAAGAAATTATGTATTTAAAAAATAAATAAATATTCTTATTTATTTTTCAATTATAATAATATCTGTAATATATTTTTGATCGACATGATTGACTGACAACAAATGATTTAGTAATCAATTATTTTTTGTTTGAAAAATAGTTTTCACAGCATGAATGCAATCTATACGATAAAGATTAACAAACAGTCTTCTTTCAAAATGTACTTACACATATGAGTATAAATAAATTGAACCGAAATGAATTTATTTAGAATCGAGGGCTCTCATGTTTTAGCTAAAAATTTATTTAGAGTTCGATATTTTATAAGGAGATTGATTTGAAAAGTGGAAAATTTTCGGTATTTATGTTTATAAACAAACTAACCATTTATATTGGAAATAGAAGTTGAACGAAAAAAGAATTACTTCAAGTACCATCGAAATAGTTACAAATTCGGATTACTGTCGAATGTATTCCATTTAAAAAAATACTTCGAAAAAAAAAATGTTGATATATTTATTAAAAACGTTAAATAATGAAACATTTCATATTCTGTAGGATTTTTTCATTATTAGTATTTAATATTTATAGATTCTTTTATTTGGAACAGGACAGTTTTTCAATCGGTTTTCATAAAAAGAAAATCGTATTATATCAATGGAAATATAATTTCCAATTATCTTCAAACATATAGAAAATGGAGCAGTGTTATATTGGATTTATTTTCGTTTTTAAATACAAAGCCATATTACGAATGTTAGCTACATATTATTTTTTTCCTCGGTAAGGCCTGAACCTTAATTGATTGTAACGAGATGATACTTTGGTAGTCTCAGGATTTCTGAAATAGATGATTCGATTCACTTAAAGCGTCACCAGTTAGTGGGTCATGATATAGGGTTGACAAAATTATTAGATAAATAAAACAACCAAATGCAAAGGATTTCCGAATGCGAAAAATTTGGCGATATCCTTGCTAAAATCTATAATTACACTTCCAATATTCAGATTCGAAGCAACATATAATGACAACACAACAAACCGTTTGATACCAAAATTATTATAATGACTATTTATAGAAATTTTAACTGCACTTTGTGATAAATTACAAAAATGATCACTTTATTATTATTATTTTCAAAGTTGATAAGGTTATCGGCCTATGATTATTATTTTATTATTTATTTTTCCAATAACAAGCATGTCAAATTAACGGTAAAAATGTATCCATTTCAACTTTAATATAAGAGTATGAGTGAATAAGTGAGTATATAAAAATCATTTTATTTTAAATGAAATCCATTAAAGGAATTATTGATTTTTGTAATTAATGGGCACGCATATGTCAATTAAATTTTTTTTAAATTTTATTTTAATTAATTTATTGCATTTATTTCATATAAAAATATAAATATATCCGCAAACTTGATTTAGATCAAGTTTTTTTTTAAAGATTTCATTCAAGGTCATTTTTACGACTAATATGTCTTTTTTAATTGCAGTAATTCACTTTTTAAATGATAAAAATAAACATTTTATCATGCTTTTATTAAAATTAAAAAGAGCCTGTTCATCAATTTTTGAGAATAGATAATTTGTGAAATTCAATTTAATCAATTTCAGTAAAAATAAAAATATTTTAAATATTGTACAAAATCAATTTATAATTTTTTTTATAGAATTATCAGGCTATTTGGAAAAAATTGTTAAAAAGAAAACGTTTCGGAATTGATTGATTCTTCATCAGTACACAAAGAATAAATAGCTAAATTATAAGCAGCGATATATAGTAGACTAGAGTGATACCCACTCACTTCACAGGGTTTAAAAAAAAAGTTTGTTAAAGATTCCTCTCGCTAATCCTCTCTTTAAATAATTTTATTTTTTTTTTAAATATATCTTTATAAATTATATCTCATGTGTTATTCTGAAGTATGAGCTATATTGCTGTAATGTTTCATTAAAAACCATTCGCTAGTTTTAGCGTGAAAGCGTAACAAACAAACAAACATGCTAACTTTCTAATTTATAATATATAGAGATTAGTAAGAGAAAGGAGTGTAAAGTGATTTTAGTGCAAAAATGGGTAGATATTTTGATAATTAAAACGATAAAATTCAAATATATTGTCGATTCAAATTCAATTTTGTTCTTTTTAATGTCTAGGAATAAAGTTCATTGTTTTATTATTTTAGTACGCGCATGTTGAAACGAAAGCATGCAGTAAATCACTTTTTAAATAGGTTTAACTACGGACGTTCTTGTCAAGACGTTTAAAAATATTGTCTAATATATCGAAAATATTTCTCGAACATATTGAAGTAATAAGCAATGATATTAATATGAAAAAATGTTAAATACATTGGTCGTTACACCTCGATTATGATATTGGACAAATATAATTATGAGATGAAATTATTCTACAAAATACTATCAATTAAAACATATGTTCTTAGTACAAAGTTGTTGAAAACTTTAGTTACATGTTAAAAAATAAGAATTACAAAAAATAATTTTATTTTGTGGAAAATTAAAAACGAATCACCTATGAACGACCTTTTCCCTCCTTTCACTTCTTCGCATATAAGATAACTATACGGCTAGGAGTAAACAAAATCAAATGATTGCATTTTTTGTCTAAAGCAATTCTTTTATGTTTTTAGAAATACAATACGTCTGAAACCCATCAAATTTCGAAAACAATGGGAGAACAATTATCTTTTAAAAAAAAAATCGTAGCGCAGGAGCTGTGTAAGCTAAGCGAATTCCTTCAGAGCTTGAAAATATAACACATTTTTCTAAATATTGAATATTGCAATTTTAATTTATCAAGAATTTTTATTTCGAAAACTAAGCGAATTTCTAAAAAAAACCGTTGTGCCCATGATTAATTAGGCATGTATAAGCACGGTGTTGGCGACAAAAATTTAAAATAATATATATTTTCAATTTTGATGGCGAATTATGTTAAAACTTATATAAGACGAAAAGTAAGAACATAATTTTTCGATATCTGAAGTAATTTTCAAAATATCGAAAATTGAAAGTTTTGTTTAATTATTCGATATTTTGAAAATCAAGGCAAATATCGAAAAATTTTATTCTTATTATTCGTCTACATTCATGAAGTTATACAATACTAGCTGGGAACTACCCGCTTTGCTGGGCAACATCCCCACATCCCCAACACCCCTCCCTCCACATTTCCTTGCGTTGGATAACAGTTTTGTAATGTACGCGTCATGCTCTTTTATTTGATACCCCACTTAGGTATATTTGTAAATATTCGATATTTCCTTCCCACTTTCTCGCTACACCTTTCTACCCTTCGAAGGTTAAAAAAATTTCTAAATGTAATTTAAAACATTCTGACCAAGTTTTGAACTATTAAAAGCCATAATTGAAAAATATGAATTTTTTATTCATGAACACCCCCGCAACCCCCTTTGTGGGTGGAATTTCGTAAAATCCGTTACAAAAGGAATATTCCTGCCAAATTTCAAGTCTCTAGGTCTTATAGTTCCAGAGATATCGTGATGAGTGACTATCTATATCTATAGAAAGTCTCCTATATATTTATAGATTCATCATCATCAAAGTTGAAAATAAGGTTTAAATAATTTCAACCACAAATCTAAACTTTCCTTGGCGCTCGTACTGCTTTAAAGAAAATAGGGGAAAAGTTTTTAAGATTCTTGAGCCGCATTCGAACGTTAAATTCCGTTGTAGGAGTTCACTGATCTGTAACTAGGCCACTGTACCTCTGTTGAAATACTAGGAGAATAGCTGAGAATATACTTAGCAAAACTGTGTTGATGATGACGTGAATCCATAAGATTTTATCCGACCAAAAGTCTAACGCGCCCATAAAAGAAATTTTGAATTTTCCGTTAAAAAAGCCTCGTCTATGATTTCTTCATACTCACAACCAACTATCATATACCATAAAATTGATTTTTTTTTTGTTTAGTTAGTATTCTAATAAAGTAAAATTATATTTATAATTGTTTGTGACTAGACAAGGAAACGAGCTGTCAAAGTGTTAAAAATTTATTTTTAATTTGTACACAATGTTTTATCATGTATTCATAATGTATTATTTTTTTACACATGGTACAATAAATATATGTGATTTACGCCATAATACATGTATTGTACTAACATATGAAAATCTAACCTATACGTTGTACAAAAATGTCTGGATTAAAATAAACAAGTTTATTTGGCTATTGATGTTCTTATAACAAGTACACATATAATATTTCTTGATTCAACTATCCCAATACTTTAGATGTCAATTCAAGAAAAAAAGCATTTGACTCTTTGAACCAAGAAAATGTCTCCTGGATCATAAACGTCCAGTAATCAGAACACCCTTGGTTTTCATTGATTCCTGATTATCGGGACTCTACTGTATTCACTCGCAAATTCTCATCGTTTTTAGTCAATACTGGAATTCTCTTCTACACTTTCCGATGCAGAGCGAAAAAATGAGGCACTTTAAGACTGATTTAAAATTAAAATAATAGAGGAATTATACCGCACAACATAAAACCGAAATATTGCTGATCCGGATCAGGATCCACTTCCCATATAGCGTACACCTGAACTCTTTTTTCACTGTATATATTTCACAAAAAATACAAATATATTTTATTTTAAAATAAACATTCAAACACATTATATATTCATTCAACTGAAACTTTCTAGTGAACTCTTGACAATTATTGTTTTAAAATGGTTACCATCTAAATTACCTCTTAAATTTAGAATAAAGAAAAACTAATAATCTCTGAAAATATTTTGGGTTTGTTCTGATTCATTAATAAAAGGACCCCGCGCACAATACACTATTCTTCAAAAACTCTAAAAGTTCTGCATCGATTCAGCTCAAATTTTTACAAGATATGCAACCCGCTTAGAGAATGGTTTTTATCTATTTTTACCCTCAGCGCAAATATACCCAAGTAAGGTATCGAATAAAAGAGCATAACGTGTACATTATGCAAGGGGATATGGGAGTGGAATGGAAGTAGGGATGGACAATCTGAACTCTTTTATCGGGAAGTTGTCAAATTTTATACAATTTACGAGCTGTTAGACTTCTCATTTATTTCCATACAATCATAATGTGCCACAGCAAAGCGTGAAAGGGTACAGCTAGTAAGATATATAATGTCTACTTTCAAAACTATTCCTCTACAAAATTCTAGTCTAGATTTAAAATTAAAACCATAGTCATTTAAATAAAGGTTTGTTCGTTAATACTAACAGAATATGCATTTCAGTCCACTGTTATATATTATACTCTGTTAAATATTCCATGAATCTAATACATTAAATACTAAAATCAACTGAATACCAAAACATTTATGCATATAATTTATGTCTATGTTATATGTAAAACATAGATATATTTTTTCGTTTCATTTACACAATAATGAAATGTTTAATATAGTTAAAATATTTTACACAGAATGAATCGTATGTGAATATCATTTATTTATCTGTTTCATTGTCATGTAGAAAAGCAGATAAATTGAATGTCAAGATAGCGCCCAAACAATTTCAATACTTAATTAAGGTGGTTCTTTCCCTACCATCCAATATAAAATTATTGGCTTATTACCAATTTTATACGTATATACTTAGCTATACAACTACACTGTATACAACTAAGTGTTTAACTGCTTAATGTTGTGTCGACTACTACAATACAATACAATTATTACACACATACAGCCCTCAATTAAAAATAATACTCTAAATATAATATTAAATTCAATATTTTAAGGAAATTAAACGATGAATAATTTTATTTTTAATTTTATATGATTCTAAATATAAGATTCTTTCAAATATCAGTTTTTTGTCAAAATGGTAACTCACCTTCACTTGCTAACAATTAAAAAGATTGCAATTATCTCGTGTTAAGCGCGGTAAATTATCTTTTAATTTCAACAGCGTGTGTATTTTAATTCCTTAAATTAAAAGTTTAGAAGATATCTAACCTCCCTAGAAAAAATAAGTGCTTGACTGCTCAAAAGCACCGTACCATGTTAAGAATATTTGTATTTTCTTACAACCAATACTTTTACAATGAAATAATTGAAATAAAGTTTGAATATAAACCAAGTTTTAATATTTAAAATAAAATTAATTATTAATTACTTTTGAAATAGTAAATTAATTTTTAAAATTTAATAATTAAAAATCTGTCTTATTTAGCAATTGACAATTTAGACTAATGAGACTATTTGAAATACCCTTGAATATGCATTTTAAATAAATATATGGTAATAATTAATATCAATATTCGCCTCATTATATTCTTATATTAGACATGTTTAACATTACTTAAAGAGTAATTTGTTACCAGATGTCAAACTAAGAATAATTATTAATATCATTGCTACTTAAACATATGAGGTAAAACGTAAAAATACAAATGCAAAAACGTTGACGATGTAATATTTATGTCTATACATCCTTATAACGACGCAGATAATCAAAAAAATATTTGTAAACGGCATTACTTTTGGTTTTATATATTTTTGAAAAGATTGGCTTTATAATAGACTCGCTCAACTGGCTTGATATCACTACAATTTCCGTTAGTCCTACGTCTTTAAATTTATTACGGGGATCTTATTTCGGCTTTGTTTTTCGATTTTAGAGCTACTAAAAATTTATTTTCCTACGGCATTCTCTCTGAGATTTTTACGATATACTTGCATTCATTAAATTATTAAAAAAAGAGCGAGAGGTTCAATGGGACACTCGGTAGGAATTATGGTAATTTCCTTATAAATATTATATAAATTGTTAAAAAAACTTTAAAAACTCTATTGCCATGGATGGATTTTGCCCTGATGACCTTTCCCATAAGGAGTGAGGACCGTAACGACAAGATCATGGCGTATCAAAAGAGCATTACGTGTACATTACAAAACTATGTAAAGGTATATGTGAGAAGGGTTGAAACGATGACGATGTTGCCCGACAAAGCGGGTAGTGCACAGCTAGTTTTATATATGTTTAAAAAAAATGTTTTATATTCAGCATTAATTAATCGACAGTAATAAACTATAATACTGTTGTACAGGAATTCGTTTTGATTACATTAAATATAAAAATTCTTTTAAATTAATTAATTTTTATCGCCTACTTTCTGTGTGCATACAGATAAGTGACACAATCACACATGCATATTAGACCGAGCAATGTTAACAGAAATAGTGAAATACCAGAATAAAGTCTTCCTTCTTCAATATCCTAAATGGAGTTGGTTCTTAATGCAGAATGCGAAATTTTATGCAATCACACGTGTTACATAATGCAGGGAGCTAAATAATAGCTTATATCTGTAACTGAACTATTAATGGTAAAAATTAGAAGCAAGTTGAATATGTTATTGTTTTTAAAAAATCACTTTTGTTTCGAACATTTTTCCGTAGACTTAATAAATTGGAGATTGGTGGAAATCGATTTCAATAATCTATAAATTTTTCTCCATCTCTTACCTGTTATAAACATGAGATACTTCTTTAGCCCCCCGCATTGTTAAGTACCTACGACCACGTAAAATTTTATATTCCACATTTAAAACATCTCTATTTAGGGAAAGGGCAGACTATATTTTGCCATTACATTATTTTTGTCAAAATCGCTCGGTCTATATTGGATTAGTCATATGAAATAAAAATAATAATGAGTGAATAAAATATTTATTGTCCTTGATAGAGATACATACAAACACGTCATGACATTTACTGCCACTTTAGAACACACATAAATTATTTTATAGTTCACGTTTTACATGAATTTTAACACACTTAAAAATATGCGTGGATTAATGAAGCACAACAATTTTTAAGCTCATAAGTTCATAGAAATGCATAAAATAAAATACAGTCTTTGACCTTACGCGGTTTGGTGGTTTTACATTTACTATTTTAAATTTTTACATATAATCTCTAATTAATGGTTCAAATGATCAAAGATGGAGCAGTAAAATGTCAGATTAAATAAGCTCATGTGTTATTCTGATGTATGAGCTATATTGTTGAAAAGTTTCATTCAAATCCATTCGGTAGTTTTAGCTTGAAAGCGTAACAAACAGACAAACATCCATACTTTCACTTTTATTATATATAGGGATAGAGATGACTTTAAGTAACAGTTTGCGTATAGAGAATCAGGTGCTTGAAGTAATCTTAACTAGGGCAGTATTTTGAAGACTATGATGCGCTTGCTGCCTTAGAGAAAATATTTTTAAAAGATCTTACTTATTGAGAAAATTATATCTCGCCACTACTGTCGACATTTTGTAAGCATTATACTACCGAGTAAATATTAGTTTTTTCGAATTGAACGTCATTAAGTTTTCTTAACTGACGTGTCCTACTAAAACTCTTACGTAACGATACTTGGGAGAAAACGAAAATATCACTAGAATGAGTTAGCTATTGTATCTTTAAAAATGTGTTTACATAAAGCCACATATTTCGTTCATAGTTAGATTATAAATATGACATACATGACATATTTGAATCGTTTCTATACAATTTTGAGAGATTTAACGTGCATTACCAGCACATATAAAAGCGTACAGTCAGCAAAAGTGACTGACAATAAGACAGACAGTAGGAATCATCTTTAAGTCTTATTTTGATAGACAACTTAGTTTACTTTAGATAAATAATCAACATTATATCTCTGTCTGTATTTAAATAAAGTTATAATCGTATACATGGTGTCAAACATTTTTCAATTCCACTAAACGTGTGTGTAAATATGTATATAAAGTTAAAAATGCAGTTGTGGAAAATTTTTCTCTCCTCTCCGTTCAATTTATGGGTATCCTTTGGAATAAATATGAATTCAAATAACTCTATAGCAAAATATACTAATCAAAGAATATATTTCATAGGAGAAATTTACGAAAACGTATCATCCATCTACCGTTTTCTCATAAGACCAATGCTAAATATGCCTACTTTTGCAGCCATTTATTTAAATAATCAGGCAAACCAACCCCTCCACCTAAAATTTCACGATTGATTTAGACTAAGTCCAACTACATATAAAAAAAATCAAGTCTTTTATTCAACGTTGCCTTGGCGCTCGTACATCCTTGGATACAACAATTAAAACAAAACTACAATAATTAAATTGAGCTGGGCCGCATAAGGTCGTGAACCAATGTTTTCAACGTGGTATGTATGATACATGGTACGCATTTCGCTTCCAAAATGACGATCCAAACCATGGTGACCATCAAACTAGAAAGATCCTTTCTTGTAAAAATGACATAAATAAGAAAAATTTTCTTACATAAAGAAATCCGTTATTATTTGATTAAACATTTCGGATTTCTAAATTGTGGATTTCCACTTATGGTTATCCGAATATGGAAATTATGTACAAAGAAGACTGATGTGTGAAAAAATAGCCATTGCCTGGGAGTCCCAAAACCTTATTCAAGATTGATTCACTATGTATATAAATTATAAATGGTATTTTAACATTTCGCTGCTTCTTGTCTAGTAATTCAACGAACCACCAAAATGGTTGCTGTTTTTTTTATTTTTTTATTTTTAAATAAACATTTCAAAATATTTTGTTTATTGAAATAATAAAACTTGATTTTTTTCTATATATAACTATGGTCAAGCTGTATATTTAACTTGATGATGCCATGTATGGTTCGGAAAAGCCACCAAAATAATTATCTAACTGCCCTTATATAAGTTTCATTATTCCCAATTCCTTAATTTTCGCGATAATTAAACACTTTCTTATAGTAGGAAGATTTCGTTTAATAGGTATCTTTCGGTAATCTTTAGTCGAGCGATGAGAGATTTCACCGCGTTCTTCACATGCGTCAAATTATCTATGTAAACTTTTTAAGTCATAACCTCTACATAATTGTATAAAAATATAAAAATAGTTTGATTACATGATTGTTGAATGATGTTTGAGAGTGAAAATATTAAAGCAGAAAATTAATCTAAATAATTAAATTCATATTTACTGAGTACGACTTAATATTAAATTAACGAAGGTAAGTACATGAACAGTTCAGAAAATTGTCGAAGCTAACTTTTTTTCGCTTACACTTTACTCTCGGAAGAAGGAAAACTATCTATTTATAAAAAATGTAGATAAGTTGAAAAAAGTCGAAGTTATTTATGTTATAAACTATTTGCGATAACTGTTAACGTAACTCTTAACGGAATCTTTTGATAATGCTTTGATAATGGTAAATTCCAAAAACCGCGGACACTTTATCACAAAAACTGTTGTTTTCTCAAAGAATTAATTTTTGATTCAACAAAAAGTAGAGACTTATCTTTGCATTACTTTTTTTTATTATGTTAAACAATTTTTTGTTTGTTTTAAGAATTATAATATTTAATTAAATATAATTGTTTTATTACATGATTTATCATCCCCTTTTCTACAAAAAAACACAACTAAAATAATAAAGGATATAAATAATATAAACAAAAATATAAAACCTATATATTATATTATTGTTACAATTAATTAATATTATACATTATATAAAATTATAATAAAATGTTAATTTTATCGAGAACATGCTGGAAAGATTAATATCACAAAATATTACAGTGAAATATTTTTGAAGAGAAAAAAATACAATTTATGTTTACCTATTGTGTTGAAAAATTTTCTCAAGTATAGAAAAATATAGTAAACAATGAACAATTTAAAAAACGCAGAAATGAAATATATAGAGGAAGAAGAAATATAAATTATTATTGACTAAAAAAAATTATTTTAATTAATTGAGAGAGAATTTACTACGATGAATGAATATTATTTAGTAGAAGAATTTCAATTGTAATTAATAACGTTGAAGTAATATTAATAACTGTTCGTGTTTATTTTTACACGTACGTAAGAGGTGTTTTTATAGTCATATTTTCCCCGAAAACATAGACTTATGCACTGTATCGACGATTAACTGGAAAGCTTGGAGTGAGTTTCGTTTAATAAATCCGTTTCATAGCCCACAATGAGTTTTTAGAGATATATATTTTTTTCCGTTCGTTACTTCGGCATTCCAACAGGCCTCCTAAATTGTTAAGTTATTTGAAATTGAAATTTTTTATGTATGGTTATTAACTACACGGATCAAAGTTATAAAGAAAGAGCTGGCTTCAACAAATTGGAAGAGATTTTTCCTTAACTGTTTTTATGGTTTTAAACTTCAGTACCTATAACCACCCCAAATTGACAAATATGCCTTTTGGTAGTATCAGCTTTCTAGCCCACCTGTCTCTCTTGTATGTAGATATTCCATGTTTTGAATAAAAAACACTTTTAACAAAAATAAAACGGACTTCAAAAGAAAAACTTCCAAAACAAAATAATATGCACTAAAAAATAAAAAATAACGATAATATAATGTAGTTAAAATTATTGTTATTTTTGGAGTCGGTGTCAGCCAAGGAAACAACTCTGACAGAACAGTTTGCTACATTAGCTATTTTGTGATTCCTAGTGAATCTGAAGTACGCTAACAAATTCTTCACTAAAAAAAGTATCATCGAAATCGGTTGGCGGAATATTGAGTTAATCGTCCTCTTGTCGTGCATACTTAAAGCAAATTGAAAACTTTTATGGTTTTCGCATGGATGCCGTTGTCAGAACTAGACCAAATGGGACCACACGGGAAGCACCAGCTTTCAAATAGATAAAAAATTATCAAATCGGTTCACCCAGTCGAAAGTCCTGAGGTAACAAACTTACAGTCAAATTCGACTGTAAAAAAAATACAGTCGAATTGATAACCTCCTCCTTTTTTTGTTTGAAGTCGGTTAAAAACTAGAAAATTCCTAAATCCCACTTTTAATAAAAAAGTATATTTTCATAAGAAATATAGAATGAGGGGAAAATATGCTTCTAGTGATGCAGATCTGATGCTCAAGAATTTTTTTTTTTTTAATTTGCATGTTTGACGAGTAATTACTTGTATTTTTTAGGGGTTTGAGTTTAACATTGTTTGATAACTAACATTGCTGTATAACTTATTGATCTGGTAATATTCGATGTATAAGTTATACTTCGAAAATAACGTATAAATGGAGAAAACGTACATAAAACCATGCCAATATACGATATTCAAAATAAAAATCATTTCAGCAAATAGCAGCATATTCTGAAAAATATATATGTGTAATATACTTATTTTGATTTAAGTACATTTTCTTTACACATTGAGAACTAAAATGATCTAAGTTGACTCTGGTTAAAAAACCGCGGAAGTAGGAAACATCCCAAATATTTCTAGAATTCGTATAGAGCTCATAAGGAACTTTAGCGTTCTTTAGTAATTATTATATTTTTTTGTCGTTCTAAAAGCTATATCATTATACAGTTTTTGCTAGCATTGACTTTAGCATCGAATGAAAGAAAACCTATCTATGTAATTTCACTGCTTTGAGAAGAAATAAAACATCATAGAAATTGTTAACTGATGTTGAACTTTTTCTATTATTTATATAAGAGCATATTACACATCTAGGGAGCAAAAGTAAAGAATACCTGAGATCTCATCTTCATTGTCGCCCGAGACGAAGTCGAGGGTGACACACATGAGATCTGAGACGTTATTTACTTGATCCCGCCCGCGGCGTGTGTACTAATTTTTTGCTCGACGATGGCGGAAGGCAGAAACTTTTCGTCGCACAGCAGGACGACAGTAGACACTGTCCGCCCGGAGGGGAGAAAATATAATTGACCTAACGAAAAAAGTATTGTGACATTTTTTCTGCAAAATTATGTAAGCGGTCTAATATGACGTATTTTCAGAGTAGATTCGGCACACCGATACAAAGATTTCCACTATAAAGTTAGGTTGGGTTAGATAAAAGTGCCTGTCCCGAGGAGTGATACACTTAGACCACAGGGTCTGTTGCAATACCGAAAAAGTCTTGGTCCATCCCCGGCCACTACTCCATTAACCATTTGGCGCTGTTTAGGAACAGCAGGAGCGTTTTGGCATCCAAGGACTTCGGAGTTTGGATTGATCGTCAAAGAAAGACTGTCTCAAGTAAGTCCATCTTCTCATGGCAATAGCTGAACAGTGACAAAGAAAATGAGACACCGTCACCTACTCCTTTCAACTCACCACAAAGTAAAGTTTGGATGTAATTTGATGGATGTCATCGATTACAAAAATTTCAAGTACTAAATTAAGAATTTCTTTTTATTCCCCAATTATTATTTATATTCTCAAATTATATTCAATTTTGGTAAACACAGTATCGAATACTACAAGGAAACATTATTAAACCAGCTAGTGTAAAGAATTTTTAGTAACGTTGTACCTCATAGCTGGGATTTTATAACACCATGAATATTTTTAATTTAAGCATGAACTTGGGATTCTTTATTGAATTTAACTTCAAATATCGTTCATACTTTTTCCCCAAAGTATAAAAACAAGAATATACACCTAATTTTACATTACAAAAATAACAAATTTAAAAAAAAATCTTCACATTTATGTTGATATATCGCCCCATGATGGTTTTAACTACTTTAAAATAATAACACAGAAAACTTTGAAAGATAGGATGGATGAACGATGGTATAGGTATTATTTTATAAAATTATGTCTAGAGTTTTGTGAACGGTTCGTTTATACGCGTCAAACGTTCGTTTATATATTTGTTTGTCTGTTTGTTTGCTTACTTTGCTTGTGCTGCTTGCTATAGCTGCTATAACGCTACGTTTATATTATATTTCTCCATATATAATACATTATTAAAATGCAGTATCATATCCTTGTTAGGACAACAACGAATAAGTATACACTGAGTTTAATCAATAATAATAATTTAATGTTATTCTAGTCACGTGATATTTTACATTTTTTTACTCGTTCTTTTTTTTTTATAAAGCGTAGTGAAATTAGTTACAATATATTCAAATATTTTATGCCAAGAGTACAAATTTAACCGTACTTTTTTTATTGGTGTTGGCAAAAAAGTGTACAATTGAGACAAGTGAAATTTACAAAATTTTAAAAACCCCCGACAAATGCGATTTAATTCTTGTAAACGGATGTTTGGAAACTTAGCTATAAAATGTTCTCAATCAAGTCGGTTTGTTCGACCGTGTAGGGGCTACGATGCCTCTGAGAAACTTATAGACGCACAGATAAACACTTTAAAATTAATTAACACTTTAAAATTAATTAATTTGATTAAACTACTTATAACACTCCTTCATAAATCAATATCAAAGTGATGGTCAAGGACATCAGATGAGATGAAAAGGATACTAAGAGAGCTATCATTTTTTGGGACCAATTTTTGGAAATATTTTAATATTGTAAATTCAATAAATGTTTTTCGAAATCTTTAGGTCATGTTTTCTTTTCGTCTAAAAGTATGTGAAAGCGTTTTATCAAAACAATATTGAAGCATCCAAAGGTTTGAATCCGGCAAGATGTGCTTCAAATACCACTGACAATGCTATGGTGGTAAATTACTTCAAAAAAGTCTGTAAAAATGTTTAAGCCAAAACAGATTAAAAAAAATGTATTCAAGGCTAGATTTTCGAACATTTTTAATTGAATTTAATTAGGTAGTAAAAAGAAAATTTCAAACAAATGATGGAATTACTTTACAGCGTTTTCAAAATTGCACGCTTCTTAGCTCCATCCACATCCAGAATATTGGTAAGTCAGACTTATTTTACACGAAACTAGGGGTATAGAAAAGCATGGCTTACAAATTACACTACATTTTCGTTTAAGAACTCCGACTGATTCAAAAATTTCTTTTACCTTTAAAATACTACCTATTTCATCGTCTCTGACCATACTACCTATTTCAAATAGTTGTGAACTGTATCTCATCGGCTGAATAAATATTCAAAAATTAATATGTCTGAAGTTTGGATTGCAATTAACTTGTTCAAACAGTAATGATTGCAAATGCAATTTTTTTAAATGTATATTTAAGTCTTTTGAAATTAAAAAAAAAGATAGTATTTTTCTTTATTTGTTTCTGAATGTTTCATATTCCTCCATAGTATCGTAAATCAAATATTTTAGGTGGATGAAAATTGATTTCCCGGATTTGCATTATTATAGGGTACTTTCACATCCTTGTTATAAGAGGGTAGAAAATAATCAGAAGTTCCAATTGAAATGTTGTTAATCCCTATTCTTTTTCTTATTATTTACTGGTAATTATAAACATTCACTGATAAGTAAGTCTCTTTATTATGACAATATACATATATAGTTACTGATTTTATGCATACTTCTAGAAAAAGTTCCAGAAAATCTTAATTGTTCTTTCACAAGACAATTTGCAGAAATCTCGAAATTCTTATAATAGAAACAATGAAACTTTAGAAGCTTTTTTTTTATTAAAAATCGACCTTCTGGCCTTTTATTGACTATCCCATTAATGAATCGTGTCTCATCTATTTCAAATAGACGGATGTCTATATAAAACACTATTTCTGTGTTATAAACATCATAGTCCATCATCATTGCGTTTAATTTTTTGCGTACAAACTCCTTTGTATCTACTATAACAAACATCTATCGCATATTATTATACTAAATGAATGCATCTTGTTATTTATTCGTGTAAATTAATTTTGTTAAAAGAACATCAGTAGGGGATAGTTGTATAGGTAAACTCCATGTCCACGTCAACTGTAAGTTCTTTAGCTTTTCTAATAGCTATCATGAATTTTTTTCTTCAATACAGAGGGTCAAATTAATATGGAATGATCATGGTCATTCTGATCAATATCTAGTAGGATGCATGTTTGAAAATATACCAAAAGCAGTTCAATTAAATAATGTATTTGGTTGCAGTGCGACGAAATTAAACAAGGCGATAATCTTCAAGAATGAATCGTTTATTTAGTCTTAGTCTGGTGCCCAGGATAAACGGCATCTCGTCATTTCGAGTTTTCGGGAAATTTGTTATATAATCGTTCCAAGCTCGTTACTAGTTTTTGCGGTCGCTGAACACGAATATCGTGACAAAATCGGGGTCCGGAGTACTCAGGGGAAGAAATACCCTGGGCACCAAGTATCTCGGAAACTAATTCTGTCGCGATATTCAGCGCCCCAATACCCCTGAGTAACGACCGAATTTGGACTTATAACGAATTTCCCAAAAACTTCAAGCGATGGTGGGAATACCATTCACCCTTTGCAACAGGTATCTCGGAGATCAATTCTGTCGCAATATTCATGCTCAGCGATCCTAAAAACCCCCGTGTAACAAGCTTGGAATCATTTTCATCACTATTAACTGAATTGTGAATTTAGTAATTTACGCTCAATTTAAAAGCAATTATAAAATACATAGGTATTATTTATGCTAATTGCATAAATAATTTTTAATTTCTTATAAATCATTGATTGTAGAGAGCTTTACTATGTGGAAATCCATAATCAGTAAATCATAGGATTTTGAAGAAATATAACATATTAACATAGTGGACTAAGCAAAGTAAATTAGAAGTTTCTTTTCTTCAAAATCCGTATAATTAAAAATCAATTTAGATCACAAAATTGCCTGACTTTCTTTCGAACTTCAATGCTTCGTTTCTGCGACTACCATTTGGGGGTCATAAAACTAAAGTAACTAACTATCATGTACTATCTTTTTTTTGTTGATTTTAACGGTATATTTAAGAATAAGGGACTCAGGTCATCAGACCACTATAAATGTGAAAGACTGTAAAGCCTACCATGGACTACTGGGAAGTGGAATGAATTTGAAAAAAGTTTCATCGAAATATTAGAAAAGTGACGGTAGTTTTGCCTAAATATTTTTACTTTTAAAAGAAATAAATCAATTTTTTTTTCGTCAACCAATATGCTTGGATTATCTAAATTGTTGTTAAGAAAGCTAGAGATAACAGTGAAAACTATGACAAACCTCAACGACCTTCCTATACTATACGTTCACATTCGTTAGTAACAACGATATATGTTGGTTGATAAATATAAACTTCCTTTGTAAACATTGAAATGGATCTTTTGTGATTAAAATCAATTCCACATACACTTTCATGTTTTACCTTGTTTTTATTATTTCTGCTTTGTTTATGGAGCAAAACTATACTGCCATATTATACCTTTTGTTCGAATGTTTTTAAAATTAATGAACAAAATCATTTCTAATTGGAATTTCTGTAAATTTCAAAATTGTATATAATGAATAGTTTTGGTGAATCGGCCAGGCAGTTTTTTTATAAAATAATTCGCATAGCTGAATACTTCTTCGTCCAGGATCAAGATCATACTTAAATTTCGGCACAAACCTAAGGATATACGAGCACCAGTGTAATTTTGGATAAAAGGCTTGATTTTTTTTATATGAAGTTGGACTGAGCCTAAATCAATTCTGAAAAACTTAGGAGAGTTGTCCAACTATTTAAATAAATAACTTACTTCAAAACTAGGCATATTTAACATTGGTCTTATGGGAAAACGATAGATGGATGATATATATTCATAGATTTCTCCAAAACTTGGTAAATAGGGTGGAAATTAAAAAAAAAAAAAAAAAAAAAATTAAATTGTAACCTCAATAAATTATTATATTTTTTTTCGATTTTCCAAAATATTTTACAAAACGTTACTAGTTGCTCGTTGAAGCCACATAATTTTCAACAATCTTTCTTTTTTTATAGTCTTGGAGAAAATGGGCACAAAAGTTTTCCCCTAATTTGTGCTTACGGTAAAACAAAGTAATAATTATGTTCTCCAACGGTTTACAAAATGATCCCGTTTGCAAGTTAGTTGACCTATGTTGTTCATACTAAGAATTCAAAATCACTTTTTACGTACTGCAAGCATTATAAAAAATTTCATATCGATATCTCTTTTCGTTTTTAAATAATCGTGTTTACGGACGGGTAGGTAGACGGGCAAAAGGAAATGGACGAATTAGTTGATTTTATGAACACCTATACCAAAATTGTGTTCAAATGACCAATAGTTCTTAGCGATACAAACTTGGGACTAAAGTAAGTATACCTTGATTTATAACTGTCTTATATATTATAGGGATAATTAAACCAATATTTTAGGTAGCCAAAAGTGTTTGTTCTTTGACCTTGAAAAACCAAAACCTTCTCTGCTCTTTTCTACCTACGTACAATTTACTACAACATCAAAAAAGCATAAACATTATGTCATGAACATTGATGTTGGACAATTAAAAAAAAATTATTTAATAAAAAATTTAAAATAATTTCAAAATATTATACGTAATTACATTTTAATTGATTTTTAAATATTGTATATTAAATAGTCACAATGTTTATGACAAAATGTTTATACAATATGTCAAATATTCCATTAACGCATCTACATTTTGAAAGTGAAATGTTTATATTCAAACATTATACATGTTATTATTATTTATTAATGTTTAAAAATAAAAAATTTTAATTTTATTTTTTATTTTTATTTTAATAATAACGACATTTTAACCTCATGATAACTTTATTCCCATATATGGGACAAAATATTTTACAACCATTGATCACAATTGGCAGATGGAAAAAAATTTGTTTTTCTTAAATTTCGAGTTGAATATTAAACTACTCGATTATTTGAAATATTAAAAATAAACTAAACCTAATAGTTTTCAAAATTTTCCATACATGGCATATATCATAGTTTGTGATTTTTCGTTATTTAAAATTAAAAATGATCCCATATTTGGGAAAAAAAGCAATCAAGTAATAAGTGGCTGGTTATCATGAGGTTAAATTTACGACCTAAATCAAATATTATAATAATTAGGTATAAACGTTCTTGATAACAAAAATATACATATATTATTTGAAACAATCAACAATATTTTCGAAAATTTGTGATAAGCCGTATGATATGGGATTGATAAAATTAATATACATGCTTACACTATTATATGAAAAATTCATGGTAAGTGTTTATTACTTCAATGGCATTGGTGAATATATAGAAAACAGTAAAAATTTATAAAAATATTCAGTTTTATTTATAAATGCACAATGGTTTATTACCTTTGCTCCCCTTCGAAGAAAGATCTCATACTAGGAAATTGTGAGACAGATTTACATCAATGTTAAGGATGTACGAGCGCCAGTGCAATTTTGGATAAAAGGCTTCATTAGACCATGTATATGAAATATACCAAGGTATACTAAGTTTAGTCCCAAACTTGTAACGCTTAAAAATATTGATACTATGAATAAAATTTTGTATAGGTGTTCATAAAATCACCAAATTAGTCCATTTCCGGTCGTCTGTCGGTCGTCTATCTGTCTGTCATCACGATTACTCAAAAACGAAAAGAGATGTCAAGCTGAAATTTTTATAGCGTGCTTAGAACATAAAAAGTGAGGTCGAGTTCGTAAATGAATAACATAGGTCAATTGGGCCTTGTAAACCGTTATAGATAGAACAAAAGTTTGAATGTAAAAAATGTTCCTTATAAAAAAATAAACAACTTTTTTGTAAACATTACTGTTTACCCGTAAGAGCGCAAGTTATAAGCAGATTTTATAGTATATATTATATGGGAATATCAGTTATATATGTGTGACATGTATGTATGTGTAATGTGAAAGAGTAATCAACACTGTCTATATATGGTATTTCAACAATTAACTCAGTCAATTGTTTGTTACCACTTGTTTTTTATAAGAAGTTGGACCAAGCTTAAATCAATTCTGATAGTTTTAACGGGGAGGGGGGCTTTTCTTAGGGGGGTGGGGAGGATCATAGATAAAATATAAGTTTTGAAGAATTTAAATAATAATTCAATTCCTACATTCGAGTGATAGAAAATTAGTACTAGCATTTATATAAAAAGTGTTTGAACTACTAAAAATTCTAAGAAATATGAAATATACCGGTTAAAGTATTATTTATTATTAATTTTAAAAAGTCAATGATTCGTTTGATCATTGCATGTGGGCCGGTGATAATTATCATAATAAAAATTTATAAAATTATATTTCCCTTAGTTATTTAATGATAAATATTTATATTCATAAGTTTTAATTCCATGTATAATTTAATCATTAATTGATTAAAATCATGTATGAAATAATTTATAGCTTTAATAGTAATTTGTATTCAAAAAAAAAAATTTTTTTGTATAAATTTGTTCTCTGTTTTATGACGATTTTTAATTAAATTGATATGTTAATACAAATTTTTTTTTATTGAAAAAATTCATTTCGATTTCATAACATTGTTATTTTTAATTAAAAGAATGTCCAAAAAAATTTGTATTACAAATACTAAAAATTTTTTTGTTAATTTGAATCATCATAAATATTTCATAATGTTATTTCAAAATCATTGGAAACGAATTTTGAATAAATCCTACTGCGCTGAACCAGACTAGAGTACTACAAAAAATAAATTACCCAACTGGGTTCAAACAAAAATTCCAAAAAATTAACTTAACAATAAACTAAATTATCCCTTTCCAGCACTTTCACATTTATTTGGTCAGTAAAAATACCTAGGAGAAAATGTTCACTTATCCCCGCTTTTTAGTTAAAAGAAACTTTCTTTACTAAATTCGATGATCATATTAGGGTAAGGAAAATGTACTTTATTCAAATAGCTTCTAATTTCGAAATCGATACTTAAGCTAAACACAGAATGTTACAAAAATGTGGACGGATAAATGAACTCGGAGGATAAAGAAAATGTTTGCTGTAGTACAATACATGTTCTCGCTGTATTGGGCATTACTTATAGTTGTTATTAGCTCATATGAACCTGTTTCACAAAATTTAAAAAATAAGATTGTCATTAGCCTCGGGATATATACTTAAATTAAGTAGGTTATACTTATTCTATTGACAATATGACATTAAAATGTAAGACAAACATATAATTTAGTCTACCATATAAACGTTACAATAATGTTAATTCTTTTTCAGGATGCCGTAGAAAAAAAAGGTAGAACCGACTGTTAACCATGTCTATCTTTAAGTCTAGAAAGGTTTAATATTTTTCAATTTTTTTAACTATTTGATATTTGGCAAACATTCGAAATTTTAACGATAAATAAAAGACAAGATTTAAGAAAATCTTTAAAATAATGTTATATTCAAACGTCTACAAATGTCTCGACATATAGACCAAGAATAAGCTTGAGGAGTTTTGCTGAGATTATTGTAGATGGCCAGCAAAAAGTAAATTTTGTTGTTTTCATGATTTAATATTATACAAATAAATAGAAATTAATGTAGAGCCTCTTTTACCCCGATTTATTATGATGCAACTAAAATTGAGGGCTCGGGTCTATATACCAAAACGTGAAAGCGCGTATTATCTACCAGTCATAAATTTAACTTTCACAGAAAAGATTATTCCGATAAATTTGTTTAAAACTGAAAAATAATTGAATCAAAAGATTTGCTCCTCAAATATGACAACATATTTGTTACTTTTTCAAAAGCCATTATTTACTTGGGCAGTTTCAGAAAGCAATGATATTCTTGAAAAATATATCCCACACATAACCGATGCTTGATTAATAACAAATTGTACACTTAAAATAGAAAATCATAGTACTTATATATTAAAATTAATTATCATTCTATTAAAATATTGCAATAATAATTTTCTAAATTACCATTTTAACAATTTAGTTCATAAACATATTACCAGAGTCTTAGTTTTCTGTTCTCATCAACGTAAAATATTATATTTTATTTATAAATTAATATTTAATTTTAATTTAGCAGTTAATATGCAGATCAAGTAGAAAATTTGTTGAAAACAAAATACACACACTAAAAATATATGTTTATGAATATTATGTGGTAAAATTTATAAATAATCTTTATGTCTAGTCAAACGATAATATTACAAATGGTAGTTCCATGTTTCACGCACTGCTGAAAATACCGAGAAGCGTTTGTTTCAAACTTTCTGATTTAAAAATTCAGATGTAATCTTGAGTTCTTATAAGACTAAGCCTGCTCCGCAATCTTATGTCAAAGCGAACAAGCAGACAGACAAACACTTGGGACAGACGAATTAACGGGAATACATAAATGGAGTACTTCAGCGAGTTTATGAAACACTGAAAGAGATTTCTGCTTAAAAACATTGAACAATATTATGCAAATAATATTTGCAATAAATTTCAATGCAGATAGAAAAAGCTATTTTCTAACACAGGAAAGAGTGTTACTAAATCGGGTATAATTGTTTTACAACTACGGCGTATTTGAACGTAAGGTTATAACAGGTCAAGGTGCGCTATGATAGATCCTGACATTATAAAATAGGAAACATAAAGGATCTAAGCAACAAAGGGATTGAAACAAGGACCTGGATTTTCTAAGATATTAAATTATTGCAAAGAGAAAGCGAGAAAGCATGCAAATCTATCACTATCTTATACAACGGTCTATTGGAATTTGCAAAAATTCGTAGCGCAGGAGCTGCGTTAGCTAAGCGTTAGCTAAGCACCATCAGTACAAAAGCAATAGCTCCATTTCTTTTAGCAATTCACTAAAAATACTATATATAATAACGACGATACCGTGTGACTAAACACATCCCGCATTATAATAAATATGTTTTATAAATGTATGAAACGTATATTACTAATAAGTGATAATTATTTAATAATATACATTGTGACAAGGTAGCTGTTATGTCCATTCTCCAACAAATGATAAAATTATGATGTCTTTATATAAATAAATATATTATGCTAAATAGAACCAAAACATCGCCTAAAATCTACTACGTTGTGTGTGGTATTATTTTAACTTTTTGTTTGGTGTATTTTTGATGTTTAGTTTTTACTTATCAATGTCATTCATCAAGCATTAAATTTTATTTTTATTATTCATATTGATTCGGTTCATTAAAAATATGGTTAACGGTTATTCAGATACTGTGCTAAATAAATTGGTTTGTGAAAGGTTGTGACGAAATATAGTTTATATATATTTCAAACTTTCAAAATTACTCAAAACACATTCGAATATAACTGTGTTATGATACCCATTCTAAAATTAAAGTCCTGTATCGTATAATGCCATTTTTGGACTAAAAAACCTCGCATTTTTATCAAATAATTTAAGTAATCGTAGATTAAAATATTTTAAGAAAATTTTTTCGCTACATGTATGGTTAAGAAAGTGTCGCATTTTTATCGAAAATTTTAGCTATATTTTTTGAGATAGGAGGATTTTATTATAAGCCGACGTTATCTTCTTATAAGCTGAAACATGCATGCCAAATAAGGATTATATTCGACGTCCCTAAGACGCCAAGGGTGGTTTAACGATTGTAAACAAATAATTGATAAAGTAGGAGAGGAAATTATAGAATTACTTACATACATGAAGATTGATTTCGAATAGAAAATATGAAAAACTTGAAGACTTACCTAAAACAAAAAGAAAATTTTAATCAATAAAAGCGTTACATTCAATAAAATATTGTTTTTTATTTATATACTCGCTGTACCCGGAAAGCGCTGCAACGTAAAGTAAAAGAGTGTCTGGTTGTATATTCTGTTTTATAAAGATTTTTAAAAACTGATAAAAGTAATAAAAATTTCGAAATGTTTTTCTTATGTAATATATAAATATTCAAATGATCCTTACTAGAATATAAAAAGAAAATTTGTTAACAATTTTTTATAAATGATTAGTAATTTTTCATAAATTTAAGTTTGAACGTTAATTATATTAAATCGCATTTTAGAATATTTCTGTAGTTAGCTTTCATGGCAAAGATAAACATAATATATATATAGTAAATCACGATCAGATTCTTAAGAATTTTGCTTACCGGTCACACAAATTAAATTTCCAATGAAAAAATTTTGGACAAACGAACACCTGTTTTATATCTATTTAAAAAATTTTATTAAAATGTTGAAAAATACTCAGAAGTTGAAAAAAATTTAAATAGGTTGTTCAAAAAATTGCAATTAATAAAAAACATTAATTTATTACATTGTTATTTAAAATTCAAAAATGTTGTTTTCAATGTACAAAAATTTAAAAAATTCACTAGTGGTTTCCTCTAATGATTTGATTTGTTAATCATATTATTAATAATATTAATAATAATTCTAATGTATAAAAACCATCAAATTATATTGCAAATAAATTCAGTCTGTTTTTGGAATGTCTATCTACATGGTGTCTATCAAGAATTCACCTCTGATTCAAGTGACGTCCTTATTTTACTATTCTCACAGCACTGAGGTTCAATTTTTAAAGTGAAAACTTCTATAGGCGCTTGGAACGATATGTAATGTATGCATATAATGTATAATATTGGTTAAGGTAAAATATTATCGTTTCGCAAACAACATGCTATGAATATAGCGAAAGGCATAACGCCGTAACCTAAGAAACTAAAAATTTTCAATCGAAAAAAAGACACTCTTGTAATAACAATGAAAGCTGTATATTAAACTATTAAATAAGTGATTCTGATCTTTGGTAACTTCTGGTTAATGCTCATAGATGTTTTTTTTTTTAAATTATTTATAATAGTATAGGTACATACTAATAATTTCAATTTAAAAATAATAAAAGTTATTCCAAACTTTTAAGATTTCATTTCCGTCGACGGTCCTCATGACTGCTTCCGATTTTTTTTAATTCACAGTTTATTTACTCAACAAACTGAAAGAACAGATTTAAATAACATAAAAATATTATCATAACCATTTTTCACATAAAATCGTTATTTTCTATTATCTAAAATTCTAGACGGTGACATTCCCTACCTACCAATAAAATTATCTCGGATTTCGATTTAATGCAAACATTCATTTTTTATTGAAAAACTTTCTAAGTTGGAAGGAGGTTCAATGTTTTATCAAAACCCTGTATATTTTGTAATTAATTTAAAACGATTGAATTTATTTAAATTTAATAAACCGTTTTAACATAATACATATCATATTTTAATTTGCATATTTTTTGATAATTTTCATGTATACAAAAAGCATAAAAATGATAACAAAACAGTTTAAATTATATTTTTGATAGTAATTAATCGATTAAAATATATTTAAATCTGTATATTTTTTGTAATGCTAATTTTATTTAAATTAGATTGATAAAACAACCAGGTAGAGATAGATGATTCTGGTTTAATTTATTTCACATTCCAATTATTGAAATACAGAAAAAAATTAAATAACAAATTTTTATCGTGTTTTGTAACTAAATGAAGATTTTTTCTTTAAATTAATTCAAAAAAAGGGCCGAGGGTCTTTCTCAATTTGTGTTTTTTTATTTTATTCTCAAACTATACAATTTAAAATTTACCATGCAAAGTAAAAAAATGACACAGTTGCAAGAAAATATGTTCTTAATACAATAGAAAATAAAAAATTCTTCGTTTAAGAAATTTTTAAAGCAAGTTGGCTAAAGAAATATTTTCTTCTTATAAGAACCTTAAGAGTCAATTGTAAAAGAGTTCAAGCAAGTAATTTTTTTACTAAGCAGTATATAAAATACACCACAAAATGGAAGTTTAGAAACTATGGAAACTGTTAGAAAAAAGGGCTTCTGGTGACATCCATGATTAACTTACTCATCATTCCAGCAGCTTTTCACTTTGTCTATTATACACTATAAATGTAAACGAAAAAGTTACTCCAAAGCTTTAGGAAGACCATCCTAATAACAGGTTATGTTATTTAATGTATTTTTAATTACTCTCTTAATCGATAGGCACTGTAACCAAATTTTTGTTTTATATAATAATATGTTTCGTTGACTATAACATAAGTACTTGAAATTCGGATAGTTATCTACTAATTTTTTTTATTACTGACGGGGGGTGGTCCTTAATAGCTAAGTTAGTTATCTCTTCGAAGTAATTTAGTTTTCAATTTGAAATTTCATTTTGATTTTATGGGGTATTAATTTAAGCCAAGCAACTGGAATATCCGACCCATTCATAAACAACAATCCTCAATAACTACTTAAAACATTTTCATAAATTTCTTTAATAAAAAGAGAGTTTAATAACAATTTTAGGTCTAAACATACATATTATTAAATAAATAAAATAAACAAATTGATTAAATAATTCCTTATTCAATTTGGTTTATTTTTTATTAACACCGCACCGCCATCAGCTATAGTAGTAATACTATCAACATATTATAAAGGTACACACACTAAACATCATACTAAAAATATAAAAAAAAAACAGAAGCAATGCGGATAAACAAAGTAATAATGTGTTGTTTGTTTTATATTACAACAATCTTTTGTTTCGGGTGGAGAAACAATTTAAAATATTCAAACAAACAAACATACTGAACAGACTGAACAACACAATATATACGAGTTGGGCTATAACTATAATATAGTACAGGCGCTGCATTGAGGCTAACAAAGCAAAAAGATGTCACAAGTGTGAGTTAGACTTGCGAGGAGATCTAGCCTTAATCTTCGTATTAGCAAAGATAGATTTGATAATAAGGGATACCTAGTAATGTTGGCTTTCCAAGTAATGACTATTCAACTAAGCATTTTACATAAAAAATAGTTTAATTGCCGTCATAGCGAGAGAGCCCTTTTATTTGATATCACTGAAAATCTTGGAGATTTGTTGTGGCATTACATGATATAGCTAGTTGAGAAAATTTTGGAAAAAACAAACAGAAATTATGACAGGGAAATAGAAACGCTTTTACGTCGAAGGGTAGTACCAACGCGTTTTACTGTATAAAAGTGACGCCTCTCATTTTAATTAATGTTTGTAGCCATTTTTATACATTACCGAGTTTGGATAAAAAGTGATTACAGCAGCTAACCAAGTGAAGGACGTTATTTTTACAAACTTAAGTGTGTTGAAACTGTACACGTCCGCGTGCTTTATAACTCCTTTGAAAACGCGGACTTCTAAAATGCGGAAATTACCATACTTAACCACTATGTATGTATCTACATCTTTATTTCAACCATTTTCCCACACTCTCTTTTACACTCTAAAAATCTCTAAAAAAATTGGCAAAACCAACAAAATTGCTATTATTTCGAAAAAATAATCGTAATAATTTCAATACCAATGAATGCTTCGTTACATTACTCGTGCGGAACCCATGAATAGTTTTCTCTCAGTCTAGCCAAAACTGGTATATTATTTAACCCCTTCCGTAACAAAAGCTTGAAAATAGGCCACCCTGGACATCATCTAATATCCTACCATTCAGCACCTGCACTAAATAACTATAATATACCTACTTTGTGTGTTCGTAGATAGTAATATGATGATTACTATACGTACATATACTTTAAGAACTATAAGAAAACGATGATGATGATGAAGAAAGAACAAAGACCATATCATAATATATGTATGAACTAGATGAAGATGAAAACAATACAACAGCCATTTAGCTAGTTTATTCTTTCGTTAAGTTCATCATCAGTTAGTTAAAGTTCATCATTTTGTTATTTTGAAAAACTGGCTTGTAAAAATTATAATAATATGTATGGTATACATACATATATGTTAACTAGATGTATATTGATGTTCAAGAAACATGAACTGGGTACTCTTGTAAATGATTTGACAAAAATTTTCTAAACAAAATTTGTTGTGCATTAAAAATTGTTCTAATATTATGATTTTTGAACTCGCATGCGTTCCGAAGATCTTATATCACTCTCAGGGGCCTCTGTAGGAGCTACTACTGCAGGAGCTGTCACAGTGGTAAGGAGGAGGAGACAATGTCTCATTTTCTCTGTCACTACCCAGCTCTTGTCATGAGGAGATGGACTTACTTGAACCTTCCTCTCTTTCACGACGTGTCCGACCTGGAGTCCGTCGATGTCAAAGCTCTCCTGCTGTTCTTAAACAGCTCCAAATGGCTCATGGAGTAGTGGCCGGAGATGGGCCAACCCTTTTTCTGTATCACAACTGATCCTATGGTCTAAGTGTGCCCCACCCCAGGACAGCCACCTAACCTAACCAAACCATGAGTTTGAACTTGACTATAACGTGGCCGTTTACAAATGAAGAAAACTCCTCATTTCTGTGAAAGTTGTTCACATAACAAACGCAACAATTTTTAAACGAACGAAAAATTTTTTCGAAAAAAGGATACATTCTTCGTTACATTACTTAACTTGTTAATTTGGTGGCTGACTGCCACCAAATTAGCAACGAGTAACATACATAATAAGAGTAATTACGATTAGCTAATTCATACTGATGATGACTACTTGGTAGTCTAAATATGTATTTATATAAAATGAAAAAACTGATCTGGGAAATTGGGGCAAAAATCGAAATGTATATCATACGAATAGAGTCAAATTTTTCTATCAATAGTGTACAATGTTTGAAGTCCTGTAGTTTTTATGATAATAAGATATGCGAATAGGTTTCTGTATAATATAAATCATTCAATAAGAGATATTTGACCTTGTAGATAAACGTCATTTTTAAGCGACAAGGCTCGTTGTATCAGAGCGAATAATAAATTTGACTATTTTATTAATTTTTGAATATTCATTTTCTTCAAGCCAGATGGTCGTCAAATTTTAGAATTTTACAAATTAGGAGGACAAACTTTTACAAGAAGACGAATAGCTCAATATCACGCCAACCGATTTCAATAATTCTTTTTTAGTGACAAATTAGTTAGTGCACTTCAGATTCTCTAAAAATCACAAAATAAAAAAAAAAAAAACTTTTAACAAAAAGAAAGCCGACTTCAAAAGAAAAACTTTTCCAAACCAAATTAGTATGCACTAAAAAGTAAAAAAATTACGAGAATATAATGTAGTTAAAAAATAACAACAATTTTAACTGTATTATATTATCGTCATGTTTTTACTTTTTTATGTATATTAATATGTATTATGTATTTGGAAAAGTTTTTCTTTTGAAGTCGCTTTTCTTTTTGTTAAAAGTTTTTTTCATTTAATATGAAACTTGGTCGCAATGCGTTAAATAAAGTGTCAAACCAAATAATTTTGACTGTATATAAATACGATCTTCACTAATAACAAACAATATATAAACACAAAATGATTTCTTCACATGTTCAATAAGAAAGATACACAACAAGAACCAAGAACTAAGATATACATTCTAAGGTAAATATGTGTGGTGGTATATTTACACATTTACCCTCAGGTAATGTTCTTCTTATAATAGTATTATTATTTTAAAAAAAAGAGCGTTCAGTTTTTTGATTGTTTCTAATCGTGTAATTGGTTAACTGTTTGTTTAAATAAATATTTTAAAAAAAAATGTTTCGTTTTTTTTAATATACAATTTTCTATACAACTTCGCCGTTGGTTCATCGTGTGTTTCAAAATTTGAATTAAATTAAGAAATAAGAGTTAGCAAATTAACTAAGCTTTGTCATAAATCATTAAAAATTACCAATCATGAAACTTAATATTCTCAAGAACAGAAAGGGTTCCTATTATTAAGGGTTCCTCTGAGAAAAAAGGGTTCGGTAAAACTACTCATCGTCGAGCAAGTAAATTTTCATTCATAAGACCACTGTCTCGCTATGACCATAGTGTCAGACAGTTTTAAAATTTTGTTTACTTATTAAGGATATTAGCTTGCATAATTCTATAGAAGGACTCTAACTCGAAACAAACTTAATAAAAATTTGGATAGTTAAGAGGTTGTGTTTTTAACAAAGCTTTATTATTTCTAAAAACAAAAACCAACAATCAGAACTTTATTTCATTTCAAAGCTCTTCCGAAACTCGTCAGAACACATTCCAACGTTTTCGAATTCGGACCGCTTGCTTATGAACCATCGTCCCTTTCCTTCTCTCCTCAGAGGGGACAAAAAATAAACATCAAAGTTTGAAGCCAGGCTTTGTCCCCTGTTGAGGGATCGAGGAAACCTTCGAACATACTTTTGATCCATGGCGCTATTTCAAAACTTTTCTCTGGTAGCACAATAGTCAAATTATTAAAATGAATACACTCATTTACCAAAAAAAAAAACAACAGCCCCGTGTTAGATTATTCCGTTGACTCAATCCACTTTAACAAGGAGAATTTTATTGAACTAACTTAGATTGGCCTTTTTTGGTAGCTACTCTAATTACTATCTTACGGAAACATCGTCTGCTAGGCCAGTAAGTTATTTAAATTTTTAAGAATAACGCAACGTTGAAGGTACCTACCCTTGACAACTATTGAAATAATTTTATACCATGTATATATGAAATATATCATAGCATATTAAGTTTAGTCCTAGGTTTGTAACCCTTAAATATATTGATGCTACGAACAAAATTTTGGTATGAGTATTTATAAAATCACCTAATTATTCCAGGTTGTCTGTCCGTCTGTCTGTCAACACGATAACTCAAAAACGAAAAATGATATCAAAAAAGTTAGGCCGAGTTCGTAAAAGAGCAACATAGGTCAATTGGGTCTTGGGTCCGTACGACCCATCTTGTAAACCGTTAGAGATAGAACAAAAGTTTAAATGTAAAAAATGTTCCTTATAAAAAAATAAACAACTTTCGTTTGAAATATTTTTTCGTAAACATCACTGTTTACCCGTGAGAGTGCAAATTATATAGAATGTATTATGAGGGGTATCAGTTATGTATGTGTGAAATGGATGTATGTGTAATGTGACAGTGTAATCAATACAGTCTATACATGATATTTCAACAATTAATTCAGTCAATTCCTTGTTTCCATTTGTTTCATATAAATTTTTTTAGCTCTCTTTTAAGACCCTCGGTATTACTGTATACAATATTTATGTATTGATATATTAAATAAAACGTGTATGTTGTGTATTGTGTGTTATTTTACCTGTGGTGTTTAATTCTCATTTCTATTTTTATTATTATTAAATTTTAAATTGTTCTTTTTTTGCTTTGTTTATATTACCTACGTCGTTAGATAAGTCCGTCCATCCATATTTAAATTCATTTATTGTTATTTTTTTTTTTTTTTAAATATCTGTCAAAATTTATTATTAATGATTTATTTATGTTTATCAATTTAACTTTATGACATTAATATTTTTTAAATTTTGTATATTATATGAAATTTAAATATTGTTTTGTAAGAGAATGGAAAAATAAAAATGAACGGTAAATTTTTGTTTAATGTTTCATTTACCTCCTGTGTTTTATATGTTTATTGTTACGAAAGGTGTGGTGGGTGATGATTCTTATTTTCATACATTTAGATTTTTTTTAAATGAAACATTTATTGCTCACTGATGATTTCATATATTTATACCAGCGGTCCCTTAGGACTTCCCTCAATGAGTCCCGAATAAAAAAGATGATTTCCTAATAAAAAGAATACAACATTTTGGTTCATTTCCGTATAAATGGAAAGTTTCTGAGATATTGACTCGGCCATAACGATTTTGGAAAAAAGGTCCCGATTTTTGTATTTTTTAAACAAAAATTACTCCAAAACATTTATCTTAATTCCATTTATCAAATTTCCCGATATTTTTTTCTAAGGGATTGTGTCTTTGAAAAAATCGTGAAAAATTTTGTAAAAGAGTTTAATTTGTAAACTTGATATATATCGGGTAATTTTTAAGTACAAAAAAACGGTTCATTTTATAATTGAATAAGTAATTAGTGAGATATCTGCACGAAAAGGTTTTACTTCGACAGAGTTCTGGAAACATCTCAAAAAATACTCAACAAATCGTCAAATAAGCTGCATTTTTTAGCTTTGGGTCCTAGTTGACCTTAATAAATCAGGAACAAAAATATGATTGATTTTGAGACTAAACTGCTATGAACAGCTTATTTGTTGAAAGAGTTAGAAATTCCTGTTGCTTCGTAGATTCCTAAGATATATCCCATACTTGTCATAATAATAAACCTGATAATTCTCATGACCAATCTGTCCATATTAACTTTTGAAGATCGTTTACATGCAAGTCAATAAAACTGTTGGAATAAAAACTAATAAAAACCACTAAACTTGCATCTAATAGCAAAAAAACATGGTCATAGCAACGCCTAAGCCACCTCCTCTTATTAATAAAACATTTATTACTTATGTCTTAATTAAGCATAGATTAAATCCTTCCAACTAACTCAAGCGTATAAATTCAACAATAAAAATTTTCTCAAACAAGTTTTTTTTTTAATAACAAGACCTCCATGAAAGAAAATGGACATGAACAAAAAACAAATTTTAATCAATGTTTAAATTAAAAATTACAATCAAAAAATTAATAAAAAAAATTAAAAGATCGATTTAGATAAATTAATTATAAAGAGATTTTTTTAATTAAAATCTTCAATCAAAACAAATTATATAGAACAAACAAGATGTGAACTTTTTGTTTGTATATCAAAATTTAAGGTAATTCGATTTAAAACTTACCATTAATTGAGAATGCAACTTTTGTGTATTGTAAATGTTTGACCTTTATAATTCATGAACTTGCTCCCTTGATTGTCTTTAATTATGATTATGCGGCAAGATATTTGTCTTTATAGTTTACGACATTGTATCAAGTAAATATAAATTATACTCAAAAAGCTATGATGTTTGAAATTGTATACAAGATAGTAAACAAAAAAAATAAATAATAACTAAATATCCATGTTTAGAATTAAGGAGGTGGAGCTACTTCTTTCTTACCCAAGCAACGGCAGTGTGACCAATTTACAGCCCCGTTAGTTGTAATTGATCCCACTGCCGCTGTCTGGATTCGAGCCCCCAATTCTGTAATCAAAGGGGTAAAATCGTTTTCGCTTTAACTCACTCGGACACTTAGCCTCTTTCATGCTGTTTATAATATACATTCGAAGTGGGAGTGACTATCAATTTTTGTTTACAAATACACCGCCAGACAAAATATAATATAGGTGACTTTAGTCACCTAAAATAACATATTATGCTTGGCATAATCTTTTTTTATACAATTCTATTAGTGAACTATCCGCTTTGCTGAGCAACATCCCCACTTTCACCCTCTCGCTCCATATCCCTTTGCGTTGGGGTTACAGTTTTGTAATATACACTTCATGCGCTTTTATTTGTTACCCCACTTGGACATATTTGAAAATATACGATTAATCATCTCCACTATCTAGCTCCACCTTACTAGCCCCCCTAACGAAAGTAAAAAATAGATAAAAACAATCCTTGAAGCTGGTTGTATACCTTGTCAATACTTGAGCTTAATTGATGCACAACTTTTTAAGTTTTTGAAGTACATCCCTTTCAATCCCTTACTCTCATAAAAACTTTCCTCTTTGAAAGAACCGCATCAAAATCCGTTGCGTTATTTAAAAGATCTAAGGATACATAGGGATTAGGGGCAGAAGACGGAAGCGACTTTGTTTTATACTATGTACATTCAAGCTAGACTCAGTAGTAGGCTAAATGGGTTCGAAGCTTTGCTCGCCAAACCGAGCAGTACATGTGCGACCAACTCTGATAATTTCAGACTTAAGGTTAAATGAGAAATTTACTTAAAAATTAATATTATTTTCTTTAAGTAAAATATGTAGCGAATAACCTCAATAAATAATTGAACCAGAGATATAATATATTTAATGTATGAAACAGTTGAGTTAGCCTCTTCTAAGTGTGAGAGAGAATTTTTAAATGACTTTATTTTAATTCATTGTTTAACAACAACACCACACAAACACGATAATAATAATAATAATATATAAACATAATAAAAACCAACAAGAACAACAAACTAACTAATAAAAAGTAAATAAAATATTTTAAAACGATTAAATATCAAAATGTTTTTTTTATTAAAAACACCAACAACACCAAGTATCGTAAAAAACGAACAAAACAGTACACTTGTGTTATATATCATGTGAAAATGACTTAATTGATTTATCAATTTAAGGGTCTTTGTGTTATTAAAAAAAGATTTCTCAAAGATTTGATCAAATCCTTGAGACAGCGATACGTTTTAGAGGAGCATATAAGGGCTTACCCGTTTTGCAAGTTCTCGCTAAGACGTACACGAATAAAGATCGAGACTTTTTCGGGCGAAAGTTTTTTTACAAAAAGGTCTCTTGTGATTTTTCCGTTTCCGAGAACGAGTAACAAACAGTACATTGAGATATCTAAATAAAAATAACATGAACACTAGAGTGTGGCATTGTTTCAAACCTTGAATTCATGATCGGCGGCCAAAAATTTCTTGACAGAAATTCTCGCAACAAATAATTTCAAAATTTTCGTTATAAAAGTTAAAAAATTAATTTGGTTAGAAATTGGCACAAATCTCGTACTGGAATTCGTGAATTCTTTCCAAATAAATGCAGGGATAAGTAGTGATGAATTTTATTAAAAGTCTAAGAATCATGAAGAAAAAAGAATTTTTTAAATCATTTTTTCAACATTTTACAGTACTTTCAAATTTATTTACAGGTGGGTTATTTTAATCTCACACCGAAATATATCGTTTTGTAACTAACCAATCAAAAAATAACTTAAACAAAAATTGAGTTTGAAGGAAGACATCATGTTCTGACAAATTGGATCTAGTTCTTCGGATTTTTTAAATAGCCAATTTAGATCCAAAACGATAAGAGATAGAATAACACTTTAAATTAGAAAGTTGATCCTCATAAAAAATCTACCAATTTTTGTATAAAATATTTTTCCTCAATGACATATTTTTAAGTCGCATTTCCTCCGAAAGCTAACTTTTTTCGAAAATATGTTCTGGCCAAAAATTGTGAGTTTATTAATGAGGAGCAACTTGCAAATTTAAAGTGTTATTCTATCTCTTACCGTTAAAGATCTAAATTAGCTATTAAAGCAGAACGAAGAACTAGGTCCAATATGATGTCTGAATATGATAATCAAATTTTTGTTTAAGTTATTTTTGAATTGATTAACCACAAAGCTATTAGCCATTATAAATTAAAATGACTCACTCTGTATATTCATATTGATTCTCCTTAAAATAAATAGGTACATTTATACAATATTGTCAAAATGTACAAAAAAAAACACCAACGGCAGTACACGCATCCTGAACATGATAAATTTACTGTCGTCGCATCGTGTCGCGTCGTACGATGGTAGTTTATAAAATAAAATACCTTGGTTTTGCTTACATTAATAAAAAAGTAATAAATGTCACAACTTGAATAGCAACAGTAATTATTACATGCAATAAAGATCTAAGATATTGTATTTAAAAATTTGATTAAATTTTTTATTTAAAAGTAATATTTTATTATCTTAAATGAAATTAAAAGTGAAGAATAATAAAGCAATATTCGCACACACACACACACGGGGTGAATATGCAATAAGAGTAACAACATTTGACGATGTTAAACAGTAAAAAAAAAATTACGAGATTGAAATAAACACGTTTAATTAACTTTATTAATTTCTTAAGTCGATGATTTCATTGCTTAGACAAGTGAAATTTACAAAATTTATAAACGGAATTCCAAACTCGTACTTGAAACACATATAAGAACACTCTCTATACATTAAATTACGTTTTTCTTTAAAGCATTTTGAATATCCTCTACAATTTTTTCGCGTACGGACCCTAAACTTGAAAACTCCCCGTTAAATTACCTTTCAAACGAAACCAAAAAAATTAAAATCGGTTCATCCGTTTAGGCGCTAAGATGCCAAAGACAGACACACACAGACACACTTAGTTATCTTTCATCATTTTCGGCTCTATCAGGAATGAGCTTGAAAATGCATTAACACCATATACTATTAGCCTGGAAACGTTGCCACAGTAATCGAAAATTGAAAAGTTTTTAGCCCTTAAAATGAACTCTTGTAGAACCCAAAAGAACCAAAAATAGAAAAGTTATGCTCTCAAATATTGTATATCAACTTTGTTCTTTAACACAAAGTTGCGCGTTTTAATTTTTGCTTAGGATAAAAGCGGAGGATTCATGTAAAGCAGGCTTTATTTATTGTGCACAATGATTATTACTACTACATTAATAATATTACAAACTGGAAACTAAACATAATCCAGTTTTTGTAATAGTTTCAAAATACGTGGAATTCAAAACATAATAAAAATAATATTGACATTCTAGTCGTATTGAAATAATATTTTAAATAAAATTAAAAATTATATCATATTATATTAAATAATAATAATGTTTATATTTATAAATAAAATTAAATATAAAATAAAATTATTAATTACAACAATCATAAAACAATAATTAAAATTAAACAAAATTATTAAGTGAGATGTTAGTTATTATTTTATTTATACAATCCTGTATGTTTTAATAAAGAGATTATTATTATTATTATTAAATTTATTTATTAATATTTAAACAAACATACAATTATAAATTATTATACCAATTGTCTTTCAAAAGATTTTTTCCAATCGTTTTTGTCAAGTTGAAAAGGATGAGTTACATAGTGTGCCATTCGCGTAGACAGAAACTTTTTGTTGTTGTTATGTCAACTCGCCTTATCAAACGACAGAAGCTCGTGTGCGTTTCACTCGTTTGTGCACCAGTTACTATCTACCGCAAGAACAGTTTCTAGACACAGTGAAAGCTCGATGTTAGGCTTCAATCAGATATAAACCACGTAATTGACATCCAACAGTACGCAGTTTGAAGTCCAACTGCATGCAGCTTTGTTACCTCTAACTTATTTACTTCATATAGTTGTAAATCACGACTGAAGTTCGTCTGAATATTTTAAACCAGTATGTACTATTAAAGGGTAAACTTAAACCAAGTAATAAACTCGTCTAGATTACTAACTGAAACCTCCTGTGTTACCCCCTGTTTAGCTTGTCCCATTTTTTGAAACGTTTTTTAAGTTGTACACATTTTCAGTTACTCCACTGTCGTGCAATTTATTTACCATCAGACAGTCATCATAGTAGAAAATGTAAATGTATAGCGGGCGGGATTCATGAAAATATGGGAAATATTAGTTCAATGGACAAACTGTTCGGTTGTGATTCGAGGAAAAAAACAATGCCGAACGCTAGTGCTAATTTTAGCAAATTTAGCAGATGCCACTTGCACATCAGGCTTTATTGATATAAATTTGACTTGTTCATTTCAATTTCCATAGTTTTTCAATTATCAGCGATGTGCAAATTAATATTTTCTTGTGGATAATGCGGCTCTAATTTTTCAATTGTCGATTATTATTTTATTTTTTATTTTATATGGTTATGTCCTTTTTTCGCAGACCTTTGCAACAGTACCAGATTCTTTCTTTTACGACAGATAGGAAAGTCGAAAGGATGATTAACATGACAACCTGCCCAGATATTTGTTCAAACATTCGAGGTACATAACAAATAGTTTTATAGACAACCTGTATACTGGCTGATTGCAGTAAGCATATTATTTACCCATATCAAACCATATTGTAATATATGGGTGTTATAATTTTAATAATCATAAAAAACACTTTTATAACCCTAAAAACTATTATTTAATTTATTTAAAAGTTTAAATATAATAAAATATAATAAAACAGACTGAATTTGTGCAGTTGATATTCATTTTCACTGGCTGCAGTGGTACAATCGGATCACGAATTTTTCAACAAGCATCCAGAGCATTCGGATTTTTATCAATAAATTTCAAAAATTATAAAAACTCAAAAAATATTTTCTCTTGATGTGTAAATTTTTTAAGGTCAAAAATCACAAAAAACAATTTTCTTTGATTTTGACTCTTTACTTAGATCTCTCAAAAATTCCAATCGTTCTTACAAAGCATCCAGAGCATTCGGATTTTTATCAATAAATTTCAAAAATTATAAAAACTCAAAAAATATTTTCTCTTGATGTGTAAATTTTTTAAGGTCAAAAATCACAAAAAACAATTTTCTTTGATTTTGACTCTTTACTTAGATCTCTCAAAAATTCCAATCGTTCTTACAATTTATCAAAATCGGAGATACAAAATTTTTCCTTGTTCCTCGGAGATACAAAATAATCATTTTTTTTGGATTCAAATTCGATGAAACTCGGTATATAGAATAATTTTGACCGAGAATACAAAAATCAGGTTCATTTAACAATGAGTCAAGTATTTTCTATGTTTTTCTTCGAAATCCTATATGAAAGCCCATAGTTTATCGACATTAGTTCAAAATTTTCTATTTCAACATTAATAAGTAAATAACACTATATACACGGTATCCTAATTTGATAAACATAATTAATTCTTATTTTTATATAAAAAGAAAATATAATATCTTATTAAAAAATATAATTTATTCATAAACCAAAACAAAAAATTCTCACCAAAGAGATATGAATAAAAAATAGCGTCTCTAAACAGAATAAACAATTAAAACAAACTTTTAGTGTGAAAACTAAACATGATAAAAACCAAAACAATACCTATATAATACAACTTATGAATATATAATTACTATATTCGATACAATTAATTTAATTCACAAGGTATCGTCTTCACCTGACGTCGATATGACCGAGAACAAACTGAAACTCCCTCTAAAAGTTCTCTTTACTAAATATACAATTATAGTTTAGGCCATAACCGAGATTGAGTATGCAAGATATTGGGAGAAAATTTAATTTTTTTAGATTAGACTGAAGAATTATATTTTTTATATGAAGCAATATATCTTTTAGAATTATATTTCGTAAAAGAAAAGTGTGGTTTTCTAAGCACATTTTTCATGTAGGTCTTACAGTTAATGAGATCAAACAACGAAAAACATGTTGATACCTTAGTAACAAGTTTTCAGGAAAATTTAATTGATATTTTTTGATGCGTTTGAGAATTGTCAAAAGTATTAATCCAGGCACAATAAATCAATCACATTTTCAAACTCCTAATTAAACTAATAGGAAGATACTTTAAAAGTGACGTCATTGTTAAGTAACGCCTATCGCCATGTAGATTACATATAAAATTATGTTTCGTAAGAAAGAGGCGGGAAATAATCTTTGAATTCTTATAGCATCTTTGTTTTTTAAACAATTTTAATTAAACTTTCAAATTTTATTATGGTATCAAGTCTCCTTTTACGTTTTTATTGGTAAATTCAATTTCAGCAAAACCCAGTTTACCCATTCTGGCAACTCTTTTTATTAATAACACTACAGATCATACCAAACAACTTTTTCTCAATGAAAACTTCCACAGTAGAAAATTTCTCTTTAAGGATAGTCAAAAAATTTTTAATTGTGTTATATGGATTTGAAATTTTTTTGAGCATAAATAGAAACAAGAAGATACTTGAATAAAAAATAACAAAATTTTTTGCAAAAATGAGGCCGATGCTCGTAATGTTACAAAAAAAATAAATAGATTTTCAGGATTTTTGAGGTACCCATTGTCCTGTCTAATATTAGATAAAATGAATTTTGCATTTAATGGGGGCTTGAATCTTGTCGAGATCCTTAAAAGTGGAGTATCCAGAAACAAGATAAAAAGGACGGGTAAATTTTATCCAACAACAAATATTTTATGTATTTCCTGAATTTTTAAAAAAATCTATCTTGATTGAACTCAACTCCGACCAGGGCCTATTAATATTCTTCACTACACTCTGAGCCAAGAAGAGTATCATTTATAATCATAAATGTTCAAGTTGTAACACACCATTCGTAGAGGTGTATAATTATCCTAAACAAATACATATATATATATGATTTTAAAATAAAAAAAAATAAAAATACCGCACCTGTGTTATGTGTTTGTTAGTTAATAGTTTATAATTTTAACCAGTTATCTTTCTTTTTCAGCTTAAATAAACATTTAATATAAAATTGATTTAACAACCAACGTGCAACAAACAAGCCAACAAACCATATAGTTTTAATACATGTTTATAAGTGTATAATAAAAGACAAGCATTTTTGGATTTTTTTTTCATTCTAGTTAAATATTTAAATCGATTAAGTGTGAAATAACTTTTTTAGATTAATTTGTAGTATTTTTATGATAAGGAGATAATGTTGAAAAACTAAACTGTTTTAACCAGAAGAATAATTATAAATACCAGTGACACTTTTCCGTAAGACACTTTTGGTCTCGAACTTGCAGTATATGTTACATCGTGGGCGAAGACCGGCATACCTAAGCTTGGCAAACCAAGCCTTGATTTATTTGCCCAAGGCAAAGGCAGCAGTTGGGAAACCAAAGCTCAGTTTATCAGCCCTGGCCAAAGTATGGGCTAAAGCTGGCAAAAAAGGCTTGGTAAGTCAATACTGGACCAGTGTTCGATTTCATTGCCAAACTCAGAAAATCCTTTATTAACGGTAGCCACCATTTTCTAATTAACGGGACACAGTGTCTATACTACTTTTGACACTAATACCAATGCAACGACACCTTATTCATGAAAAACGCTTCATATACGCACTAAAAAAAAACTTATTTTTTTATAATATCGGTGTACATGTAGGTTTATAATTTGTGGTTTTTAAATATTTTGAATAACATTTTTATCAGAATTGGCCAACCGACTTCCGCTATTGCAACACCAAGCTGATATTAAATCACTTATTCTAGACGGAGGTGCCCACAACCAGTCATTAAAAGCTAATCGAACCTTTTTAAAATGTTATTTAAAAACAAGAGAAAACAAACATGACTGAGTTAATTGTTGAAATACCATGTATAGACAGAGTTGATAACTCTGTCACTTTACAAATACATGCATGTCACACATATATACATTCCCATCTAAAACATACTATACAATTTACGCTCTCACGGGTAAACAGTGATTTTTACGGAAAAATTTTTCCAACAAAAGTTGTTTATTTTTTGATAAGAAACATTTTTTACAATTAAACTTTTGTTCTATCTCGAACGGCTTACAAGATGGGTCCTCCGGATCTAAGACCCAATTTACCTATGTTCCTCATTTACGAACTCGACCTCACTTTTTACGCTTTAAGCACGCTATAAAAATTTCAGCTTGATATTTATTTTCTTTTTTGAGTTATCGTGATGACAGACAGACAGACAGGCAATGGGAAATAAACTAGTTAAGTGATTTTACCTACCTATACAAAAATTTTGTTCATAGCATATCAAGCGATAAAAACTTGGGACTAAATTTAGTATACCTTGTGAGCTGCATTGAAAGGTGTTTTTGATTTAAAATGAACTATTACTAAAGTTACAGTATTCTAAATGTCAAATCCACTTAATATTTGAAAAATGTAAAGCAATTTAGCTTTAACAAAACAAAAATTTAATTCATTCTACGATATTATTTTAGGTATGATAAATTGGTGGAATTTAAATCAAACATACGGTACATATTATAATTATACATATTATTTCTATGTATATTTTCAACAACATATCGTCGTTGCATGATCGGAAGAATATAATTTCATCAATAATATGGATTTTAAGTCCGCTATTACATTAACTTCAGCGAGGGAACTGATGAAGCGAAGAGTGAATAATTATGGTATTGTAACAGATTGCCTTAAACTTTAACAAATAGTATTTGGATGCAACTGATCGTTAACATATACCGACAACGGTATAATATTTTATAAGTAGACAGGGCAGATAGGTTTAACGTTGTGTTCGATCCTAATACGGTTCATAATATGGGGACAAAAAAATACACATTCATCTTTTTGAGTGGTTTTATTCCAAATGTGTCCAAATTATAAGAAAAGTAAAAATTTGTTTCCTAGATAAAATCAAGTAAGCAGAACACCCTAAAATCCGCTGTTTGTTTAATCATTTGGATAAAAATAGTAAATAAAAAATATGAAATTATTATGCGGTCGCTAATAACCTAGTTGATAAAAGACGACCTTAAATAAAATAACAAATATAAAATAAAAAATTGAAGAAAGAAACCAATTTATAGATTAGGAACAAAGATACCAAATTATAGCTTCTGGTTCTGCAAGTAAGATATGGCCAAAATGCAATTGCTGGTGGTCCTGTTTTATCCAATAGGCTCTATACGCAATATAGTAGCGGCTAGTCTTATTAGCTGGAAAGCAAGCAAGCGGATATTGGCTGGAAAGCAAGCATACCGAGCGCTTCACTTGAAAAGGCAACAAGACCATAGCAGAAGCAATCTCAGCCAGACTTCGTAACAAGCAATGATTCTCCTTCGTTATAATTTCCCAGGTCTAAGAGTTCAAATCTCTACAACTATTCTTGACAACCTTTAAATTATTCAAAGAGTTGTAGTTCTCGCGTATGTCCAATTCGGACATACGCTGCAACCTAACTAAACCGAGTTTGACTAAAACATATTTATATAGAGAAAAGTTGCTAAAAATAAACTAATTCTAGCACTGAGGGATAAAGTCTCGATATCGTGACATTATGGCTTAGAAAATTTCTAATAGCTCAAGGTTCATAGATACTTGAGCCGCTGAAAAGCATATATAAGAATTACTCTCTCAATGCATAAGACCTTTTCACCTTTCACGGAATTTTTCCCTTTTTATCGACTTGATACATTTTTGCGATATTTAAAATAGAAGTATTTCAAACAATCTATTTGAGAGTTACTTTCTTTAATAACCTGCGAATGACAATATAGAATGTTTTATTTAGCGAAAAAAATAATACTCAGACCACTAATCTCTAAACAAATTTAAAATCATTCTAAAATTAATAGGACCCAATATTTTAACTAAACCACTATAATCATTTTATAGAGCTATTCAACGCTTCAATGATTTTCAAACAATTTTCGTTTCACATAAATAAATACTCTGCTATTATTAATTTAGCAAAATATTTTTATTCATTCTCATGTCCAACAACTGATATGTTAATTTTATCTGCATACAGTACACACTACACATAATTGAAATTTAAATTATTGTAGTGGGTGGTCTTGAATATCGAAACAAGATATTTAAAATAAAAAATAAAAAAACCAATCATTTTCATTTGCCCTAAATACATGGTACATACTCAAACACTCTAATTAACTAACAAATTATTTTTTTTAAATAAATAATATACATAATAATGTAAGGTACAGAACATGTAACCAAAATATTTCCAGTCTAAATTGTTTATGATATCTATCTATTTATCTTAGTACAGTAAAACTTCTACAAAATCTCTACAATTTGCAGTTCAAAACGTGGCGCATATAGATTCTTTAGCTTCACATTTTATACCATGTATATATGAAATATACATATTATAATTATACCATGTATATATGAAATATACATAGTATATTAAGTTTAGTCTCAAGTTTGTAACGCTTAAAAATATTGATGCTACGACCAAAATTTTGGTATAGGTGTTCATAAAATCACCTAATTAGTCCATTTTCAGTTTTCTGTCAACACGATAACTCAAAAACGAAAAATGATATTAATCTGAAATACAGCGTGTTCAGGACATTAAAGGTGTGGCCGAGTTTGGAATTAGGCAACTTAGGTCAATTGGGTCTTTGGTCCGTAGGACCCATTTTGTAAGCCGTTAGAGATAGAACAAAAGTTTAAGAGTAAAAAATGTTCCTTATAAAATAAACAACTTTTGTTTAAAACATTTTTTCGTAAACATCATTGTTTACCCGTGAGAGCGCAAATTATATAGTATGTATTATATGGAAATATCAATTGTGTATGTGTGACATGTATGCATAATGTGACAGTGTAATTAACACAGTCTATACATGTATGTGTAATGTGACAGTGTAATTAACACAGTCTATACATGGTATTTCTAGAATTAACTCAGTCAATTATTTGTTTTCACTACTTTTTTACATTTTCTAGTTAGAAACACTCTTTTAATTGATAATCAATTTGACAGCAGCAATTGGTTTGTGTTTAGTTTGATTGCAAATTTTTTGTAACAGCCGCGGTGGCCACATGACCGATATATTCATATTAATATCATTCACAGGAGTGCCATAATATTCACATTAATTCCAAAAAAGCCATTTTCATTGATATTAAAAATATTTTTCGTCTTATTTCAATTTAACGTTGTGAATCTCAAAAAAAACACCCGTAAGATATGAGCTCAACAACGAATTATAATCGAATACCGATTTTATTTTTGATAAAACTATAAAAATAATCGAACAACCTTAAACTTATATTTTAAACTATTGAAAATAATCTTTTAAGATATTTTATATTATCTGCATTCTGCATAAGCATCAAAAAATATTTAACCCGCTATTGAAACAGCAATAACGATCATTACGCCATCTGACTAATATATTGTACGTTGTTTTATACACTACTGCAGTTTAGTCTACATGTTATTACAATTACATTAGTGTGTAAAGAGCTATAGACTACTATAGCTCTAACTATGAATAGTTATAGTCAATGCGGAATTGTCAAAATACAGAAAATTTAAGATAATTTAAAATTTTTAATTAATTACATCCAAAACGAAAAGTATATTAATAGAAAAAAATTCGAAAACTAAAAACCCGACAATTACAGATTCGCGCTTTTAAAAGTATGAAAACAAGAAAATATTTTCATATGAAATTGTTATGATAAGTAAAATCGTCATTTCAGTCGGGGCACCTCTTTTCGGTCCTGTGAAAAACTAAACTGTTTAATCTAAAAGCTCCCGCGACTGTATTGACGATTTTACTTATCATAAAAATTTCAGATGAAAATATTTTGAATTTGTAATTGTCGGGTTTTAGTTTTCGCACTTTATTTTATTTAAACCATTTTTTTATTATAATTTCGTGCGGCGTATTCAATTTAATGTGATATTACATAGCCTATAACCAGCGGACGATCAAGAATTTCTATAACGATAATCTATTTGTCAAATTATGATAAGTAATAACGAATAAATAAACCAATAATGTTGTATAATGATAAATGTTCGCAGCGCATATACTAAAACAAGTGTAACAAATGGATACACGCGAAACAAGAGCAAAAAAATTATATAATAATTTGCTGTACGTGAAGTATTGTAACGACAGAGTGTCGTTCTTTTGTTTTCAAGCTGTTTGTTACATAACTTTACGAATATGTAAAATACGTTTGAGCTAAATATTGTCATCAAAATTATTCTATAAAGTTTTAATTGTGTAATGGGCTAGGTGTACAAGGATGTAAAGTTTTGATTGTGTAAATATAATCCACGAAGAAGATATCGAGAAAATACATCGAACTAAATCTAGCAGTGAATTACCTCATATTAATTTGGTTAAAAATTTTTTCCGCGCTCTTTTTTTTGGAAAGGTATCAAATGAAAGAGCATTGTGATTAGAATACACTAGCTTCGTTAGTCCAAAATGAGGCAGACGTGATAAATATTATTTTAAACAATTTAAAAGAAAACAGGTTACTGAAAAAAAAAAAGCGCATTTACAAATTTCCAAAATTCTAGCGCTACGTTCGAGGATAGTAGACAACTCATAGGAAACACTCAAACTATTTTTTTAAACTTTGCAGGATTAGTATAATGGTTGATGTTCTCTGCAGTGGTAAAAAGCTAAATACCAATTAAATACGTTAACTTATTTCTGGAATACTCTCTGTGTCAAAAAAAGACACTGATTAACATCTATGTAAATCTGTGCATTTTTTGTGACACAGAGTGTACATAAATGGTGATTTGAATAAAGTAATAGGCATTTACTGTTTGTCGCATGGAGTTACTTGTTCCCAGGTATTTCAATAACAGCAGTCTTAGTTTTTAAACTACAATATTTTTATGTGATTCTTCTGGGACATCCCGTATAATAACTATTGCATACAAATATTATATTCATTTTGAAAAACTATAACAAAAAAAATTTATACATTTCTAGTGAGTGAGTTTTTAGTATTATGAACGAAGTGAAGATATGCTGCAATATTATAGTAAATTTTTCATAAAAAATCATACAATATGCAGCAGTTCTCTCGAGCTACTAGTAAATGCACCAATAGAGCAAGCTCTGGAGGAAGGTGAATGTACAAAATATAAGGCGATTTGTAGGCTGAATGGAAAACCTGATGTACATAGAAAATTAGGTAACACACTTGAAGGCTGAATTGACACCTTTCACCCAATTGATCTAAATATTTGAATGCGTAATCTCGGTTATTGTTTTTTAAATAAAGTAAAATTGGCAGGGAGTATAGTAGATGGAGGGGACAGCTACATTGACCGCAGCTCTCTTGGCTAATAAAATTTGCAATAAAATATGCGTTTTATTTAAAATATGACTAATTTTCAATTGTTTACATGTAATTGGTGTAATAAATGTAAATATGTAATGTTTTATACCATGCATATATGTAATATGCAAGGTATACTAAGTTTAGTCCCAAGTTTGTAAAAACATTGATGCTACGCATAAAATGGGTCGTTACTATGGTAACTACTTGAAATAAAACTCATGCACGGACAGAATATGATAAACTTCAGCATGGAGTGACGGCATTAACGTATAGCAAATAGCAAATGTGTCGTATAGTATGTCGTAATGTGTCGTAATTTTAATTTAACTTTCAAATTTTGTCAAGGTTTCAAGTCTATCTACTTTTACAATTTCCTGGGTAATGAGGCATTTTTATCCCGAAAATGGATTTTGGCGTTCCATATTATCTTCTCAGGAAAGCGAATCAGTCAACAGACTCCGTTTCACATATTAACACGCTACTATTAGCTTCATATGTATGTTAGTATGTTAAAATGCAACGGAATCTTTGAACATGATTTTGACCCGCTTTAATATAATGTATTCTCGTCAGCCCTTAATAAGTATTCATGTTATTATTCTGATCAGGATTTTCGAAGGAATAACGATTTCCGTATCTGAAAATATATACATTTATTTGCACTCCCACCATATTTTTATTGAATTTTATGGTAAAAAAGCGTAGGGTGCTTTTTAAGACATTTTATAACGACTTTACTTTTATCAATATCTGTCTTTAAAATGTTTACAATAATCGAAACTTAGCTTTTTTACGATAAAATAATTTTTTTGAAATTTATAGAAATTATTTTCTGTCTTTTAGTTAAGCTAGTTACAAAAGCGTGTTTTTTAGTTTTTTTTTTAAACTATTATTTATTTGCATACTCAATTTCCTTCAGAACCTTGTCTACAACGTTAAATATTATCATCACAATACAAGCTCAACAACGAACCAAGTAACGCAACAACATACCTTAACTAATACGTGTTTGTTGTTTGTTTTTTTTTTTATAATTTTTTGTTCCAATGTTTGTATTTTATAATTATTGTTTTCATTTTTTTTTACTGTATGCTTGGATTTGTTTCATATTCGCTTGCTTTTTACAACAACAACAAAAAAAATGTTGTTTTTTGTAATAATATATCAAATGGGGAAGGAAGCTTGTGCAATGCTTTTTTTTGTATGATTTCTTTGAATCAACAACGTTAACAACATGGATACGATGAAGCATTTTGTATTAATATGTTACGGTAACAATTACAAAACAAAAAAATATGTTTGCATTGATTTGTTCTACATATTTTGATGTTTTAAAAATTAGGTCGACACTCAAAAATATTAATAACAAGTAAAAACAAACGATTGGGTGAGTTAATTGTTGAATTACTCAGTATAAAAAGTGTTTGATGTCTGCATTATTTTTAATAAAGGCCAAGAGTTTAAAAGAGTTTAAAAAACCCACATAACTATGGCGGCGTTTCGGCCGCTATTAGTTTCGGTTTTCGATAATCTTCTATAACTTTTTTTAATTCTTCCAAAACCAGTTACAAGAAAAATAGTTCAAGCTACGGAATCAAATTAGGACAAAAGTACCAAACCTCACGGGTAAACAATGATGTTTACGCAAAAAATGTTTCAAACAAAAGTAGTTTCTTTATTATAAGAAACATTTTTTTCATTTAAACTTTTGTTTTATCTCTAATGTTTAACAAGATGAGTCCTACGGACCCAAGAGCCAATTGATCTATTTTGCTCATTTACGAACTCAAACTCACTTTTTAGGTCCTGAGTACTCTAAAAAATCTATACAAATTTCAGCTTGGTATCTATTTTTGTTTTTAAGTTATCGTGATGACGCTCGGGCGTGAGGATGGAAATGCGATAATTAGGTGACTTTATGAACAACTATACCAAAATTTTGCTCGTATCATCAATATTTCTAAGCGTTGCAAACTTGGGACAAAAATTAATATACCTTGATATATATTTCATATACACGGGGTATAAAAACGGTGTTAATTTAGAGAGATGATTTCAAATGATTAAACTCTATAAACAGCGAAAATGGAAATATATTATATAAATTGTTATTGAGAAAATATCAGCTTAATTAAGGAAAATTTATTTTTGAAGTGTTAAGAATTTTAACTGAAATAACTGAAATACTAGATTGGGCAGTCGCTTAAACAAGAAATTAGCTAAAAAAATAAAGCCCACAGCAATAATGTCTTTAATATTTTTAAAGGCGTTGCTAAAAAAATTAAACTTAATCTTGACATCAAAGTTTTTGCACAAGTTAATTTTGAAATTGAAAACAATCTATAAAAAAATACTTGTCTAATCCTATAAAATCAGTTATCACCAAAATATAATACAAATATTTTCTTTTATAAAATGTTTCATCAGATTTTTTACGATCAATATAATGTCAGCTTAATTGAAAGACATCTCAATTACATAACATTCAGGTAAATTTAACCAAAAGATAATCCCAACATTTCTTCCTATATAATCTTAGGTGACAGCAAAAGTATATCTTTTTGGTTGGATGAAGTTAAAAAAACACTAGTTCTTCAACAACACTAAACTAGGTAATGCCAATAACGGATATCGATTGATCAGAAACGACATGTGGCTAGCCAAAACTTTCATGAAATAAGATACTTACAATATCAAGATATATTAACTCAAAATAATAAAAATAAATTAATATTGCAAAAATATTTAACAATCCCCCGTACAAAGAAAAAATATGATAACAAACGTAACTAAGATAATATGTCCTAAAATTCAATGAAGGTTATCTCAATACACAAAAAAGGTTAATCTAATGTTATATGTCATTCAAAAAAAATCAGCTCATTTGACATGAAATTCACAGTAAAAACTTCAAGATAATTTCCGTACATAAGTTGGCTGTATTTAGTGCAAAGTTGTTATTTTTATCAGATGAATCATTTCCATCAAAATTTATCTCATGTTTCATAACACATACATTCAAGACAGATGAGTATATTTGTAAATAAAATTTCCTTTAAATCATTTCCATTACTATAATTAAATATAATGGATTTAATTAATTTACTTATTAAAACATCAAAGACCAGAAGAAATCTTATTCACATCGTAAAATTATGCTAAGAAGCGACGGGTGTCAACTCTAAAACAGTCAAAGTCCATGTAAGAAGTACGTGTATTTTTTAACAATTTACAAAATAATTTATATCCAAGATCATTTCAAAACAGAATTACTCATATGTGTGTAAATATTTTAAAAAAATCTATAAATCACGCATAAAATCTAAACAGATATTTCTTTTCTTTTTTTTACGATTTTGTTTACACCAATGAAACGATTCGACTATCAACAATTTTGAAGAATAATAAAAACAACGATAAATCTGTTAATCAGACCATTTTCGATAATATTTCCAGATGATCAAAATATTTAAACACTCACCAGACAAGATATAGTTAACGCACGTGCAAGTGTAATTCATAAAAAACTTATTTTAAACAGAAATTGTATTTAATATAAACATAAAATCGATTTAGTATAAATAAATAATAAATATTTAATGTATAAATGTTTTCACATGTAAAATTTAAACAGAAAATAATACAAAAATTTTATCTTACCGTCATATTATTTTGAGAAAAAAAAAATCGAAAACTTAATAATACTACTACAGTTTATTCAACTGTTTTTTTTTGCCGGTCAAAATTATGTCACTGACAATTGAAGTGATGCCATTGTTGAAGTATATGTCAAATGTCAAGAAGAACTTCAAATTTTCACATTTTTATATAATTTTTATCATTGATTTATCACAAAAACACAATTTTTCATTCACAATATTTAAAACTAATGCATTCAATTTGGAGCAGCCACACTACATAATCACAGCAAAAAAATTCAAATTTTTTATCAATATAACATATAACCTCTGTGACTCGTTAAACAATACTGAATGTACGGCGCCTTGTTTATGATTATACTTGGCTGCTGTTTATATTTCGTGTAAAATCGTTGACAAGTCGAATTTTCCCGATGTATAAGTATGTAGATATATATTATACACATATGAATGTAGTTGGATTCTTAACATTTTACTTAATAATTATTTACTTTTACCAACCACATAGTTGAAAATAAGCGTCTATCATTTTTTATCGAAATAAATAAATATTTAAGAATATTCTTACCACATTTTAAACAAGTACAACTGTTTTGAATATCTTACCTGTATATAACTCTGATATTATTAATAAATTTTAATGTATGGTATTTGTATCTCAGTTGTATATGTTTGAGATAGATGTTGTGTATCTTTGTTTGGGTGACGGATATTAAATCATGTATGTGTTGTATACCTGATTACGTGGGTGCAAAAAACCCTAAAGTCATTTTATTTATTTACTTAAGACAGACCCTTGTCTAATATGATATATAAGAGTTGTATGTGTACCTTATCTTCAATTTTTTTTTTTTTTTTCGTTAAAAAGTCAAAATATGAATGACAAAGAGGCATTGAATTTTTATATAGAAATTCTAATCTATATTTAACATCTTTAAGGAGATACTTGATATTTTCAAGTAAATTATTGAAGACTATGTTTTTTAGATGGTTTTTTAAAAGTTTTGATTCTCGTCAAGTGGATTGAAATGTAAATTATTATATGAGGACATGGCTTGTTTAGATTAAATTTAGGAAACATAACACAGAGATAGTTTTTTATAAAGTTCTTTTTCATTAAAAAGTTTATATATTAAGTGCTTTTTGAGATTTTCAATGTGCTAATAATGATTAAAACGACAAGAACGCGATTTTTTGAGTCAAAATTAGCCAAAATACGTAGTTTCAACGAATTTCAAAACAAAAAATTTGTTTTGATTTTTTCGATTTTTTCAAAGATCAATATTTTCAAATTTATATGAATGATTAAGTAACGATTTTAAATTGATTCAATCGCAAAAGAATCAAACTTAGTATGCCTTGATATATATTACTAGCTGTTACCCTCCCGCTTTGCGTGGCGTAAAGGCAACATACCCACTTGCACTCCTCCCTCCACATTTCCTTGCGTTGGATAACAGTTTTGTAATGTACACGTCATGCTCTTTTATTTGATACCCCACTTAGGTATATTTGTAAATATTCTATATTTCCTTCCCACTTTCTCGCTACACCTTTCTACCCTCCGAAGGTTAAAAAAATTTCTAAATGTAATTTAAAACATTCTGACCAAGTTTTGAACTATTAAAAGCCATAATTGAAAAATATGAATTTTTTATTCATGAACACCCCCGCAACCCCCCTTGTGGGTGGAATTTCGTAAAATCCGTTCTTAGCTGACCTCTACTTGGCAAAAGGAATATTCCTGCCAAATTTCAATTCTCTAGGTCTTATAGTTTCAGAGATATCGTGATGAGTGACTATCTATCTATATCTATAGAAAGTCTCCTATATATATAAGATATACATGGTATAAAAACTTGTATTTTAAATAGTCTTTTTTATTTAAATTTTTATTATTTTAAAAATATTATCGAGTATTTTTTTGGGATCCATAATTGTGTTTATTAACCCAAGGACATCGCAAAAATGGTCGTAGAAAACAAACATTATTATTTTGCTGGTAAATCACCATTGTGTTGGAAAATTTAAAATGTTCTTTCGTTAACGAGTACCAAATCATTTGACAAAATCGTCAATGTGGAACCTGTCTAAAGAATAAAAATTTGTGTATGGAATATTTAATTTAATATGTCTGAAAATGTAAATTTTTGGTACATAATAAATTTAAAGAATTATTTACATTTGAGTGAATTTATTAAATTTTAAGGTGTGGTTCGTAAATTTTTCAATTTTTATTTTTTTTGTATGTGAAGGTATTATTCAATTAACATTCAAAAAATGAAATTTTCGCACATAAATATATTTTTATGAAAATAAAAAAAATACAATTGAAATTCTAAAACAGTACCTATAGACAATCATACTCACAGCTAATATATAACGTAGATACAATATGGAAGAATCCAATTGAGTCAGAATAAATTTACAGTTGTGTTTATAAAAGGAAGTGTAAATTTATGTTTTCAATTATTCATTATTTACCAAATAAACGTAAACCTACTAGTTACTGTTCAAATATTATATTATGGGTAATAGGGTATTCCACTACTTTTGAAAAAGTACTTCAAAATGTTGATTTTGCTAATAAAAAGTCACCAAAAATTTATTTCGGATAAATATACACGCTTTCTTGCCAAAAACTTAAATTAAAATTTTAACCTTTTTTAAACTCACAAAAACGCGGGCACCCAATTTGGTGACGTAATATCGGTATCATTTTACGAAATAACACAGATAAGTTTGACAGATACATTCATAGACACTAATTATAATAAACTAATTATAATAAATATAAATATTAATTATCTATGGATGTACTATACTCAGTTGCCTACACTGAACTATCTGATGGTCGATGGTTCATACCGATATGACATCACATCAAAAAGTTGTGATTGCAGCTGTTTTTAACAAGTTTTTTAGGTACTATGCCTCGAATCTGAACCAACAGTGTAAGAGTATTAATATAAATTGACGTCAAAAGTTCAGTAAATTTATGGTATAACGAAAGATAAGAAACCGTTTTCTGAAGATAAAGTCAATATTACAGAGGTTCAAGTAGTATGAAAAACCAAATTTGCTCTGTAGTAACTTTATGCTAACTAAGAACTGATTGATCAAGATGAAAAAACTCTCTAAAAATCATTCCTATAGAAAATGGTAGCGATGTTGTGAAGATTTCCAATTTTATTAGTTACTAGCGGAATACCCGCCGCTTCACTCGGCTTACATCCACCCCTCTTGATCTAACTTATAATCCTTCCATAATACTCGCTGGGATTGTTTTACACAGCTAAAAGATATACACAGTATATCAGAAAAGATGAACATGAATTGTTTGACATTTACTATTCTAAATTTTTACAGAAATCTTTAATTTATAGTTCCAAGTGATGATCATAGATGGAGCAGTAAAATATCAGATTAAATTAATTTTTTTAATTAAAAAAAATATATTTTTTTATAAATTATAGCTTATGTGTTATTCTGATGTGTGAGCTGTTCGATTCGATTGATTGATTCGATGAGTTTCATTCGAATCTGTTCGTTCGGTACTTTTTGCGTGAAAGCGCAACAAACAAACAAACATCCTTACTTTCACATTTAATATATATAAGGATTTTATGTCTTCTGTACTTCTAAAAAATTTCTTCGCCATTTTTAGGAAGAAACAACTTTAGTAAAAGGTAAAAGACAGTTAGTTTCATTAATAAAGTAACTGCAGAGGGACCACAAGATTTTGGCCTCTAAAAAAGGTCAAATTTTATTGATTTTCTCAAGTTTTATTGATTTTCTTTTAAAAACGTATGTAGAATTGACACATACACAAATTTTATTTTCGTATCGCACAAATTTTGTATCGACGCTATATTAAAATACTTTCAGTTTTCATCAATAGAAAAAATATAAGTAACTCAACTGTAAAATAAAAATTTGATTTTTTCGTTAGTATTACAAAACAAAGCACATGGGATTTTTATCATTAATAAATTGGTAAATTGGTTGACAGTTTAAAATGAATGAAACTTGAATTGAATATTAAATTCAATTTTTATGTATATACATTTTTTTTTATTCTGTTACATCACATTAATCATCCTTTTTCACGACTTATCAAGAATGATCATCGCCATAAATATCAATCTAATATTCAGAATAAAATATGGTTACCAAATATTCTTTTGATAAAATTAACAACTTCCAGAGAATGTGTTAAAATAAAATACTATTATGTGTTAATTTCACCTTTTTTTTCGTATGGTGGTGTATATTTTACTCCGTATGACCAAGGGTAATTATAACTAATTTTAAAATAGAGGAGACTCTAATCTTGGAACCACGGAAGCTTAACAAAGACAAAACCTATAATACTAAATACCTATACTCGAACAATCAGATTCTGCAGTCGAATATTCAAAAAACAAAGAAAAACATTTAAGGATGTACGAGCGTCAGGGCAATTTTGGATAAAAGGTTTGAATTTTTTTAATATGATGTTGGACTAAGTCTAAATCAATTCTGAAAACCTTAGGAGGGGTTGTCCGATTATTTAAATAAATAAATATCTTTAAATGTAGGCATATTTAACATTGGTCTTATGGGAAAACGGTAGATGGATTATATGTTTTCATAGATTAGTTATTCTTCAAAACTAGTCGGTGGAAATTAAAAAAAAAACTATTTGAATTACAGTTAAAAACTTAATAAATTAATAAAAACAAAAAACCCGTTATGTCTGACTAATTAAGGCTGTTGAAGCACGGTAGTGGACACACAAATTAAAAGATGGTGAATTAAGTTATAGCTTGACTCATCAGGAAATCAAAAGCTCATATTGCTAGATTATCCTCTATTTTTTAGGAGTTTGCTGCAACATCTGCTTCCTATGGATCAATTTGTATGCGCGTACTCTTTGATAGTCAAAAGTTCCCAAAGGAATTTTTCCCAAATTGAATCGTTTTCTGAATATTACAATTAAAAGTTTTGACTTTTTTGAAAACTTTTGAAGATTGATGTTTCACTTTCGAATTTTAAGTAGTACAAATCCTAGAATAAAACTAAAATTCATAATTCCTGTCCTGTATCACTACAAAATAACCTAAATTTGATTTTACTTCCGTCTCAAGGTAAATTAATTCGCAATAAACAATAATAGATAGAGGTAGAACTGCGGAGGAGATGACATCACTTGGTCGCAATAAAAGAAAGCATTTAAATGATTATCTCGTTTATTCGATACATACAGAGAACAAAACGGGCATGTTGTACTCTTGCCTAAAATCGAAATATTTGTGCTTATTCAGTAGACATTTGCTATCAAAAGCATGTAAAATTAAAGACAGGCTACTTTCAACGGGATATCCATCTAAGTGTCTTATAAAATACTTCATAGATTATTCATATATACGTACTTACCATAAGTAATTTCAATTTAAAAGACCTTGACAATATGGTAACTGTCTTAGTTACCCTAATTCATCTAGCCACGAATAAATATCATCTTCACAAATATGTCGTTAATATTTTAGTAGACACAATGTCACAGGTCAAGAACATAAAGATATGATACATTCCATCTTTTAGAAAAGCTTATATGTATGTATCATTTCATACAAAGCGCGTTTTTTGATCTTCTACAATATAGCATCGTCTTACATTCATAGATAGGTATATTTCGACGTTATTACTGTGACATTTTCGTAAGTATAAACATTACACGCCTACTCACGTGACATCACGTACTTGAATGCTACAACAAAACACATCGTAGGTACGAGATATGGAAGGTACTAAACTAACTGACTAAAGAATCTTCTTTTCTACATCCTTTATCCTCAGTGTTATATAATTTGAATGCATAACGGGTTTTCGAAATTTTTTTGTTTTCCTTGTTATTTGAGTACCTGCCTCTACCTAGCTAGTAAAGAAGTTACTGAAGTCGTTGATGATGTGTTTTTCATCCGATCCTAGTAATTGTTGACATCGTTTTTATTACTACAATTGGGTTGTTTAATAAAAATTAATAATCAATTGTTGTATTTTATTCAAACTCTTTGTCATGAGTAATATTGAACTTCACCAAGAATACTTTTATAAAAGCTACACTGCAAACGAAGTTCTTCATACCGAATATAAGTTGATTCAACTACGTCATGCGTTTGGATACACACAAGCTCTTTATACATTTGATCAAACGCCTTCTAGGTTTGAAAACTATTTCTGATTCAACAATCAGTTTTCAAAAGAAACCCAAATGTTTGAGCGAACTAAATAAAAAGTTTCGTCTTTTGATGTTGTGATATGGGTTTTTTGATGATCCAGGAAACTATTCGTTTTCTAAAATACGACACATTGTTGTAGAAAATCACAGAATAGTTTTACTCAATTATATTATAACCTAAACCTGAGAAAATTGAATTTCTTAACACAAACAACCTAATTTTGAATCAAACAATATAGGCTTTACACAAAAAAAAGCCTGTGAAATTCCGCAGACATTTGACTCCAGATTCCCATTTTTTACTGTGTATGTATTATTAAGTATAAGTGAATTAAAATTTAAAAAAGAATTCACAGATTATAAACGTTTTTTGGGTACAGTGTGCTAAGTTCGTGAAATGTTAAAATACAAAAGCCTATACAAATATTTAAACTTTCATATGGATGTAAATTGATGTTTTCCTAGAGAGTTACTATTACTACATCTATTTTATTTTCGCTAATTTATATATAAATACATATAATTTTAAAAATTCGTCCTCGTCAATTTACCCTTCGACGAGTCGTTCTTGTGGGTAATTCATTGAAATATAATTTAAATACTGATAAAAATTTTTTATTTTCAAACATTCAAATGTACTGGTATAAAATTCACCGTTTTGCTGTAACTCCATCTGCCGAATAATTAATGAAACTCTTAATTTTAAATGAATGGACAAAATAAGAATCTCAAACCTTTTATTTTACACGATGTGTTACGAAAATTTTTTCGTCGGGCGTTTTCGTTTCTAAAACTGAAGGTAGCGTTCAAATTATTATAAAAATAGAAGAAACAAAAACAGTTTTGTTATAGAAGAGTTTCACATTGGGGAAAGAACCGACCCTTCGTTGAAAACCATCAAAATAAAATAGTTGTAAAAAAACATTCGCCTTTCTAAATAATCAATTTTCTAATTTTATTACTATTTATTTTTGATTAGCAAAGCATAATAAAAGGCAGAAATAAAATTTTTCCATATCATGATTCAAAATAAATATAGAGCAAACAAAAAAAAAAAAAAACACAAGTGTATTTCCTGATTAAAGAAAATAAAAAATTTTTTTGCAGAGACGAGGAAAAATATGTTACTTGATTTTAATTTTTCTCTTTTCATGATATTTTCATTGTATAAGAAATTCAATTGTGAATATAAATTTTCTTGACTTTGCAAAAATATATTTTATTTTAATAAATGATGTTACATTATTATCTTCTGTTGAGTACCAAGTGTCTAAAAACTGAAGAAAAATAATTATTGAACCTATTTAAATGTAAACTAATTCAATAAATTCATGAAACTGAAGACGGAATATACAGGTTTCTGATAGCCGGGCGGTAGTTAAATTAGCATGTCACAATATGTATTATAATGCCTTCGACGAAAAAAAAAAAAAATTGGTGGAATAGTATCATTTTACGTTTGGGAAAGAAGAACACCGCTTAATCTTGCTGAAATACCATGAAAGGTGACCTAAATTTTAATTTGCCTTTTTATACCATGATTACATTAAATATATCAAGGTATACTAAGTTTAATTTAGTCCGTAAGACCCATCTTGTAAACATCACTGGTGTGAATTGATTTACTAAAGCCGAAAATTGTTATACAGTTTGTATATTGCATTTAAATAACAGTTACGATTGTCAGTCAGTAAGGTGTTAGAACAGGGCTGGTCAGTCAGCCTTTATTTATAAACAATAAATAGATAAGATTTATTTATGATTTCTGTGGTATTTAAATGAACTTATTAAAGCTGAAAATTGTTATACAGCATTACATATAGATAAAAGTTATGACAGTCAGTCAAGTAAACGTTAGAACAGGGCTGGTTAGTCAGCCCTTATTTATGAACAATAAATAAATACCACGGAAATCATAAATGAATTTTAACTATTTATTGTTCATAAATAAGGTCTGACTGACCAGCCCTGTTCTAACACCTAACTGACTGACAATCAAAACTGTTATTTATATGCAATATACAATCTGTATAACAATTTTCAGCTTTAGTAATTTCATTTTAGTACCACGTAAAACTGTACCATTTGGATAGCCCCTGTTCTATCGTTCGCTTGACTGACCGCAGTATGTGTGTGTCCACAAATACTATAACCAATCCTCAAATGATCAGCTTTAGTAAATTCAACTAATTTTTTTGGCCTGGCTCTTCCATTATTTTACATATGAATATGAGTAGGAAAACTTTGGTTTGTTTTGTTTTTGCTGGTTTTTAAACACACGGTATCCACTTATATTATTCAATTCATCTAGATGACATTTTGAACAAAGACAAACTTATTCTTCTAGATAAACTTTAAAATCTTTATTATAATATTCATGACAATTTGGACATTATTCAACAAAAATGAATATATTTATCTGAGTGGTTGGATTATCATTTTGAGCCAGATGGTTCAATAAATTTTTTTAATATAAAATTAAATTGAATAAAAATATGACAATTTTCATTTAAAAAATACATAAGAATAATCAGTGAATTTGTTTGTTTAGGTCAACATATTAATTTAAAACAAAAAATGAAAGAAATACGTATAAAAACAAAAAAAGGTCTTTGTCAAATGTTTCATGTCCTTAGGGTACCATAGTCAACATATTTTTTTCTTATGTCTAATACCACCCCCAATGTTTTATTTTTGTAAATACTGAAGTTTTTATATATGATATTTGTATAAGTTTCACGTAGTTTGTTGCTATGATGTAAGAAATAAATTTCCTGCTTTATATTTTATTAATAAAAAATGAAAAAGTTTATTTGAATATCTTCATTTTTATGAACTATTTTTTTGTTCAAATAGCTAGCTCGAAAAGATCAAATGATAAATGTTATTAATCCTAAATCAAGCTTAATATTATGATTTCAATAATTAATATTTTTGCAAATATTAAAAAGTTGCATTCTGAATATTTCTGAATATTCTTTTGAGCAAAGTTTATTTTGAAGCATATTTTAATGGATTACATATTAAAAAATTTTTTTGCAGACCAAAATTATGCAATATTTCAAAGAAAATTTGATAAATATGGAAAACCCAATGTCTATGCAGCTAATATAATCAAGTTATAAAATTCAATTTTTTTTCTCTCTTTTGTATTTTGTGTACCAACCACCTGTAATAACTTATGGTTTAAATCAGACATGGGCAAACATGGCTTAAAGAAGTCCCTCATACTTCTGTATCTAAAATACGAGTAAGACAGTGACAAAAAAAAAAGAGTAAGACAGAGAGACAACATTTTTTTTTCTACCTTTCTCATTACTATAAGGGAAACTAAGATAGATAGAAGAGTCGTATACTCGCCTCGCTTCCTCCTCTATGAGCAATGCGGTCTTGGATAAAGAGACACACAATAAAGTTTATGGCACACAATAAAGTGATAGCAATGATAACTTTAAAATAACTCGTCCATGCCTGGTTTAAATACAGTATTATTATTATTATTATTATTTATTATTATTAAATTCAATATCCCTCTAACAGAGATTCAAGTTACACCTAAACAGATTAAAATTTTTTTGCTTATAAACAATTATAATTGTTTACAGAATAGTGTTATAAATTTGAGGTATCTGCCTATGAGTCTGAGAGTCCAAATCGACTTCAATGCCCTTTTGCCTCTTCTGATAATTGCTTCAATCAGAATAAATTTTACTCATGATGTTGAAAATCCGATAGACCGTCCCCTCTTGACACACCTTCTATCATTAGAGTACATTTTTCTTGTTTAAATTTATGACAAGGGCTAAATATTTTTATAATAATTAGGGCATGAATTTTTGGTCAAATTATATATCCAAATAGCATAAAGTTTGGCACTTAAAGCAGCTTTTTTTGGAGCTTTTGATTGGAGTAAAATAGAAAGAAAACAACACTTACATTTGAACGTATGAAATTCTAATATTCCAATATCCCTTTTTGAGAGCTCCAATCCTGAAAGAAAAAAATTATTTTAATTCTTATAATCGAAAATATGTACATTCACAAACATTCATTACAGAATATGTTTACATCGGTCCATCAATTTAAGAATTACGATATCGTAAATTTTTTGTATTTAAACGCAATGTTTGCTCGAATCTTCTTTTTTTATAAGTGCAAAATAGATTGTCGAGTAATTGTCTAACAGTAAATACATTTAATTAAATAAACAGGCATTAACTCTACAACATACTACTCATACTTTAATCAATTACTAATCGCTCTTAAAAGCACTTGTCGATTGGCCTTCTTGTCCTTTATTCTATATTTAAAACTGTTACAACTTATCACTCTGGTGCAATTAATACAAAAATTTCCTTTGATTTAACCATCATAGTGCAGAAAATTTGTCTTATATAAGCGAAATAAGACATTTAACAAAGTTACTAATTTTGTGATGTAGTCGCTATACTTTCAAAACGAATTTTTTTAAAGTTTAACTCCTAAGATGGTGATAAAGGGTATAAAAAGGGTATAATGCCGTTACTAAGATTTTGTGTTAACTTCATGTGGTTTATAATATTTAAAAAAGATAATTCTAATTATTCTTCTCACAAGCAGTATGTTAGGAATGTTTCCTTATAAATTAAAAATCTGAAACTATATTTTAGCCAGAGAAAGAAATCAAACGAGGAAATACTTAATATAAAAAAAATTTTACTATGTAAAATTTGTACACACGCCATATGCAAAATAACACACTGTTCCTTACATTTAAGTAGCTAAAAACGTCCAAATTTGCTACAAAAGTATGGTTTTCATCAATATTTATCTATCTATCGAGGCATTGTTCCATTAAAAATTCAATATCTTTCGAAAAACAAACGTACAAAACATAAAAATTTGATATACCAAATGTAAGAAAACCGAAAGTGAATCATATATTTACAGAATAATAACAACAAAAACCCATAAAATAAATTATACATAGATGTTTTATTCTTTTTATATGACTGTATAACAGTTTGAGACCTTAAGCCTATAACGACACGAAATTTAAGAAAGTGTAGAATTGATGGAAATCGATTTTTTCGATTTTCGATGAAGTATTTTATCGGTCAATCGGTTTATCGGTGTAATTCCACCCAAAATTAGTGGGTTTCAAAAAAAATTAGAATAAGATGAAGAAGAGAATTAGAAATAGAATTTTTTAATTTTATGACGTCATCAGAATCATAAAAATTTAATTTTGCTCTATCACAGCCAAATTTTATCTAATTTTGATAAACCAAGTATGCAATCCTACTAAATTTGGGTCATACTTTTCAAAATTATAATCAAAATTAACCTAGCTCTAATTTCAAGAATGTGGAGTCCTGGTCCCGGAATTAAGCATATAAGTAATAGCTAGCGAAAAATTAACATCATGCCTAAAAAGAATGACTCAAAATTTGTGGGTTCCAAAAAAAATTCCACAAAGATCGAATCAAATTTGCCTGTGTTATCAAAAAAATCGAATTTTTAAACTTTATGACTTTATGCAAACTAATGAGCGCCTTTTACATGATTCTTTACCAACTCCTCTGTCACGCCCTTGTTACGGCCTGTTAGAGTCTTTCATTTATATATGAATTTGTGGTAACAAAAATTAATGCAAGTTCTCTATTCCTATTTCTCATCACTTTTCCACAGCTTTTCCACTTCCTGTCATTTAGGTTTGCTTATTCTGTTGTAAGAAAAACTTCGAAAAGTCGCCGAAAAACCGAGTAAAACTTCTGTATTTATTAACAAGCTTACTTTTATCAATGTTCAAAGCGTTACCCAAAAAGAATCATAGAAATTTCACTTCATTATGAGGTGACGGTCTATTACCTTCAAGTAAAAATACGTATGCTTGCTTGTCTTGTGTCCTAGTGTTTGATTTATGAACGTTTTTTCTTCTTACCTTTACCAATTTTTCACCTTTTGTTATATTGTGTGTGTGTATTTAGAGAAATTTGACATCTATATAATGCTGGTGTTTGGTGTATTTATTTCAAAATATTTAGATGTATGTTTGTTTATATCCAAAAATATTATAGTTTCTAAATGATTTTATGAATAGATAAATTCATATCTTTTGACTTTCGAAATTTTTTATTTTGGTACTTTATTATTTGGAGTATTATTATCAAGGGCATTGTTTTTTTTTTTTTTTTTTTTTTTTTTTTTTTGTATCACAAATTCTGTACATCAGATCAGACTTTTTGTCTTCACTCAAAGCTTGTTTACCCAGTGAATGGTGTGAATTAATTAATTTGACCATAATACTATGATTAACTGCGTAGTGATGCTCGCAGCTTCACGCGTTTGTAGATAAAGTTGTAGAAAGCAATGTAACTACCGAGTAAAGGTTAAAGCAGAAGATAGTAATATTTATTAAGTAATTGTATCAACATAAGCCATAAACTTTGTAAAATTAAACTGAATTTTCACTTGAATTATTGAAAATCACTTTTTGAAGAAAAAATTTTGAAAGTTTAGTGTTTGAAAATTTAAAGTTGATATTGTGCTAGAGATAAGAGTCTAATTTCATTTCACGGTTATGAATTCGTAAAAGCGTTTTGAGGAGGTCACTTAACGATTTCAACTCTACAATGCGGATTTGAGTCTGTAATTATTCTCATTTTGAATCTACAAGGTAGGGCATAAAGACCGAGTATTTGTCATCGCCAAATTCTCTGATTAGATATGAAGGCAGGTCGGTGGTTTTTACTAAACTACATTCAATTTTTTCAGTTGCCATAATGGAGTTGTCGTCGTCGTGAACGTAACTACAATGCATTTTAAGGTTGGCGGATTAACAGTGGTGAGTCCGTAATCGCGGTACTGCTTGAATTCCGCCTGAAATTCAAATTCAACATCAATCGAAATGACTCTGTTCCTGCCCAAAAAATAATATTTATTTTCGTTAAAAATCTTCGAACAATGCTCGATGACAATGCTCGGAAAAGCAGAGCCTTTTTCATTACGGAGCCAAAAAGTCCAATGTAAGATTACGTCTCAGGTAGGATTAGAGCCAATTGTATGGATATTGAATCTCTGAGAGAATTCCCTCTGTCTGCAGTCACGGATTTGTCAGTTCGACTAAATCCCTCATAAGTGAATATGCTTCTTAAGATACGATGGTTATGGCAACTTAAACAGAAATGCTTTAACTTAAGATATCTATTGCAAAAAGCCTTCCAATCTTTCCTTTTCTAATGGCCAACGATTTCCTATAAAAAAAAATTGTTTTTGTATGCCCCATCTTGTATTTCATTATTTATTAATTTAATTTAATCATCTTTTTTTTAAATTCATGATTCACAGCTATATTATTCACATTCTTCTTTTAAGATGTTTTAATTTTAATACCTCTATACGTGCAAAAATATACATTTTATAAAAACAATAATAAATTATTAATAAAAAAAATCAACAAATAATAATGATTTCACTGTTTTTAAATTCGAATGTCTTTAATTCTTTTTTTTCTTGAACTCATTTGTTGCGACGTCAAAAAAATAATTGAGTCATTCTATTTAGTTTATAATTGTTATTAAAAACAAAAAGTTGTTATGTCTAATAAGAAATGTACTTTAATTGCAAAATACACACAATTCGATAGACGTATTTACACAGCTCAATATGAGTAGAGTAAAGTTTTGTACCTTGAAGACGGTGTACCTAAATACCTTAAATATCGTACCAGAATCATGAAAATCATTGTTTTTATGTGACAGAATATGGAGAAAATACTTATTTACTACAAGATAACAAGTGAAATTTACAAAAATTTAAAAACCCCGACAAATTTTTTGGGTGCGGAACCCTAACCTCACACTTGAAACATATCTAAGAACACTCTCCGTTAAATTACCTTTTTCCCTTATGCCTTTTCCAAAATTAGCTGATTTTGAAGGCCACCGCCAATTTTTAGTGTTTTCGTGTACGGAATTCTAAATTCGAAGTTGAAACAGACCTAAGAACACTCTTCCTTAAATTACCTTTCAAACGAAACCAAAACAATCAAAATAGGTTCATCCTTATAGGCGCTACGATGTCACAGACATATAGACACACAGCCAGACACACACATATAGCGGTCAAATTTATTACACTCATTTAGTTCGGGAGTAAAAAACCAAAAAAAAATGATACACGTAAAATCATGTGTCGCTGCTCACGTTATCGAAAATGATCATACCCCTCCCTACCGAATTAGATGCTTCTAATCATGCAGTTAACTTGTGCATAGGGTAAAGAACCTATGCGCACTGCAAAACACCAGTGTGCGTCACGAAATTAGGAACAAGTAACAAAAACAAGTAACAAACATTATTTATAAGAGTGTTTGCGCTTAGCTAATTCATACTGATTGTGGTCGAAATCCGTATTTATATATTACAAAAATTGATCTACGAAAATAAGAAAAAAATTGATTTTTAATAAATTTGGCTATTGTCTTGCATTTTAGTTTTAATTTTCATTGCACCAATATATACCACTGCCTCTTGGTTCATAAGAAATGTTTGAAATGATGGATCGTCATGTACCTTTGATCAATACATCATAAAATTGCAGTACCACTCACCAATGATTATAATTTTAAGTATAGACTGCTACAATTATTTTGTCGAATTCTATTGATTAAGTGTGCATAGGTTAGCGTAGTACGAGTTGCTTATATGAAGATGTATTCCCACTAACTCAATCAAAAATTCAGTTGAGCTGTAATGGAATGGACGGTCAGAGAAAATGATTCTTAAAAGAAGCCTGAACAGTCTCTAACGTTTCAGTCCCATTCGTTTCAGTCTGATACTGTTTCCAAGAGTGAATTTTAAAGATTGAATTTTGACATGAGTATCTTTAGATAAAATCAGCGGGAGTGATCGAAGGTATATTAGGATATGATCTATGGGACATTATGATCAAGCATTTTGTATCACAATTTACTAAAGTACAATGTCGATAGCTGTTTATGATTTAAATTCTCAACAAATATATAGTGTGTGGGAATAATGGTGTTATGAGTAACTATTTTTGATTGTGATACAAGGTACGATACTCTACCGTATATGTTTGCAGTCGTATAGAATAAAAGTAGCATTGACCTATCTTAAAACAATAAATAAAGGTGTTATTTAGAAGTTATTGAAGATTCTAAAAATGAAAATATTGATTCAATTTAAGTGCTGTTTTATTACAATAAATAATTTACTTATTTTTAACATTTTTATGTTTTATTTATGTACCGGATGTTCAGATTTATAACTTTTTTGGATCTGCAGATTTATTTGAACGAATATTGTGTATCTAGGTATTTCGAGATATGACGGTCTCAGTTCATTGAATTTCAAATATGAGGTCTGTGAATCACATATCTCAAAAACCATAACTGGGAATGAATTTTAACATATTGCATCCATTTTGCTGGGTTCAAATTATAGCCCAAAACAAAGTAATTGGGAAGGGAGGAAACATTTTTTTAATCGAACTTATATGATTATTTAGTAAAAGTAAAAAAAAAAATTTTCAATTTTGATGAAAAACATTTAACAGAAGATAATTTTGATCCAAAAATGTTGAAAATTATTTTTTTAAACTAACGTTATCGGTTCAGTGGGACTCAGCGCTGTGAAGCGATTCAAATTTGAGCTTGTGTCAAAAGTAGCCTGAAAAAAAAGAGACACGTTTGTTTGTTTTTGTTACGCTTTCACGAAAAAATTAATGAATAGATTTGAATGAAACTTAATGAGCTATAATTTAAATTTAGTCTATGACATCTATGAGCATTATATTGAATCATAGATTAAAGATTTCTGTAAAAATACTAAACTAGATACAATTCATGGTCACTTTTTCTGATACACTAAATGAATCAATACCATATTAAATTTTAAAAAATTTGAAATCTGTACATTTATTTTACCGATGTCAAACAACTCCTACCCCTATTACGAGTATTATGGAAGGGAGATAAGTGAGAGCAAGAGAGGTGGAGGCTATAACGCAGTGGTATTTACTTTTAAGCCCAGCGAAGCGGGAAGATATCAAGTTAGTATAAAATAAAGTGACACTGACTTATTGGGCAATTTTTGACAAAGAGAACGCCATGATATTTCGATTAAAATCTTTTTTTTTTTTTTTATTTAAATGATTTGCGGTCACCAGATGTTTTTAATATAAGTTTTTTTTTTATTGTATCTATTTCAATTTTTTGCTTGAATTATTAATATGATCAACGCAATGATATTAGCGCGAGTTTTTATATAATATATATACGTCTGCTGTTTGTTGATTGATTTATTAAAATTGGTATCAAAAAATGTTTTAATGTGACTAAATAAAATGGTAAAATGATGTCACGTATATTTGCTCTTCGCATTAAATTTTTGCTATTTCTACGCAGTTAATTATAAATGAACAAGCATATTAATGTGAAAGTTATTTCCGAAATTTATAAATTTAATCTTTAAATCAAAAATAAATGATCGTGATAAAAAAAATATTGTTCACACTTTGTTCTAAATAACGGAAACTTGAAGTGTGAGAAATTATTTGAAAAGTATGAGGAATTGTTCAATTCAGAAGTATGATTTTAAATTTTCTGAGGGTTCAGTATATAAATAGTAAGTTCAACTCGACAGTATGGTCTTGATGCCCATACTACTTTGCAGATGTCGCACTACTTGTTTTCAACGCTATGATTTTTGGCGCGTTTATAAATACGCATTATTGAATTACCATCCTATTCAGTACAGGAGTAAACGCTATGTTTGTTGCCACACTGCTCGTCACTCTATTATTCTTAAAGAATTTGGGAAATTTAATAAATATTGCTGGTATACCATTGGTAGCATCAGTGAAATTACAATGTTTATTATTACTATTCGCTAGAAGTATTGTAAATATTATATAGTATGGACCGGACACCCATGCTGACATCGTCCCGTGTTCCGGTAAATTTATTAGAAAAATCATCATGTAAAAATTTTATAGCAAATCAAAATCTTCAAAACCATACAATATTTCGTTCACGCCTATACTTACACAATGACATCAGTAAAAACAGTGACATCGGTAAAAAATACGGTGATAAGATTGAAAAATTTCATGAATTCGGTTATAAAATGATTCAGTTAGAATAGAAAAGAATATATGAAATAAATCTACGGAATACTAAAAGAGAACAGATATATAATTACATAAATAATTTTAATTACTGGATTATATTTAAAGGTGGGCCTTTTTTTATAATTTTTTTCTTACACAAATAAAAAAATAATGTCAACGTTAATTATTTGTATTTTATATAAAATAATTTTATCGGTGTTAATTAATACTGATGTGAACTACATATTAATTGATATTCATTTGCATAAAAATAAATAAACTTCTTTTTATTCAAATATTTATTTAGTAACTAGAGAGATACCCACCCGCTTCGCTGGATTTTCAAGATTGATAAAGATTGCTCTCGCTTATCCCCTTTCTATAACACTCGAAATAATGATAATTATTTTACACAGCTAAAATATATGTATGGTTTTCTATTTTTTTAAATGTATAATTGTCGTAATTATTCATTGAGTATATCAGAAAAGATGGCCGTGAAATTTTTTATTTTGCCAATTTTTACAGAAATCTGTAATTTATGGTAATGTCAAATGACTATTTTACAGAAATCTGTAATTTATGGTATTGTCAAATTATATTAATTAAATTTTTTTTTTCTTTTATTAATATATTTTTATAAATTATATCTCTTGTGTTATTCTGATGTATGACCTATATTGCTGTGCAGTTTCATTAAAAACCATTCACTGGTTTTAGTGTGAAAGTGTAACAAACAAACAAACAAACAAACATGCTTACTTTCGCATTTATAATATGTAGAGACGATTACAATAAAAATATGGTTTAACCTCTATTTTTGAAATATACTACCAAATAAATATCAAGAATTAGTTAACAACATTATTAATTATATATTTAATTATTGATTCTTTATTTTTTATAGATTCATTTAGTGTACGACTAAAGTTGTTCTTTCACATGTTATTTGTTTATTTTTGTTCTTGTAGTACAGTGTAATTCAGTTAAAGGTAGAAAAAAATGCCACTTTTATACCATGTAAGAAGATTTTAAGAGCACACATCACTCATTGTTCCGAAGTACCAACCACTGGAATCAGGGAGATTTCTTGGTTTTGCTATAAATTTCACATTTAAAGAGTAACAAACCAATAATTATCTATGTTAACAAAAACTAAAGAATATCAATTTCTAAAATGATTACTCATTTTGTAATGTAATGTAATCTAGATTAAAAATCAATGATAAAAACATGAGTTTTTGTGGTTTTAGCAAACAATCCTATGTTCAATCTTCAATGTGGTTTTTAATTTAAAAGTATAAACATATAACACACATATATTACACTATTGTTCATAAAAAACATCAATGACTCGTGGCTAATGTCGAAGAAAAAAGTTGATTTTTATTTAGTTTTCTGATCTGGAGCCAAACGCGAAAAAAGAGTTTAAGGTGTTTGTCTTCTTACAATATTGAGAAATGTTTTGGACTACGTGTACATACACAAAGAATATACAAACTTTTCGTGAAATAATAATAAGTTATGCACTCTAAGTCTCTCTACGGCCAATAAGTTTGGTTTCTCTTTTTTTAACTCAGAAGAAATACATCAAAGCTTGGTTTTTTGAAATTTATAGCGGTTAGTTTTTTTTCTAGAAAAATCAAGATCTTCTATGATTCCCGTGATAATGATTCGAACTTTAATTAAACCAATCTAAAATAAAAGACGAATCGTCTTAAAATTTTTATGGTAATTGCATTATAATATCCTTAACGAGTATAAAAAAATTAGAATTTTCTGACCCTTTGCGAATGATGAGACAACAACCTTAAATAAATAAGTTTCTTAAATTTAAAGGTTTATTTTTACAAACCCTACGAGATTCCATGGAAGAAATCTTTTTGAACTAGAGTGTATAATAAATACACTTTGCATATTTTATACATTTGCATAATCGTTGCATATATAATTGTTCAGTTATAATATTAATTACAAGGTAACATTATAAAACAATGCTAATGACTTTATTTATAATTAACCAACAATATAACTTTAAAATAGTAAAAAAATTTCATATTATGACAGGATTTAGAGATTTTTACCTAGTTTGTTTCTATCAAAGCAGCTACCAAAATGAAACCTATTTATTTCCTATATGTTAAACTAGAGCGATACTCACCCGCTTCGCTGGGTTTAAAAGTAAAGATTGATAAAGATTGCTCTCGCTTATCCCCTTTCTATAACATTTGAAATAATGGTAAGGATTGTTTTACACAGGTAAAATATATGCATGGTATTCTATTTTTTTAAATGTATAATAGTCGTAATTATTCATTGAGTATATCAGAAAAGACGGCCGTGAAATATTTTGTGTTGACCATTTTTACAGGAATCTGTAATTTCTGGTAATGTCAAACTTTTACAGAAATCTGTAATCTATGGTAATGTCAAATTAAATTAATTTAAAATTTTTATAATTAATATATCTTTATTTTTTTTATTATTAATATATCTTTATAAATTATATCTCATGTGTTATTCTGAAGTATGAGCTATATTGCTGTATAGTTTCATTAAAAACCATTCGCTAGTTTTAGCGTGAAAGCGTAACAAACAAACAATCGAACAAACAAACATGCTTACTTTCGCATTTATAATATATAGAGATATATTAAATTGGTCTTTATTTCCCAAAATATTCGTTTGGCAGATAGCAGATCAAAAGGAATGAAAAGCTAATGATTCATTTTCATACGACTCTAAACTGACTTATGATCCGGTAAACAGTTTAAATTTGATACATGAGTAAATTAACATAAATTTTCATAATAGAAGAGTTATCAGAAAAAAGAAAGAATGGTCAACTTAAGTATAACACACGTCCGGTTTGCCAAATAGGGATTAATACTTAAATACCATACATCCAAATCATTGGCGAAAGTTAAAATAATGGAGTGCGATCATTAAGTTTTTTCTTGTTTATAAAGAAAATAAAAATCTTTCAATTGCAGAGACGTAAGTTTAAGTTTTATCAAAACCTTGTAGGGAGCTCTTTAGTGCTAATCCCATAGCGCACAGTTATAGTCCATATAATCAATGTAAACCTGTACAGGTATACTTGACAGGATACAACATACACACGCTATGGGAAACTCGGTGGATGGGATGATTGGATGCAGAGTTTCTGAGATATCGCAATATTTGGATCGATTTTAGCCCGTACCTCAAAAACTACCCTTTGAAAAAATCGAGAAAAACGCAAAAATATTTTTGTTTTGGAATTTGATGAAACTCTGTGGATGGGGAAATTTAGATCCAAAAAATATAAAAATCAGGTTAATTTAATGATTGGATACATAGTTTCTGAGGTACCTGCGCAGGTCACTACGCTTGAGCAGCTTTGACTTTAGCAACTGGCAAACATTACCCAGCTTACCTGTACAAGTTTACCTGAAAGTACACCAGAATGTATATGCCAGGCCTTAAGCTTTCTCTATAAAATAAGGTCTCTTCTAAGGGTACATATTTTTAAAACTATGCATACACTATTCAAATTAGGCAATTTTGAAATAAACTTAAATTAGTACATACAATAAAACACTGATTAGTACATACAATAAAATATAATGTAAATTCATCTAAGTGGCTGGACTCTACACTAATCATGATAAATACGTTTCTCTTTTAGAATGCACAGTTTGTTTCTCCACTAACTACGCTCCTGATCAGATTTAACATTATGTAAATCATATTATTATAATATTATTAAAATGTGAACTACCATGTCAAAATATAATAATATTAATACCTATCAGAATCAAGTACCAAGACGGTTAAATCAAGTCACTAGTAATAATATATGTCTACACGGAGCAAATTTTTTTTCTACTGTATAGTATGAAACGTCTTCGTTAATGCATGTTTGAAGAAATTTTTATTTGATCGGGGCACTGTGAGTTACTATTTTTAATAGTAACTTGTCAAATTGCAAAGTTCTTCTTTTCCAAATATTCCGGACAAGATGTTGGTGGTTGTACTGCGATAAATTAATAGTCCCATAATTCATCATCGTTTTGCAAACCGTCTGATTTTCGCGTATCAGCGATTTCCACATTTATTAATGACGTGTAATATTACGATGAATGCATAAATAATTGTCTATTTGACTTGTGTTAACAGCGACGCCAAAGTTAAGGTAAACTACTTACGTTACAATAAAGCATTCTTAAAAATTTATTTATGGTGATTTGCCATGACTTTAATTGCGTAGCTTAAGGCTGATTTTCAATTACACAGAAAAACACTAAGTTATTTTATTTAATTTTAGTGAGATAATTTATTTACGAGTTTAAATTTTCCGTGAAGATTTGAATAAATATTTTGTATCTAATACAGTAGGTTTTCATAACATTGGCGTTGGAAGTATTGTCGTCGCAAATTATTAACGGTCAGTGGAAACTTGTAAATGAGTTATTTAGAATAAATTAATAAACTATAATATTTGGGCAAGAAAATCTCCGTGTAGGGTTAAATCAAGTTACAAATATTAAATGGGTAAAAATGTAGCTTGTACAATAGCAGACAATAATTTAACATTAATAGATGGTCGTCAATCCAATGTATGCAATGTATGTATATGAATCAAATAAAAATAAAAAAAATACTACAATATTTGCATACAATGTTGAATTTAAGATATGGTAGTCGTTAGTTGCAGCCACTCACTAAACTTACAGTTCAATCTGTTTTTGTACTTAAACGCTTGTAGCAGATAATATTTCCCTTAATAAATATAAGGTAATAAAATAATCAGCTTTAATGTCGATCTATTAATGTTTGACATATTTGTAAGTTGGTAAGATTGTGTACAACTGCTAACGATGAACAAAGTGTGGATAATGTTTTTTCTATTAAATTAAAAAAATTAATAAAAATAATATTGTATTTATTTATTTATTTATTTATTGATATTTTATTTGAATAAACAACTAATAAAGTAAATCTCATATTTGTACAATTTACTGTATGCGTCAGGTGTGATAATGTATGCACAGTAAAAAGTCATTAGTGAGTTGGAGTAAACGCGTTTACCTGACTTTTTAATTTCCTGCAGGCAGAAATTTTTTTTGCATATTATCAAAATTTCTGGCAAGCTACATCGATTAAAAAAGTTTTAGTTTCTTACGTAGCCTAAATGTCGGACTTTGGGTCGTTTTTATTTGTTGCACTTTTATTGGTTTTATCTCCCAACCAGCAAACAAATCAAAACAAGCGATAAGGAACATAGTTCTAAAAATTTATATTTGTGAACGGAGTGGATTGATTTGGACTAGTCTAACATAAGTTAAGCAATCAACTCAGATTTTACCATTTTTGTTGAAATCAGAAATGATTGGTATAGGTGATATTTAGTAACATCCGCATATGTAAGTTTTAGACTTAAAATAAGGATTAACAATAAATCTGACGTAGGTATTATAATCAAATCTGAGACACCATGTATGTACGTATATTGAAATCAGTTTGATATTTTATTTTTTCTTTTAAAATGTTAAAACGACAGGAGTAAAGTCTTTAAATGGCTGGTTTGTATAAGTTGACAGACAAGTTGTTTAGCTTTATAAAATGTTGTTTTAGTATAGGTATACCTTTCTTTCTTATTTAACTTTTTAAAACTCACATGGTAATGGTTTATTTACGTTGTTGTTCACAGCTTAACTCAGTTAAAACATACGTTAACTATTTAAAAAGGTGTAAAGTTTCATTCGATTTTAATGTTAATTGATTCACAGAATCAAATATTTATTATTATTGAATTCACTCACATACAATTCAATTTTTATTGAAGCTATTTGCTCTTGTATAACTGCATGACTACACTCACGCTACTAAAGTAAAAAATAAAATGCTTCTAAAAATGAATTTTGCAAAATTTAAAAAGCTCCCAACGTAAGATTACAAACCGTACGGTTTAAATTAATCTTTTTATGAAGTATATTTAAAGTTACCAAACATGGAAATTAAATCCATCTCAAATCTTCCATATTCAAATTTAAAATTTAAAACAAGTAGAATCAGAGTTGATGATTGATTCTTTAATAAGAAAACACAACCAGGCAGATACACATTACAAAGGTATTAAAAAAAGGGTGTTATATCCACCGTCTTCATTCAGAAATTGTTATTCCTGTAGTGTCTATACACTACAAGAATGTTCCTACGAATACCTTTAAAAAAGGTGTAAAAAGTAAGCTTGTCTTAAATCAGAATCTGACGACATTTCTGAAATGGTAGATATCTAATCTCATAATGCTTTAAAAATTCCTCCCCTCGGAATCCATAAGCAGAGACGGTCATGACAGCACAAATTCCAGGTATATATTCAATTACTACCACAAATTGTCGACAAAACTCATTCAATTAACAATGATCACTACTACATTGGTCTAAGAGACGGTGTAAGGTCGAAACTTCACCCATTTGATTACCAGATCAGGACATATTTTTTATGAAATTTTATTAACCCCCGAATTAAAAAAAAGGGTGTTATAAGTTTGACCGCTATGATTGTATGTCTGTCTATGGCATCGTAGCGCCTAAACGAATGAATCGATTTTAATTTTTTTGGTTTCGTTTGAAAGTTAATTTTGTTTGAAAGTTAATTTGTTCTAAGCTATGTTTCAAGTGCAAATTTAGGGATTCGTACCCGAAAAAAAAAAATGGCGACGAGCTTCAAAATGATTTAAGGATAAAATTAATTTAATGGAGAGTGTTCTTATATATGCTTCAAGTGCAAATTTAGGGTTCCGTATCTGAAAACTTTGTCAGGTGTTTTTTAAATTTTGTAAATTTCACTTGTAAACACTCTTATCATGTAATAGGTGAATTTCGACTATGTATCGTCTCTTGTACTACATGTAAGAAAGAGATAAGCATAAATTATGAAGGTGGCTATTTTTCACCTATAGAACCTTCTTGACTCCATCACCATTGTTTCTTAAAGTTATGTCCATTATTATTTTACAAGATACTTTACAATTTGTATTTTTACTGAATAATATTTTAAGAATATATTGCTGCTATGCCTACTTATTATTTGCATATAAAATTTTACATAAATAATATTACACCAAATAAAAATAACAAACATATTTGAATAAGTGAAGAATCAAACATTTTTACAAAACAAAAATAATATGTAAATTAATTCATATTTTTTGCAGAGCCCACTCACTCACTCATACATTACAATTTTGAATTAATTCATGCTGAGTTCATGTCAAAATAAACCAACAAAAACTACATGTAAATTTTGTAAGTTTTTAAATAAACATATCAGCTAGCTTCCACACATAGTATCTTTGAAATGCGAAGATACAGTATTAAAAATTGCTCGTTGAAAAATCAAAACTACGGTAGAGTCAATAAAACCACAGGTGCTCTAATTACTGCAGGAGTAAAAGCTTGAGGTGCTTAATATCAAGAATGAATCGAAAAATAACTAGGTATGTGGAGTAGATGAGGCCTTCCGATTCGTTTTTGATAGTTTAAATTGAGCTCCTCAAGTTTTTACAAATAGTCGGGTATGAATGACTCATAGATAAAATTATTTTCCACTTTTTAGTTAAATAAAAGCTTGTCCCTTAAAAAGTATTTTTTATTAAAGTTTTTTTAAACTTTTCCAAAACACTTATAAATAAACGTTTTGTTTATCATATTTGTTTTTTATTAGCTGGTAGATCGTATCTTATGACAGAAGAGAGTATACTTTACCTAGCTATAATTATTAGCTCTGGTTTTACTGAAAAGACCAGTAACAGTCGACTTTATCAAGGAAGGGTCAAGTCTTACTGGAGAATCTATTTTCCTGTAACATATATACAAACAATATAATTTTTAAGGGATTGCTAGAGAGTTGCTTGACTTACAGCTTTATGTAGCGCAATCGAGTGTCTTATGACAAAGTGAAAGTTCCAACAGGAAGTTAGTTGAAATTTCAATTATTAAAAGATTAATTTTTTGGATTCATGCGGCGATTAATTATTAATCAAAATGCATCGAATTGATTTTTAGTTAAGCCCACTGAAATATTCATACAAAAGAAGGAAATAGAATAGCTAAGACTTTTAATTACTTGAAAGTTTCTGTTTTGTTCTGGAAACTTTAAAACACAACATGTTTCTTAAATATTTGCACCTGTTAATTGGAATTTAATTAATAAAACACCTTTATTATCTTGATATAATAAAACACCTTTATTAATCTGTTTAATTAAAAAATAAAAATAGTTGTATATTTTTACAATCAACATATATGTAGCTACACCAAATCTTAAAATCGGACGCCTTTTACGATTTCAAAAAATTAATTTTATATACAAAAATTAAAAATACAAAAGCTACAACAAGCTATATTAAACAAATTCGTCTGATTGTTGTCACCGAACCGTATTATAATTCAGCTGAGTCATTTATAATCTTACATCCAGAGCCAGGTCCGACACATTTTGATCGTGCTCTTGAGTTCTTGTATTGGTATAGAAAGATACGCAGGTTTGCCAAATGATATGTTTTAGACATTCTACAAAGCTCTACTACTTAAAACAGCACCTTTAAAGATGCTAAAAAACTCCATACATTTAGTAATTCGATCCAAAAATTTTAAAATGAGGTTCCTATTACGATTGGGTGTAAAATTTTCAGGATATATTTTGAAATCTAACGATTTTATCCTCCTCCCAACCGAAAAATGTATCCGATATAAGATTTGCTTATTACGAACACATAGGTGTTATGTCTAGCCTATATGTGATTGTATCAACTACATGAAGATTGCTGTTATTAACTTACAGTGAGTTTGAATAATGTTTTTGATAATGTTTATAATATAGACCATGTTTGTGTACTTAGGTAATTTAAGTAATCTATTTTTTTAAAAATAAACCTAATAATCTGCTCATGTGGTTGTGACAATCACACCAGTATTTTGTATATTTATAAGTGGTACAACCAATCAAAAAAAGATTGTTTAAACTATGTTGCATTTCAAAACAACAATATTTGAAATTTGTTAGACAGTGTATTACTTTCACACAAACAACTCATGCGTTTGTGTCCACTTCACCACTCAACCTCGTACGGTACATCGCGAATTATTTGTTCTCGCGATGAGGTTGAGACAACTTCATATTAGTTGATATTAAGATTTTTTTTCAGTGGGCCAATACAAAAATTTGGCAGACAAAATTTGGCTAGCTCTTGGTATGTACAAAGTCCATTATCATATTGCCGTATAAACGCTATAGTCGCACTTATTATATTTTTGAATTGAAAACCTCTTTAGTTTAAAAAATAATAATTCAAAAATAATATAAAATAAAATAAAGGTGGGTTTACACTTGTCTAAACAATAACTTAACAATAACATATTCATTCATTTTTAAATAAACAATAAATATTCACAAATATTATAATAAAAAAATTATGTATGTGTGTGTGTAATATGTAGGTATTATTATACAAATGACAGAGAAATGTCGAATCATCGTTACATCCCGTTGTTGAAATTATTAAATTCAAATTTGATAAATATAAATTTCAAATTCAATTAAAAATGATCACAATATAATCTTACATTAATTTAAAAAATTGTAAGGTGTATGTTTTCCTACAGTATTGTAAATAAGTTTTGGTTAATTGCAGGGTACATACATATAAACCAAATACATGCTTTGTAGTCAAATAATTCGTTATTTTTAGCTTTACAATAATACGCAACTACAAAGATATATAATATATTGTGTGCAAGTGCTGCTTATAAATTTGATAATATAGATATCTCTTTTCAATCATCAATACTCTAACTATAGTCGTCTATGTTTATCAAATGGAGCATCTTCGATGACTCATAATTAAATTAAAATTTTGTTTTTACGAAACCATGTTACCTATCACTCAGATGCCGTCTACGAAACGACAGTAAGGAAATATATCTTGGCGTCCCTTGTAGCCTCAATGGAGGTGAGTTCTTATTAAGCGAAAGTAGAAGAGAATCCTGTATTTCCTTGAGATGTTTTTCTTCTTAAAATTTGTCCCTATTTTCGGATTTTTTTGACTATCTATTGTCAAATAGACAATAAATAATGAGTTAACAAAAACAGTGAGTAAACGTAGTGGTATTTATGCAGTTTTACATTTACAACAATGAAACTATGTTCCCCAAGATTATAATTCAATTTCGAAATACATTTTAATAAGATTTATTTGATATACGTATTAATAATTTATGATCATTCTATGAATTGTAGATTAAGTCAAACCGTTTATTAACAATCTATTCAAACTGACACAGTATATGCTTTTAAGTCAAAACAAAGTTGCGACTTGCGTTGGTAGATGTTGTTTTAAATTTAGCATACAAAATTATAAAAACTTTAATCTCAGCTGCAGTCATTAAATATTTATTATACATACAAAATTTGCTTTCACATACAAAATGTGGTGTAATGACATATTTTTGTATATGTAGAGTATATCAGAAATTATTTTTTTTCAGATGCAATAAAATTCTCTTGATTATTTGATTCAATTTGGTCGATTAATTGTTCTACACTCAAATAGATCAAGTAAATCAAATAGATTGGTTCAAATGTCGATTTCAATATATCTTTCGTTAAAATTTGAAAATGTACGAGAATAGACTACAAGATCTGAAAATCGATTGATACAAAAGAAAGATCGAAGAAAGATATAAGCAATTAAAAAATTTTTTCTATGGCAATTGGCAATAACCATATTGGCAATTTTGATAAACCAAGTATGTAATCCTATAAATTTGTGGCATACTTTTCAAATTTGTGATCGAAATTAACCTCAGAATCATCAGAATCCAAAAAATTTAATTTTGCTCTATCACATCCAAATTGTATCCAACTTTGATAAACAAAGTATGTAATCCTACTAAATTTAGGTCATACTTTTCAAATTTGTGATCAAAATTAACCTTGCTCTAATAGGATTAAAGAATGTGGAACCCTGGTTTCCAAATTCAGCACATAAGTGATAAATAGCGAAAAATTGACATCACAGCTGAAAATAATGGCCCAAAATTAGTAGGTCATTTTACTTTCTGTAAATTATTGTGCGTCTTTTACATGATTCTTTACTAACTATTTGTTTTTCGTATAAAACATACGTTTTTCGGGAACCTCCTTTGCCACGACTTATAGTTACGGACCTGATAAAGTGGAAGTAGAATTGGTAAGACTATCGTTAAAATTGATATAGAATCTTAAATGTGTTGACCATATTCATGCATGATCAATCATGTTTAAGATCAAGACCACAATATGATCTGCTCCCACCTTGAGTTGTCAAAATTAAAATGTTATACTATTTATCATACATAATTATGTTTTTGGTAGTTCAATATATAAAAATATGCCACAAAACCTCCATATACGGATTATAAGAAAACTAGGTATAGAGAAAATCCTGATGCACATTCGAATAATCTCATTTTCGCCCGATAAAAAGCAGTCAGAAGGGCAATAATTATGAAATCCCTTAAATTCTATTTATTAGTATGAAGGGTCACCAAATATGAATATCTATATGAAAACTTCGACATTCAAAAAAATCTGTTAGAGACTATATTGGAGACAGTCTCTGAATATAGATGTAAAAACGAAAACAATATTTAGTTGTTTTTTTATAGACATGTCATGTTTGGATTGTGACAAATGTTTTTAGTTCAAAATTCCAAACAGTTAATTGATTGTTTTATTGTTTTTTTATGTTTTTTTGTTTGTTTGATTCATTTATACCATTAAGCCTTATACACACAAACAAAATGTTTAATAAATAAGAAATTTCAAAATAAGATATAAGATTAAGGTAAAGTTTCACTTCATTAAAATTGTTCAGGGAAATAATAGTCAAACTTATTGATGACTTGATGAGTATTATAATAATTTTGGTCAATTATATACAAAATAATTCTACATAAATGATTTTATTTTCTTCGAATTAATAATTCGGTGGAAAGCAATTGTTTCAGATTAATTAAAATCGCAGGATAATAATATCCTTTTTTTCGTAAGAGTAACTTCTTGGTCATTATAGAGTGCTTTGAACAAAGTTAAGGGTAGAAAAAAACCTGAGTAATTCTATTTGGCTTCTCGGTTTCTCAGGAGGTCTCTAAAATTTCCTATTCAAGAATTTAAGGTAGTTCATTCGTGAAATAGTTTTTCTTAGGAATTCAATAAAATTGAAATATACAATTAATATAAGAATTTTGAATTTATTAAGGAAAAAATTAAATATTTGCAATTGTGTGCCTATATTTTGTATATGTGTTGATACAATGTCTCGGTATCATACAGTGTTTTCACATATGGTGCGAATATAAGAGCATATTTTTTATGGATTTGACAAGAATGTTCATACTCCCCCAAATGAATAAAAATTATTTCTAAGAATTTATAGCCCAAATTAATATAATCAACACATACTGACTTATAATTATGTCTTAATTGGGTTAGACATATTTTTGTACAACTGTTAAATAGTTGTACAACTGTTAAATAAATTAAATACTAAGAATATTGTACCCTCTAGTAGTAAATTATCAATAATTCATCTTATAATTAATATCCATTCATAAGGTTATTCGATTGCTACAAATTACCATTGAATTATTTCATTTTTTGAAAAAAATTATATTAATTATTAAATAATGATATTATTGGACAATAATTCGGTGCTATTTTGTAGCAATGTATTTTATAGCCAATATAAATCAGTACAGGTCTGACATGTTGTGCGAAATTTGTCCTCTAAAAATCCTCTAACAGAGGATCTTTTTGATATCAAGTACCTAATGGTATCGACACACTCTCCGGCATATGTATTATGTTTCCGAACAATAATGCTTCAACGATATGATAAAATACCATCTCAGATCTGGAAAATTTTAAACGACCATCAATGTTATGACTTAAAGTTGATAAAATTGTGACTTAAAATTAAACGAGTTTTTTTCATTGATTAAAAAAAAAATTGTTTCACGATATTTTAAAATATCGAATAACCTGAAGTATTTTTTCCCCTCTACTTGTATTACATTTTAAATAATTTATAATTTACAAATTTTTTTAAGTGGTGGAGAATATACTAAAAATTGTACCTACATAATCTATGATAAAAAATTAATACCTTTATAATTTTTTTATCTATTACTTACCATCAATGCTTGTTCTTATCATATTCATAATACCAAACCAAATATAGTTTATTGTTCAAACAAAAAATTTTTAAAACTGACCCCCTATGGTGACAAAATACCTTACAATGAATGTTGTGTCTATAATCTACCTGAATCAAAAGTAAAAATTTAAGTATTTATTCAAGGACAAAGGAAATTATGTGACAAAGCCACTAAGTTTATATTTTGTAGAAACTATAATCAATTAATTTTAAGTGGTTAATAAATTAATAATTTTTCAAGTTGACATTATTTTTATGCTGGTATTATATATATATATATATATATATATATACATATTATTTACTATTATTGGTGTAGTTTCAGGATTCCGTATAAATGCATGTATTCATAGTTAAGTAAAGCTTTTTGTACCTTGCATATATACAAATTACACCGTGGGTAGTCACAAGCTAGTAAAGCTTAGAAATATTGATGAAAGGACCAAAATATTGGTATGGGTACTCATAAAATAACACGATTATTTCCGTTAGTTAATCGTTGTTTGTTATTAGTTTAACATGTTTGTTTCTTTAGTTTGCTTGAAAGGTAATTTGATCGAGAGTGTTCTTAACTACGTTTCAAGAAAAGACTTAGCCGTTTGAATATCATCCGTGAAACATAGGATATCTTCATTTTGATCATGTGAGAACTCGAAGTTACGATTTTCTAATTAAAAATTTCCGTAATCAAATATCACATTAATAATGCTTTATTTTTAACACGTAAATCGTATGTTAGTACTCGAAACGTCGGTTTAACACGGAATTTGGCATACTTATCAAGGACTGATGACAATACAATAACTTAATTAATTATTAGCTTATTTGATTATCCTGATCAAGATTTTCAAAATTAACGATTTCCATATCTGAAAATAAATACATTTACTTGCGCTTCCACCATATTTATACTGAATTTTTGATAAATATATAAAAACTACTAGAGTTAAAATATCTTAATTATAATAACAGCTAATCATTTGCAAAATTAGTTAATTTAATACTTTGTTTTTTCACCTTATAAAGCACAAAATTTCAATTAAAGACGAAGAAAATGAAAGGAATTTTTTGGACTAACTATTCGTTGCTGGTATTCCGTAAACCGTTTTAATTCTGAACTTAATTCTTATTCTTTAAGAATTCTTTAAGTCTTGTATTCTTTATGTCCTTATTTCCTCAAAAATTCGAAAATCTTAAAATGTCATTTAGATAGTTTAAAATTTAATACATTCTTACATTTTATTATTTATGCCAAGAAATATTTAATTACAAGTTTTATAAAAATATGTAATGAAATTTTACGTACAATTACAAGGTTAATAAAATTATTCATAATAATTCAAGTTTAATTAGAATTGCATGTATATTTATTTATTTTTTATTTATATGTCTCGGTACTATTATACAGGTCCGTTTTAAGTTCGTATTTTTCGGTTTATTTCCCCGGTTTAGCATAAAGAGTGCGGAACATTAGTGTGAATACTTTCGTGTTAAATTCAAACAGTTACCTCAGAATTTAGGTACGTACAATTGCATTGAATTAATTATTAGAGAAATTGCTAGAAAAATTTATTTAGATAATTCAGTAGATATTAAACTTGGTCGAGCACCAAGTTACCTTATTTTGCCATTGTTGATATAGTCACTAAATAAGTATGCTAATTCTTAGACATGTTTACTGTACTGGATTTAAATATCTACTGCCCTCGTATGATAGAAGGTGAGCCAGCATAGCTCGAGGCTCGTAAAATAGAAGCGTGAGATAAGAATTTTAAAATAGAAATTTTTTTGATAATAAACAACGTTGCAGGAAAATTATATTTTCTATGCTGTCCATTAAATTCGAATTGCCGAGAATGTTTTGATATTTTGATTTTCACTTTCTGAACATAGCCTTCCCTCATCTGGAGTAGGAAAAACTTAAGAAGTATATTAAAATGATAAACTGTTTAATTACTGTCTTTGAATTTAATATTTAGTATCAATTTAAACAAAAATTTAGACGATTATTTAAAAATACCTTATTTCAGAAAGCATAAAATTATTCATAATCCAACTCTGATATACATATAATGAAATATTATATATTTGTGAAAATTTGATATTTATATGCACGTAATAAAAAATAAAAAAGTTAAAAATGACACATGGTAAATATATTTGGCGCGTTATGTAAATTAATATTATAATTTTAATATATCGCGCGACATTTTTGTACTTTGTAAATATATAATTTTTTATATTCGTATGTATTTTTTGTTGTTGGGTGTATTTTATTTTACAATTGTATATGTTTGTGAAGTATTGAATATAAGGTCCTAGTGAAAAATATTTATTACCAGACTACGTAGAATTTAAAATGAAGACATATTTTATTCAAATTCATGACGATTTGTCTTTGTATGGATCTGTAACATGTGAGTTACTGACAAATTTATATTCACCAGAGAAGGAGAAGTTTGAATTAATGATATCCTGTATTAGTTTCTTCAGTCGATACATCAAAAACTTGTCGTTTAATCGTAATACCACCCAATCTTTCATCCCTTGGAATGATTTGAAAATAAAAGATTTCCGAACATAATATTAGACGATACTTCAAAAACCACTACTCTAATCGATGAAAGAAATTCCGATTTTTGTATTTTTATGGTCATATCACTACGTTTCATTGAATTGTGAGGCAAATTTGTTTGCGATTTTCTTAAACGGATAAGTAACCCTTAAGAAAATTGGAAAAAATCGGAATATTTTTTTGCTTCGGATTTGGGTAAATATCATTTTATAGAATAATTTTGACTCAAAAAATACAAAAATCAGATCCTTTAGACGATTTGACGTTTGATATTCGAGATACCGATACGCATATGTGGGGTGATTAATACTCAAACAATACAAAAATTGTGTCTAGTTGGCGACTGGACTGGTAGCTGTGTATTTTATAACTGAAAATAGACTCTGTGTCACAAAAATCGCACAAATTTACATTGATCTATTAAAATTTGCGTTTTTTTTTTGGAACACAAAAAATGCTCGTTATATTTGGTTATAATTTCAATGTTTATATAGAGATTCAGGACCTTTAATTTTCATCGTTTAATCGATGTCGTTGTAACCGATTTTGACTCGATATTCAGGAAATCACCAGACCTCCCCAAATTTTTTGTTGGTAGTCCTAAGGCGTTGACGTTTTCAAGTACTTCAAATAAACAGAACTTGTTCCAAATATAATATTTTATTAAATAACAATATATATTAATTTTATTTCATTTTTTCTTCTTCATTTTATTTAATATTATTGCAAGATATTTATACCTTAAAACATGTGAATGGAAGGTACAGTGTACGTACGTATAGTATTATTGTATGTGAATCATATTAAATAAATAAATAATAAGGCGAGATGGAAGGCCCCACCTTGAGGCTTGTTAACTTGTACGACCCACAAGACATATCAGACATATAAGCGACATGGCCAGCCAAGCAATATCAGCGGGATATTAACAATGTGTGGTGGTGGTGTGTGCTTGTTGCATGCATGTGTTTTTTGTTATACAGTATGTATAACAATTTCTATCAAGGTATATTGCGAACTATTGTCTCGCCACCTGTTAGTCAATTAAACGAAGTTATTAGAAATCTTAGTCGGCAATGAAAGCAAAACAAAAAGGAACGTTTGTGTATAAAGTACATTTAATAAGCCAGAAAATGTGGTAAAGCGACGGAGCAGCTAAATGTGGAGGAACAGTTAATTGGATTCGTGAACAGCGAACCTAAAAGGTCTTCAAGAGACGATGTCTGATGTAAAATTTTGAATTTAATAAATTTTTTATCTCTCACTCTAAGGGAGTTTTAATGGCGTTGAAACCGTATTCTGTTGCTTTTTAAGCTTGAATTCATAATCAGCGACCTAGAAAACCCTCGGGAGACGATTTTTGAGATGAAATTTTGATTTGTTTTCACTGTTACTATTAGTGCTATGGGGATAGGAAAACTACCCGAATTTTCTCAATTTTCTATGTAATGCCAAGGTAGAGGTAGTACTGCTGAACACGTAAACAAACTAGGTCTAAGGAACACGTAAACAAACAAATTTTGAAATCGGAGCTATTCCACCACTTTTCCCCATTTGATGAGTAAAGGACTACTTTTTTGATAGAACCTTTTCAGTATGTTTTTCAAATAGAGACTAAATCAGAGACTAGAATGGACTCTGTAGACCCAATACTTTCGGAGATAAAGCTTTTTAAAATTTATCGACATGACTTTATACGTTAGAGCTAACGCCGAACGCAACTTTATCAAAAATTTAAAAAACCCGTGAAAACTTCGGCCTGTATTTTAGATTTGACAATTAAAATCCAAAAGAGGTAGTTGTTGAAGTAATTTTTCAAAATGTTTCTAAACTAAATAAAATTATCGAAATATAGTTTCCTATCTTATAAGTAACTTTGTATTTAAAGTAACGAATTTACTTGCTAAAATTCTCACTCAATTATAAGAATATCCTTACATTTTTCATAAAAACTTAGTTTAGTAACGATATCGAAAGCAGTTTAGGCTAAAAACAAAATATTTTTTATGATATTCAAATGGAAAAACGCTCTGTATATACTATATAGTATCCTTTGATAGTATGTATGGTCCTCCGTCAAAATATACATACGCTCATATACACATATCTCTTAAACATCTTATAAACAGCTCCAGCGAGTCAGCCACTATACAACAGCATCACACCGTTTTGTGTTTCATTTTCATATTTTATAAATAATAATAATAATAATATTCATTATTTATTTACAATTTTTTATGGTTCAGTAGCGACTCGCAAAGTAATGCAGTTGTCCGTGACATGGAATACAACGTTGCTACATAGTTTTCATTTTGGTCGCCATTATCGGATATAATTCTCTAAGAACTTTCCTACACAAATACATTTAAATTATCCTCTTTGTATGGCTTTTTGAGGAATTTTAAAATTTCTGTAATAATGTCCTATTTATTAATATCAGGGCTAAAAACTCGACAAACCCAACCCAACCAACATGTAAATACAACAATACTCCGGGTCTATTTTTTCGACTTCTATTTTTATACCATATATATATGAAAGTTTTCATAGTATATTAAGTTTAGTCCCAAGTTTGTAACGCTTAAAAATATTGATGAACAAAATTTTGTTATATGTGTTCATAAAATAACCTAATTAATTCCTTTTTCGGTTGTCCGTGTGCCCGTCTATGAATACGATAACTAAAAAACGAAAAAAGATATCAAGCTGAAATTTTGTAGCGTGCTCTGCTCGTAAAAAGTGAGGTCGAGTTCGTAAATGAGCATCATAGGTCAATTGGGTCTTGGGTTCGTAGGAACCATCTTGTAAACCGTAAGAGATAGAACAAAAATTTAAATATGAAAATGTTTCTTATAAAAAAATAAACAACTTTGTTTGAAATATTTTTTCGTAAACATCACTGTTTGCCTGTGAGGGCGCAAATTAGGCACAACTCGTATACTCGTATTATATGGGAATATCAGTTATGTATGTGTAATGTGACAGTGAAATCAACACTGTCTATACATAGTATTTCAACAATTAACTCTGTTAATTGTTTGTTTTCACTTGTTTTTGATATATTCACACATCATTAGATGGATTTTTTTGAAAAAGAATTCATATTTTATATTCGCACAAAATATTTTCATAAATGGAGAAGTTTATCCTTTGATCAATTTCATATCCATGGATCAATTGGGATGCAAGGTCAATTTAGGGATGCGCAAAGATTCAAAATCATCGAAAAAGATCGATTTCACTTCACCTGAAAGCCAGCTTAGAGGAACTTTATTTGGGTACACAGGTACTGCACAGAATGATATAGAACAGAACTTCAGAATCTTCATTTCACACAAATATGGTCTTACTACATACATGTATTGTTGACCGATTTTATTTTTGCATACTTTAAACATAAAATATGTTTTTGAATGGGTTTAAATATATTTGAACTCAATATTACAAGACAAATTATTTTATTATTGTTTGCGAATGTACTGTTCTGACATCTTAACAACATTTAATACATAACATTTATATAATATATTTTTTTTTAGAATTCATTCGATTTAAAATTCATTACATGCAGTGAAATTATTATTCTTTAAGATACCTGTAGATAATAAATATATAAGATTGTCATAGTTATATCTAGAACATTATATGAAAATTTTAAAATTTCACATCTGTGAAACTTGTTACGAAAATTTATTGCTGAACGTAAAACTTAAAAGACTTAAACCATAATACATTCTATCTAGAGAGATATTGGCTGATTGATACAGAAATAAATAAGATACTAATTTTTCCCCTCTTGTAATCCTAAACAGTTGGATTAGATTTCTTAAAAACGATTAAATTTTTTCAAATTCATGTGAAAAGTATCGTACTTCATCTGATGTTGCAAACTACCAATTTTTCGTTCAATGATAAAATATACTGTGCAACAGAATATTTATTTTCAATTTTAAATTATACATAGGAAATTATTTTTCAATTACTTTACCTATTCTATATAATGTTTTCATTTTTACGATATTAGATAAAATATTTAGTTAAGTTTCCAATTTTCGATTTATAATGAAACATTCCTAACATACTGCTTGAAGTTAAGAAAACCTTAGTAATAACATCGGTATTTTAGCAAACACTGATCCATATTTGTCCAAAAAACTAATTACATTTACAAATTATCCTTTCCTTTTTCACCACCTTAGAGTGGACGTAAGAGGGAACCTTTCAATCTATTCTCACATCTACCGAATGTACAAAACAAATTTCATTAAAATCGGCCAAGCCATTTCGGGAGAGTTTATTTATTAACACATTAGATATTTTTGTCAAAAGATATTGAAACGATTCTATAGTCCGCTTGTATTTAAAATCCCAAATCTTTTGATGCGGGAAGTGAATGCAAAAAATTAAATAATTTGGAATTATGAAGTTTATATCCGATTATTGCATTCATTAAAAAAAATTATTGATTTGCAAATCATTTTCTTTCATGTAATAATGAAAAGTAAATAAATGAATATGTGAATAAATATAAAATACCACAGACATTTACATGAAATGTTAAATTAAATTTGTTAAACAATTTGCATGTAAGATGTAGTACAGTACTTCATATGGATGTTAAAGTATGTAAGTTCGTACGTTTACATTACATATAACAAACCGTTTTATTGATGACTTACAAATAAGTTTATGTAATTTTTGTTGTTGCATTTAAAGGTTTAAAAACAGAAAAGTCACTGAAAAATTTCAAAAATCAATTTTTTCGTTTTCATTTTGGCAATTTTGCAGTTCGTAAATTGAAGCTAAATTTTTAATTCGATTTTATTTATTTTTCTACAGTAAATGAGAGACCGAGGTAAAGGGAATTAAATATCAAACTCTTAGAAATAAATTATCAGACTTTTAGGGTATGCGAATTAGGAACTGACAAATCGAGGCACGCAGTCTGGTGGTAGAAAAATAAACTATTAATGGGTTACAATTGTCGAGTAAATACATACTGTTTATATTAGCAATAAATTGTTTATAATAAATTCTCGATAAATAAAATTTAAATGGAAGTTGGAATTTTTACAGAACGTGCTAAAACAAAAATTAGAGTAAGTTGTGTAGTAAGAGTAAAGCAAATAAAAATTTAAACGTAGTTTTCCCATTAATTTCCAAAAGCAAGCGATCGTACAGTGTTATTCGAAAATTTTTTTAATAACAATTTTTTGTTACTACAAATATTATAATAATTATTTTGAAGTTAAATTTGTATAATAATAATAATAATAAATTAATTAAATATTTTATCGACAGTGCAATACTTTGGGCATTAGTAAGATCTATAAAAATCTTTGTTTTTCCAGTTTCCAGACTGCAAACACTTTAGATTGTGAACAGATCATAAAATTATATTTTATTTCGCAACTAATTCTGTCTGCCGCTTACATAACATTCAATGTGACTGAAAGGTAATACCTGGTTATTATAATTATTCTGAAGTTGATGGATTTTTGTTTTTGAGTAAACACGCCTCATGTAATAATCGTTCAAAAAACGCCAACTTTAAAGCTTTAAGCATAATTTTTACGTAATTTTCATTAAAGTCTATATTAATTATAAATAAATTTTCATCAACAAACGACGAATAGAAAACGAAAAAGGTTTTTTTAACGATTTTTTGATTGTCACATGGGTTAAACATTTAAAAGTGTAAGTTACTTTCCGACATGTTTTTTAAGCCACGCCTTCATGTCAGTTCCCAATATTAAAAATTTGAATCTTGATTTATAATGAAACATTCCTTGCATACTGTTTTTGAGAAGAATAATTACAATGCTCTTTTGTAAATATTATAAACCATATGAAGTTAAGAAAACTTTAGTAATAATAACATCGATATTTTAGCAAACACTGATCCATATTTGTCCCGTAAAATAATTACATGGGGCTTACATATACAAATTATCATTTCCTTTTTCACCACCTTAGAGTGGCGATAAGAGGGAACCCTACAACCTATTCCCACTCGAAAACGACTGCCGTCGTTAGACTCGAGATTTTCCACCAATTTCCTTCCTTCTCTAAGGAGGCAAAGTATGGCGGGCACAAGTGATTAAATACTCTAAGGTGTATTTTGAATATATTTTGAATTTTAGACCTCAAGTTTTATTTTTAGATAAGTTTCTTATCGTTTTTTCTGAAAACTTTAACAAGACGCACTAGTAGACGCTACCTGCAAATTTTCCATCACGGAAAAACAATGATATTTACGAAAAATGTTTCAAAAAAAAGCTGTTTATTTTTAACAAGGAGCAATTATTACATTTAAATTTTTGCTTAAAGTTTCTATTAATTTTTAAACAATTTTTGCAACAGTTTAAGGAATTATGAAAATTTAGCCTAACTCAAAAATATGCACTTTTTTACTTCGACTGAAAAAGTTTATTATTATTTTTGTAATCAAATAATAAACTAAAAATTATTTTTATTTATTTATTTATTTTTTGTTTAAGCATGGATGCCGTCGTTAGAGACTACCAACTGTATGGTAGTAAACCAATCAACTGTACTTCGTGGTATGTAAAAATTTACATTTTAAATGTATAAAAAATCATTACACATTTTATTTGAATATATTTATAAAATTAAACTTTTATACATACCTCGTTTGCTTATCGCGACAAAAATTACTTTTTTCGCACACAACGAACCTTTTTATGAACTTACAAAAAAATATCAAGTTAGCTATTGAATAAGAAGTAAAGTTTAATATTTAAGTGCATGAATATAAATGACGATTTCATTAAAATTTTATTGTGCCCATTGGATTATGGAAAATGAGAAAGGTCAATAATTTGCTGGGCACATTGAACTCATGTTATTAATTTAAAGGTCTGATAGATTGGTCGTACGTAGGTCAATCAAGAAAACGGGTTTCTATTTCACTAATGACGTACCGTTCAAACAAAGACCTTTATAATAATTGTTTGTCCTGATTCGCCCGATTAAGGAATTATTAGCAGGAAGGAGAAATCACTACTTAGAAAGCTTAATACCACACAAGATCGATACTTCAAACTACTTTTGAGCTTACTAGTAGGATTGAAAGATAAAAAGCATGAAATAAATTGTGCATTATTATGATTCGTTCATATAATTAGATTAATTTCAGTATTTCTCGAGTTTCTGGTTTGTCTTCTACCCGAAACATTGAGATGGCAACTCTAGCTGTTAGTCTTGCGCAAGCCGAGAAGAATCAGTTTGGGAACTAAGATACCACAGATAAAGAACTGGAACAAATCTATTTCCCCTATTTTTAATTAAAAAAAAGGGGTGTTATTAGTTTGAACGCTATGTGTGTGTGTCTGCATCGTAGCGCCTAAACGAATGGCGGTTTGAAAGATAATTTAATGACCAGTGTTTTTAGCTTCGTTTCAAATGCCTGTTTTGGGTTCCGTCCCCATAAAAAATTGGCGATGATAAACAAAATCGGCTCAGTTTGAAAAAGACCTTAAGGAAAAAGGTAATTTAATGTAGAGTCTTCTTAGATATGTTACAAATGCAAGTTTACTGTTCCGCACCCGAAAAATTTGTCGGGGGCTTTTTAAATTTTGTAAATTTCACTTGTGGTCAGAGGCTTTAATTTCATACTGTTATTATTGTCATTGTTCAAATTCCATTTAACTTTCTAACCCTACAAAATTTTATAAATCCAACTTTTATCTTATATTAATTAAAAACAAAAATAATAATATTTTATCGGCTTCTTATATAAAATTTAGACTTCAAAAAGTACAAATTGTAAATAACTATCAAAATCCTATAAAAATTTGTTAACCATAATAAAATTTGCAAAACTCCCACAGTGATATTGTAATAAATTTTACCAATTAAAAATCGAAATTACACATCGCATATATTTTATGCAACAGTGATTTAAGATTTTTGTCTACATTTGTGATATAATTCTAAGAAATGTAAACACCAACAATAAAAATAAAAAACTTATTATAATACTGTTTGAGACAATATTAAAATTCCTTAGTCATTACGAACAAATTTTTAAGAATCTTTCTAAATTGAAAACAATAAAGAATTATTGGTAATCAATTTTAGTAGAATGTCAACTTTAATTCTTATCTTTTTTTTTTAAAAGGTTTTCTACCTCAATGTACAAGTAATTATATAAGGATTTATATTATTAACAGAGAATAAAATTATTATTGAGAAAAAAAATTGATGAACCAACTGGAAGTGCCTGGAATTTTTTGCTCCAATTTTTTTTTAAGTCATGTATTTGTTCATTTAATTAACCTTCCATAATCATTTCCGAAAATTGCCTTTTTCCCAGAAATTTTCAGTAAGAAGAGAAAAGATGAATTTCATGAACTTGCACAAAAATTTTTACTTATTTTATTCAAACTAAAAAATATTTACGCTCTGGGTTTTAATGTTCCCATAAATTAGCAAAAAGACGAAGGCGTACGGATTCGAGATTAGGGAACGATACTTTTTTTTAACAATATTATTGTGTTTATGTTGCAAATTTTACCTAAAATGACCAAGCTACCTCTATGCGTAAATAGACGATATAAATAATTTTGAAAAGTTTGATTAAAATTTGAGTAAAAAGAATTTGAATAGAATTATTTTGAAAATTCTTCGAAAACTGGACTATTTGTACTATTTGCGTCTATGCACTTGCTATATCATAATTACAAATTCCATGCATCGATTTCACAAGTGAAAACAAAATTTAAAAAACTCCGACATATTTTTCGGGTACGGAACCCTAAATTTGCACTTGAAGCATAGCTAAGAACACTCTTCATTATATTACCTTTCAAACAAAAGCAAAGAATCAAAATCGGTTCATCTGTTTAGGCGCTACGAAGCCACAAACAGACCGACTCACAATTTTTTTAGTTCGGGGGCTACAAAAGGTAACCTCCCAATTTGGCTGCTTTTATCAGTTTCTTCTCAGTCAAAGTTTAATAAAATGATGAGATTTTGTATTTTAAACAATGTTAAAAAGGACATAGCTCCATAACTTTAATGTTACTGGTTTTATTTCACGATCTTAACATCTCAAGGAAGTATATCCCCGATTCTCATGTAATTGAAAATAGTATGAATTTGTTGTGAACTTGCCACACAACTTCTATAAACAGACTTTACACTGTATATAGAAGTTGAGAGGCTATTTCAAACCAGTTTTTTCTTTCTTTTAGAACATGTTTCTTGTATTTTTATATTGTGTTTTTGTCTATTTAAAATAATAAAGATGTAAATAATATCACAATATTATTAATTTTAATTGTCAATTAATAAGTAAATAGATTGAAGGCGCCTATAAACATGTCATTTGACATCTTTCTTTCAAATATATCATTATTTTATATATATATTTATTTATATAAAATATATGTATAATAGTCATTAAAAAACTTGTCAATTATTATTTCAGTCATTTTTTATCGATAAATCATGTCAAAGTAATATACACACAATTTTTTTAAAACTTTAATTACATTGATTAATATGCATATTAAAATAATATTTGATACATTTCTATATATTTCTTTTGTTATGGAAAACGTAATTATAAGTTGGGTAATAAAGTTTTCAGTAAAGTGTCATTCGTTTGAAATATAAATAATTTATTAGTGATTTGGTGAATAGTCGCAAAATATCATTTCGTTTCCTTTACTAAACACTAAAAGTCTTCTTGCATTTATATGTAGTGTCTTTTTGGAACCAAATACCATTTAGTCGCCTTCAGATGAAAAAATTATTAACAGTTTATTAAATCCCAAAGGCTTCAGTTACCAAATTTTCATTTTAAGCTGGAGTTTCATTAATATATATGTCCATTTGGCTAGCAATATTCAAGTCTAATCGTTTAAGAAACTTCCAAGTATCATTAATTTTTAGCGAATTGTCGAAGGAAATAAATGCAGCTTTTGCTTTTTTTTCAAATTTATTTCAATATTAGTTCCAGATGGTGAAGGCGTCGGGAATTAATACCAGTAGCCTTATAATTTTCTGCAATTTGTAGCTATTTTAGGTTTCAAGTTTCAAAATGTTTCTAGTAGCTTGTATTAAAAATTTTAATGACAAAAATTAAGATCAAGCCAAAGTATGTTATATAAATATTTTATGTCACTTTCAAGGGCCTCTGTTAGCAAAGTTGTTGCGGCTATTACAGGACACTGGTTGGGCGTCAGGCATGCTGAACGCCTGGGCCTGACAGTGAATCACGACTACTGCAGGAGTTGCCACAGTGGTGAAGAGGAGGAGACAATGTCTCAACTTCTCTGTCACTGCTTCTCTTTGACGACCTCTCCGACCTGGAGTCCGACGACGTCAAAGCTCTCCTGCTGTTTTAAACAGCTCCAAATTGTTCACGGAGTAGTGGTCGGGGATGGGCCAACCTAACCTAACCTAACCTAACAAGTTATAAAAAACTAAGAAATATCTACATATGAAGTATGTGTTAAATACTCAATCCATTTATAATTTTCTTTGAATATTAGACATCCAATTGTTGCATGACTATAAAAGAATATAGTGAAATACATTTTTAACAACAACAACAAAAAAACCTATTTTCCAATAAAAGATAATATTTTGTAACAATTTCTTTATATATTTTTTTATCTGCAAAAAATCTTTTAAATAGGATTTTCTGTTCAATTTATAAATTATAATAATATCCTACACCAAACATTGTACATACATACACAAAAGTGTCTAAACTCTAAAGAGATATTAACATAGATTATAAAATAAAAAGACGTTAAATTATATTATGTCTCTCTTTTCGTTTCGATAATCTCTTTTGAAAATTTTTTAAGTTAATGTATTTATTAACTATATTATAATGGTTAATGCACTTATATACATAAATTCAATATTGACATTAATTTTTTTTTTTTTTTTTTTTGAAAAAAAATGTTATTATGGTTTTAAAATTATAATTCTTTAATAATTTTTATTTATTGTCTATCTTTGTTTAATCTTATACTTAAGTTTTTAGTAAATAAATAAAGTGAAATAAATCATTTATTGAAATGTATTTTATTGTTTAGGAAGTATTTTGTTTTGAAATGTATTTTATATATTAATCAAGGAAGGAAATTTTTTTCGAAATCAGCGTTTCTTATTATGTGTGCACACGGAAACAGACCTTCAATCTACTATGTTTGAAAAAGTACTTCGAAATGTTTATTTTCCAAATAAAAAGCCACAAAAAATGATATTCTAGCAAAATTAACACGCTTGACGTAATATTGGTAGGTATTATCAACAATACTTCAAAACATTTCGAAGCAGTAATTCATTCTCCCCATAGCGTACCTACTCGTATCATAATCCACTTGTATGATGATTCTTCGTCTCTTTTTCTGCGTTTCTAATATTCATGTCATATGACTATGACAAGGACACAAAGGAACTAACTGATAGTCTTCTCCCTCATTCGTCATATCACATCCACTTACAGGCTAGCATATCCCTTGCATTATCTCTGTATACTTAATTGCACAAAAAATGCACTTTTTCCATATAATATTGTATGTAATCTGATGCATTTTTTGTGCAATTGAGTTTATGTATCTTATGGTTAATGCCGACATGACATCACATCAACGTTCACTTGTGTTTTAGGTCACATGTTATACAATATATATAAAAATTTCGTAATTTTAATAAAATAAAACAATTATATGCTTTTATGCCTCAAAATCAGAATAATTAAGTATATTTCATATCAATTTTAATTTTTAACAAATTTCATAATTTATTTTTCACTTTCACTACCGAAAGTATCCTATTATTAGAAAATTAAAGTATATTAGAAAAATGTTTGACAGTTTTAGAAGTATATTCTCCAATTGTGGTACTATTAAAAGTAAATCATAATTGTGTTAAGATACACCTCATACCTGCCTACTATTCATAACAATACACAAAAAAAGAAACTAAATAATCATTTTTCATTTTGGTTTTGAAATCTGATCAAAACATCTTGTGTGAATAGATTTATTTCATGTCACAGAAAAAGACTAGATTATATATACAGGATGTTTAAGAAAAACCATTGCAACTTACACGATAATATCCGATTAAACAGTCGATTTTGGGGAGCCTACACATATAGCAATAACTTTGATATCAATCGCGACAAGAATTAAGCTTCAGCAGAATTTTCCAAGAAGAAAATACCAAGTATAACCATAGAATTGAGGTTAGACTAATTGATAATTTTAGTCCTTCCCCAAACCTAAACTTAATCTAATGATCCAAGACTTATAATAGCTAATAAAGCTATTCTCAGGCTAATAAAGCAAACAATTTCGATAAGGAATGGGCGAGAGGTGATCATTTCTATTATAGTAATTTTATAAATGGTAAGAAATTTTTAGTGTATATAACTATGTCAGTATCGTTGTGAATGCCATACTTATGGAACTTTAACCAGTACTGATTTGATCATTGAGGTAATAGTAATAATAGCAATAGTTATGGCAGGCGAGTCAATGCAGTATGGGCGTCAGGTCCATATTATAATATTAATTATGCTAACATAGATACTTTAGTGTCTGTCTCTATACCATACCAGCATTGTAGTGAATGCCAAACATTTCTTACCGTGTAGTATGGTGTTCGAAACGGCTTAATGTCTAGATTTTTAAGAAAAGGATAAATATGAGGTATCGTGTTACCTTTGAAGCTTTGTAATAATTAGAGGTTAACCAAAACTATAACTGTGTACCAGATTTTTAAATTTCAAATTTTTCTAAACAGCCTTAAACGCCTCTGTGAGTTTCAGCAATACTCACTAAAATGACATTTTTTCGACAATAAGTACAATTTGCTGGAGTTCTGCTGTTAAAACTTGCATCACCCTGTATACTATATAGTTCCTTATACGAGAGTACTAATCAGCTTAGTATCAAAGCTTATATTAACGTATACCTATAAGAATGGACATCGTTCGTACAATATCTATAATACCGTAATAACCACTGAGAAACCATTTTATGTAATATCAATCTGTACGAATGGTCTTTTATCCTACTCTAGAAGTAACCTAACTATTCAATTGAATTTAGAAACATATATTACAAATACAATTGTAAGGATAAATATCTAGGATTGCTTGCATTCATACTTGTAATAGACTCGAAGACCCTGACACATAATTTCGAATCATTTGTTGCACGTATGGCGATGCTTAGTCATGAAAATCACCATACCTCTTCCAAACAAAAAATTTACGGCTGTATAATAGTATGAGTCAAACCGTCTAAAAAGTATGGCATGATGGTTTTTGTAAGTAATTGTTTAAAGAAATTTAAATAAAAAATCCTTTATAAAAGGCAAGCTGGATTGTACTGAAAAGTACAAAATAATTTCTTCAATAAATTACTCAAACTCATTGTCATCCGACCAAATATATGTAATTCGTATTCTTCTCAGCAAACCCTTTCATTTGATACCAATATACCATATTGAATTTAGAATGACGTCGCTTAGATAACCACGCATTGTCATCAAAACTAAGTGTGTGTGCAAAATTTCAGCTCAATCGATTGAGGAAAGCTGCTTTCAGTTGCAAGAATTGATCCGAATATACATAAAAACATAGCAAGTTAAATAAAAACTTTTAAAACGAACATTGCCATAGGTGGCTCTTGAAACTGGCCAAAGAGTATGCAATGCTAAAACATTCTTCAAAAAATAATAGTTTAACTAAAGTTTGTCGCACTTGTAACCAATAACTGGAAATTTTGTGATAGTGTATTCAAGTCTATAAACTAAACTAATATAGTAAATATAATAATTGAATTTTGTGTTAGGTACTATACCTATAAATAATAATGGAAATATTTAGTCATTCAAATGCTTGACATGTCGAACATAACTATGACTGCGTATGGTTAAGTACTGATAATAAATTTGTGTGAATTCATTCACAAAATTATTATTACTTAGGTATTTACTACAAATCTATTTAGTTGAAAGAATCTTATTTCATGCGTGTGAAGATTATGTTTCATATTTCAATTAATTTTATCTTGAGGAAGATGTTTATTGATTGGAAAGAATTTTTAAATCTTATTAAAAATAATTATTATGGTTTATCAATAGAATTAACATCTAAATAGTATAATTAAAATTGGAAACGAATTGGTAAGTTCTATCTATTCTAAAAAAAAAAAAAAAGTAAAAAAAAAAGTCCATCACCACGAAAATAATGAAACATTATTAGCCAAAATATTGAGAATAGTCATCCTTCTCCGGGAATCACTAGAGTGTTAGGAGTGATGCTCCAACATGATACAGCATGTATTTTTTGGATCATGGTTCATGTTCTGTCAAAAGAGTAAAGCTCAGATTTTCACGCATTAATCGAGCTAAAAAGTTTCATGATAATTTAACAATAAAAATTATACTGTTTTTACTTTTTGCGAAGACTTATCATCAGAAGCTTGAATTTCTAATCTTTACCAATTCGTTATGTGCGTAGTCATGGTAGGGACAATAAAATCGATGCCAGCGCTACCAGTGAACAATTTTGGAGTTAAAGGAGGCTGTTATGACTAATTTGCAATTCTTTACATGTTAATTTTATAGAAAATGTCAAATTAAAATTATTGAAAAACACTAATTAATTAAACTTAATGCATTAAAAATTGTGAAAATAAGAAATTAAATTGAACAAATATTATTTTTCAAATGTAAATTATCATAATTATTTATTTAAATTTGTGAAACAATAATATTAAATTTTCAATTTAAATTTTAGTATTATTTTTAGACTTTGACATAAATTTCAAGCAACTTAACCTACTGTTTTCTACATTCTTTGTTTTCTAGCATTACACTTACTTGTTTTTGGTTCATTTAACTAGTGAAAAAAATGACACAATCACTGTAAAATTGTCACATATTTTTATGTAAATTTTTTTTATTATTACATATAATATTTATTTATATTTTTGTCTCTTGCTATAGGCATACATATAAAAACATACTCTGATAGCCTCCCGTAGTTCATGTTTTGTGTGGCGCTGCAGTCACACTCGAAGCGAATAGAGACAATTTACTTCGTTGTGTTTATTTGAAAAATACTTGGGTGTTTGAAAAAAATCAACAGTCTTTTGAGTATTATTCAAGCACCTGGTTTTTCCGAGACAACCGTTGGAAGAAGTTGGTTAAAATTTGAATAATATCAATGTGAAAATGTAAGAACGAAATTACTTAATGCTTTTATTTGCCTTTTTTTTGAACTTTTTTTCCATGTTCAAAAGAACTATGACAAAAAAAAATTTTAATAAGGAAAAAGAAAATTTTCGGAATCTTTAGATTTTCTTCAAACTTAATTTAAAGCCAATTATTCATTCATATGTCTAAAAAAGGCATTAAAAACAATATTGGGGGCATTTTCGATCCTATAACACTATATAAAAAGAATTTGTTTTTAAACTTTCAAAAGTTTAAGGTTAGGATTAAGCCAATTAATTTTCGGTGTTCAACAATAGCCCTGTCTTAATTATACCGAGATTTCAGGATGAAATCAATATTTAAATAAATGTTATTGACTATTTTCATTAATTTTATGTTATGGTATAAGGTTTCTCTGCCGCTCGGTCGTCCTTTTGCACTTCGTTTAATAACACCTTCTTCTACTACCTAGTCATCGATGTTACTAGACCACGCAAAAAGATTTTCTGTATTCATTGATGCGTGTACATATGTGATAAACTCTAATTCTTTTAAATGAAGTAGAAAAGTCAATTGTCTTGAAGGAAATAAAATACTTAATAAAAAAAGAGCAATCTATAATATTATGTATGTTAGATAAAGATATTAAATTTTTTTTTATAGTCAAAAGTTTGTTCTTTTACGAGGTAAATAGAAAACAAAAGAGCACATATATTACTTCCATAGTCATTTGCAAATAAAATGGTTTGCAAAGTTCTCATCTAAGGTAATGCACTCAATTTACAGCATTAATTTTGTTTTATTTTCTTGAATGAATTTTATTCGTCACTTCAATATTTTCGAGTGAACAAATCATCATCACTTTCGAGTGGATAAATCTTGATAGAAAAGTTGTTAAGCAAGTTATGGAAAATTTTTTCTTTTCATTGCCAATTGTTATTCTCGTAAAAAATAAATTTTTCTGAAATGTTTAAATCCACTGCACTTCCTGTCAAATATTTCCATCCATTGGTTCCATTATTTTGATCACGTTTTTCTCCAATATCCTCAAATCGTTTTATTTGAACTGCTTACGTGAAAATGATTTCATAAACAGTAATTGTTAGTAGTATTTTTCAGCACAGGCTATCTGTAGATATTTGAATTTGCCGACATTCAATTACATTGTTCACGTCTTTCCTTCCAAGTGTCACATGTTTAAAGTATTTCCCTTCGTTGTTGCTTCATTTTTACAAGCTTTCCAATATTTTTAAATCGAATTCTTTGGACTGTTTACGGTAAGTTGAGCTAGCAAAAATAATTATTAAAATTATTTTTCAAGCTATCAGTTATTTGAATTTGCTGACATTTAACAACGGACATCTTACAATTATTTTTAGTAAAGGAAAATATTTAAATAGTACTTATATATAGATAATTTATGAGAAATTCTGAAAAGTTAAAAGATTCAACATGAAGATAGCGTTACTGCTCAAAAATCAGACATCATTTAACTCTCTCAGTTGATGCAATAATCTGATTACGAAAACTGCAATTTAATTTATCTTAGCTAATTTTTTGTCAATATTTGATTTTCCATTTTTATAGAATAAGAAATAGCACAGATGGTAGTCAGATAGACTAACACTTTTCGGAGTAACATATAATCTATATTCTTTTTGATCGTTTGCTACAATTAAACGCTGTTAATTCAAAACAATTCTTGCCATAAAATTAAAACATTTTGACAATTATAATTTTAGTCTTTTTAGGACAAAAACAGAACCTATTTTAAAGTTTTTGGAACTACGTATCTTCTACGTTCGGTAGATGGGGACAAACAAAAGAATCCGACACCCATCAACTGATTCTTTTTTATAGTTCATTATACATTAGGATAATAAATGATGAAACGAATGCACAAGTATGGAAGTAAAAAAAAGTGTTAAATTTTTATGATTATATTTATAGGCTTTAGTTTCTTTTTCCACTACCAATACCAAATAAACGCATCGTATTGTCTAGCATGTACTTTTTGTTTTATACGTGAAAGAAGTCTTAGTAGTAGACGAACGTGATAATATTTTTAGTGGTTTAACTACCGTATTCTGCGAATGCTAAAAAAATGGGGGAAACTTCAGTATTGAAAATGGATTTAGAGGTATCAAGTTTAATATTAAAGTTTAGTTCAAATTCAATTATTATTAACAGGTTTAGTAATCAATTCTGCTTTATATATACACACAAACATTGCAGAAAAAAAAACTTTGTTTTTACTCATTCCTTTCACAAAAACAAAAGGATATTGTATGGCGTTTGTTTATTTAACTTCCTTATTTTAATAAAATCTATTTTCTTTATATTCTGTTTGTGTTATATTTGTTTATTGATAAATGTGATTATGTAATACCATCCATTTTCTGAATTTTTAAATGAAAAAATGAAATCGGGTTGATTGTTTATTTTACATTATATCTGCTTCCTGTTTATTGATATACTTTTCTGGTTTATTAGTATACTTATGGGGAAGCTGGTTTAACTTGGATGGTTAAATAAAATTTAACCAATGGTTGTTGAGATGACCAGATATACTGAAATTAGAATTAGGAAAACTATAATGACAAAAATGTGCAAGAACAAAAAAAAGAAAAAGGTTTGAATTTCAAGATTGGTAATTAAAATATTTACGGTTCCCTGGTGCTCCATGATAAAAACATAATAGAAATTCGAGACAAAAGGGTTTGCTGTATTTAAAATTTTGCAAGCTCTTGATATTTTCTTATATATTATTACTTGATTTACGTTACGCCTCAAGAAGGCAACGGCTATAATGGATTATTTGATTGAAGTCGGTAAGTATAAAATTTGTTGTAAAAAATAATACTGTTTATATATAGAACATATATGTTATACTATGTAAAAATATATGAACCATGATTCGTTTTTTTTGACATAGTTTTCGCGGAGAAATTTTCATAACAATTTCTGTGATATCTTCGTATAACATGAGCCTACGACGGCATCCTCAATTGTTTTAACACAATACTTCTAGAATGATAGCGGATAAGGCTTAGTGATTTTTAATTTCCCAGAGGAAGTTAATGTAATGGGGCCGATTTTGAAAAACTATAGTTTTTCATATTTCCGCGGTTTCAAGGCCTTAATATCCGAATCAAACCTTTTCAACGTAATGTCTGTGTGTGTGTGTGTGTGTGTGTACATATGTGGGCATGTGCGTATGTTCGTTCAGATTCTTTCGCCTCGATTATCCCGCCAAGCAATTACCTACCTATGACATTAACACGTGACTGGGATTATTCGACGCGTAATCGCGTATCAGAATCTGAAAAGTGGATGAAACTCATCATTTATCTATGAAGATAATGATCGTTCCAGCATAAGCTGCAAAACTTGTTCTATAAATGATCTGATTTAAATGATATCATGATCTATAAATGTTAACAAGATCTTTTTATAACTTTTTATTATACTGGGAAGTTTTTCGTATGGACCTTGAGGGTGGCACCAGACTCAATTTATTAATATTTAATATGATTTATATTTTTATTTCCAATCTTCAATGTTTCTATGTGTTAAAAGAAATCCTGCGACGTAACAGGAATCATAATTAAATAATTTTTAAATTTATTTTCGATATTTCAATGTCTGTGCTGAGAAATAAGAATACTTGTTTCACGTTTTCGGTTTTATATTTAGAAATGATTTCGTGTATACGGGCCACAAATTTTTCACTTTAGTGAATAAATAACAAAATTACAATAAAAAAATTACAAAAAAATTACAATAAAATTAAACAGACAATGACAGTTGTTTATGACATTTAAATGATGTGTCATACTCAAAAAAATGCGTACATTTATATATATATCAAACTACCCTTAATATCATATCGCTAATAAACCCTTCATTTTTATTATTGCACCTAAGTATATTATTTTAAAATGATCCCTCTACAAGTTTTTTTTTCGTTTTTTTGCATATATCGTGTTATTCGCTTTTGCCTTGTTAGTTTGGTTGGCTGCGTGTACGTTGCAAATAAGTGTAAAAAAATCATTAAATATATATATGATGTGTTTGTTACATAATAAAAACATATAAACTTCCAAACAAATGTGCGCGACAACACTTATTTTAAATGTTTATTATACTTCTTTTTTTTGCTTATTACATGAATAAACGGAATATTATTTTATTAAGTTATGTGTGTAGTGTTGGTACCTTGTTAAAAACGCTACTTATAAATGGAGGGTTTGTTTGTCAACTTTTTAAATTGTATATAAATACGTGGAACCTCTATCCTGAAGCTAGACAGTGGAAGTATTAGCCGGGAGTTATACTCCGTTATAGCCGTTGCTTTCTTGAGGCGTAACATAAATCAAGCAATAGAACAAGAAGTATCAAGAGTGCAAAATTTTAAGCACCACAAATTTCTCATATGTTTTTATTATGGTGCACCAGGAACCGTAAATATTTTAATTACCAACCTTGAAATTCAAACCTATTTCTTTTCAGATTTTTGCCATTATGGTTTTCCTAGTTCTAATCCTCAGTTTATCCTTTTTGAGAGCCGCAGTGTTTCAGAATAGTATTCCAATAAACAGGTACCAGAAAAAAGGCTTTCAAGGAAGCCTCACCCCTCCTTCTCTGCAGGTTATCCCTCCCTACCAGATTTTATTTTCTCTAGTCCGGATATGTGGTAACTGTCGAAGATAACCGTCTACCTTGCAATAAAGATTTAAGAATAAGTGAACATAATTTCGTTCTAATTTTTTTAACTTCTTTTATTTTGGGTGAGTCGAAGGCAAGATTAATTATTCTAACTTTACTGTATTTTTATAATTTTGAAGTAATAAGAACACCCAAATAAGTGAGCATGGCAAATTTTATGAGTAAGGTAGTAGCAATGATTGTAGGAAAAACGATAATTTCTGATCATTGAGAAGAATTGGAAAGAATTAAAAAAGAAGGCGTGTTTCGGGTTTTATAGGAATTTGTTACGTTTTACGTCGTAAAAGTAATAATAGATATCCTTTCAGATCTTCAGTGAATATTTATGAGGTTTCGATTAATATGACTTAAATTTGTTGATAAATAATTCTAATATTGCAGGTCAAATGATGGGAAGAAAGTATTTGTTATTTGACTACAACTTCTGTCAAAACAAGATATTCTTAACTCAATATTAATTCAAGATAATACTTTTTGTCGAAAAGTATTATCTTGAATTAATATTGAGTTAAGAATATCTTGTTTTGACAGAAGTTGTAGTCAAATAACAAATACTTTCTACGTGTATGTATATATAGAGGTTACGGGCTTCTTACACTAGATTTAAATTATATTCATATATTTGCCTACACAGTGGCACCAATCTACCAATTTAGATTTGTTTTTATGACTCTTGAAGATATTATTACTTTTTTTATATTTCTGGAATTATTAGATAAATAATACATTCTACGTAATGACTTCCTCGAAAAAGTTTCATTTCCTCGAAAAAATTTGATAAGCAAGTTTGTCTATATTGAAAGATGGAGAATACAACCAAGGTTGCCTTAAGATATATATGATTTGGATTAAAATTAAATAGCGTTGATTTTATTGTTGATTGATTCTAAAAAGATTAAATCAACTTCTAATCTACATAGTGAATAACAGAGGAAACTTATGTTTACCTACTACGTTTTACTGCTTTTCCATTGGTATAAGGGAACTAAGAAAACTTCGTGGTTTTACAACCCATTTAAAATCGTGCAAAGTTTTTGAAAAAACTTCTCCAATTTACTACAATGGGATTGCAAGCCACTCGGTACATTCAAGACAATACATTTTTTAATAACTTTATCAATTTATCCCATTAGGAAACAAATACGAATCACGTGATTGAATAATATTTAAATGAATGTAATCTCATAAATTATTTTTTTATATTAGGAAATAAAATATTGTGATTAGTTCCATATTTTTAAAAATTGTACGACTCATTGTAATTTTGTTATTCGCATTTATTAATTAGGTCATCTAAACGGTTTTACTTCGATAAAGTATTTTCTCAGAACAAGTAAAATCCTGAATTACCTATTAAAGCGTCTATCGTTATAACTTGTAAACTATTTTGCTCTACACGAGCTCGAGACATATATTGGCCTAGTCTCTATAAACAGGCCTAAGTTACTACAACTTCTGCAAGGTATTACTAACAGTGTATTATCGTTAGTCAAAAATAAATTATGAAATTTGAAAAAAGTTCAAATTTATATAAAAATATACTTAAATATTCTGATTTCGAGTCATAAAAGCACATTTTCTTTTATTATATTAAAATTAAAAATCGTTTTCAACTGTATATCACGTGAACTATAAATATTTATATTTATTATAATTAGTGGGTCTATGAATGTATCTGTCAAACTTATCTGTATAATTTCGGATAATGATACCGCTATTACGCCACCAAATTGGATGAATGCGTTTTTGAAAGTTTAAAAAAGGTTTAAAATTTAATTTAAGTTTTTGGCAAGAACGCGTGTGTATTTTGTGTGAAATAAATTATTGGTGGCTTTTTATTAGCAAAATCAACATTGTGAAGTACTTTTTCAAAAATAGTAGAATACCCTATTTCGGTTCCACACTAACTAGTATGTAATAGGTTGGCTGATAAGTCCCCGGTCTGACACATAGATGGCGTCGCTAGTATTAAATGCATATTATTTTTATATAGTACCAACCTTCAAATGATTCGTGTCAAAATTTGACGTCTGTAAGTCAATTAGTTTGTGAGATAGAGCGTCTTTTGTGAAGCAACTTTTGTTATTGTGAAAAAAATGGAAAAAAAGGAATTTCGTGTTTTGATAAAATACTGTTTTCTGAAGGGAAAAAATACAGTGGAAGCAAAAACTTGGCTTGATAATGAGTTTCCGGACTCTGTATTTTTTCCCTTCAGAAAACAGTATTTTATCAAAACACGAAATTCCATTTTTTCCATTTTTTTCACAATAACAAAAGTTGCTTCACAAAAGACGCTCTATCTCACAAACTAATTGACTTACAGACGTCAAATTTTGACACGAATCATTTGAAGGTTGGTACTATATAAAAATAATATGCATTTAATACTAGCGACGCCATCTATGTGTCAGACCGGGGACTTATCAGCCAACCTGTTTTACTTTAGGGAATAAATTTCGGTGATCTACCAATGTAGATTTAAATTAAATTTAATTTAAAGCTTTGCGATACTTTGTTTTTATCTGAATCACTAATTATAAAATTTTATAAATGAGTATACAATAGTTTTGACAGAAAAGATACTTACTTGTATATTATGAGTTTTTAAATCCAGACACTGAAAAAAAAAACAATAAATTGATATTAGATGAAAATTTTCCAAAAAAAAAAACAAAAACACTTTATAACAATAAAATTGAAACGGAATTATTTACAAATAAAATTCGAGTTTAATGTATTTTTGGTTTGGTAAAAACTTAAATAAATAACAATATATCTAAATAAAAAACTCCTTAGAGACTCGTTATAAATTTAATGGTTTTCTAGTATGGAGAAGTTAGTTCTGAACTTGCACATAAATACATTTATACCATTTTACAGTATTGTAATGGTAATAGAATGATTATATTTTGTTGTTTTTCATATAATGTTCCAACTTTTTTGTCTTAAACAACAGCAGTAATGCCAAGAGCAATCATAGATTTTTTTCGATTTCAACGTGTTAATGCTCTGACTATGTTATTTCGAACACTCTAATATTACATTCTTTAAAATACGGTGATTATTTTAGGTATTGACTTTGTGGTTTTCAACTTAAAAACATTGATTTATGGTAAGAGAATATATAAAAAAACATCACGATTGAAACCAGCTTTGACGCTGAATAGCGAGCTCATGTCGTAAGCCTACACAATTATATCTCCCCTTCTTTTGTGATCATATTTTAGGATCTGAAACCAAACGAATCGAGTTTGAACCCATATGTATCCTAGCTAAAATACGTAGACTCTTGGGTTACTAGAAAAAGATGAATCAACGGACCCTTATAGGGGTCAGAAGAGATGAGAGAACTTTATGAGATGGTAATTGTTTATAAAGTTGGAATAGGGAATATTCATAAAATTTAAATTTGGTTCAAATATTTTTTTCCGTAACTTTAATGACTGGATTTTTCAACTAAACCATTAATTTAGTAAGTTATATCTTTTTAATTACTTAAAATTAATTAATAAAAGTACAAATTCAGTGAGGGCATTCTAAAACGGAAATTCAAATTTTTATACGGACGTGACATACAGTACGGGATTGCCTTTGTTGACATACTGTAGGATATTAATTACTTACATTTTATATGGTATTTCATTAAATTATACTTTCTACGGCTTTTTATTAGAAAACTTTATAATAACGAGTGTAAATTCTGTGTTGTAAATTCATTTTTTAAAGTGTAAATTATACATTGAACTGTCACCACTTGACAGATCACGTAATTATACGTCATCAACAGAGAGCGCCAATAAACTGCGTGTTTAAATATTTCAAAATTATAATGTATTTTAAAAATTTTTTACACTTAAATACAGCATTTTTAAGCAGTATTTATATTTTTTACTTTGTTATAACGGTGTAAACAATGAATTAAAAATATAAAAAAAATACATGAATATTCCCTATTATCTAGCAAAGGGGAATTCTACGTATGTTGGCGAATTCTAATTTTCTCTAAACGAATCTAACTGTTATTATGCTCTCCATGAAAATAACACCTTCAGGATATTACATTCAAAATTTAATAAAGGTCGGTTGAGACAGAAAGCAACACCGTACTCCAGCACTTCTCGACATTGACACTACCAGCATACAGCAGCTTGTACACAATGATAATGAATAAGCTCCCCAAATAAAATAGATATATCATCATTTAGCTATGCACTGAATTTTATATACTAATTAAAGTATTCGAAAATCAAGCATAATTTAAAAAAAGTGCCCGAGAAGATTTATTAATTATTCGTTATTAAGTTTACTGACCGATACTGATTACATAATGATTTTGTAAGTTAACGAAATTCATTCATTTTGACCTTTTTCTTTCGCATCAACAAACACACAATTGGGTGAAAAAGACATGATATTTACAATTTCAAAATAATAACATTTTGTATATAATATGTCTGCGCCGTCTAGTAAGGAAAAAGAAATGAGGGTTGTGTTGTATGATACATTCGTACGTACAACATAACGTTTTGTGGTTTAACGAACAGTTGGTCAAAAAGGGCTAAATGGAAATTGTGTGCATGCAAAATACGTACTGAATAGTAAAAACATACATGTATATATACATTGTTATAATATAGTAGAACAAAAACATGGTTCGACTAGTGAAAAAATACATGGAGTAAATCAAAAAATTATACACTCATCGAATCAGACGAACTAATAGAACAAGAATAAACGACGATTTGGAGTCACGAGCACAATAATTAGATTTTAAAATGTCGATTATTATGGAAAATGTTAAAAAAATGAAACAGCATTAATGCTAAATCACTTACGCATTAAATTAAGTACAAATAAATCCGACAGTGACAAAAACGCGTCCATACTCAGTAAGGAAAGGTACACTCAGGATTCTTTTTTTGGAATGGTTCAGATTATTCGATTTTAAAGCTAAAATGTCAGCGCCACGAGTAAAAAAATGTAAAGCGCACTTAAACAGCTCTTGATTTGTTCATTGAATAAAACAGCAAAAGATACTTGCTTTATTATACATTTTAATGTGCTCTTCTCTTTTGTATGTGTATGGTATGTGCGTATGGTTCACAAGATTGTAGACAAACATTTCCGTTAAATATTCTGTATCTATAAGCGTTTTTAAACTATAGTTCTTTATCTATCGCTGGATACAGTCTTTCTTAGTATTAAAATATTAGTATCCAAAAACCAGCAATAGTACAAATAGATATCAAACCTTATATAGCAAACTATTTGCTAAAGATAGTGATGAAGTGCACGGACGTCTTCAGTTTATACTTGGTTTTTTTTATGTGAAGTTGTCCAGTCAGACAGAGAAGTAAGAGAAGTGGGGGACAACTGACTACAAGAATGGTTTGACTGTGCTTTAAAGGACTATATGAGTAAAAAACAAATGCATATAACTGCGCCAATTAACGAATTTAAAATAGAAGATAAGTCTCTAGAAATTAAAGGAAAGTCCTTGTTTCTATAACCATTGAAGTAATTGCTGAACAATTGGTAACAGTCGAAGTGATACTTTAAAAATACAACATTACAGACGATGATGGCGACATTAGTTGCGAACACCTACAATGCAACTCTCAAATTGGAGTGTAAGTAGTAGCACACATTCCGCTTGTATCATTGGTCCAAGGACACAGTTTTTCGTATGAAGATATAGTAGAAGTAAAACAATCATCATCTTAATTCTACATTCGTAGCTGCGTCTCTTAACTTTGTATCAACTTTGTATCAAGTTTTGTTTTTGTAGTCAGAGCACTAGAAAAGAGTAGCAGTATACTACAGGATTATGAGTAAATGGAACTAATTTACGCCATCCCCTCAAACATATACTTGCCTAGCCGTGTATAGCAAGTAATAACATCTTATTCTGAAATCTATGAATTTAAAATTGCATCTAGTCCGGGCACTAGACAAGAGAATATGAGTTTTGAAACAATGAAATTGAGACATGAGCATACTACAGGAGTAAAAAGCACTCGTTTGCATCAAGTTTTCAAGCATAGCCAAACATAGCCTTTTCTAGCAAGTCGTAACTTCTTATTCGTAAATCTTTGATCTCAAATAATTTATTTGTATCAAATTTATCCAGATACCATCATTTTGTCGGGCGAATCAAATGCCTTTTTCGAAGGTAAGTTAAAATTATCACTCTATATACTAAACATATCTATTAGAAAGGTACTCCACAATTGAGAGACGCATGACATCTCCAGCAACCACGGAACTTTTCCGTCGGGTTTTGAAACACAGTTACATACATATAAATACAATAATGTACGTATATGTATATGTATTACATAGAATCTGACGCTTGATGTACGATATACTGCGTCTAAACACGCATATCACGTCATAAAATACTACTATTACACGTACATTAAAATACAGTGGTAATCAAACATTCTAAAAAGATATTTAATTTAATTATATACATTTTAAATGAGTTTGGAGGAGAATAAAAAAGGATGTAGCGATATAAACGCACTGGGTACGGACAGGATACGATGGTACAGTGTACTTATTGCTACGCACGCGGTCCTTTATTATTTATTACCCTACTATTTAAGAATTATGGCCATGTTGTCAAGATTATTATTAAACACTAGGTATATACTGTGTCATCTAAAAAGGAGGAGGAATACTCAATACCGTTTTTTGTTACTAAATCAGTTGGAAATTTTGTTTATGAGCGTGTGTACTGCCTATATGCCTCGTCTAGAACATACACAATTTTATTGGAGTTACATAAAACCTTTTCCTCAAAATTTCAGGAATTTAAACTTCACCTAATATGAAATTTTTGTGAATATCACAATGTCAGTGTACGTGTGAGTGTCCTACTGTATCGGTGTGAACGTCATACTGATTACTCTATTGAGGGAATAGTAACGTTAGCAATAGTTATGGTGGACCAGTTAATGCAGTATGGGCGTCAGATCCTTACTAGTTGTACTATATCCACAATACTTCTTGGGGATAGTCCTATTCAATTCGGTAATACTTATGCTAACACAGCATGCATTTCTTACCGCGCACTTGAAAAGAATAGTAAAAAAAACTGTTTTTAGAGAATGGCAGAGCTATTCTGAAGTTTAAATTCATTTTAATTTATATTTATTTCTGCAATTATGGCAAGACTATTTTTCCAAAGTTACGTCAGTCAACATAGTACTTCAGAGGGTAGAACTTTTTGAAATACCTCCCAATACACAATACTACACCTTAATACAGCAGAGAAAAGGTCTACGACTCGAGTTCACGAACGTTTAGAATTTACAAGAGCAAAAGATGCATTGAAATTGTAGCTGTTGCAGGAATTTTACTTTATTAGGCTTAAATTGAAAAAAATTTATAAACACCGATATTTCTGAAGTTTTACACACTTCTAAATACAATTGTCTAGTGAAATAACGAAGAAATTTTTGTTCAATCACAAGTTACACTACAAAACTCAGTTCCATTTCAAATTGCTACGAAAACCATTTTCGTTTTTGGATTTCACTAAAAACTATAGTGAGCTATTTTGAAAAATGCATGGTAATTTTTTTAAACGACTCTTCATAAATTAATCCTCAACGACTAAATTTAAATCAATGGTTTGACTTTTCAAAAAATAAGTTTATGTTAATTCCAAGGTTAAAAATATTGTTAGATATTTCGTTGTGTTTGAAAGACTCTGTACCACACTTTAATTCAATATTCTCTGTACGCATTACACATACTTGTCTTGGTATTTCGTTGGAGTGATATTAGATTTCTATCGATAAAGTACAAGGTTGTAATAAAATTTATCAAATTGAACGTCAAAAGCAACAGTAGAGTCAGTGAAATCAAAATCTGAATACGACTATAATAGTACCTTGTGGTTAGTGTGTCATGTTTAATCCTTTCGTGTAAGTATACATTGAAAAGATAGAAGTACATTTGAAAGAAATATTCAATTGCTGAAAGAAAAAATGGGTTTTTAATGCAATATTGTAAGGCCAGAGTGGTCAAGATAGCTCAAAATGTAAGGCTCATTTTGTTGACTCTATATTATCTCTGCGTTATCAATGCCGTTTTCAACATAAATTTTGAGAGGAACAGACAATACGCTAAAGTTGATTACCTTTAAAATTAAAAAAAAAATTTCTAGCGACAAATTTAAGCGAGAAAATATTAAGCGAGAATTTTCTTCGTTCAATTCTGTTTAATCCATCATTATATGTTTGATTCCCTTTATTCATTATCGAAAGGATTTCTAAATTTTAATTTGGGTATTTTTTATTCGGGGAATCAAATTTTATTGACATATTACATACCTGAGATTTAATTAAAAATGATTCAACAAAATGTAAAATTAAAATTTCTTGATATTTTCGTTGAAATTATACGTCTTTTTCTGTTCGTGAATAATTGAATGTTGAAATTAATTTAATCAATCATCGTGTTTTTTACCATACCTACATCAACTCAGCAATAGCCCATCATGATAGATTCATATTTTAGTTCACACATTGTTATAGGCTGTATGTACATAAGCATTCAGATGGATTTCATTGTTATAAATTACTAGACGATGCTCGCCATTTCGGACGCAAACTGAAGGATTTGAAATCTTGTGAGGCAGAAAGTATTTTACCTACGCCCGTGAGAATTACCTTTCTCACTCAGTATGCGTGGTAATTATCGTTTATTTTCATATTTTAGAGGCGTATGTACAGTTTTGTACGACATACGATAAATAACGCATTATTAACTTACATCTGCGATTGTCCAACTTGTGCTACGCACTTGTTGCATAAATTTCGCAGTCGTACGCTAATAGTGCTGTTATCCTACTAGTATCGTAAATAACTATTTTCTATTTGATTTCTACAGGCTGCTTTACTAAACATACAGCCTAAATTATTAAATCAAATAGAAAACACGTGAAAACAAAAAATTGACTGAGCTAATTGTCGAAATACCAGGTATAAACAGTGTTGATTATGCAATCGTTTGTGTTTTTACGTCATATAAGTGAAGAAAGACAGCCATACATTCATAAATGTCACACACATATAACTGATATTCCCAAATAATTTATATAATATAATTTGCGCCCTCACGGCTAAACAATGATATTTAAACGAAAAAATGTAACATTTTTTACATATGAACTTTATTCTATCTCTAACGGTTTACAAGATGAGAATCCAAGACCCAATTGACCTGTGTAAACTACTAGACTTGTTTCTTCCTCTTCAGATTTTAACGAAATCGGTTTTTTTTTATTTTATATTATGATAACATTAGTTGTTTTTAGTTATGAACGCACATATCCAAAACAGGCTACTATTTTATAACAATACTATAATATAGGCTATCAACAATATGTGTACAGGATAGATTTGACACTTTAGTATTTAATTTAAACTGTAGATGTAAACTGTCACAAATCGTTTGATATGCCAAATTTAATTAAAATCAAACTATGGATATTATATATTGTAAGCTATGCTAGGTATACATACCTCGATTACGATTACGTATTTATAATATGCATGCATCCCATATCTATGTGAAAGATAATTTTATTCAATTTTAAGAATTTTCATTAAAATTGCATTACATATTTTGTAGGAGGTATACTCAATGTCACAAAAAATGCTCGTTTTAAAACATTCTAAGTGTTACTATTATAACATAACATATGATGCGTACGCTTAGAATGTTTTAACTGTGGCACTTTTTCTGACAGTGAGTGTACGTACTAATTGCAAAAATTATACACAGAGTTGGAAAACTATCAATCGATATACAGTTGCTGAGTTTCGAAAACAAAATACTGAGATGTTTCCTTTATCCAGTAACTTGTAATTAGTCCAATCATCTTAGGGTATCACCTCGGAATCTAACGGGATAAGTTGAATACTTGTACAAATTTTTATTTTGATAGTACAAATGCGAGCGTCCTTAGATAGTCAAAGGTTGCAAAAATCAGATTTTTGAGATTCGTTTCCTTTGCTTTAAATCGTATTTACATGATTTATAAAAGTTGCAGAGAATAAAATTCTCTACAAGTTTCGCCTGAAAACTTTTTTTATACGTTCAACCGTTTTTGAAACATATGTGACTTTTGAGACAACGTTTGTACTATCAAAATAAAGGTTTGTACAAATATTCATCTTATTCTGTTAGATTCCGAGGTTTACTTTTTTTTCTGACTAACATGAGTGGATTAAGAACGTTCATGGGCATTTTTATTAAAAATAATTTGTCTACAATTAATTATGAAAAGATTATTTTTGCAATTACGACAAAAAATCAGCTTTCATTTCATTGTTTGGTAATATTGGACAAATTTAACAACAATATGTAGGGGAATTGGTCTTAGTATTGGCTATAGAATGTCCCGAAAATTTCAAGATGTCGTTGTCCAAGTTAGTATGTTTATCGAGAATTGTCGGGTTTTGTAAGCAAAAGATAAGCGCATTCTTCCGATGAAGAAGACATCGCGTAGATTTGCAGGGGAGTTATGGAAAATATAAAACAATTAGCCTAGGAAGACAAACAGTACGGGATAAAATAAAAGACTTCATCGATTATTTTATTTCTATTCGTTTCAAATCGGTTTTAAATCCAACATTATTATTTGAAAAACGTCGAAATTTTAGAATTCCCAAGTATAATGAAATAAAATATATCTCTATTTGTCTTTTTACCTGTCTGCGTCAGTACAAAAGCAAAAGATTTCATAAATTATATTTCTATATAAATAAATAAAAAATTATAATCCATTATAAATCGGTATTAAATCCCTAATTATACATTTAACGCCTAGTTTTTTTCGCCTTTTTTAAAATAAAGTCTCTATACAATATTACTATTAATTAATTATTCATTTCATTAATAAATTTAATTAGCAAATAGTCTATGTTGTTTAAATCACATATGTACACATACAAATAAGAGGTCTAGAGCCAGGCGTAATGTTTGACACCGTCATTTCAAAACGGCTAAAAATTTGAGAAATTATTGTCAAAGTAAGTGGTCTTAATATTATGATAATTTTTTCCCGATAAAAATGAAAAAATGAAGCGTTGGTTGAGTCCACTGTACATAACATATAAATTTAACCGGATAATGATTACCGATGACCACATGACTGGTTTTTGCGGAAGGGTTATTTAATAAGCTCGATCTTGATGCCCGACAAATTTTTTGCGCCTTTAATCCAGTCTGACGTTTGAAACATGTTGTTTTAACGGAGTTAGGTTTACTGACTACCACGCTACCATTAGTCGATTGAGTTAATAATCCGTTCAAATATGCCAATTATTCTATTGCTTCCATATTTAAAGGTGGTGCATAGCCACTTTCTCCTCCAATAGGTTTCATAGGCAAGGAAGTCTTTCAAGGAACCTGTAAAATTTCTAATTACGTGGCAAATTGAAAATTGTTAAATATTCACAAAGAAAGCGATTTATAAAAAGTAAGAATTGAATAAATGCACAAAATAAATTTGTACTACACTAATCAAGGTGGAGTTTTTGGTTCACTAGGTCCAGAAGTCCTTAGCTATATAATTATTCATAGAGAAAAAGTCCGGGTTCCTTACAATTAAGACACGACCTTTGTGTTGTGCTGCTTAAGTTTTCAGCAATTCTAGAATGACGGCCAAATCCTAAACCTGGCCCTGGGTCTATAAAAATAATAAATTACCACACATACAGACTACATTTATACACTACTGGTTAATTAACAACTTTTAAAATACGTATTTTATACCGTCCGTATGTCTGTCCGTTGATCTTTATTTAAAATTATGTGTGTGTGTGTGTGCGATATGCACAAGCCAACATCTCCTCTCACGTTAATAAATAGTTAATTAAAACTGATGTCACCAGTTTTAGCAAAATACAAATATATGCATAAAACAATACATTATGTACAATGTGTCCTGTTTAATAAATGAATTATGTAAAAGATTTCATCGTCGCTTGTTAGATAACAACTACTAATCCCACTCATTTTGCTTGCGCGAATGGGCCAAATTATTTTCAAAATTAAACTAATAACATGTTACTAATAAAGTAAATTTTTTAATGTTATATATTTCTCACTAGTTCATGACAAATTTTAAATTATAACAAGTGAAAACAAACAATTGACTGAGTTAATTGTTGAAATACCATGTACAGACAGTTTTGATTACTCTGTCAGAATACACATTCATACATACATTTCACTCATACATAACTGATATTTCCATATAAAACATACTATACAATTTGAGCCTATTTTGCGCCCTCACGGGTAAACAGTGATGTTTTCGAAAAATGTTTCCAGCACGTTGTTAATTTTTTTATAAGGAACATGTTTTACATTTAAACTGTAATATTACTTATCTGCTAACATTGATACTATGATATTGTATCTGTCTTTATACTATACCAGCATTGTAGTAAACGCCATGCATTTCCTATCAAGTACCACTGAAATTATTTTACGTAATATTGAAAAAAATTTTACTACGTTGTATACATTGTATAATTTTATACTATTTCGTACGGTTTTTTTTTGTGTGTGTATATACACATATAAATTGTGACGTCATCAACATTTCATTTGTAAAAGTTTTTCGTTTTGTTGGTTTGTTGGTATGACTGCATTTTGTTTGTTGATGTTTTTTATTTTATATATGGTACAACTTTTATTTTTTGCTCTGTTGTTTAATCTGTCATGTTTTACTCATGTTCATTTAGTTTTTAATAAATAGGGATATATTATTGACAGAAGCCTCTCTACAATAACCATGCGAGGCGAGCTTGCTGTTTGGTGTTTTATAAACAGTATTTTTTTTAACTGATTATGATGGTCTTTTGTTTTTTATTTTGAAATTAATCTCATATATGAATAGAACGTACCGGTTTATGTAAAACCGATTTTCTATTTTCGAATCCCTATTTTCACATAAAATTTCTCCCGATCCCGAAATCCTTCAGAGTAAATAAAAGACTTTTTTACTATCTGTGTCCTATTTAGTTAAATTTGATAGTTCTGAGCAGCTTTTATTTAAAACTATTTTTGGATATGGATTTAAATTTTTAATTTTGGAAAAACTGAGTACATATAAAAAGTATTGTAAAGTATTATGATACGGTCATATATTTACACTAATTTCACTCCCAGCATTTCATCCCCCAGCATTCTGGATTATCTCCCGATTTCCCGGATTTTTGAGGTGGCAACCCTAGCTTTGAGTATATTTATAGCTGATAATTGTGAATGCATTTATTGATTTTAGATAAATCATATTTTATCATTAATTCAAGAAATTTACGAGCTCAACTGAGTACAAATTTTCATTAAGTTCCTTTGAAATGTATAGTTCCTGTTCCTTTGAAGTGCTATTAAGAAATTTTTTCTTACGAAGAAAAAAAAATACAAAATAGAAATAACATGTGTTTTTTTGTAGTTAGATAGCAGTGATTACAACGTTCTAATGAAAATTTAGACAGAAATCTGTACAAATTTTGTTCATTAGATTACATTCTTGACAAAAATTTAAAGCATTTGGCAGCAATGTTCTTTACAAGAAACATAAATTTCTTTCAATCAAATTAAGGAGCAGATAAGTAATTTTAGTTTTATTTTCAAAAGATAGCCGAAAAATTTTAATGAACTTGAATGCTTATGCGCTTTACAAATAAAGCTTGTACTAGCTGTTAAAATATAAAATTAACATGGCAAAATGTCCTGTGTTAATTTTTAGAAAACACACATAAAATCTTTGAAATTGCTGACGAAAGTTATCATAGCATTTAATCTTCTCAGTAGCTCCAAGATTACTTCGAAACGTAGACATTTGGGGAGAAAAACAGACATATCTAGTACGGCCACTTCCTTTCATAGAATTGCATTTCGAACATGTTACAAACATATATTTATAACAAACAGTTTGTAATCTCCGTTTCACACTTGATTCAACTTCCGACTAACACACACACAGCATGGAATGTATTTATGTTGCTAGATATACATAACAACATAACGCATCTGCAAAATATTACTAACGATAATATTACTAATTGTGTCTTTTTATAATTATCATAAGCGTCTTATGGTCGCAAAAGAATGTTGTCGGTAGCACATAAAGATCCTGAACCATAACTTTACAATCCGAGTAAGTACAGGAAACTTCGGATGAGACTTAAAAAGTGTAAAATCACACGTGATGAGTAATGTAGATAGTGAAACGTTGAAGTGGAAGACATTGCGTTGTTTGAATATGAAAAAAGCAGCAGAAATAGTAGTAAAAATGATAGTATAAAACTTTCACGAAAGTTGAAAATGCTACTAGTTCAACGATCAGAGCCCTTAATGTAATTAGAGAAGCACAATGGGCCAGAGTTATCCGAATAAATGGCCACAATCTAACGAACTATACTCTAACCTAATTTTAGGGCTGTTGGACTATGAAGCTTCTAACAACCGTTCCTCGAAAGCATATATCAACGAAAACCAGTCGGAACCATGCCATTAAAATGCCTGCCTCTGTTTTATTTAACATGTTTTTATTAACTCGCTTTTTGTATCCCGGGTGGAATTTTGTAATTGATTTTAAACTAACCTCTCAAAGAGCTAGAAACTTGAAATTTGGATCATAGCTCAGAAGTAGGTGACAATGTATAAAAAAAGAATCTTACAAGTATTTTAATAACTATTGAATAAATGATATTACTATATGATATGTTATAGCTATATAACTTAGAATGGTAAAACACGTGCAAATTTTGCGATGCAGAGTTTATATTAAAATAATTGGGGTATTATTTGGGCTTCATAAATTTATTTCAATCACTGTGACAAGTAAGACATCTGAGTGATGGTCAAATAGTAGATATATTGTAAGCTTTATAAAAAAAAAATAGAAGCATAGTTTACTTATTACGTTACTTTACAGGCAAAATCGATCGCATTCCCTTTACAAGTGATATTATTCGGATGATTCTGTTTAGCAGAAAAAAAACAAAGCAGTGATATGTATACACTAAAGACGATGATAGCAAAAAGAGTGGATATACACATAAGATTTGATTTATTTCCGCATAAAAATTGATAATTTTTAAAAACGGCTTTCGAAGCGGTAACAGGGAGTTGAAGCACATATGAAATTGAAAACAGTACCATGTTTTTTCTTTAAATTTTCTTGAAATTATATTTTCAAAATTGGTTTCTTCTACAGTATTATGTTAGACTTTAAAATACACAATTTATACTTAATACAATGTATAAACACGTAAATACAGTAACTATACGTTGTAACGTTGTCTATGTCTAGTAGTGCTAACTAAATACATGTGTAGTCTAGCACTAATACTAGTCTAGCCAGTAGTGAATAGAACTGGGTATTTTGTTGCTAGAAACTAAAATGTATATGCATACTAAATAATTATTATTATGTTTTAACTTTGTTATAAATTGTATATATATCACATTTTATTATTTTGTTGAAATTATAGTAACAGTTTTATAAATAATATTATAATAATATATCATCAAGGTAGGCAGTCTAGTATAAGCAAACAGTATGTTTTAGTTTTAATTATTCTCATTTGGTATAAATTTACAAAATAATTTCAATTTTAAAGCTTTATATAGATATCATCAAGGCCTTGTGGCCCAACGGATAACGCCTGACTACGGATCGACGATTCCAGGTTCGAATCCTGGCAAGGTCGAAGAGTATATATTTCAAAGCTTTTTTATTGATAGAATAAAAGTTTACATTAATATATTTTTTTAAAGGCGTACATTAAAATATCTCAATAAAAATTGTCTCTGCATTTTTACTGAGAATTAAAATATGAATCAACTATCCTAATGTACCATGGCTCATATTCTAATGTGCCTAGAATCATCCCTACCGATTGTACCTGACGGCGCTCTCTTCAACATGTATAACAGTTACAATTGTTTCTAGACAATAGCGTCATAAAGATAAACTGGAATATGGTATAACAACTTACTTAGCACTAACTAATGATTTACGTCGAGTATTATTTATAAAACAATTTGCCATTGTCAGCTATTCGAATTTATTCGAAAACAAAACGACATTGACAACCAGTTTTCAGCCAACCCGCATTCTGATAAAATATCCCCATTTCAGTACAAATGCTGTAGAGTAAAAATCAATGCCTGCCGTGAAGCTCTTGATTTAAGGTACTACATCTCTAAATGTAGATCTTACATTCAGACTCTCAAAATTGTTGACTTTCAAAGGCATTATTAACCTGTTTTAATAATCTTTAATCCATTATTTCGGGAAATTTCGTTTAAAGTCTTACATTAAAATTACTTAATATAAAAACAAATTCACAATTCCTGATTAGATAATCAATAACTTAAATCATAAAACTTTTAATATTATGTAATTTATTTTTCGTGTTGATTGCTATTTCGGTAGTAATATAGCTGTGCAGATAGAAACGAATCTGGTAGAATATTTTTGGTAGAAGACTAAAGTAATAAAGAGTTTTTAGCTTCTTGGGCAAGTAAATCTAAACCATATATTTATTGTCAATCAGTATTTCTTTTGAACTCTTGTCAAGAAAAAAAATAATTTTGTTGTTTACAAAAAGTGTTTTTATACCATGTATATGAAATATATCAATGTATACTAAGTTTAGTCCTTAAAAATATTGATGCTATGAACAAAATTTGGGTATAGGTGTTCATAAAATCACCAAATTAGTTCATTTTAGGTTGTCTGTTTGTCTGTCTGTCTGCGTCTGTCATCACGATAACTCAAAAACGAAGATATTAAGCTGAAATTTATATATCGTGCTGAAAACGTAAAAAGTGAGGTCGAGTTTGTAAATGAGCAACATAGGTCAATTGGATCTGGGGTCCGTAGGACCCATCTTGTAAACCGTTAGAGATAGAACTAAGATTTAAACGTGAAAATTGTTTTTTATAAAAAAATAAACAACTTTTGTTTGAAACATTTTTTCGTAAACATTAGTGTTAACCCGTGAGTGCGCAAATTAGGCGCAACATATATAGTATGTATTATATGGAAATATCAGTTGTATATGTGTGACATGTATGTATGTGTAATGTCACAGTGTAATCAAGACAGTCTATACATGGTATTTTAACACTTAACTCAGTCAATTGTTTGATTCCACTTGTTATAATATTGAATTTAATACACATTTATAAAATCATCAAAATTTTTATAGAATATAATTCCACGAAGACCGAAACTTGTGTTCCTTTGAAAAATTACCACTCTCATAAAGAAAATAAAAAGAATGAAACAAGTTTTGCATATAATAAAAAGAAAATTGTTAGAAAACACAAACAATAAATATTTAAATAAATTTATATATTCAATTTTGTAAGTTGACAGACTCAGACATTGAATGAAGAGAGAGTTAGTTTTTAAAGCCTTTAGGCTCAACATATTTTATATCCTTTAACTTATATATGTATAAAATATATGTTTATTGCCATCTTATAATATATTTTGTTTGTATTTTTATGGTTTTATTTTAGTCTTTTTTATATCATGGCATATATTTTTTTGATTGTCCTTTTCTATTATGCATAAGATGAAGAAATAAATGTGTTTTTATAAACAAAATATTGTCATGTTTTTCTTATGCCAAATTGCTACGTTTGTTTCCAAGGTATGTCAAAACTTTTACTACTTTTTATAAAGAAAAGAATTCATAACAAGCAAATGGAACACTCGCTGGTCTAACAGTCTGTCTGACCTCCTCAAAAGCAGGAAACATGTAACTGAAGCAAGACCATACACTCAGAGAAGAGAGGACCAGTGCTATATCACAAGACTGAGAATTTGACATACAGCATTCTCTCTTGGACATCTTCTGAGTAAGACCGCCCCCAAAACATGTCCAGCATGCAACGAACCAGCCTCCGTAGGCCACATTATCGGGACATGCCCAGGACTAAGGATTAAGGATTAAGTGCAATCACCAAGGGCCTGGGTTCTCAGAGCGACTTTAAATTAATTAACACAATAAAAAAAAAAAATTCATTTTGAGCATCCTTGAGTTTCATGTATACGCAAATTTTGTTGTTTCAAAGCGAAACGAATTCGGAATGTCCTATTTTTACTGTAAAAAATTACAGATTTTCTATTAAATATTCAACTTAGCAAAATATAAAAAACTGTATGGTTTAGTAAAAATTTAATCGTGGTTTGTGAAATTGGTAACATATTTTTCAATAGAATCTTTGAACCCACTTCAAAACTTCGTATTCGGTTGAAATTGAGCACACTTATCAAGGACCGATGACAATACATCATTTTCATAAGTTTGTCTGATTATCCTGATCACGCTCTTCAGAATTATTGATTTTATAACATAAATAATTCATATAATTCTGGCGGAAACGCAGATAACATTCTATAATATTAATAAATAATAGTTTAAAAAACCAAAACAACCCTTTTTTACGATCAAATGATTTTTTTCTTAATCACTCTATTTTTATTTTATTTATTTTAACTTATACAAATTATTATCAAATAAATTGTTATTAATTAAAAAGTTAGGAGTTAGTACACGTATGCAATAAATAAAAAAAGTATTAAATAGTATTTTAAAAAAAATGGTACACTTGTGTTCTATTATTACTATACTTCTTTTTTCAAAAAGTTGGTAATTTTTTTAGTTTTTCTTACAGTAAAAGTACAATTAATTTTCAAAAATATATCTGAGTCTTTAATCATGTTAACATCAAGCTTTCTAATGCTTTCTAACACAATCTATATGTATTGATTATGCATTGAAATGAAAAAGCAATACCATCTATATTACTGTAACATAAAGACACATAGATATAATAGAAAATGGTTAGTTATGTATTGATGCCATCCAGAATCTTTTAGAAAAAAGTTAGTTTTTTCTTATAGTGAAGTGTATATTAGAAAATAGATGGATATTTGTGCTTCATGTGCAGAAATTGTAATATATAGGACAATCTTCAATAAATTTTAATCAAGTTTTCTATCTTTCTTTCACTATACAAGTAATACATATGTACATGTACAAAGTTCAAATATTCACATAAATCTATTAAAAGTCCATATAAATACGATGTGTTAGAAAACATACTGTAATGGAAAACTTAATGCCTTTTTTGTTTTCACATAGTACATAATACACGGATATGTATGTGTATATATAGGATGTTACAGAATTTTCTTATTTAAAGAAGTGGCTGTATTCATTTTTAAACCTGCAACACTCACTGTGTGATTAAACTAACTGTGTTTATCTATTTACGAAAAATTCATTCACCATGTTATTTTCCCAACCTGTCTGTTTTGGAACTATATTCCTTATGGAACGTACGACGGATAGGGTTAGACAAAAAGAGTGAAAACACCGACCAACCAGACATTTTTTTATACTTCTATAATATTAATACTATTCACCATGAGATCGTGGTCTTGTGGTTACCTGCTTCACATCCAAAAAGACGACAGGTCACCCAACCACCGAAATTGCTTTATTTGGAGTTCACTTCGTGCACACCTTTCACTTCATATTAATACGTGTGTATAGCTTGTATACTAGTTTATTCCCACCAATACAGAATATTTACATAGCTACTCAGCCAACGTACATCGAACGTAACGGTTTTTTCTTCGAGTTGCTATACATAAATTATACAACAATCTACGTAAGACAAAGTATCTATAGTTTGAAACTGAAAATAGCCTGACGGATACAGCAGCTTATAAAGTACTTAAGGAGAAAACTCCAGTCATGTGTCGGAGCTGATACACACAATTTTGTTTTTTTTAATAATTTTTTAAATAAACATTTTTTTTTCAATTCAAGTACATAAATTATAGCGAAAAGAACATAGTTCTTAAAGGATGTCCTACAATACTACTCCTTTTTTATTACGGTTTTGAATTAATAAACATGTGGCTGTACCGTGTAATCATATACATTAATGTAGAACATCTGATCACAAGTCTCCCAGTAAAAGGTAAACGTTTAGCGGACAAAATCTAAAATCTACCCTTATCAAAGCTATAACTCTAAGTACATGATTGAGGAAATATTGTCGTATATATGTCACAGTAAACTTACGAAAATCTAACTTCAAAAGATCATAAAAAAGGTTTTATATTAAAATTTTTAAATTTTAAATGACCATGCATGATTTAAATCCATGGGTGAAGCGCTAAAAGGATACATATCCATAGCAATCCATCGAAGAATCCATAGTGTTGTTTGTTTAAAAAATTTCCCCGAATTGTTAAATCAATTTGTTAACTTATGACACGAAAAATCGATTCATTTGGATTCGAAAATGTGAATAGTTCCAGTCCAATTTTTCCTGTTTCAGTCCAATTTGTTCTGATAAATGGTACCGATTTTTCTTTCCGCCACAGTATATGATAATCCGCTTTTGTTTAGGGATACATTGTATATGGTTCATTTCATTTATGTTTTCTTTTTTTTTTTTTTTTCATATTAAATATCATAAATTCAAATTTTCACTTTAAATACATTTTGTGTTAAATGTCAAAGTGTTTTAAAAATAAATGAATAAAGTTCAAAAAGCAAAGAATTTAATTATAAACAACATAATATTTATTTTTGTCGATGATGGAGCAACTTTTTTTAAATAAAATATATTTTTTGAACATAATTTAGACAAGAAAAGTTTTATAATTATGTTGTTTTTTGAAGCATATTATTAGTCCCTTGATAAGTGATATCATTTTGTATTCGAATCTTTTTTCAGACAAATTTTATAGATGTGTTATGTACTTTGTATAATTATTGTTATTTTTATTATAAATAGCAGTTACCCGCTGGCTTCGCAGGACGATTTACATTTTAAAAGAAAAATAATTTGGTTTAATAATATAAAGTTTATATGTATAATATAAAGTTTGGTTTAATAATATAAAGTTTAATATAAAGTATCATATATTTCGAGAGTTATGGATGGAGGGATAAATGAGGGCAAAGCAAGTTGAATGCAGCGGGCGAGTAACTGCTAGTATAATATATTTTTACACTCACTACACTGGACGTGCATGTATTGTATTTAAACAACTGGAGTGACTGATTTATTTTTATGAACAGCAATTGGATACCAATTTTGATATACTGAAAATATGAATAGGAAGAACATGTGTGCCTATGAGAAGAATGAACAAATTTAGTTGATCTAATAATATAACAGTTCTGTATCAAATATTCATTCTGCGATATTTCATTTGTAACAAAATCATTTATATTGTATGTCCTTTTGAAATCTGTTAAAAAATTCAAGTTTCTATCTTTAAAGATTTGCCTTCGACTTTTTCTGTCGGCGACTTTCCATATATTGCTTTATAATCCTTGTTTCAAATTTTTTCTACAATGATAAAATATTGTTTCAGATTTTCGATTAATAAAGAGAGATTTTATTATTAGTTATATAACATTTTAGCAAACTTTGATCTGTATTTTTCTATAAAATTATTTATCTGAAGTTCATATGGGGGTCATATACAAAATTTCGCCCCCTTTGCCATTCTCCACTTTTCCATCCCTTAGAAGTTAAATATAGTTAAAAACTTGCTCCAAGAGCAATCAGGAAAAGATTAAGTACAGATAACGAAAATATTTAGATAGATAATCAGTAGAAAAAAGGGAGAGAAATAAGGAAAAAAACTACATACTATAGACACGATGTCGACGAGAAGCCAAGAGTTTAAAGAGAAATTCGTGGTGGGAAAAATATAAAGATAATAAAAGTAAGCACCCGTTACTGAAAGTTTGTTTACCTGAAGGATTTGGCTTCTGCTATTGACCGGCATTCCGTACAAAAAGGATGTTTGTTATTTTTGAATTTATTTTGGAATTGTGAATTTTTATAACTATCAATTTGTATTTTTTGTCAAAGTTAAATGTTTTATCATTTAAAAGTACTTGACTCCAAAACTAATACCTTAAATTTTTAGAAAAATATCTTGTAAATTAAAAAAAGCGCTACATTTATAATGTACCAAGGTCCGAAAGGAATAAAGTTCCTACCGGGTTCCCACAACATTTCTCGATTTAAAAAAAAATTTTACAGATTGTGAAAAACCAAATGGCTACAAAATCAATTTTCCTAGTATATGTTCTATGAAAATATTAAATTCGACATTCTACACTTTAACACATCTTTTATAGTTGTATCCAAATTTGTCGCAATGAAGTGTAAAACGTGTAAATTTAATTTATGTATGCATTCCATTGAGAAATATGCCATAATTGAATTTCTCAAAATAAATTCTATCCACCATGGTAAGTGTAAAGAAAGGATTTTATTTTTCACACACAAAAAAAAAAAACCAAATTCACAACAAAACGGAAAAAACGAAGTTATAATAATTTTAAAAATATTTGATGGTATGCTATAAGAAAAAAAACTATACGTATTATATGCGTGCATAAGGGCGGAAACCATTACTCTTTATACTTGGAAATGGATAACGTCGAGTAAATTAAATGTGTATGTTTGTAGTGGTACTGGTCGACCGTGAGCTGATAACAAAGAGAAATTTCCATGTTTTTGCCTGTCTTTTGTGAGGATTGATCAAAGTATGTTTGATAATAAAGAAAATTGATATTTCATATGTGACTCAAGTGTCAAATTTATAGAAATTAAGTTTTTTACCACAGATACTAAAAACTCACTTTCGTGCCAGATATCGCAATAAAAATATGAAGGAGCATCCCAAGCTTTGTAACATTAAATTTTACAGATCAATTAATGCAAATAATAGTTTAATTATTTTATGCTTTTTAGTCCGCCTGTTTGAATATTGTCGCTATAATCGAAACAACGGTTCATAATTTCAATGAATATCGATCACTATAACCGATATGTGTTTATAGCCGATACGTTCAAATTTGTATTTATATAGGGTTTTAGTCGGGACCAATTCAGATTATATTTGTATAAATTCGAAATGGTTAAAACCTCAATTTTACCTAATTTAATTTTATCAATCCTGAAAAAAAACAGACAAAAAGACTCACGGAAATTTTTCTTTTTTATGGGCTCGTCGCCCTATTAGCTCAGTTGGTTAAGGCGTAACCAATTCCATCCGCGGTATGGTTAGGCTAGCGGGTTCGATTCCCGCCGTCGCAATAAAATTAATTTAATTAATAGTTGTGATGGGCTGGTGTAGTGCATGGTATATGCATGAAGGAGAGGCACTTAGCCTTTGTAATTGAGGAGCTGATAAATGCAATTATCAGCGGAAAGGTAGTAAAACACATATATGGTATCACAATGGGCTCTAGAGCCTAAGTGTGTCCTTCGTGGGCAGCCAGTATAACCTTACCTGTGGGCTCACGGTCCATATTTAATACGTATGGCTACGAGAAAACGAGAAAGTACAAAAGAGTATACTCACATAAATACGTAGACACATATATACTAAAATCTAGAAGGTTTTTTTTCTTCAGTTTTTTTCCACAATATTTTCTTCCTTTTTTTTGTGGAAAACAATACTTTTACCCGAAAAATGAAGTAGAATGTGTGTAATAGAAGGCTATCACACTTTAAATTGTATATGGTTTCTACTTTCTACCTTATTCTTTTTCCTCTTCTTTTTGTTTTTTTGTATTCTTCAACTAAGTGGTTCGAAAAAATCATGTAATTTAAACACTTTTCTTGCTTGGTGGATGGCAAGCATGTGCAGAAATTGTCGCTAAAAAAATTCAGTTAGAAATATTAAATTTGTTTAGTTTTAGTTTAGTTAATAGTTCGTTCTAGAAAAATTTGGACTGGATATATCGATCCAATAATCCATAGGTTTATTGCAGATACATTCCTGCATACACTTCTTTGCCAATCCTGACCGCAAAGGAATAAAATACCTTGCTTAAGGTCGACAAGAATGGACTAATAATCCTGAGTAGCGCAAAACTCGATCTACAGAAGGCTTTAACTGTAATTGCTTTTCTGAAATTCAAAGGTATTTTGAATCCTGTTTAAGTAAAGCTTCACTTTCTTAAAATATTTACGAAAAACCAATTTTTTGCTTGATTAACAAAACTCATTTCATATTATAACGATGACCATGCGGATTAAAATTTTGAGCAAAATATGAGAGATTAAAGGTATTTGTTGGTCTAAAAATTCGATTTAGAAATATTGTATTTGAAATATTATGATGAAAATGACGGTTAATTTTTTATGATAAAGGCAGTGCTTTTCAGATCTGTATGTGGATATTTTATCCGAGATATTCTGTAACACAATACCATATACCACAGTGAAGATGGCTCGACAATGGTTTCAGTTATTCTAGTGAACTGAAAATGTGCAGTTGTAATATTCCCGAACCAAAGGATTATATATCGATAGAGTTCAAACGCGTTCATCTATATCGTAAAAGATTCCCATTGTATTTTCGTATTAGAATGATCAAAAAAAATTTCTTTTGCCTTGTGTATACATTTCCTAGATAATACAACAATACTTTTAAAGTTATTCTCTTTTTATTGTGCCCAAGATATCCACAGACAAAGTCGGACAAATAATAAGTATACCCATTTTTTTAAGTGTATGTTATATGCTTTCTAGATGTTCCAAATTGAATAAATTTTTTTCTTTTTTTATTGTCGTTTGAAAAGTTTTGACCTTTTGATAACCCTTTTTTTCATACAATGTTTATTTCTATATAGTTGGTTAACTATGAAATTCATTTAAATGTTTAACCCACGAAATGTCGAAGCTATAGTAGAAAAACCTTTTTTTCTTGGAACTTTTTTGCGGTTTTCTGAATTACGTATGTTAAATTAGTTAAATGTATAATTAAAAAGTTGTTTCTGAGATAACAATGAACTTTAGTGCCTTGGAAGTTATTGTTATCCCTGAGAGAAATGTGATTTTGTTTTGCAGTAAAATAAAAATAAAAACTTGATAGCAAAAAAGTTGCCCTTGGTAAATTTTGAACTATGATTATAGTTCAAAACACTGATGAGAACTCGAAGTTCATTGTTATCCCATATACAACCCTTTAATTCAGTATAAAAATCATTCAATAAATATTAAATTCTCTGCGATTGAACGTCAAAAATGAAGTGTTGGCAACAAAGTTAAGCTTTGTAATTTTAAAAGGTTTGAAAAAATCACATAATCAAATGAAAATTTTTGCTACATTTCATCAAAATATATTATTTATTATAGTTGGGAACCGTAGGTTATTTGCTAATTACTTATATAAGCCTACTTCCTCACTATTTGCAGAGGAAAATTATCCCGATTGCACCTCTCTGTATTCACAACAACTTAATCTAGAGATTCACAGCAAAATATATAAAATTATTCAAAGAATAATACGTCAGAGAATTGCGTTTTTGAATGTTTTCTTAATCAAGAAAATTACAAATGAAATTAATATTTATCAAAAATATGTAACAAAATATAATAAATGAATCATTACAAACAATTACAATTAATCCTAACATGATCTCATTTCTCTTTTTCTCAACATAATAATTTCGTAATGTTTCTTGCAGTTATTATAATTACACAGAAAAAGTAATTTATTTTATAAAGAAATTATATATCAAATTACAAGATTTTATCTTATTTGTGATTTTTGGGGTTATTTTCTGTACTATTTCAATTTGATTTATATAATTAAAATGAGATAAATATATTATGTGCAAATGTAAAGAATGATCTATTTACACTAATCAAAACACCAATAAAAAGACTTGTGAGTAGCAGAATTTCGATACAAGGTCATATTTGGTTTGCATTGGAATTGAAATGCTGTTTTTAACTTTTAATGAATTTGAATTCAAAGGCACTTTTTTAATATGAAATCAATTTTAAAATACATTTCGAAACCTCTAGCTCGAATTGGGGATGTGAAAAGTCTTAAAGTTTGCAAACATAAAAAAAGCAGTAATCGGAGTCTGGTAAGAAAACACTTACAAAAGGCACTTCCTTGACTCTTACTAAGCCTACGTACAAATTTTTATCCAGTTATCTCTATCTTGAGAGCTAAAGATTCGCGTAGAGCCTCCAAACCCGAAAAATTTTTGATATATCTGCACAAAAGAGATTGAAGGAGGGTGCGAAGTACACAGGTCTTCAAAGGTATGAGAGAAGAGCCGACACTATTAAAAGGCACTTAATATTAACTCAATCTTTAAAAAACATTTCGAAACCACTACCTCAAATTGGGAATGAAATCTTAAAGTCCGCAAACATATAAAAATGAGGAGTGGGAGTCTGGTAAGTTAACACTAACAAAAGGCATTTCATTGTCCCTTACTTAGCCTACGTACAGATTTTTTATCTGTTAGCTCTATGTTGAGAACTATAGAGGCGTATAAAGCCTCAAATCCGAACAAATTTATGATACATCTACACGCAAAAAAAAATGGAAGGAGGGCTGGAAAGTACACCCTCAAAACTGTGTGGGAGACTGAGCACTAATCTCTATGAGGCTCTTTTTTGTTTTTGGACTCATTTTCTTTTGTCTATAACCTAGCTTTTGTAAGAGTCGGATACTTTCTACTTTAAACGAAACTAGGTGTAAATTTCTAGTTCTCTTCATTCTACTTTTAATTCGGAGAGTCGTGAAAGCTCTACCTCGCGTACAGTTTATACGCTTCAGTGAATTTCATTGTCACAATTAAAAAATATCAACCGATAAAATTAGTGATACATAAGTATATAATGTCTTATAATGTTTATATTAAGATGAAAACTTCATGATAAGAAGCTTTTGAAACATCTTGTGAGAATAAGAATAAGATAGACTTATAATACATTCTAAAGCATGTAAGATAAAGACAAATAAATACCTATTTAAACAATTCCAAAGAAGAGTAACAAAAGTAACAAGAGATGTGGTTTGTAACATAACAAACACTAGTCAACTTGAATTTCACATAAAATATTTATGACTGTTTTCAAAGTACTAGATAGTACTCTTTAATAATATAGTGTTGTTATGTACTTATTTGTGTTTTAAATATTATAATGTGTATAGTGAAGATATCAACAATTATATTTGGCAAATTTTTGTTCAATTTGTCATTTTGTCGGAATAGTTTCTAACTAAGCCAACAATAGCTACTATCTGCCCCTTCTTTTCAATTTCCATATGTCTTTTAATGACACGATCTGTGCAATGCTTAAAGGAAATGATTGAATTGAATTGAATTTTAGTCTTATTTTTCCTGGATATCTAGCCTTATGTTCGATTTCAGTGGTAGAATGCGCTAGAAATTCGTTATATAGCTTCTATAACAATTATGAAATGAGTCACATCTACGTACCAAGAACCACTCATCCATATTGCTTATGAAATTAATCAAGTGTCTATCTCGAAGACTACTTTTGAGAAATAACTCCCAGTCGAATTTTCTGAAAATTTGTAAATATCAGTTCTTTCAAAAGTTCAAATCTCAAACATCAAAAGTTCGTAACTTTCGAAATATTATACCAAGGAATAAGTAGATCAAGCGTTGGTTATGTCTATCATATGAGCCTCATCGTTACTAGTGCTGATACTAATAATATGAATACGAAAATAACTCTGCCTGTCTGTCTGTCTGTGTGTGTGTTACGTAATCACGCTTAAATTACATACGCTACTTTAAATGCGAAAAGAAGACTGTAATAATTTCTTGACAAAAAATCCGAAGTTATTTTTTAAACTTACAATACATGAATGTATCTTTTTTTATGTTGATGGTGGAATTGAAATTTATGGGACAGTTTCTCAACTTATCATGTGTATATGGAGTCAATATTTTTGCTGGAAGGAAATATTAGACATTCATCTTTTGAAACTAGTAAACAATATTAAGAAAACATTTAATGCTCATATATCGCATAAAGTTTGATGAACCACTTTAATTCAGACAAATTGTAATTTGACTAACTAATTCAAATTAATTATGTGCTTATTTGTCCAATTCTAGCAAAGGGTAGCATATTAATAGGTAAGTTGACTATTAATACAACGGTACCTCAATGCTAAAAAATTATAAAAAGCTTTTAATAAAAAGAAAACCGACTTCAAAAAAAAAACATTCCAAAACAAGTTAATATGAACTTGAAAAAAAAATCATCGAAATCGGTTGGCGTAAAGACTTATGTGATTTTCTTTCTTTTGAGGATGTCATTATTAGAACTGGACCAAATTGAATTGGGACCACGCTGGAAGTTCCAGCTTTCAAATAAAAAAGAATAATCAAAATTGGTTCACCCAGTCGAAAGTTCTGAGGTAACAAAAAATTAAAAAACATACAGTGGAATTGAGAACCTTCCCATTTTTTGAAGTCGGTTAAAAATAACTGGAAATTTGATTGAAATAAGATAAATAAAGTTATAAACATGTTCAACACTATATTCAGAACAACTGGCACAATTCATGATCGACGACAAGATCATAAAATCTTCAACCAAAAACTTTGCAGTAATATGTGTAGGAATTTAACCGGAATATTACGAATAAGAAACCCAAATATTTTTATTCTCACAAATTGTAGTTGTAATGATTGAAATTTCGATTTACAGCGATTTTCAGAGGAATCGCGTATCTAAAAAGCAAAGGCCAATCTGAGCTAAATTTGTATTTTCATTAAATTTGTAGAAACAAAAAATCTGTGGAAAGATCTTTTTATCTTGATATTTGCAATGAAATTCCCGTATTAGTTTAGCAGACCATTTTCCTAAATTATTTTTAGACCTACCAAAAAATAGAAATTTATCTCAATAAAGAAAAATGCGAATAAGAAGACAACAACAAATACTGAACGATGAATGGAAAGATGGACTTTTGTTGATATCGAAGTTATTTTTCATAAAGTGATGAAAAAAGTTTTACTTCGTCTTGTCAATGTAATAAATCTTGATTTACTGACTTTTTCCTTAGAAACATAAAAATAGCAAAAGTTTAAGATGAAGTAACTCAACATTACATTACATTACATAGAGGTATACACAGATATATGACATATAAATTTTAATTTATTTATAACAAGTGAAAACAAACAATTGACTGAGTTAATTGTTGAAATACCATGTATAGGCAGTGTTGATAACTCTGTCACATTTCACATACATACATATCTGACATATTTAACTGATATTCTCATATAATGCGCAAGTGTTGATGCGCAATCGTTTGTTTTTTTTGACGTCATGTAAATAACAAAAGATATTCACTTTGATATTCCTATATTAATACATACTATAAAATTTGTACCTAATTAACGCCCTCGTGGGTAAACAGTGATGTTTACAAAAAAATGTTTCAAACAAAAGTTGTTTATTTTTTTGTAAGGAACATTTTTTACATTTAAACTTTTATTCTATCTCTAACGGTTTACAAGATGGGTACTACGGACCCATGACCCAATTGACCCATGTTGCTCATTTACGAACTTGACCTCACTTTTTACGTCCTAAGCACGCTGTAAAAATTTCAGCTTGATATCTCTTTTAGTTTTTGAGTAATCGTGACCACAGACGGACGGACGGCCGGACGGCCGGACGGACGGACAACCGGAAATGGATTAATTAGGTGATTTTATGAACACCTATACCAATTTTTTTTTGTAGCATCAATATTTTTAGGCGTTACAAACTTGGGACTAAACTTATAATACTATGTATATTTCATATATACATGGTATAAAAATATGATGATAAAAAACTTTTCTATTAAAATATCGGAAAAAATATATATTTGTAAAACATACTTGTTAAACGCAATTATTTTTATACATCATTGCATTTATTTGTAAAATTATTAATATTATAAAGCTAGTTTTAGTAATTTTGCATTAAATTAAAAATAAATATATGTTGGCATTTCTTATTTTTTTAAGGGGTGCATGAAAAAATCTTTGAAAAAATCGAGAAACTCGCAAAAAAATTTTTGTTTTGGAATTTGATGAAACTCAGTGGATGGGGTAATTTTGATTCAAAAAGTATAAAAATCAGGTTAGCTTAATGATTAGACCTATAGAAAATTACAATGTCAGCGAGTATCATGGACAAAACTTCATTTTCAAAAAATTAAAATCCATAAAATTGTGTACAAAAGGGATGATAAGTCAGGGCTATAATGTGATCTAATAATGTCTTTGTTTTTAAGGAAGAAATTGCCCAGCAAAGTGGGCGGGTATCTGCTTGTGTTTTATAAATTCAAACACAATTTAATGCAGTAGGTATGTTCATTTCAAACTCAAACTATAAATTTTGATGATTGAAGTTCAAGTGGTATTGTTTAATAAATTTTATTTTATTTACATTTTCAGCGACTGTCGAATATTTTTGGAATATGTAAAAATAATATAATATTAATTTATGATATTGCCATATATTTCAATTTACGACCGTCAGTGGCATAAATTTTAAAAGCTACTGACAAAATGTTTCGCCTTATTACTCTGGCGTCGCCCTATTAGCTCAGTTGGTTATGGCGTAACCAACTCCGTCCGCGGTATGCTTAGAGTAGCGGGTTCGATTCCCACCGTCGCAAAAAAATTAATTTAATTAATAGTTGCGATGGGCTGGTGTAGTGTATGGTTCATGCATGAAGGAGGTGCACTCAGCCTCTGAAATTGCGGAACTGATAAATGAAATTATCAGCGGAAAGGTGATAAAACACATATAAGGTATCACAATGGGCTCTATAGCCTAAGTGTGTCCTTCGTGGGCAGCCATTATAACCCAACCTAACCTAACCTATTACTCTGGCCTAAAACTGAAACTTCTAGCAAAATTATAAACATTAGCTCACCGTATCTGCCAACTTTGAAATATTTTGCTGATTTAAAAATGCATATTTTAAATTATTTCATACATTATTTAACGTAATAAAGTGCTTATCAAATAGTAAATTCAATATTTGTAATAAACTCAAAATCTACTAATTCTATATATTGAAAACAATAATAAAAAAAATTTTAATTGATGATATATTGATTTGATGGATTAATGTGTATATTTTTACTATAGCTTATCGTATGATAAAATTGTATTCATAAAAATTTGTGTCCCTATTTATATTAGGTAAGTGACAATGTGATTGCAAATTATTGATTAGGAATATTTTTTGATAGCTAGGTAGGTACTAACTGTGTATTATAAATATTTATAAATAATAAAATAATTATATAAGTTGTCCCCAAAAATGCACTTTTTAGAGTTTCTTATTGCGTAAACAGTCTATTCCCGGGGGCTCAAATCCAGCTTGCAATGAATCTAGAGAAGGATAAATATAAATAAGGATTTGGCAACTCATTTTTATAATACTGTGAATTGGGCTACGAGAAGTGAAGATTGAGTGATAAATGAAAAAGTACTATTGGTCGGAGAAGGAATGAGAGTGGACCCCAAAAAATGGTCACTGCCGAAAAAAGGTTGGGTTACCCCAAAAAAATCATTTTGATTATTTCTCCCAAGAGGTTATATTAACAGGATAAACGATCAATAGATCTATGAGACAAGAAGTCTAAACGCGTTGTTTTGTAAAGTCCATCTATGTAGGAAAGGACTCGAAATTCATCAATGATCCCGGAGATAAGTAGTCATTCAATTACAAAATTGTTGAAGATAGCTCAAGCTTAACCAATCTGTCTGAACAAAAACTAATGATTGTTATTCCTTCCTATAGTGTTCTCTAAAATGAAATATTTGCTGTTTTAGTCAAAAAGAGTAAATGTTTAAACTATGATAAGAAATAGATGAGAAATTATAATAAAAATTGAGTACCTATATCAAAATTTTGTATTCAATAGTCAATAAACTTCGTTACTTAATCAGAGAAGAGGATTTAAGTAATAGAAAAGAGGTAAATAAATATTATTTTGATTTTTTTTTACTTTAAATAAAACTTTGATTTCGTGTAACATGTAATCCTCAAATCAAATTTATCTGTACGTGAATACAATCTTTTATCAGAATTAATAAACTGGTACAGTAAAACATGTTTATAAATATTGGTATCTCAAAGTGATTATTTAACGTAGATACTGAATGTTACAATTGAAATCAAGATAAAATGGAAAGAAGAGCATTGTCGCCTTGCTTTGTACCTCGCGCTTTTACTTAAAAATAAATTTGAAACAAGCCGTTTATGTGAGTATAAACTACTTCATTGACTTTTCCGGGTATATAGATAAGTTTAAGATTAGAGATACAACACATGAAAATGAACCTTTATCTTGGCATTTATTTTATACTAATAGCGTCAAGTTTATTGAAATGTAATGGAAATGTAATAAATTTCCAATCCAATCCACAAACCACCATGAGCTGTTGCTACATTGGCTAAAGGTTATTACAATATCGAGCTTAATGGAAGAATAAATCATTTTGGAGTATCTAGAACAAGTTTTAGTGATCTGTCTTTCTCTTATTACAGGCCAAAGTTTAATTATTTTGATTTAATATCCTTAGATTCACTGCAGAGGCATGTGATAATATCCCGTGACAAATTAGAGACAATTTCAGCTTTGAATGCCTCTATTTGCACAGTTCGAGTTGCTCTATTCCATCCCTTGTTTGAATTTAATTCGAGTCAAATAATACTCATTTGTTTGAAATCATATTTAAGCAGAAATTATACAAAGCGGTCATAATATAGTGTTGAATGTACAAACAATTGGCATTTGTATATTATCTTAAGACGGTTCTATACACATTTTTCAATGGCTTGAAACTTTATAACTTTTTTAAGACTCCTCTTAAACATTCGTTGGTGGAAAAAATGTTTATAAAGAAAAGCGGGTTTCCAGATAAGAATGGTTAAAGTTACATTTGAATTTTAAGCACTGCGATTATACCGTTTACTCTATCGATTTGAAATTTGGATATGTTATACGTACTCATATTCTATCTGCCCTGGTAACTTTCATTTTTCGAAAATCCTGTTAACTAGTAAAGTATTTTTGACGGATGACCTTTACGCCATATCGCGTTTTATTTTATTTAAAAAGTAGTTTAGCAGAAATAGTAGGAGAGCTGGAAGACATTTAAAGGTAGGTGTTTGTGGCATTCTGATAGTTCGTCAGATACTTCTCTCATAATATTCTAATACAAAAATGCAGACGTGGCTGGAGGATAATATAGCGGTATCTTTAGAACCCCTATATTATCAAACATATAAAATTTTTTGTTGCAAAAAATATCTTTGGGGCGACTTGTCTTTTTCTTAAAGTAAACTTAAATATTGAAAAATGAAGAAAATAAACCAGCCAGGCCGTTTGTTTGCTTTTTTAAGAATTGATAAAAAAAACTTTGAGCATTGCAATTATCGTGCATTTCGACATATTTTTTTTTATCATAAAAACAATTCCGGTTATCATTTTACCAAAAACTTTGACAAAAGATGTCTGTATGTAGTTGTAAACAGTAAGGACAAATATTTTCCCTATTATTACTAATCAGTAACTTTCATGAATTCGAAATTTCTAATAAAAAAAAAGTTTCAAAATTATTATTACGAAATTAAAAAAAAAGAAAACTAGTTTCATACATACAGTGAAAAGTTTTTTGCCATAAATTGATTTAGAAAAAAATCACATTAAACTAATTTTGCACATAAACAAAACCATTTTCATGGCTCAATTCAAAAAAAAAAAACCATAAAACAAATTTCACTGTCAAATTCAAGCACACAACAAAACCAGTTTTGTATAATGTAACAATTTTCAATTTAAATCAAGTGTATTTCGAAATATATATTATTTATCAAAAGCAATTAATTTTCACTACAATATTGTGAAAACACAGTGTATGAGCAACAGTTTTTCCTCCGTTAATTTTCACAATGTGTGATATAACTGTTGTCAGTATAAAATTATGACTGACGCTAAATATATGAAATACATGCTTTATCTATTTTACCAAACTGATAACGCCCCTCCTACCTTTGGATACGAACACTGTATAATGTACAAATATAACACCAAAGTGTGTATCTCTAAAATTGTTAAGGTATTTTCTAGAGTACTGCGCATTTCACATACGGTTATTATTATAAGAGTTGAAACGTTTTTGTATAATAGTGAGATATTTGAAACGGTTTATATTTAACAATGTTAAGATAAAAATCACATAGATTTATCTATCTCATTGAAACTAAATCACTTATTATCACTTAGAAATAAACCAAATATATAATTGTTATTTGAATGACAAAGTTGATTCAATGTTAAATTTTAATTAACTGCTTCATACAGAATTTATTTTCGCTATTATAATTCCAAGGGTCAGACTTGCCAAAAATTGACTGTGCACTGGATTCCTTAAGAAAATGCAATAAATTTTTAATGTTGATTTTTTCCCCAACCCCTTAAAAAATTGCAAACTAAAATCCAGAAATTTTTTTCTCTAATTTCGAAAAAACACAGTATATAAGGTAATTTTAACCCAGAAAGTACAAAAATCGGGTGCATTTGACGACTGGTCGAATAGTTTTTGAGATACGGACTACAATCGATCCAAATATTGCGATATCTCAGAAACTCTGCATCCAATCATTAAATTAACCTGATTTTTATAGTTTTTGGATCAGAATTACCCCATTCATCGAGTTTCATCAAATTCTAAAACAAAATTTTTTTACGATTTTCTCGATTTTATCAAACGGGTAAAATTGCAAAAAAATCGAGACACTAAACCTGTCAAACAGGTTTATACTTTCAAATTATAAAGACATTTCCCCAACATACCACTTGTGAGAAGATAGCAGAATAATTAAAATTCTCTGGAAATATTATAAACCACATAAAGTTAACAAAGCCTTGTTAACATTACAAACATGCAACCATTGATCTATATTTGTCTATAAAATTATTAACATGGGTTTCCCATATACGAAATTCACATCCCCTTTTTATTCCCTTAGGGGATGAATTTCCAAAAATCCCTTCTTAGTGCTCACTTACGCCATTCAAGGAACGTGTGTATAAAATTTAAGACTTTTAGATCCAGCGGTTTGAGCTGTGCGTTGATCAATCAGTCAGCTTGAATTCTTATATACATATGGATAATAATTGATATTAATATTAATAATAATATTAATAAAAGTAGTAATCAATACTTTTTTTCAATTTTGGCTTCTAATATCTCGGCATCATTACAAATTATAGATTTTAAGACAGGTATTGAATAATTTGAGTCCTGCGTCGAAAAAAAAAAATTTATAACAAGGTAAGTTCACTTCACTATTATTTACAACAGTATTTATAAGAATTTTGAAAACATTTCTATTTAAAAATAAGTTGTTTACTTTATAATACCTTCTTGTTCATAAAAAATCTTTGTAAACAGATTTTATGGACAAGAAGGTATTATTTAGATGATTAACACTAGTTTGATATAATTTTTTCTCACGTCTAGTGTGATGCTTTGTTACAATTAAAAATTTCGACAATATAATATCCCTTAAGATCATATTATACAAGGGAGATTGCAGTACCAGAAAAACTTACATCTTAGTGCTTTTCAAAGCTTTTTTTTTAAATGTAAGTAACGTTAGAAATAGTCGCCTCTTATAGCATATCTCTCTTTGATAGCCGGCCACTTCTCTGAGCTTAAAAGTAAAAAACACCGCTTAATAGCTTCCACCTCTCTTGATCTCTCTAGATCTCACTTATCGCCCTTTCATTACACTACGAAAGATTGTTTTACACAACTAAAGTGTATGCACAGTTTTCAATTTCTTAAGGTGTCAAATAGTCATTATTCATTGAGTATTTCAGAAAAGATGGCCATGAATTGTTTTAAATTTTTACAGAAATCTTTAATTATTGGTTTAAAATGATGATCATATCTTTATAAGTTATAGCTCATATGTTATTCTGATGTATGAGCAATATTGTTATACAATTTCATTCAAGTTCATTCGCTTGTTTTTGCGTCAAAACGTAACAAACAAACAAACAAACAAACAAACATCCTTACTTTCATATTTATAATATATAGAGATTCGAACTATATTGTTTCCAGGGTACTATACATTACCTTGTGTGGTAAACATAGTTGTCTTATGTTGGTTTTAGCCTCAAGTGCAGCAATAGTTGTAATATTTATTACATAAACAAATAAAAACTTATATTATTTAAGGATACCATAATATACCATTCATGCATACCATCTATATTATACACACAGTAATAATATCATATTTGTTTATATGATAAACATAGACCAGACGACTTTTTATAAATAATATTCTTTTTATACGTCAACATATACTAAATCTTCTTCTACAGGGTGACCGTTACGATTGCAAAAAATTTGAAGTGACATTTCTTGCATAGAAATAAGAAAAAAGTCTATATATACTCGTAGTCAACAATGAATCGACATCGAAATATATGATAATTAAATTTGGAACAGATATAACAAAATACCTATTAAATATTAATAATTAGCTTCATTTGCCAGACCTTAGTAACGGATATCTTTTCTTTCTACTTTAAATCTTCTCTGAATCCAAACAAATACTAGTTCTAGTGTGTAACGAAATTTAAATTTGTAAAAGAAACTTACGAGCACAACTGCTTACACTAGTAAAGTATTTTTGACGGATGACCTTTACGCCATATCGTGTTTTATTTTATTTAAAAAGTAGTTTAGCAGAAATAGTAGGAGAGCTGGCAGATATTTTTGGGTAGGTGTTTGAGGCATTCTGATAATTCATCAGATACTTCTTCCATAATATTCTAATACAAAAATGCAGACTTAGCTGGAGGACAATATAGCGGTATCTTTAGAACCCCTATATTATCAACCATATAAAAATTTTTGTTGTAAAAAATATCTTTGGGGCTTGTAAGATATGTCTTTTTATTAAAGTAAACTTAAATATTGAAAAATGAAGAAAATAAACCAACCAGGCCGTTTCGAGGGATTGTAGCCCTGCAAAAGGAACTGTCAACCGATAAATTTCAATGTTTTTAGTTCTTTCGACTTTAACAATAGTCGAAAATGTTAATTTTAGGCTTTGATTTTTCTGTATATGGAGGGAGTTCCAAAGTTATTCAAAAACTTGAAATAAGGTCTTTAATTACAAAATAAACAAACAAAAAATTGTAATTTTATTTTGTGTTTTAAATAATTTGTCAATTAGATCATTAATTACAAAAAATAGTTCATAATTATTCTTTCATTATAATTTAGTACAGACTAATTTTTTTCAACTAAAAAAAGACATAAGTTTAACATTTGTTTAAACATATTATTTTATTTATAAATAAATATTATCTTACTTAAAAAGTGTTTTTGCTTAAAAAATGGTTTCATATTACTTAGGGAGATATATATTATTATTTTTTGTTCATTTAAATTTATATATTACTATCAGGACATTAATTTGTCTATCATCAGATTACATGAAAATTAACTGAAATAAATATTTGTACAAAAAATATATATTTTTACCATCGCGTCGTTTCGTTTGGTTCAAGAAGATCTCTTCAAAATTAATTTATTACATTTTGCAAATATTTATAAACAAAATAAATATTTTGAGGTGTGTTGTTTAAAAAAATCGGTAGACACTGCTATTTAATTTTATAAAATAAAATATAGTTAAAAACAAGTGGAAACAAACAATTGACTGAGTTAATTGTTGAAATACCATGTATAGACAGTGTTGATTACTCTGTCACATTACACATACATGAATGTCACACACATATAAATGATATACCCATATAATACTACAATTTGCGCATAATATGTACTCTCACGGGTAAACAATGATGTTTACGAAAAAATTTTTCAGACAAAAGTAGTTATTTTTTTATAAGGAACATTTTTTACATTTAAACTTTTGTTCTATGTCTAACGGTTTTCAAGATGGGTCCTACGGACAACCAATTGATCTATGTTGCTCATTTACAAACTCGACTTCACTTTTTACGTCCTAAGCTTGATATATATTTTCGTTTTTGAATAATCGTGATGACAAACGACAGACAGACAACCGAAAATGGACTAATTAGGTGATTTTATGAACACCAATACCAAAATTTTGTTCATACTATCAATATTTTTAAGCGTAACAAACTTGGGACAAAACTTAGTATACCTTGGTATATTTCATATACATAGTATAAAAATTTGTAGCTAGCTGAACCTAAAAGTAGAACATAAATAATAATTTTTCTTTTTTTTTTGTATTCGTGCATGATTGCTATATTTGAAATGCGAGTAAGTAAGAACGCTACAGCGTATTCGGCCAGAAATTCAATACCTATAAATCGAAATAATTGTTTCAACTAAAGACGCAATTTCTGTTGAGTTAGAAATCATTTAACAGAAAACTCAAGATTAAAAAAGAGGAAGTTCTATTTCCTTATTCAAAGAGCCTGTCTTTTTGTAATTTGAATTTGTCCAACGTAAGAATATGTCTCGAGAACAGAGTTGAATGTCATATAAACGTAATTATTATGCAAAAAAAATTGTTTTCATTTCTAAGAAACAATTGGTTGATTATGGTTTATTTATTTTCATACTTGGAGTTGGTGTTGTGTCACAATAACCTTTACTGCTTGTTGAGAGTGTGATTTTAAACATCTTTGACTTGCCTCATGCTTTCCAAATAATCTTAACAATTATATTTTATCAATTAGTTCGGTATTAAAGATCGAATCTTTACCAAATATGATCATTTTACATTATTTATGAAATATCGTTCATAAAAATTAATATGAACTGAAAATTCCACCTCATAAAATTAGTTCAATATTTAAAATATGTCAGTAACAAAAATTAAAATACCATTAAATTTCATCATAAGTGCTTTCACCCGTTAATTTTTTTAGAAAAAAATTAAACTTAAAAATAAATCGTCAAACAATGCCAGCAGCAATAGGAGTGACAACAAAATAAATTCAAAACATTTTGTTTCCTACCATGTCAAAGGATTTTCTTCCATGTTTTATAAATGCGCTTATAATGTAGAAAACAGATTATATTTTAAACAATATATAAACAAAATATTTTCATTCTAAAATGAAAATCTAAGACGCAGCACTCAACAGTAGTTATATACAAAACCCTTTGAAAAATTGAAAAACAAAAGGATATATCTTGACATATTCTACTTGACTACTGTACCCTTTCAAATATTATAAGTGAAAATAAATTAACAAAACAACAAACCACGTATTTTACTTCATTCAAAGTCCTGGTGGATGTGAATCTAGAAGGTCAGACGCGTTGTTTCCTGATTAAGTAAATTAAAATAAGAAACAAAATTTCCATAATTCATTTTGTGCAATAGTAATAAAAAGCAAAATAACTTGTATTTTTGTATTCCGCTATTGCTGCAATTTTTGTATATTTTGTGGCGCCTTTCTCTTTAAATGTTTAAATAAAAAAATCGTTGGGAAGTACGAAAATTGAAATTACTATATTTCTATAAATTCGACATTCAAAGCACGGTTCTACGTCCCACCATTTCATGAAACATTTACAAAGCCCTATTTTTGTGAAGTCCGATGTTTGTCAATATTATTTATTTCTTAGCATCTTGAACCATTATTTACAGGTCATATTAAAATTTCAGTATCCTTTTTGCTAATCAAATAAAATAATTTTTATCGTTTCATTTCTTAAGAAAAAATTGTACGCAACCATAAAGGAGCACATTAAAATCGCAAATATGTCTTTTAATCTCATTAAACGTAAAAATTTAAAACTTTGCTTGTAGACTCGATGAGAAAATTTTTTAATTGAGAATATCTCTCTAATTTTTAACTGAGTCATAATCTTTGAAGATTATCCGTTTTTTAAGAAAATAATTGAAGAGCAAATAGAAAATTATTGCTTTTTCAATGGTATCAATTTCATAAAAAATACGTTTAATTTGGATAGTGACTTCACACGAATGAACCGGTTTTAATTTTTTTTTTTGTTCTGTTTAAGAGCTAATTTTATGAAGAAGGTTCTTAGCTATGTTTAAAGTACCAGTTTAGGATTCTGTACCCGAAAAAACTAAAAAATAAGCGATGATCTTGTTTGGAGAAGGTTCTAGAGAAAAAAGTTATTTTTAACAAAATAATAATTTAATTTTTGATTTCGATTTTCGATGATAAAACAATTAATTTCACAACAGACAGCTAACTAACAACAAACCACGTATTTGTCTATTCAAAATAAATTTAAATTCAAAAACAATTCAAATACAAAAGAGTGAATTCAAATCTAAAACTATAATAATATACAATATATGGATAAATTCTCGATGCAGGGAATAATATATATTTTATATATTGAATGTGTGTATAATTAAATTATAAACTTAGTTCAAAATGTTAAGGTAGTTCCTCCGCGACCGTCCAGTCAAAAAGTTTTGGACTAATACTATCATTCAGTGCATTAACTGTACTATGACTATTATACATATACCATATATTATTTTAAAAGACTGTAGTTCCTCACTACTGTTTCTAGTATGCATATAAGCACACACACTATGACATATGCCTTTAACATTAGTCTTCATATCTTTTCCACAAAAATCATCGCTAAAACGAGTTATTTATTTAAGTTTTTTATCGAAACTATATGGTAAATAATTTTTATTTTTATTTATATATTTTCTAAATATAGTATTCTACATTATATTAGTTTTTCATAGAGATGGTGGACGTCATTCATTGGTAAATAAATATAATATTTGTAAATTTGTGTATTTTTATACACTTCTCCCATGTACACGTACAAATTGCGTCACTTTTAATTGCTAATATCTCATGTATGGCATGGTAAATCATCTTCTAATTTTAACAGCAAGTGTATTATGAATTAAATATTTTATATTCTGAGTTTTGAGAAATTCTTGGAATATCACTTTCGTGTAGGTACTACCTTAATCAATATAATAATTATTTTTTATAAAAGATAGGACATGAAAGTATAATTGTAGATTTTGAAAATAAATACAGAAGGATGATTTGTGATCAAACGATAATAGACCATTGTAGTAAATTTTAATTTTATGATAATTAATTGAATTCAAAACCTCCATATGTTTGATAGAAAATGGCAGTTATCTTGAAAAACCCTTTGTAAAAATGGGATATGATGTCGAAATGCAGCCCAAATATTCACATGAATACACACAACCCTTGGACTATAGAAATTTATGACATTTTGGGCACATTTTTAATATGTTAGATAAAGACTGTATTGTGATGTGATCATAGTTTTCGATTTGGTTTTCAAAGAGGTATATGAGAGGGAAGGCTTTACAGCTTTGCAAAGCATCTACGACTTTCTACTTAGGTTCATTTACTACAATAAATAGTTTTTGAGATATCGTAGTAGATAAGTAGCTAACTAAAGACTTAAGGTAGCCACCAGTATGTCCCAAATTTTCCCATAAATTTTACTGGTGCCAAAAAAGACTCAATCTTTATATATAAAAATTATGTGTCACGTTGTTTGTCCGCAATGGACTCCTAAACTACTGAAGCATTTTAAATTTGATTTGCACACCGTGTGTAATTTGATCCAACTTGAAAGATTGGATAGCTTACATCTCAATTTATAGACGCAATATTATTTTATTGTTTATTGCAAATTATTATATTTTATTGCAAATTATTTGATTATTATTTTACCGTCACAATTATCTGTTAGCTCCAAACGATTCTACCAGATGGCGATATCTGTTGACTGGATTGATAAGTATGCAAAAGACGGCGCTACGTTAAAAATACAAACGTTTCATATAATCTACAATTTAATAGCATAGCCAGCCACGTGTTACTTAGACTGAAGTATAAATTAAATTCATGTTAAAGTGAAGATAAGACAAGAATCTTAGCCACAGCAACGCGCAGTCGGATCTGCTAGTTGTTTTTATGTATGGAGGTAACAATAAATTATAAGTACATGTAAAAATCAAAGTAATATACCACGCATTTTACATACCAAATAAAATTTATTGTGAATTGACAATAACAAATCTATTTTATAAAAACTCAATTGTATTAATTTTATGTCAAACCTATATATTTATAATGTATAGGGTGACAAGAAGAACAGTAGGACATAACAATAATCATTATATCCCCATATTAAATGTTGTCAGACATCATGCATCCATCTATACACTACTAGTATGTTCTTTTTGTACTCTAGTGCTTACACTATTTACACTGAGTGTACGAGGAAAAGGATAGACGTATAATAGTGAGGAGCACTATCTTCTCTGCTTACACTTTAGCACACCAAAGCATAAAGAACAAGCGGTACAATATAATATCTAGGGGATGATGCTATATTATTTAGCACAAGGGGTGATGGACGGATATAGTTGGTGGTGTAGGTACAGGGTTTTTACAATGATGATTATGATAATAATGATAATATTTTCAATAAAAGCAAGTCGTGATGGATAATATTTCAACTTTCTAAAGATCAGACCAATAATTTCGTAACTGAGTAAATTCATTTTAGAACTGTGTTTATGACAAATATTACTAACATTAGCAATAGTTATGGCGGATGAGTCAACGCAGTTTGGGCGTCAGACCCATACTGCTTGACGACACTCACAATACTGCTGGTGGATAGCCCTATTCGACACTGTAATATTACTTGTGCTAACATAGATACTATATCATTTGTCTCTATACCATAACAATATTGTAGTAAACGCCATAAATATCTTATCGTGTACAGACACTTAAAACTTGAGACCAGTATAATTTTTTTAATTTGACCGGGAATAAATATTTCTATTTGACAAATCAACCAAGAAATTTGGCTTTTTATCTCTTCCAACCTTGTCTATTTCAATTCCATGATATGCTTACAAATCTATCTATCAAAGATCAGCATCAAATTTCAATTCCGTATCATCCTCAAGAAAAATAGATTTCGGTTAAACTTTCTAAAAATATTTTAAATGATAGTTTTTGAAGACTAGAACATTGTTCTCATTGGCCATCAAGTTCTTTCCTGATTTTTCGAGATATTTTGCATAGAAGTTTTGTGTATTAGAGTACTAGTTAGCGTTTTCCATAAGAATAGTATGATATTCTTTACTACATCGAGAATTATCGTAATAAAAATGACATCCATTATAAAAAATTTGTTAACTTTCTATTATCAAGTTAATAATGATAATATTTTCAATAAAAATAATAATATTCGATTGAATTTGTAAAATAAACACAAGAGAAAAAAAATTATTATTATTTTTGATGGAAAATTGTTTGTGAAAAACATTATTCTCATTATGGAAATGTTTTTTTGCACAGAGTCAATTGTTTGTGATCTAATTATGTGTTTTCATTGTGTTTTTCTTTTTTTTTTTTCGATTAATGAATTAATGGATAATAACATAATACTTAGTTGTTGAGTAATGAATTACTGGCCAATTATGATGCTTAAAAGCTTCTGTCCCCGATTTGAGTGTGAATGACATACATATAAATCTTTTGTTATTTAATATTTAATATGAAAATCAATAACTTGTTGTTTTTATAAATTACCATTGAATATTTTTTTACTTGTCTATAAAATTTGAAATTAAACTCATTTGATCTCAGTCAAGGTACTTGGTCGCCTGAACATTACGTTTCAATATCTAGAGTTTTAACTAGATTCAATTAGAGAACCCATTGTGGTTCATGTGTCTGTAATACACCAAAATGAAAAGTATAACTGAAGATTGAGTGATTGTTAGTATCAAACAACACTAATCATTAGTGAAAATATCCAAAAGAAAGATATTCGTCGGACTAAAGATATCATTCCAGCACATGGCCCAGGAAAATATTTCTGTTTTCCTACCAACTGTTTTGTCTAATTTGTGGTTTTTTCGAAAATTGGCTGTTATCACTATCAACTGGGTGTCTTTTTTCAATATTTTGCGACTAAGTATGTTTTATACAAAGAAACATCCAAGGCAAATAAGGAGAACTTTCTACCTAAACATAAAGAATATTATTTGTTTTACAAAATTAGTATACATTCATTGTATACACAAACTTCGATTCCGATTTCGATATTCTTCTTAACATGTACTGTAGCTTGTTGGAACGATCATTATCTCCATAGATAAATGATGTGTTTTATACAATTTTCAGATTCTGTTTATTCAGTTTTTTCCAGTTTTTTTATTACCATTAAAACGGCTCAATTAATTCTGCTGAAAATTCTTTCAGTTCTTAAATACACGATAACCTGTCGAATAAACCCAATCACGTGTTAATGTCATTATTGGTTCGCGAGAAATCGAGGCGAAAGAATCCGGGCGAACATACAAACAAACGCACATACGTACACACACACACACACACACACACATTACTTTGAAAAGGTTTAATTCGGATATTAAGGCCTTGAAACCGCAAAAATATGTAAAACTGGAGATTTTCAAAATGGGCCCCATTACATTAACTTCCTCTGGGAAGTTAAAAATTCATCTAATGTCCATACACTTCAACAACAAGCATGCCTGACAATTTTAATTTTCGACACACCAAGACAGTTGGTTTTCAGTACAAGGATTCTGGAATTTTGAAAAAAACGTAAATGTAGTTTTTTATTACAGAAACGACCAAATTAAGATGGCTCTTCAAGTACTGAGTCATTATAAATGACTTACACTATAAAATATGACAATACTAGATGATAACTAGACATGAATACCGAATGATATTTGATATTGGATGACATCCAATTCTAAAGTGTTATGTCTACGTTCGAACAATAAGTTCCGGCTGGCTATTTCCAAACTCAATAAAATAATCAAACTGTGTTCTATCACCATATAATAGGTGTCATCTAAAACTAAACAAACAAACTTATATTTACTTAAATATGAACAATAAAATATATTGATCGAAAATTACTGTAACGAAATTTCTAGTTCATTAAATAAGTTCACAGTTTATAACAAATACAATATCATCTGTAACATGTAACAACGCTTTGTTATATACTGTAACTAGAATTACAAGCAAGACTGTGTGTTGTTAACTGAGTTATATTCCTTTATAGTACGGGAGCTTGTAGAAACTTGTATCTACGAATCCCTCACTTTTTGCCTATTAAAACCATAAAGAACGTGTAAAAGTTTAAGGAAATTCAAAACATTCGTAGAACATATAATAACTAAAATTTATTAGTAAAATATTTTACAAAGTAGAACGCCGATTATCCGAATTAATTGGCAACGGGGTTGATTCGGATAATCGAAAATTCGGATAATCGGACATAGACTGGTAATAAAGAAAAACGAACTGTCACACATAGAATAAGTTTTATTAAGTTTTATAAACACAGTTATACAAAACATGTAGTGTCTTGTCTCGCTTTCAACCATAATAATTGAAATATATCTGGAATACAACGAGTTCCAACTTGTTAGAACAAAACAAAACAAAAATTACATACATATTTGGTTTTAATTTTTTATATTATGCTGATTCGGAAAATTGGCGATTCGGTTAATCGACGTTCGGATAATCGGCGTTCTACTGTATATGCACAAATATTTTCGAGATTTTTATAATCTGAATCGAATCATAAAATTGGAACCGATTCAGTCTTCGGTTAACAAACACTGAAGAAAACTGTTAGAGATTTTTAGTATCATTGACATCAATTTTAAAAGTAATTCACTCAGTTTAATTATGAAAATGATTGAGTGTAACTTTGTGTCTTTGGGTGGATGTCACAACTAAATAACCCGAGAATTCCAGGAGAAAAACAATATTTTATTATTATGCAGACAATTGAAATGAGCTTAAATATACCAATTCTTATCTTGATTGGATTGGAGACGCATAATCTTGCCCTTTAGGTAGCTAGCAAGCGGATTCAGGAATTTTTGTGAATTTTTCGATTTTGGCGAAATATCATCAAGTCCAACTGTCAAATCGACCGATTTTTGGAATTCTAACGAAAATAACAAAAATTTAGCTAATTTTTTTAAAGAGGCACAGTGTAATTTTTTATATATTGAATGGTTTTGACAATGAGTATCTTATTTTCCCCTATCACTTCAAAATTGGTGAAAACTATACCTGTATTGATTAAAATGGGGGGCAATGATTTGCCTGACAAACATATGAAATATTCATTTGCCGAAACAAATTATGTTTTGCTACGATCTCTGCCTTCTTTTGTATAACTCCGAAGAGAACAAAATACCGATTAAATAGTTTTCCATTATGTCGCCAGCTTCTTGACTACAAACTGTAAGCGAGAAAACGAACAAACATTTGATAGCATATTATAAAGTACTCAGTATATACAATCCACATATTCCTATAATATGAGAATATAATTAAGTAAACATCTCAATGCAGTGGTTTTAAGGGCGGCTGATTGCAAATGGTTAGGAGGGTATATATTTATAGTATAGTATGATGTGTGTACTCATTCTAAATCATCATTTATATTATTTAGGGGTGAGTTCATCATTTTGCCCTTATTTTAGATGTACATACGTAGGTTACATATAGTTGTAAATATAATCTATACATTGAATCAAAGAGCAATTTTCGACAAGGGGCGTTTGCCATCAATTACTATATCTACGTAGTTATGTATTGAATTCATATATTTCATATATTTACATGGTGGTGAACAAAAATGTTCCCTTGTCAGTAACATAATCAGATCAATTACATGCCCAAAGAATATGAATTGTATTCAAATCGAAGACAATAATTTTGTTCCAATTTTTTACAATCATCTTAAGGTACCGTTTTGTATCCTATGAAAAGCCTTATTATCGAAATATCGCCTAAAAACATTTATGGTAAGTTAAGTAAGTAAGTTCTCATATAATCATCAAATGAGCTGAATGTGACTTCCTTCTGGGTTTTTGTATCTCTGGGTAATCGTATTAACTGAAAAGATTTGTTCTAAAATCACCCTTCGTATTCAATTATATTCGATATATTAGAACTACAATCCCGAAGATCAATAATTTTTTAGATTAAAATACAATAAAGTTTATCCAAATTTCTGCAATTTTCTTACTCCTTCAAATCATCAAACGTTGTATATAAAGTAATTTTGAGCAAAAAGAGAACACAAACACTCGGTTCATTTAGCGGCAAAGACAGTAGTTTTTCAGATATTGCCTAAAAGTTGTTTTTCGCAGTGGTTCTATAGATGTTTCGAAAATAATCATCTCAACGCTAAAGGATTTGGAAGCTTACGTTTTAAGGGTTTTGATTACCCAAAAAAAAGACACAAAAATCTGGTAGATTTTACGAATGAACGAAAGTTTCTAAGGTATCGACGGAAGACATTTCTCAGGAAAATCACCCTTGGCATCAGATTTTATTCGGCAATTAAATTACACGTACAATTATCTAATCAACACGATTTTTATTTTTAGGGTCAAAATAACTTTGACGAATTTCTTCATAATTTTCTAAAGGGATCCGCTTACAAAAATTGGGAAATTACAAAAAGAAAATTTTGTTCCAGATTTTAATGAAACGTGATATAAAAAGTAATTTTCACCAAAAAAATTGGGTTTATTTAACGGGAAGGTGAATCGTTTTTTTGCGAATCTTGCATAAAACCCTTTACAATAAGGTCTTATTTCCGAATTTTTCACATATCATATAATTCCTCAAACAAGCTTAATTTTTCTGGTTTTTTGAATTTTGATTACCGTAAACAATCTGTACAGTCTTCCGAATTAGTTGTGGAAGCAACCGCTAAAACAATACTTGACAAATTTTCAGTTCCAAATAATCCGGTAATCCGTTTCGAAGTGACTGACAAACAAATACATTTTCGAATTTATAAAACATTTTAGAAATATTTATGTAGGTATTTATAAAAGAATTGTAGAATATGAAAAACAGTCAAGTTCATTAACGTTTTAAGAAATTATAAAGTTTATTTTACATTTTGATTGCATAAACAAATGAATAAATTTTTTTTTTATAAAACAACAATATAAGTGATTTTTTGTATAAATTATTATTTTTATCGCGTTAGAGGAGTAAAAGTGTTAATTTCTCCACCAACTTATACAAAATATGAATAATATGGGTAATTTTATTTTCAAGTATCTACAACAGTACCTACCAAACAAGACTATTCATCCATAAATATATTGATATCAATGTAAAATGTATAAATTACCTTCAATATTCAATTTTGTGTCTGTGTAGTAATTAAAAATCTAGTGTATAGCATAACATAACATAACGAATTTAATAATAATTGATCGTCGTGTCATCAATAATACTATATTAATTATATATGCTGATTTATTACAGTAAAACTACTTTCAAATCCATATATAATAAATCCAATTAATCAGTTTTCAATGTTTTTTAAATGTAAAAACTATGTCTGACAACCATCATGGGTAGATGTCCCTAAGTTGTCTCTTTCACAATTTATGAAATGTCAAAAAATAAATTTTATTTATTTATTTATTTATTTTAAAATATATCTTTATAAATTTTAGCTCATGTGTTATTCTAATGTGTGAGCTATATTATTGCACAATTTTATTCAAATCTATTCGCTAGTTTTGTGCGTGAAAGTGTAACAAACAAACAAACATCCTTACTTTCACATTTATAATATATAGGGATAGGGATCTCCGACCATAATATCAACATTATACTCATCAATACATAATTAGAATATATAAATACTAGTCTTACTCGCCTGCTTCGCTAGCGGGCCGGTAACTATCTCTTTCTTTTACTGATTTTTATAATTTATAGCATATGTGTTATTATGATGTATGGGCTATATTATTGTAAAGTTTCAATAAAATCAATTCAGTAGTTTTCCAAATCCAACGAAGAGGCGGGTAACTGCTCATATTTTTATAAATTATTGTTTTATTCTGACGTAAGAGCAACATTATTGCAAAGTTTCATTAAAATCAATTCAGTAGTACTCGAAAGAGTCCAGCGAAGGCAGCCAGTAACTGCTAGCATGTAATGTTATATTGCCTTTCTTAATAAATAAGCCATTTGACACTAAAACAATTTTCTAATTAGAACCAGAAGTTCCTTTGTTTATCGAGTTCAAACAAACAAACAAACAAAAAAGCTTTTATGCTTTAAAAATATTTTTTCTAAATCTGTTTTTAAATTTTTTCTAAATCTGAAGTTATGAAAACAATTTCAAAAAAAGATTTTTCTGTTTTTAAGAGGGAAATTTTTTTATTTAAACTTTTCTTTAATTGAATACAGTACAAAAGATATGAAAAAGACCCAAGAACCCTTTTTTCCCATTTGGAAATTGGACAAATATTGATAGTAGCTGTGAAGATATGATACTCTTAGACTACAGAGTCCATTTTTATATCCGGAAAAGTCTAATGTCTCATACAAACAGCAGCACTCCTTGAACTCTTATGAGCTTTTCAAGACAGACAGAAAACACTTGCCGTTGGTTGCCGCCAATTAATATATTTAAGATACCCTGGTAAACTAAAGAGTGCAGGGTTTTTGAATTGATCGATAACTAGCCCCGTATAAATTCCTCAAATTAAAATATGAAGAGGTTTTTCTACTTATAATCCTTTTATTACTTTTTTCGCTGTATACATATAAAATTAAATTGTTATGCAAGTATGATTGAATACTACCAATATCACCTATATTTATAAATAAACTAATACTGGAGTAAATCTAAGCAAAAAAAGGCTGTTATATGGATTAAAAGTTCGAGCAGTGAAACTTTGGGGTTTTCCTTTTCACATCAAAATAAGTATTTTTTGAAATTTTTTACTTTCCCGGAGTGGTGCAACATGTTTAAAAAACAAAATGGCGTCAAAAATGAAATTTTTTTCAGAAATTTTATCATTTTTATTTTATATTCGCAAAAGGAGACATCGGTGCATATCCAAATTTGGTAGGTTTGTAGTCCATGTTAAGAACTACTCCTCATAATTTTTTGGTGGGGTTTCGTCCCTTCCCCTCCCAGCTATATATATATGTATACATACATATGGTAAAACAGTTCATTTGACTATAACTTGAAAAATATTCGATTGATTTTCATGAAACTAATATCAATAGTAGGTTTTATTACTTACAATTTTCGGTTAAAATTTTAGCGAAATCCGTTAAATAGTTCAGCCAAAATTTCCAATTTAGGGAATTGTTTAAAATGGCTGCCATTTTATGCCATTTTGTCCTACGAGGTTAAATTTTTTTTTAAATGGTAGCATTTTTTATTATCTTTCCATTTTATGATAAATGGCTTACCCGTAAAATGACTCCTTGATCCATATTTTTGCGAAAAACGGAAAATTTAACACTTTCTGGAAATAATTGTTTGGGGGGTGTATGGATTGGCTTTGGGGGGTGTTTTTTGCTTTGGCATGAGAAAACTATTTTTAAAAGAGGTCTATATGGTTTAAAGCAAAATTTTTAAGTTTTAACCCCCGCGCTGTAAGGGGGAAGGGGTGTATGAAATAAATGTATCTTAAAAGATTTTAAAAAGAGGTCAAAATAGTTTAAAATGCTAAAGTAACCCAAAATTTTAGATGCTTTTATTAATATAGCACTTTTTACAACATTCACCTCTTCTCCTCCCGCTTTTATATTTTTTGCAAATTCAAAATTTTTATGACGTATAAAGGGGTTTTTGGGGTCGCTGATCTCGAATTTTGCAATAGATTATCAAAACAATTGTAGTATTTTTAGGGAGTGTACTTATTTGGGCCAAAAGTTCGAGATCAGTGACCCCAAAAACCCCTTTATACGTCATAAAAATTTTGAATTTGCAAAAAATATAAAAGCGGGAGGAGAAGAGGTGAATGTTGTAAAAAGTGCTATATTAATAAAAGCATCTAAAATTTTGGGTTACTTTAGCATTTTAAACTATTTTGACCTCTTTTTAAAATCTTTTAAGATACATTTATTTCATACACCCCTTCCCCCTTACAGCGCGGGGGTTAAAACTTAAAAATTTTGCTTTAAACCATATAGACCTCTTTTAAAAATAGTTTTCTCATGCCAAAGCAAAAAACACCCCCCAAAGCCAATCCATACACCCCCCAAACAATTATTTCCAGAAAGTGTTAAATTTTCCGTTTTTCGCAAAAATATGGATCAAGGAGTCATTTTACGGGTAAGCCACTTATCATAAAATCGAAAGATAATAAAAAATGCTACCATTTAAAAAAAAATTTAACCTCGTAGAACAAAATGGCATAAAATGGCAGCCATTTTAAACAATTCCCTAAATTGGAAATTTTGGCTGAACTATTTAACGGATTTCGCTAAAATTTTAACAGAAAATTGTAAGTAATAAAACCTACTATTGATATTAGTTTCATGAAAATCAATCGAATATTTTTCAAGTTATAGTCAAATGAACTGTTTTACCATATGTATGTATACATATATATATAGCTGGGAGGGGAAGGGACGAAACCCCACCAAAAAATTATGAGGAGTAGTTCTTAACATGGACTACAAACCTACCAAATTTGGATATGCACCGATGTCTCCTTTTGCGAACATAAAATAAAAATGATAAAATTTCTGAAAAAAATTTCATTTTTGACGCCATTTTGTTTTTTAAACATGTTGCACCACTCCGGGAAAGTAAAAAATTTCAAAAAATACTTATTTTGATGTGAAAAGAAAAACCCCAAAGTTTCACTGCTCGAACTTTTAATCCATACACAAGGCGTAATTTCACTCTACTATAATACTAATATAAATAAACATACATACATAAACCAATACATCTACAACCGATAAAATATTATTCATAAATCATTGACTTGCATAATTAAAAATTGATTTATATTTGTTAAAATGAGTTAGTACAACATTTATTCTATATCCTGTACGTCTAACAGAAAATTATATAAATCTATCTCAGTTTGTTTATATCGACTGCAATATAGTTCTAGTTGACTAGAGACTAAAATATAAATATAGTAAGTTCTGTTTTTATACTGAGTGCTCAGTTTTACGATCGTTAAGGGACGAAGAAATAAGAAGATGGATGATGGAAGAATTTTACTAAAGTAGTTTCCATAATCTTGTTCAAAACGTCTGCACATCTGAGAAACAAACGTTTTTGTAATAATTCGAGTTTTTTATTAAAAATATCTTCATTAGAAAATGCCCAGGAAAAATCTTAAGTTATCTGAAGAAACCAAAAAATATCGGTTGAGAATTGTTGATAAAAACTAGTTTTCATTATTTTTTAATAAGTTTATATCAAATATTCGATATTTTTAACTTCCCAAAGGAAGTTAATCCGAATCAAACCTTTTCAATGTGATGTCTCTGTGTGTGTGTGTGTGTATGTTCGCATGTGCGCATGTTCGTTCGGGTTATTTCGCTTCGATTATCTCGCGATTCAGTTATGCCACTAACACGTTAACACTGGGCTTTTTCGACGCGTAATCGCGTATTTAAGAGCTGGGAAAGTTTTCAGCAGAATTTGTTGAGCCGTTTTTAATGGTAATAAAAAAAACTGGAGAAAACTGAATAAACACAATTTGAAAAGTGGATAAAACACATCATTTAACTATGGAGATAATGATCGTTCCAGCATAAGCTGAAGTACATATTCGAAGAATAATCTATGAAGGCTAACAAGACCTTTTTTTACTGTTTTTTCCACCTCTGGGGGAAAAATTACCTAAGAAAACTAAAAAAACCAAATAACGTTTGAAAAAAATTGTTTTTCATTGTTTCTTAATAAGTTTTTTATTAACTATTCGATATTTTTCGATCGAAAAGTTTTTGTAATATTTCGAGTTTTTCAATAAAAATGAGTAGTAATTACTTCAGCAGACATTTCTGGTAAAAAAAATTAAAAAAAAAGCTGTTGATACCCAAAGAAGCAAATCAATAAGAATTTTAAGAGGTATCAATCAAATAGGCATGAATACAACTTTATAAAACAGTCTGTATTTTAGTGATAGTTTTGTGTGAAATTCAAATCATTCATATATTACAAATTATTTTATAAACTACAACATTCAGTTTAGTTTATAAAATATAATACCATTTACCACTAAATATTGGTACACAATTTTAATTTGTATAAATTTTCATTCATTTATAAAATTTGTGGTTTACCACATACATAACAACGGAACAAAATATTCGAGATTTATTTTGTTTTTGGCTTTTTGACAGAATGTCAATTATGTTAATTAATTTTTATATTATGTTGTCCAAATCAGTTGATATGTTTAATTTGTGATTAAAAATTCCAAACTTAAAGAGTTACATTTTTTTGGCGCAATTCAGTACTTGTCATTAAGTTCTTTTAATAAATAAAATTCAGGCAGGCAGCGCTTTTAGACAACTATATTTTTTCCCTTTAATATTTAACATATAGTAAATGCTAAGCAAGTTGTTTTTCTCCCATGGAATTTAACGTGAAAAATGATTCAGAATCGGCTTTGTATAGCTTCTTGAGTTATACGAGTAATCACGAGGTTGTGGAGCTGATACTCGCCTGTACTCATGCGTATGCCTTGTGTTGCCTTTGACTTGGGTACAAAAGACCGCTTTTCTAGTGAAGTCGAGCAAGGCGAGGCGAGGATAGGCGGAACACTACAAATAGCACCTCCGCATTATCGTCCCTTGCCCACGAATGCTACGTGAGAGTGGGAAGGAGACATTATGAACTTAAGCCTCCTCCACCTTCCAATCTTGACAACTTTTCTTTGGGCTAGATGAAATACACAAATCTTGCTTGCTGTGTATAACATCTTGATTATGGAAACAGAAACAACAGCAATAATACTGTAAAAATAGACACAAGTAACGTAATTATATTGTTCCATTGTGTAGCTTTTGTTGTGAACTTAGTCTAATAAATTTAATCTGAAACATTTTTGGGCGAAATACGTCCTTGGAAAGTTATCTATCCTCTGATCTTTTTTCATTCTCCTTGATCTTCTATTTAGATATTCTTTTAACCCCCCCCCCCCCCGTGAAATTGGATATAACTAAACAATACGTATTGTCCATTAAAGACAGTGAACTACTATTGGTGCATATAGGGGTATTTCATCGATATTGCTCCCTTTTTTGCCCATCACCCTGATTTCTTGAAAACTAAAAAATTAAAAATATTAAGTTTTATCACCCAACACGAAAGTTTTCATATTTTAATTTAAGGAAAAGGAGTATAATTTCCTTATTAATTTTTTTTTTATTATAATATAATTTTTTTTTTTATTGATCGTTTCAATTATTTTTACAGCTCACTTAAATTGCAGATAATATATAATTGATATGTGTGAGTTGAAGTGAGAAGTACTTAACAGAAATTATTATTCATATATAAATATGTACGTACATAAAATAAAATTAATTTATTTTGTGATTTACGACTGTGCGAGTTCTGATTTTTTTTTAAGTTTACTTTTTTTAGTTAACAACAAACATTATATGATATCATTAGATAATGGATGATAAAAGTAATCAAACTAAACATTTATTCAAACTAATTTCATTTTGACATAACCCTTTTTGTGGAATTTATAATCATTTAAGTTTTTGAATTTCATCTGAATGTATATTGCTGAATAAATTTTTAAGCTATTCTTGAAAAAATGTAGCATGTAATATAAAGGTAGAATGCTGAGGAAGTAAAGTGTAAAATTGAGTACTTTGGGGAAAACAACGTTCTGTAACAGTGTTGAAATCGTTTTGTGACAACTTTTTTTTTGGATTTTGTTCTGTGTCAATGAAATAATTAGTTGAAGCTGTTATTGAACACTCAAACGGTGAGAGCAATCCAAGGTGTTTCAGACCATTACTGAAAATATTGAAAAGCTTTCTTCTTTTAATTTTAACATTAACATTAAGATACCTCCTTGCAACACTTCATTGATTTCATAATTTTATCTCAAATGATCGTATCTTTTTAGAGAACAGCTTTTGCAATGACACAAAATGTATAATCATCGTCATTATGACACTCATTACAATATTTTCATTTTACTTCCCGAATATTTCATTGCTTTGGTCGAAATCGAAGTGGCAACTGCTGATGCAATGACTGTGAGTATAGCTATTACAATTACCTTCATGTTTATTAAATTAAAATTAACAGAAAAAATTCTTCTGAAAAGTCGTTTTTTAAGAAATTAACCTCAAGACACCTTAAGTCTCGCATTAAGATTTTCGTGCCTCGACTGAATCCGTTGTACTTCGTGAAAGAATGGAGGAGGCAAACGAAATGAACCTTTGTGAGATTGATTTTGGTTCTAATATTTATTGAGATTACAATGATAAGTATTTAAACCAGTAAGTATGGTCAATTGATTTTTAGAAGCAAAGAGTGATAAGTATTTTACTTAATTGCTAAAACATTAAGGCTCGTATGGAAATATCTTACGCTGTGTAAGTTTTAGGACTAAAATTTCACTAATGCAACTTATTTTGTATAAAGTACAGTTTCTTTTTAAATTATTTTCTTACCAATAAGTATTGATTTCCCTGTGTATGCAGTATTGAATTTGATAAATACCTGCAAATAAAAAAAAATTTCATTAAACACTTGATACAAATAAAAATTAATGATATAAACGGAGGATATCATAAGCCTGCCAAATAAGCAAATTTTAAAGGTAAAGTTTTTGGAAATTTTACGTGTACGTTGAAAGAAAGTCGCCAACAACAGAAATACATGAAACAATTGGTAAAAATTTAGCAACTTTCAAAAAGATTGAACTTCTGTTCTTTTGTTTTCATATATTTTTATACAAATGACTTTCTCCAAATGACATATCCAGCAGAAAGTCGAAACATAAAATCGATGAAATCGAATTCTATAAATTCGACATACGAGACAAAATTAAAAGTTCATTTCCTTTTATAACCAAACTTTATAAATCGTTCAAATAGCAGATAAAACAAAACATACAAAATTTCGCTTCATTATAATCTCACGATCTGGGTGTAGGTATTTATTCATCATTTATTTGACATATACAAATTACCAATTAAATCTCATATCAATCTGTTCTAGAAAAGCATTCGAACAAAAACTTTTATAAAACTCAAATTAATCATTTTGTTTCAAACATTGTACATAGTATAAAATAACATCATGTTTAATGTTCAAGTTAAATTTTATAATAATGTTACTAAACTTTATACAAGTGAAATAATAATTTACTAAGCCCTCGTGAGCAGTATAGTCTCCATCATTAAGGTAATATTTTCCCCTCATTAGAAAAAACATGCTATTTTTGAAATTGAGAATCTTGTTTTTTCATGTTTTGTGAGATTGTAGAGCACTGAAGTCTATAATATTTTGACATTTAAAACAGGAATAGGAACATGCTCAATTTGGGAATGATACGGATGTGTGAATAGCTTTAAAAACAGCAAAAATCGTTGTTTTTTCGGAATAAAAAGACGATGGGGATTGAAAAGTCGATATCATTAAAAATCATTTCTCAATGTTCTCTGGCATTAATTCAACGAATATTCAATATAGTTCAATATGATCTGGAGCTGCCCGGATACAGAAAGCCATAAATAAACGCCAAAAAATTGGAATTTTCCAAGTACTGAATAACATTGACCACTTCGCCTAGTAAAAAACCATATACATACCCAATTAAAGCTCATTTGTCGTAAGGGGGGTCTGGAATGTAATAGGGACTACAAAATGTATTTATTACCACCCCTACGCCTCCCCGTTGACCTTCAATACAGTGCATAAGTCTATAATATTGTGGAAGTAATGTCTGACAATATATAGTAAAGTAAATTTGTAAAAGTTAATAAGAATATTATAAAACCTATTTAAAAAACTTTAATTAAAAAAAAAGTAATTTACTCAAAATGTGCTTAACAGATATAATTTATTGTTTTTATTTTTGGTGTCCGAGATTTAAGTTTGAAGCAACATATTTAAACAAGGAGAGGGAAGGTGCTAAAGTCGCTTATCAAAAAACAGCCGTATTAAATAATTCAAGAGGCTAACTCGATCAAAAATGTATTATGTAAACATAAAAACTTCTTGATAGTCGGGTAAAAAGACATACGGGCTAACTTGAGAATATTCTTCTTTTTCGTTAAAAATAAAAATAACAAACCAAAAGTATACCAAACCAAAGGAATAAAATATTAATTCCATATAATATATTTACAATAAATTTATTTTGGTTGCAAATCGAAATTTATTCTTAGAACAGATTATCCTTTCAGTTAAACTAATACTTATTATACACTAATACATATTAAAGAAGCTTAATACACTCTGTGGCCTCATGCAACATTTAAAGCAAACTTTAATTAATTAAGAGGAATATAATAAAACATACACATAAAGAGTTTTTCATTAACAGTGACCGAACTTGACATTTAAGTTTAGCAAGTTGGGTATGATATTTTAAAAATTTATTTATTTATTTAAAAAAGTATTTTTTAGCACTTTGTGTATTTATTCCGCATATTTCGATCATGGCAAGTCGAATAAAGTACCACTTCGATGCAACTTTTAGTCGTCTGTAAAATATTAGTAACCAACCAAACGAAACCTAAGTATGGAAACCTTTTTTTCGAAAAATATTGATTTATTTTCGAAAAGTGGGAATAATCCAAAATACATCGTGCGAGGTATGAATTCCGCATATTTCGACAGTTTAGAGTCAAATGAGACCATATCCTATCACATCGGACTGATAATTTCGCTTGGAGGCATCATTATAACAAAAACAGAGTATCGGGACTCTCAAGTCAAGTTACTTGACTTTCCAGGGTTGTGAGGTTTATGTCTCCCATGTCGAACCGTAGGCCAAAATTAGTGTTAGATTGAGCGGCCTGTTGTGTCCGTTTATGCCTTCCACAACCAATCTCGAATAATTTCCGCTTTTCAAAGGAAGTTAAAATTTTCCGAAAAGTGTGATACAATTTTAGTAAGGTTTTGTTTGACTTGTCGTGAATTTTTTTAAAAGTATGATATATTTGTTTAAATTCAATTTAAATATAAAATTCGGACAGTCTTAATGGAAATAATTATTTTATATATAGATGGATAATGGTTTTATAAACGATGGTACTCTAAATTACATAATATTATTTGTTGGATATATAATTATTTTATAAATCTGATATTTATATGATTTGACACGTATTTCTAGTTTGTACTTTTTTTTTATAATTTTCTATAGAATACCATGTGTGATGTGGTAGGTATTATTATTGTTTATGTGATGATAATGTAGAAAATCTTGGAAGCAAACAAAACATTTATATAGAATTTGAATAAAATTATTGAATTATTCATATATTTATTTGTACAGAATTATTATAATTTTAATAAAGGTTTGCCAAATATTGTTTTAATTTAATGTTAATTATCATTGAAACAAGTAAAAACAAACAATTGACTGAGTTAATTGTTGAAAAAACATATTTATAGTGGGCTTTCGGCTGCCATTTATTTGGTTTTTTAGTATTTTTTTAATAGTAGGTGAAGCTACCTGCAAATTTTAAGCTGCCTATCTTACATAATTTTGGAGAAAATGAACAACAAAGTTTTGTCCTAATTTGCGCCCTTTTTTACCTCGCAAAGGAGTAAAAAGTTGCCTATGTTTTACGTCCTGAGCATGCTATAAAAGCATGCTATTTCATGTCCTGAGCATACTATTTCAGCTTGGTATCTTTTATTGTTTTCGTGCTATCTATAAAATATGAGTCTAATAATACGCATGGCGCTGAATATAGATTGTGTGCTATTTTAGATTATTTATTTCTACAAAATTAAGTTTATTGAAATTTAGAGTTTCAATCTATCATAAAAACCATTTTATTGATGAAATTTAAATAAAAATAAAAAAACAGTAATCGTTTCTTAAATATGGTTAGAATATCATAAAATATTTACATAAAATAAGTATAAAGTGCGGTTTTAACTTACTTTGGGAGTCAGTAAATATACTACAGTCAAATTTGCAGTCATATTTGCAGTGATATATATCTTGTTGTGGTTGATTTAGAATTGTTTTGAAAGATTCTTATTTGGTATACTTTCGTTTTCCGATCATGATGAGTTGTGCCCTAACTTCCTAACTTCTACTTTCATTCAATAGTTTTGTAAAGAAATTGTATCAAAAATGAATCAGTATCAGGAATTACTACAAATTGTTTTCATGAAAAAATTTGTATGTATACTTTTCTTTCAAGAATTTTCCATATAAAACCAAGTGCATCAAAACAAAACCAAGGCCGAGACCAATATTAAATATACAAGAACAGGACTCTTTGTCTTACAAAACTGAATGGGAACAGGGAAACATACTGAAAATTTGGACCTACCACTATTACTAAATGCAAATGAGTTCACTCGTCCACTTATTGCAAAAATTTTCGGACATAAACAGTTTAGCGTAGCCTAACATATGATGGTTGTTTTTTAACCCTAGAGTGGGCGCGCTATGAGCATTTTGCCGCCCGCGCTAAAAAATCTTTAATATTTTTTAAAATAACTAGCCGTTAGACTTGCGCTTCTTAGTAGCTGCCCCCACTCTCGTTAGCACCGTTTGTCGAGAATCTGGACGACGTCAGTGCGCGGGGGACCGCTGGAGAAGAAGGTTTCTACCATCAGGTGTCGCCCACTCACGTATTAAAAAGTATTATGTAGCATAAGAGAAAAAAAGTCAATAAAAATATTAAGTTTTCTAAAGTCTTTTGTAAACCAAAGTTTATAGAACAAAGTTGAATAAATATGTTGATTAAATATTACTTACTGTTTATTTATTTAAATCCTAAAAGACGCGCCCACTCTAGGGTTAATAATCTTAATTTGGTCTTGCGTAAATCCTTTGGAAATGTTTTTGATGTCTTTTAAGTTCAATTCTATAGCCCCACAATTAGAATGAATTTACTATTGGCTATTCCAGAAAAAATTAATTAAATGGCAATTCTACAGAATAACACAGAGAATAATAATATAGTCTTTAAAAAAATGCAAATTCCAGCAATAACTTAGCCTACATAAGCAATAGCAAATGATTTAATTTTTGTAGACGCGTTTGATTCTTCAATATAGTTTCTCAGTTAAACACTGTATAAAAAAACATTTTTATTAAGGTTCATTTTTTTCGAAACATATGCTTTTTTTTACCTTCAGTCTCATATACCAGATAAATGATCACATTATATATTTTTAATATCGATAATAAAATTGGTAAGACGCAACTGGTACAACATACCGCTGATAATAAAAATGCGTACATAAGACATAATTTTTTTATTTCAATATATATATCATCATTATGTCGTTTATGCCATTAATATTTTTATAGTTTATCCGAAAAAAAAAACATCGGACCAAAAATTTATGTTTATTTTCTCTAGCAACTCTTATGGTTTTAACTTTTTTTGTATCTTACGAAATGTTATTTATCAAATGTTAAATGTCTTTTACGCATATAAAATTTCAATTCGCTCCTTGTATGTGTTTTATTTCAGGGATTTACCATAGTAACAAAATAAAACACAATATTTGAAATAAAACACATGATTTATTGCAAATTTTATAAGACAAGAGCGCTGCGGTCGATTTATCTGTCCCTCGACTTATTATGCTCCCTATTAATAACATACATTTAGAATTGTATTTGGATTATCGTATTAGACAAGATAAAAAACTTCTTCTTATAAATGAGGTGAGCTATGCATGCCAAAACGTGAAACGTAGAAACGTGAATTAAAAGGTATTTTTTACTAAAAATTATATTTTTCTACTTTTTAGTATTGGTTTTTTTCTCATTTTCTTCAATGGCCATTCAGTTCTTATCTATGTTCAAAATTTCAAGATTCTAGCTCATTGAGAAGATAGTTAAGAATTAATTTCAAAATTTTTACCCGAAGAGAACATATACAAAAACGATTTATATATATATATATATGTATAATAATTAATGGGGTAAAAAAAAGCAGTTAGGATACATAAAAGGGAATCTGACCTATTGGGGAAATATACGACCTGGTAAATCTATTTCAAACGTCAAAAATCATTTAAAAACAATGTTACCCTGCGTTTGACATTGAGGATATTATTGAAAGATTTAATATTTTGTAACATTCTTCCTATTTCGGTCAAAAAGATTGCCATCCATTTTTAAGTTCCTTACAGATTTATTTTACATGCCATTAATCTTTTGATAGACCCTCTAAAAACAAACAGTTTTGATAACATCCAACTAAATTTGACGACAACATTAATAACATCTCAACAAACTATTTTCTAATGCCATCTTGATATTTCAACACATTCATAAATTAATAACTGTTTTTATTTTTTTTATTCGATTTTAATATAATTGTATTATTATTACAACATTGGGGATTCTAAAGTGAAGAAAAGGGGATTTTATAAAATATAATGTCATATGTTTTATTAAAAGTATGTTCCTGAATTTTAGTGTTTAATGTATTGTGTACTGTTTCTATTATATAGACATAAAATAAACCCTGCTTCTGTGTTCTTTATGAATATGATCCGGGAGATCAACAGAAATAAATTGGCAGTGCATAGTTGGTGTGGTATACTGAAATCGAGTGCGACCCCCGTAGTCTACACGACTAACTTCCCAGAGGGGGAAAAACATTCAAAAAAGGTCTTGTTAGCCTTTATAGATTATTCTTCGAACATGCACTGCAGCTTATGCTGGAACGATTATTATCTCCATATTTAAATGATGTGTTTTATCCACTTTTCAGATTCTGTTTATCCAGTTTATTCCAGTTATTTTTAATTACCCTTAAAAAACGGCTTAACTAATTCTGCTGAAACTCTTCCAGTACTTAAATACGCGATTACGCGTCGAATAACCTCAGCCGCGTGTTAATGTCATAACCGGTTCGCGAAATAATCGAGGCGAACGAATCCGAACGAACATACGAACATACGCACATACGTACACACACACACACACACACACACACAAACTGGAAATTTTCAAAATCGGCCCCATTACATTATCTTCGTCTGCGAAGTTAAAAATCCGTGCAATATTCAAGCATGGAGATTTAAATACCAATCAAAGATATCGTTCTATCTGTGATTTACCACGAAAATTGAATTTTATAATTCCAATCAGAGGGGAGATATACATTCCCAAAGTTTCCCTAATCATCAAGGTCGAATGCAGATGGGTAGATGAAATTTAAATTAAAGTGACAGATTGACTCATCACTACCTATCTGTCCATGTTTTGCCCTATCGAAAAAGTTTCCACAATAATGATGTCAATTTTGGAGGAATACGAGATCATGATGTAAGATTGGTATCTTTGTTGGTGTTAAAATCTTTACGCTATCGGCTCATGCGTATTTTCCCCCTTTATCTCCCGAACAAATAGACATAGTTGTAACTTATAAATTTAAACTATCAACAAAAGCCCAGACCACATATTTTACGCAAAGTTTTAAGCAACGGTAGTGTAATAAATTTGTTTTATGTTGGGACAACTTAATGTATACGATTTAAAATTATATAAACAATAATTTTAATTTCGTTTTAATTCATCTATTCCTATTATAAAATAGGTCGATACGGATTTCAGTATGGTGGGAGCGCAATTAAATGCATAATTAAGAATAAAAGTTTAACTAAAAGTTCATAAACAGTTATAGAAAGCTTATAAAGAAAGCTTCTTATAGCTCGACCTGGCAATTTTACGGTTAAATGCCTAATATATTACCAGAAGTGCTGCGTTTGAATTGAATAAAAACTAAAGGAAACTAATAAAATTATTTTAAAACTTTAAAATTGATATCTAGAAAAATATGTTTCAAAAACAAAAGTTTGGTATTTTTAAATAAACCAGTTCTGTCATAAAAAAAAGGTTTTTCCAATTAAAAGAATGACATTGATTCGCCTAACCATAAAAAAACTGATATCGCTAAAAATATTTTACCCTTCAAATCACGCAAATTTTGTAAGAAACTTTTATTCTATATATATATCGAGCTTGTAAAATGTTTGATTCCTCTAAAGAAAATCATCACAGATTTATTTAGGATTTCAAAATTTAATAAGTAATATACAAAATTTGTTTACCCTTTAAATACTAACCACTTACCTAATGTGGATGACTTGGAATTACCAAATTGTATTACAAATTCGCTTTCTTGTTTGTGTTATCGTGAGCGCATCAATCGATGCTTTTATCAAAAACATGCAATATTTTCATCAAACAATATCCCATAAAGAATGACCTTTCTAATAAATGAAATTACTTTGAATGTTGCTATATAGTTCCTATATACAAGTAACAAAAATACATAAATATAAATTCACTCCGCTTTTGTGCTTGATCCTTATACGTATCGTAACAGTTTACGAAAATCTTGATATCACAAAATCACGAAAATTAAAAAATTCGTTGAGTTGAAACAAATACACATTGTGCCTAGAGCACGTTTGATCCTACTAGTTAAGGCGCTTGGCAGGAATCAAAGAGACTCAGACTCGACTCCTGGTATGCTTGTATTTTTTTCAATTTTGTTTATAAGATTGATTCGACAAGTTCTTTGTCCTTAACATTTATGCCATTGTATCATAAAAACATCAGTTATATATCGCAAGATTTTGATGGATGAAATTTCGAAAACAAACATATATAACAATTTTGACAAGTTTACAAACAAACGAGACTTTTCCAGATTTTTTAACGTCACATCACGTGAAATTTCTACAAGTCAATGTCATTACCATCGCTAAAAATCTAATACGAATTCCTCCACGAATTTACCTATACTTTGTTGATTCTTGTAGTACCCCACTCATATTATTTTGATTTTGTGCTTTTTTATTTTGTTTTCTATTTGTTTTTATTTATGTGTTCTTTTGTTTTTGCAAATCTAATTTTGTCACATACCTTCCTTTCTCTTCAATATCTATACATAATAAATGACAATATGTTGTTGTGTACGGAGCTAAACATAAAGTTAAAAAAAAAAAAACACTTTTAGATTATATTTGTTTATAAAATAAACATTGTAAAAATCAGTAACAACTATGTAAATAAAATTGTTCACAAGAAGAGACTACAAGATGTTTTATTATACTCAAAACAAATCTTTATCACATTTTATTGTTGAATTCACTATTTTTGATAGCGGTACTACATAAGGAGTGTGTAGTAGCTGTCCTTTTTTACGATGGTTCCTTTATTAATTCATTTTACTTCTTTGATCAGTTGTTAGGGGGTTCAGAAAGGTTAAAAATTTAATTTTTGGTCGGTTGTTGAGGCCGCCTGATGTAATAGCTTACTATTCCACTTGTGTTTAATTAAATTTAAAATTTTAATCATAAAGTACCCATTTTAAGTCACCATTTCAAATAAAATGGATAAATTCAAAAAAATATTAAGAATTCAAGCAAGTAAATATTTTGTAGTTCTTCAAATGTTCATTTACCAAGCTTTGAGCATATTTTCTCGCAATTAATATTTCTGTTTTTACTGTGTAAAGTAAACAATTTTTGGCATGCTATCGTTGTTTTGGTTCTATATCTGAGACAGTATACGGACAAGTATACGGGCATAAAGAAACAATTGTAATTTTCAACAAAACTGTTCAAATGTTTTAATGAACCGTCAAATAAAAAGTAGGCCACTCTTTTAATGGGCTAGTCATTCAAAGGACCACTGCTTTTTTTTTTTTTAAAGAGAAGCTTGCTTATGGTTTCCATATTAACTGCTTGAGCTCATTAATGATTTTCCCAATAGTAGTTAGCGATTGTAAAACAAGTATACGCCGCTTACTAATAACAATGAGCCGAATGTAAAACAATGAAAAAAATCATTTTTTATCGATGTTATCGAAAATACATAATTTCCTTTCATATTTTTAGCCAGGTGATTGCAGATTTTAATTCAGTAGCTTAATAAATAAATCTATATAAATAGTAATCGACTTTCTGTCGATGAATTTTTTTTAAATTTGATCCAAAATTTTGTTTTGACTCAATTTATATAGTTTTTTTGTTGTAAACTAATCTTATGAATAAAGACATATTATTATTATTATTCTTATAAAGTAAGGTTATTATGACACTGAAGTAATGTACTCACAATATTATTATATAAATAAATGTAAATTGAAAAAAATTTTCTCAATATTTTAATCGAAATTCTAAATCTGAAAGATTTTGGATTTTAAACATTGAGCTTAACTATTTTTTAAAAGTGTTTATAGTATTTGTTAAAAAATTGTGACTATTGCAATTCGATACATCATTGACAAATTTTCATATGGGGAAAAAATGTTTTGAATAGTTTGAGTTTTCTCTAAGGGTATGTAGAAATGCAACTACAAAATAGACTCATTTCATGTATCACCCTCGCCCATGAAATTGTACGTGATATGAAAATGTGATTTTTTTTAGCGCGAAAATTTAGTTAATTTATAATTTTCCCCCTTTATTGTATGTTAAACACTTTTAGTTTCACAGTACAGTTTTGCTCTAATATTTTAATGTCTTTTTTTATTACCATAGAGCTACAATCTTTTTTTACTAGACTTTATATTAAGGTCTCAACTGAAGACTTTTATATCCAGTAATTCACTTGCCTTTTGATTTTATCATACATATTTCTATCCAAAAATGTCATAACATGTCAGATATAATAAACCTATGACAAATATAGATAAAATGATATTGAGGAGAGAGGCGAAAGTAGTCCCAGGATATTGTATTAGATAAAATAATCTTTATTTAGTTATAGTTTAGTTATATTGAAATGCTTGAGAAGTATTTGCATACTTAATTTAGACCTACTTATTACCAAAAAGCGTTACGTTTAATACCAAAAAGTATCACAGGTAAGAAGCTCCTGAAACGATGGTTTACTTTCTCTGGGGATCCACCTTATTTGGCCAACTATTACAGAGGATCTATTTGATTCAAATCTGATAATATCAAAATAATTTACTGTTAGCTTAAACAACTTGAGAAGTCTGATCTAAGGGTGATCAAGATACGGGTAGATCACCACCAGCAAAACGCATCTCAAATGCACCACTAAAAGGTGGACTATCATTTTCAAAACCTTCTTTTTCTTCATTATTTTTCCAAATAAGAATGTTTTTTCGAGCTAAATAAATCATTTTTACTAGAACTCTATGAATAATGTTACAAGTGCACATAATGTATAAAAAGCGTTGTTGGTCACAGGACCCCTCGTTTACTTATGTGTAAGTGCACATATAAGACTAGACTAGGGTGTGATAGAGCCTCTTGTCGAGGACACGTTATGCAAACATCATATCAACATTACAAGAAGATAGCAAGTATCGTAGGTATATACAATGTACCTACCACCTTTTTTTTTGCTACTATTTCGATAAAAATGTTTAGAGATATAGAAAGAAGAGTGGTTTGGTCCCCTCTATTCATATCAATTTTGTATAAACATCAAGTCTAGAGTACTCTGTATATCTAGGTAGGTAAGAACTAAAATGTTACAAAATATTATTACCAACCTCTTCAACATAAAAATAATAATAATTTACGCTGCTTGATTGAGAAATTATTATCTTTAATTGGAATTTTTAATAGTTTGTCGAAACAATTAAATATTGTAGTAGTTTTTCTAGAAGGGAATTATTCACCAGGTATGTAGATAATATTTTTACCCAAATTTATGGAACAAAAGTTTGATTCTATGACAATTGCAGTTAAAAATTACCTCATTATTCATTATGAAATTCATTATGGTACAATTTTCACACTGCAAGTTATAACTTAAATAGACTTTGAAGGTTGAATTAATAGGCAAAGATTTTAATAATGTTTGCTTGTACACACATGAAAATTGAAAAGTTTTATATTTTTATTTTATTTCTGCCTTTTCAGCATAAAAACAATATAATTGTCACTGTCGTAAAGATATCCCAGTAAAATAAAAGAAGAATTATCCCGAATCTTGGATAATTAGTTGTAATAAAATTGTTGAAAATAAAATTAGTAAATTTGTCTCCTGATGACTTTATCTGTAAAACTAAAATTTATTGAATTTTTAACGATAATTAAATTGTATGAATTTATATAATATTGACAAAAATGTGCCGGATATGGAATTCAGGACTTGCAAAGAGAGCGCCTTGAGAACATCGAGTGTGCATTAATATAGGTAACACCATTTAAGAGGGGGAAAGTGTCCGGAAATACGGACATCTTCATTGATAGTCAGTAATATCTCTTCAAGTCTTATTCTTATAATAGGACGACATGTCTATCCTATTTAGTACCCGAGGATTTCAAAAAGTGATAGATGTACTCAAAGAAGAGCCTTATTTTTAATTTATGTGATTTAACACATTCGATAAAATGGAGGAATTAAAAACATCCGATATCATTTCAAAAACAATGTAATAACAGATAAAAAATAACAAAAATTGTTATTGTTTTTTTATAAGATTATTAAATATTTCAACCTCATTTGGTTTGATGGTAAAACATTACACAATTTTTATTATCACCGCAGATATAGTCTCTTTTTATTATTATTTCTATAACAATAATTGTCATTGTTTTTATGTTATATTTTCTACTATTTTTAATCATATTTTCGACGAGCAAATAGACCTATATAATGTATCGAACGCAAACGGGTAAGAGTGGGTGCCTAAAAAAGTTATAGATACCAAATTCGGTATGTAGATGTTGTTTACTTTTCAGGTCAAATATATTAAAGGGGAGGGGTTAATTTATACAAGTGGAAGGTGATTTCCAAAAGAAAAACGTTTTTTAAATTTGCGTTCCTGTGTAGCTCCTTCAAAAGAGCTGGCTAATAGAAATACATAGTTTATGTTTTTTCCAAAAAGTTATGTCAACTAAACCCCTAACTCCCTAATTTTTGCCGAAATATCACAGATTTTCGAAGCCTTATGAGTTTGCTCACGTCTTCTGTCGCTTTATTTAAATAGATCTTGAGAGTTGATAATCTATATATAGGTCGAGTGATTTCTTATTTCTTCCTCTTTTATATATCTTTAAATTAAATATCGCGAGTTTGCGCATCTTACAAAGAGCATCTTAAAATAAGAAGCACGTAATGTGGGGTAAATATGACCTTAGTGATAAAGCTCTTCTGCTCAAGTTTTTTGTTATTATTTTACACGTGTTGTAACATAATAATAATAACAAGAAAATATTATAATACGATAATAAATTTAACATATTAAACAAATTATTTTGTAGAAATTAATGACACCGAAAATTCTATAATAGGAATTTATTATATAGATATTTTAGGTAGACAAAGATGGTGTATAATAACATACATAACTGGTAATATCTATCTACCTAGATTATAAGTGCACAACATATATAAATCGAATACTGAAAGTTTGTTCGACATGATCAAGTAATATTCGATTTATAATTAGATAAAATCTTGCTACAGTAAAATCGTTTGGTCATCAGATACTTATATTGTGTTAAAAAGCAACCTTTTTCTTTTCGATTCGCGAAGTCTCGAGTTTCCAATTGTTTTGTCCTATAAGTGAAGAAAATTAAATTTTATAAAAAGCTAAAAGATATATGGTACTAATTTTTGTATTCTTAATCAAGTGGCAGCACATGAAAAAGACTTTGCTACCCGCAATGTGCTTATATCTTGTTTGCTGTAAATAGAATTGAATTTGAGAATATTCTACAACTCTATTTTAAAACCTAGGTACTTTTATTTTTGGATGAAACTGAAAAAAGCAACTTTTCAAATTTAAGGAGCAGATAAAATTGTCTTAATTTTATGTTTCAATCCTCTAGATCCTTATGTTTGGATTGATTATTTCCAGTGAATGCCGAAAAAAGAATGATGATGTTGATGAAATGTAGTTTTCCCATTTATCAGTAGATAGTTCTTAATATCCTGAAAAATAACTTTTGTCTGGTAATAATTTTTACAATTGTCAGAATTTCGGCCTTTTCTGACTTTATGACCATTGTAATGATATTGCCAAATTTATCTCAATTTAAATAATTTCCTGAACCTTAATATCTCTTTCGTTTTTTAAAGAACTCTCTTTACAAGAAATGTTCGTTTCTCGTTTCGTATAACAACAACAACAAAATATACCTCCTAATACGACAGTAAAATTTTATTTATCACCGAAAATATATCTAGGAGAAGTTCCTCTACAAATGATAAATGACTCAAATAGAAGCTTAAATTACATCGTATATCAAAATATCTATGTAGGTATGTATACCATATAGTGTAGTATACCTAATGTGTTTTAGTGTAAGAGCTAGCAACGTCACAAAAAAGTTGATTACTTGACGACTGAATTTTGGATATTTTTTTTCTTGTTGAAAATAGATAATAACGAAGTTTTCTAGGGCAAATTCCCGAAAAAAGCTGCAAATATCGCTGATCATTTCCATATAACTTTTTTAAATCATTTCTTTCTCATGCCCTTTTAGCAACATTCTATAATTGTTAGATAATATTGCCGTTGTTAACACCACGACATATATCAATCTTATAAATAAAGATAGTTTTCAAGTCATTTTAGATATTTCCAGCATGAAAGCACTTATCGACAGATTTTGCCTTTTTTTGCACAACCTCAGAATAATGTTATCTGAGAGATTTCAAAGTTACAGAATTTTTGGTTGTTTCGATCGTGAGATATTCAGACGCAAAGTTTCCCCATTTACCCATTCTACATGTAAAACTCGCTGCCCTCCCAGCTACTTTTTACGATATTAAAAAGAAGTAGAGTTTAATGAAATGTTTTTAGAATAAAAAAAAATGGCACCACGTTGTTTTGTTTTTGATATATTACTTTTATCGTAAATGGTCAAAATTGGGAGCTTGGGCATTAATTATCTCGTGTTTAAGGTTAGGTTAAGTTATATTGGCTCTCGACGAAGGACACACTAAGTATAGGCTATAGAGCCCATTGTGATATCATATATGTGTTTTGCCACCTTTTCCGCTGATAATTTAATTTTTCAGTTCCTCAAAATTTTGACAGGCTGAGTGAACCTCCTTCATGTATAGACCATGCTTTACACTAGCCCATCACAACTATTAATTAAATTTATTTTTGTTGTAACGCGGGAATCAAGCACGCTACCCTAGATATACCGCAAACGGAATTCGTTACGCTTTATCCAACTGAGCTACAAGGATTTTTACCATAGTTTTAACATAGAAACTGCAAATAACATTCTGGCAATACCTTAATTAAGTGTGGATGCAATTTTAATATGTTTTTGTTTTATAATTTATCAACATAATTTTAATTTGTCAGACAAAATTTAAGTTATTTTTCTAGAGCGGACCTAGCTTTATATAACGTGACTGCCATAAAGTGTAAGCCATACTTCTCTCTAACTTTAGTTTAATAAGGAAAAAATTTCCCGAAATTCAGGTGTCTGAAAATTTCAAAACGATGCCATCTCCCGTGCCATGTAAATAGATTGTATACAAACATAGGTATAGATAGTAGTTACTTCCCTTTTCTAGAACATACTATGCAACAAGAATGTACTAGGATTCATAACCATATTCAAAATATTTTATGCAAATTCTCAAATTGTCAATGTTGGTGCATATGTCATAGTTAAATGGGAGAATGTATATTTGAAATTACTAAAAGTAACGATAACGATGCAAGTAATATAATGCATAGTATTGAATCTGGAAAGAATCTGGAATATAAAATAGCCAGAAATCTCAAAGGTTATTTAGTTTTTGGAATATTTCATCTAAAAATTATTGAGAAAAACTGTTGATTTTAGTGTTCTTAGTCTCTAATAAATCATTAATCGATGCTTGTTTTATATTTACCAAAAAATATGGTAAATCTTATAAAAAAGATAAATATGTTTATTTCAAACTCTCTGTTACCTGGCAACAACAATCTTCATGAAGTTGACTTAATCACACATGGACTAGACATGATAGATATGCGGTCATAATAACAAAATACTCTAGACAAAGGCAAACGCAAAGAAATTTTCTTTTAATTCATCGATTCGCTTTATTTACACGATTCTATATTCCAACTAAGTACAATTTTATTTTCCATCAATAAAATGCATGACTTTAAACTAAAAATAATCTCTTTCATAAAAGTTACGATTTTGTTTATTTAACTTCAGTGATTTTGTATCAATGAATTCATTATTTTAAATTCAATCCCATTCTATTGTAAATACAAATATTTAGATGTACTTGTTCCAATCGTTAGGCAATTGTATTTTTACTTTATTTCAATATGAAACGGCCAACTTCGGGATGAGGTTATCATTATTTTAATTTTTTTTCAGGGTACATTTGAACAGTATTTTAAAAATAACGGGGGAATAATTTCTTAAAATTCTTCTATGTATTCAATGCCTTCTGAAACTCACTTTAAGTCTGTTATCGTAGTTCTATTCTAAGCTACCGGGTTCCATTTTTTTACTTTGACCGATTTTAAAATAAACCATATAATAAATATTAAAAATTGAAAATTACAACAAGAACAAAAATAAATTGTTGATTTTCCTGGCGCATCACGTACTGTTTGGAGTACGATACCAGCAATAAAACATGCTATACTAAAATACTATGTATATTGTATACCTATACTATCTCAAATGTCCATACACATATAAAATATAATATAATTTCATGTTCTTATCCTTTTTTTTCTGTATGGTTATAATAGAGGGTAATTTTTTTTTTTTTTGTAATGGTTTTTTCTCTTATTTTCTAAAGTAATAGTTTTTCGTCTGGTTCGTGTACAATATGTATGTGAAGTGATAGTATGAACAATGAGACAAACTATAAAACTATTCAAATTATTTTAATATATACTCACCATGAAGAAAATAATTTTATTGGAATATTATTATTATAGTATCCTACAATTTTCTGGATAAAATAACTTTTTTAGGTTTTACAGATGTTATTAAATAGTCGATGATTAATGTGGCCAATAATTAAATTGTTCGAAACGAGTTTATGCAAATAATAAAACACTTTCCGTGCATAATACCCTTTAGTAGCCATCTGATAAATATTTCTTGCATTTATGATATTATATTGAAGACAAGAAACCTGTATTCGTAAGACTATGTAAACATAAACACTACAAGTGGATTTGTTCTAGTGGACTATTTACATGGGAACTGAATTTTTGGTTTATTTTTCAATTTTTTTAAGGAGAGTACCCTTTGAAAAAATCGAGATAATCGGAAAAAAAATTTATTGTTTTGGAATTTAGTGAAACTCAGTGGATGGAGTAATTTTGATCCAAAAAGTATAAAATCAGGTTAATTTAATGATTGGATGCAGAGTTTCTGAGATATCGCAATATTACGATCGATTTTAGTCCGTATCTCAAAAACTATTCGACCATTCAACAAATGCACTCGATTTTTGTACTTTTGGGTCAAAATTACCTTATATACGGAATATTATCGAAATTGGAGATAACAAAACTTTTTCGATTTTTTGCAGTTTTTTAAGGGGTTGTTCCCCTTTGATAAAATCGGGAAAAAAAATTTTGTTTTGGAATTTGATGAAACTCAATGGAAGGGGTAATTTTGATCCGCAGAGTATAAAAATCAGGTTATTTTAATGATTGGACCTATAGAAATTTCTTACTTTTAAAACAATTACACATACTTTATTTTAGATATTTCAAATGTATCGAAAAAAATGATGAAATATTTACTTTGTTTATTCTCTCCATAGAATAACTACTTACCTCACCATTCTCTAAGAACAGTTTCATAGAAAAATATGGAGTCTTTGAACTGGAACTCAACCTTCACAATCGCTTAAACAATTAAATCATATGTATGAACTGTGAAAATTACAGGAAAATAATAAATTAGTTGGTCTTTAAAATTATTCAGTTTTAAACAATAAATTTTTCAGTTTTCCATAAAACGCACAGATACGTAAATTGAAACTTTAGTTTTCGAATCTCTGAGAAATAAAATTATGTTCGTTTACTATATGGAAGGTATTTAAAATGCAGCCGATCACAACACTTTTTATATGAAATAGTATTCTATTTTGCTATGAAGCAAAATCAATTTAAAATATATTTTGGGCTATGAAGCAAAATCAATTTAAAATATAAAATTTTATTTTTTCATGTTTAATTTATGAACTTCATTATAAGTGAAAAACATTAACAGAAAAATTCAAAATAATTCAATTTCAAAAAATGTACAATTTTATTAATATTAAACTAAAACTGAAAATGTCAGTATTTTTAGACTTTCAAATATTTATAAAATTTATAATTTGAGAAGTTTAACTGTAAAAGATAATCATAAAATAAAAATAAAAAAGTAAATATCAATATTTTATTGAATGAAATTTGTGTATAATAATTTTTTTTTTTATATTTATATTTCATGTTTTCATGTATATTCATTATTGTTATTTGGAGTTTAACGAGAATATAATTGCATTTTCCCCCATATATTTTTCTAGTTTTTCCTCAATATTACCTTTTTAAATGTGGGATAAATTACCTCCACTTGATATCTACAATCGAGTAGGCTATATAGCTTATGTAGGTATAGATATAGGTAGTACCTTTTAATATTAGTTTTCTTTGTTACATTTAACTACATTATGTATTTTCCATTAATAAACAATGAGGAGTCTTGCTTTGAATAATTTTATTTTTATGTTTTCAAATCAATAATATTGTTGTTAATAAATTCAATGTTTTATAAATTTTCCCATTTTAAATTTTTGTTACTTTCTACCTGAACAAAAGTTTTACTTCATCCGGCAAACTTATTAATTCATAAACACAACTGAGACAATCATTTAGATGGTACTCTACTACTATTTATCACGCTTTTATTAGCTTCATACGTATGTTAGTATGTAACGAAGACTTTGAACATGACTTTGATCCCCTTCATGACGTCGGATTAACTCAAATAACGATTTCCATATCTGAAAATATATACATTTATTTGCGCTCCCACCATATTTTATACTGAGTTTTTTATAAATAAATAATAGTCTAAAAAAATAAATAATAGTTTAAAAAAAAAAAAACTAAAAATAAGCTTTTGTAACAAGCTGAACTAAAAGGTTGAAAATAATTTATTAAAATTCAAAACTCATTTTATCGTAAAAAAGCGTGGGGAGAGTAAAAAAGGCCAGCTGCTCGTATTAATTAGTCTATATCTTAAAAACTACTGAAGCGGTTTTGATGAAATAATTATGGGATTACCGGAAGATTATACCCATTCCATACATTAGAATCAGTAATTGGTTTACAGATTCAGTAAGTGAACTATCAATAATTACCTATTTTAATACCCTTATGGTCGAAATTTACCGTATCCAACAAATATAAAAATTATCAAAATCAGATTATTCTCTAAAAAGATAGACGTGGCCATACTCTTCCTTTTTCGTAGCTTAAAAAAATTTTTTTTTACCCGAAAAAGGTTAAAACATCAAAGCCCAAAAGTAATAAAATACTATAGAACTGTAGTTTAATTTTTTTGTTCCAACCAGTTTTAAATTCATTTTAAAAGCTCCCTCTAATTTGTTTCATACTCGAATCATTTGAAAAGAATAAATTTTTGAAAAAGACTCATAGTCAAATTTTAATTTCAACGTGTTAAAATTTATCTTAGTAAATTTCCTTATAAAGCCATTCTTTAAATAAAATGAATTTATATTTTATTTATACGCTTACAAAATGTTTATATTGAAATTCATTAAACAAACACTAATAAATTTTTATTATATTTACATTTTTCCATCTTGTTTACATTTTATTACAATTCTCTGGACAAATTAATTTAAAAGCTGTATATAAACGGATATACTGATCAAATATTATAACGTGAGTATAAAATAATGGTTCAAATTTTGGTTCGCTTTTGATAAAGTATCTGTAAAACGATAGATTCGGAAAATATATAGAAAACTTGAAATATTAAATACTTCCACGCTATTAAAACTTCGTTTATTAATAATTTAAAACGTAGTAAATACTGAAAACTTATTATTTTTGGGCTAGTAGCCACCAAAGACAATTTTATACTAATAATCTAGATAAAATTAAGGCTTTTAAAGAGCAAGTGACTGAATAAAGAAGCGACTCAAAATGTACTGAAAATTCGATTGTCAGAATAGGCTACTCCATATCCCGTTGCAGCAAGTATTTGAAGTACTATATCATTAATAAGTGGAAGATTTATGTTTAAAAAAATTACCACGGAAATGAAAAAATTGAGTCATTATTGAAATCTCGCTTTTTTGCGTGCAAATAAATTACTGTCTTCATTATAATGTAATAATGTAGAATGCGACTCCTTTTTCTCAATTTTATCACAAAAATTTAACAAAAATAAACAACAATTTATTTAAATTTGTTACAAAATCTTTCTGGAAATTTATTATATATAGTTGAATAAATTTTCATTTTCTGTTTAGTCATTCGACGACACAAGTATCGATTTTCTCAAATGAATGAATTGATGATGAAATATGTATAAACGAAACACACCTGTAATTAACTTTGTATATACCTACTTTACGAAGCCTTTATTCATTTCCTTCTACAAAATTATTACATTCATCCTGAAAATTTAAATAATAATTGTATGCCTTTATAATAAATCTACAATATTTTTCGTAAACACAACGAAAATTCTTCGAAGCTTGATCCCACATAAATTGATTGTATCATATACAAGGTAAGAAATGCATGACGTTTACTACAATCTTGGATATGATATAGAGACAGATGCATGTAGTATTTATGTTAGCATAAGAAATGTTACAGTATTGAATAAGGCCATCCATCAGAAATATTGTGGATATCGCCAACCAGTATGGACCTGACGCAAATACTGCATTGACTCGTCCGCCATAACTATTGCTAAAATTACTATTGCCTCTGACTTGTCCGTCATAACTATTGCTAATATTACTATTCCCTTTACACGGTCTGGGTTTTACACCGATACTGACAGTGATATCCACAGTAAATTTCTTACCATGTAGATCGGTTATAACCGGTTAATTAATGCAAGAAAACTTGTCCTTTTGGGATAAGATGATTCATTTTTATTGCGTCTCTCAATTTTTAAATACGCTAGCATCCCTTTAAACCAATGTTTTCGAATTTGATAGAGAAACGTTGTGAAATCATAAACAATATTGTATGCCTAGAATTTTAAGAGGGGTAGGCTAAGATTTCGAAACCTTCATTGATTTTCTTTAAAACCGCGAACATACAACATAGGTGTTCGAAGGTTTAAAAAACTTTGGAGAACTAATCATTTAATATTTAAACCAATCACTTTTTAAATCGGCCCCTGTTTTTAAGTTTTTATTTCTCGAATTGCTCATCCAATTTTATCTTTATAAGATCTCTTAAACCATTCTATGGGTCATACGCACCACAGCTTGTTTGAATAGGCATAGAAAGTTCGATGTCCCTATCTACCTATAATAATATCAAGGTATATGGGTACAACATGTTGTATATAACAAAATAGATTAATAGGTTCACTTAATGAGTTTCTATATTAAAACCCAGGAGCCTAAAGCTTTTATTAACTACTCTACATACCTAGTACAATATTTGATGAAGTACCTTTATAGGATTCGATGCAAATATATGCGATCGTATAATTTTACACCTGTTAAATGATAAATATTTAAATTACAATTTTTCGAATGATAAATTCTTTTATTTGACTGACAACTTTATTGTTTTTCTCACTGCAGCTTTAAAAAATCTATAAATTAGCTATAAATTGACACCCATTGGTTATGTGTTCCTGACCCAAAAGATCGATCGAGACTAAAATCGATCCAAATATTGCGATATCTCAGAAACTCTGCATTCAATCATTAAACTAACCTGATTTTTATACTTTTTGGATCAAAATTCCACAACATAAATTTTTTTTCCGTTGTTCTCTATTTTTTCAAAGGGGTGCGTATCCCTTAAAAAATTGCAAAAAAAATCTAAAAATATTGTGCATTTCATGACTGGTCGAATAGTTTTTGAGATACGGACTAAAATCGATCCAAATATTGCGATATCTCAGAAACTCAGCAACCTTAGTAACATTATAACATACGTTCATTTACGTAAATTGCTCACTTACGTTACTTAAGGAACGTGTGTATAAAATTTCAGGCTTGTAGAACCAGCGGATTCAGCTTTGCGTTAATCGATCAGTCAGCTTTCATTCTTGTATACATAGACAAAATAAATAATAAGAAAAATAAAAAACTCGACTGCGTTAAATAAAATTAATTAATATATATAAAATATTTTATATGTATTAAATACAAGAATTTGTGTTAAATTCACTATTTTCAACGGACAACTTAGATGTATGTATGTATGTCTACAATCTAGAATTAAATACTACGACTTATACATTTGTATTAAGACTACTTCCTTTTGAAATAAAATAGTATAAACTTTGTCCGTTATGGACGAAGCAGTAGGTACATAAACTTTATTGTAAAAAGCTTTATCAATGCACAACATTATATAATGCTTCGATACGCACGATTAAATTCGATCTGCATATTTTTCTTTAGTAGTTATAATACCTTGTGGCGTGTACCTAGATACGTATAAAACCATAAAAAAGTATACCTATTACATAAATGCGTATTACATTTTGATAAATGTACTACGACTTTCACATCCAATAATAAACCAGAATTGGCAGATATAGAAATATGTTTTTATCATTTGGGAATAAGGTCGTGTGATCCATGAGGGCCGGACTCACATAAACAGCTTGTTGAATTCTGATTCTCTTTTTCGTATTTAATGTCCAGTAAATGAATGACCCAAATTCTTGTTAGAATAGCCAAAATTCATTTTTCAATTCAATTTTTCGTTAGATATCTTTCTTAACTTTTATTTCCATGAATTTTTTTTCATAAAAGGCTATTACCCTAAATTTGAAAAATTGGTTTATTTTTAGTGGCAAAAATTCTGTTGCCCTTTGGAATCTTTTTGAGGGATTCGCAGGCTCATAAAGGTCAAGGATTATAATCCATACAATGGCACAATCAAGTTTACTGACTTAGTCTCAAGATTTTTTGTAAAACTTATAAATTTCATTAAAAGACACTAAAAAGTCTAAAAAAAATAAATAATTAAAAAAATCAAAAAACCGACTTCGTTAAATAAAATCTGAATAGAAAAAAATTAGTCCAGTAGTTATTTAGACCGGCTTAAATCTTACTAATAATGGGCCACGACTGTTAAAGTCACTTGTTTCTTTCGTTTCAGATTTTATTTAACACAGTCGGGTTTTTTATTTTTTTGTTTTATATATTTGTTTTCATATCGGCATTGGACAGACAACATTCGAGGAATCAGCCCAATCGAATGATCAGCCAGTTTTTTGAAGTAATTGTATTTCAAAATTAAATAAACTATAATGTTTTCCCTAAGTTTATGCTTGCAAATTATAGAAAGAATATAAAAATGAATATTTTCATTCAATTCATGAAAAATTGTTGAAATATTCTTCATGTATAAAATGCTAGGAAAAATTTTCGAAAAACATATATTCCTCATAATGTATACATGTCATAAAATGTAATACATGCACACTTGAAAACCGTTGTTTGTTATTTGTATGTGAATCGTTCAGGAAAAAACGTCGGAAAAATCTTTTTCATATATTGTGACAGAAGAAAAAATGATTTGATGTTACATACTAAACATATCTATTGAATTTAAACAATTTTTCCAAGATTTTTCATTTAAATAAACTGTATTTGTATATAAAAATTTTATTTTATTGAAAATTCTTTTGAAATACGTTTTTCTTTCTCTACAAGTTTAAGTGTTTGTATTTTTACGTTTCAGTTCACATTATAAATTTATAAAAACGACTTTTTATTATGTTGAATACCTGATCTACAAGGATATAGTATGGGAAAGTCATGAAGATCATCCATACTTTTGACTTTAAACTAAAATTTGACGTAAATAAAAACTTGGGATATCACAAGTAAATACATTAGTTGTAACGATTTGAAAACAATACATATTTTTTCTAAGTATAGTAAGAGTTTCTGTATAGGTTGGTCTATTTGTGAAAATCGCCAAATTATACGCTGAATTGATTGAAAATGATGTAGATAATAAAACGAATTAAATAAATAGCCAAATTTATTGGATTTTCCTGTCTCATCATTCGGAATCTTTTCGTAAACATCGTCGCACTGATAATTCCGTTTTACAAATTATAAATATAATCATATGTTTTTCACGACCCTAAAAATTCATAAACAACCAGAATAAAACAAATGAATAGAGGTTAGGTTAAGTTAGGATATATTGTCTGTCCACGAAAGACACACTTAGGTTATAGAGCCCATTGTGATACCATATATGTGTTTTACCACCTTCCCACTGATAATTTCAATTATCAGCTCCTCATTTTCAGAGGCTGAGTGCACCTCTTTCATGCATATACCATGCACACCAGCCCATCACAACTATTAATTAAATAATTTTTTTGCGACGGCGAGAATCGAACTCGCTACATTAAGCATGCCGCGGACGGAATTGGTTACGCCTTAACCCACTGAGCTAGCTAATAGGGCGACTGGGACGAAATGAATAGAAATAGTAAAAACTTGCAGTGGGTTTACTTAGCCTGGCCCAACCTAGACAACATTCCCCTACCGTAGCTAGAAAGCAAACAGCCTATTTAATCAATTGAAAACATGGAAATAATATAATATGTATATAAGGGATGGAAAAAGAGTGAATATATACATAAAAGCCAATTGATTAGAAGTAAATGTCAAAGGTTTCTCTTTTTTCTTTTTTAATAGCGTTTTTATTTTTTGTTTCGTGCGTTTTACAAGAAAGGTAAGAAATAAATAATAGAAAAACAAAAGATGTATATTTAAAATTCAGCGATATGCTTTCAATTTAAATTTTATGATGTGTTTTTTTGAATTTAATTATGTTCTTTCTTTAATCAATTTTCAGCACGAAAAGTACGGTGTTAAAATGTTATTTTGAAAGTTTGATTACTTATAAAACTTGAAATGAAAATTGATTAAATCGTTCAGGTAAGAGAAGAGAACTTTACAAACAATTAACGGCGGAACCAAACTTGCATATGAATAAATAGACGGTTCCTAAAAATTGTTCCATTCGATTCTTCTACAAATTGATATCCTTAAAGGAGGATTAATAGTATCCTAAAAAAACTCTCCCAAAAATATGTCAGCTGAATACAATATTCTGTAACTGAAAGCGATATCGGTCGACATCATTCCCGTTACTTTCCCTTATTAACTCAATTCACAGGAATAAAATAAGTTACCCGTTTTTATTCCCAAAAATGAATTTCTTTATTGATAATATTGTAATGTATTGTTTTTCAGTGCTTTAATAATCAAAATTTACTACGACCCAAAATTGAAAAGTTTTGGGAATTATAAATTAATAAAAGTATCTTATGAATATTACCTGAACGGTTTATTGAAAAATTGGAAACTTGGCATAAAATTGGCCAAGAATAGAGCATTGCATAGGTCTATTGTTTTTGAAAGCACAATAACTTTAGTTCCGCAAGAGAGTTTTTCTCGGAATGGAGTGATGTCACACCCATAACTCCGCTGACTATCGTGATTTATCACCATACGCTTTAAATCATAAACAACCCTTAGCTCATACTGTCAAATTGCCAATTTTCTAGGCTGCCGTTTTTTGTCGTTTCCAAAGCTCCATTGCCCTGTATTTAAAAAACTTCGCATTCTTGGACAGAAGTGTATTGAGAAATTGTCATTATTTTAACGTTAAGCTCTGCTGTTATACCGTGGACCCCCTTAAATAGGCAATGCTTTAAGTTATAGAATATAGTTGCGAATAATTTTTCCTGAAATATACATAACTACAGTAAATAATTATTTAATATACGCCTACATTCAGTAGGTAATTATTTTGCTTTTTCTCCCCACTGATGACTAATATTCAGAAAAACAAAATAATTTACAACCAAAATTATAATAATAACAACAAATCGGATTGACAATTAAATGGCTATAAAATTAATTACTAATGTTCAATAAAATAATATTAAATGATTGCATGTAGTAATAATTAATTATCGTATATTTAGGAACTTGTCACAAACACATATTTTTAATGTAACGTCAATGAAAATGTTTTATTATAATTATTCACACGCTATCTGAAAAACTCTCCTCACACGAGAATATATAAATTTTCATTTCTTTCAGCAGATAAATTTTTGAATAAACATAATTCGGTCATATTAAAAATCGAATAATTTTAACAAAATTTTTGAAAGAAACTCCAAAGTAAATAAATTTAACAAATTAGTACTTTTTTAAGGTGATTGTAAATCTACAGTATTGTAAAAAAGTTTTGGTTTATTGCACGGTACATACATATAAACCAAATATATGCTTTGTAGTCAAGTAATGAGTAATTTTTAGCTTTACAATTCCACGCAACTACAAAAATATATAATATATTGTGTGCAAGTGCTGCTTATAAATTTGATAATATAGATATCGCTATTCAATCATCAATACTCTAACTATAGTCGTCTCTGTACATCAAATGATGGTTCTTCGATGAAGTGTTGATTGTTCTATCTCAAACATTCGACTAACAGCTTACAAGCTGGGTCCTACGGGCCCAAGACTCAAATGACATATGTTGCTTATTTACGCACTCGACCTTACTTTTTATGTCCTAAGCACGCTATTTCAGCTTGACATCATTTTTCATTTTTTAGTTATCGTATCGACAGACAGAAAATGAACTAATGAGGTGATTTTATGAACACTTTAAATTTGCACCGTGTGTGATTTTTATTGGAGGCGTTTCCATGGTAACGATAAACTATTTTAATTATAGAATTGTATGGGTGTATATATAATTGTATGGATTGCATTTACGACTTACATTGAAAAATTAATATTATTGTGTCCCAAATTTAAATAAATAATTATGAAAATTTACATCTGAAAAATAATATTTGTGCAATTTGATTTCTTATTTCCACAATTTTTAATGCATTAAGTTTAATAGTGTTTTTCAATTTCAATTTTTATTTGACATTTTCTATAACATTAGCATGTAAAGAATAGCAAGTTAATCATAACAGCCTCCTTTATCGCCAAAATTTTTCACTGGAAGCGCTGGCATCGATTTTATTGTCCCTACCATGACTACGCACATAGTGAATACCAAAAATTTGTTCTTAGCAAACTTGTGATTAAACTTAGTATACCTTGATATATTTCACATATACATGATATAAAAATTATTTTCACGTAAACGACAAAAAAATTGGTTATTCTGCTACCATGTGATTAAACACGTTCGTTAATGTAATTTCAATGAAAATGTTTTTATTATTCCAACACTACATGTTATGTAATACAACTAAAATTAAACTGATTAATATCACATAATAATATTTGGAAGGGAGGATAGGATGGTTTTATGGTCATATAATTTATATCTAATGTATGAATTGTTGCCCTTATTTTTATTAGGTGTTAAATTATTGTTGATATTATTTATGAGTTTTGAAATTTAATAGTTTGTTTGTAGGTACTACAACTGCTAGCATTTAGTTTTAAGTTGTATTATAGAAAGGGATAAATTTATATATTTTTCTATAATATAAAACATACATAAATTTAAGGCCTTTTTGAAAATGATTTATTACTTGATAATTATGTAATAGTTGTATGTTTATTTTAGTAATTATTATGGCTTTAATATGAAAAACTAATCAATTATTATATGTGTATTTTTATAAAACAGTAGTTTTTTTTATCCCGACGACGGCGAGGGTTATTTGTTTCACCGGTATGCATGTATGTGTATGTATGTTCATATATTCCCTCATAACTCGTAATTATCATAATTTAACAAACATGATATTGTTAGAAGTTTCTTGATTGTCCGCTGGGTATGGGCTATATGACGTTACATTAAATTTAGTATTATTTATTTAATAATCAATTGAAAGAGTTCAATAAGCACACAAAAACTGCCACACGGATGACTACAAAACCACGCTCTAAACAATATGAAACAAGAAAGCATTTTCATTTGAAATTGTTATTTTAAGTAAAATCGTCAGGTCGAGGAACAATTCTCTGAAAAACTTTTTAATTTACTAAGTTACTAAGTTACTAAGAAAACAGAACGGTCCTCCGGTTGTAATGGCAATTTTGCTTATAATAATAATTTGGGACGATAATATTTTCTTGTTTCATACTTTTAAGAGCGTGATTTTGTAGTCGTCGGGGTTTTAGTTATTGAACTTTATTTAATAGTAGGGATTACTTTACATGAATGGTTTATTTTAGATAAATTAACATAATATAGAATTGGCTGCTAATTAATACAGAATTCTTTCTCTCCTATAGTGCCGTTGTTATTGCCATGATATAAAATATTACGACATCTCAGAAACCCTACATCTAATCATTAAATTAACCTGATTTTTATACTTTTTGGATCAAAATTACCCCATCCACCGAGTTTCATCAAATTCCAAAAAAATAAAATTTTTTACGTTTTCTCGATTTTTTCAAAGGGGTTCTTAAAAAAATTGAGGAATTTTTTTTTATCTCAAATTTTGATAAAAGTAATTTTGACCCAAAAAGTACAAAAACCGGGTGCATTTCATGACTGGTCGATAGTTTTTGAGACACGGACTTAAATCGAACCAAATATTGCGATACCTCAGAAACTCTGCATCCAATCATTAATTTTGGATCAAAATTACCCCATCCATCAAATTTCATCAAATTCCATTTTTCAAAGGGCAATTTCAGGCTTCTAGACCAAGCGGTTTCAGCTGTGCGTTGATCAATCTGTCAGCTTCCATTCTTATATATATAGATAAGAAAATTTTTTATAAAATATTATATTTCTATCACAAAATTGGACATTATATGCAAAATATCTGCCCGTCTAATATGAAGAGTAATTAACGTTAATATTGTAATCTCTCCAAAAGAATCATCAAACTACAAAACCGACACACAACCGAAATACAAACTGTTGGTGGAAATCCGTCGGTTATTTCCTTTAATACACAATATTTACATAGGTTGTTGACTTGAAACTTGATTATTTTCATTTAATCTCACGAGAGAGTTTTTTTTATAATATTATTATACACGACCTCAATACAACTTTAAAAACAGAGTCGAGTCGACGGAAACAGTCAGTGTGTGGATTTTCATATCTACATTAATTACATTTACACTTTCATTTTCCGAAATATACATCCATTTATAAAAAAGAAAAAACTAAATAAAAAATGCAACATATCAAAACAACAAAAACATAAAAAAGTACATTAATCAAATCTGAACTTAGTTTTTCTTTTTTATTCATAACAATTGAAAAAAATAGACAGTTGGAATAGTATGCGGTTTTTTTTTTTATTGTCCGTAATTTTTTATTTTGGGCCCGTAGAAAAAACAAAAACTATAAATTGGCAGTACATAGTCGGTGGAAGTACAAGGTAAGAACTTTTTTGTAGATATCACTATGTCACTATCGGTGTGAACAATATGCTGCGTACTGTATTGAAGGAATAGTAACATTAGCAATTGGTGGGAGTCCATACTGGTGGGCCATACCCACAACTACTTCTGGTGAAAAGCCCTATTCAATACTGTAATATTACCTATGCTAACATAGTATCTGTCTCTATACCATACCAGCATTGTTTTGAACGCCATGCATTTCTTATCGTGTATGCCCTATCCAATAAAATTAATCGAAATTGGACTAGTTTGTAACAAATATGTTTTGAATCCGGAACCTTCCTTTTGGTCGGTTGAAATTCGTAGCCAACACCTGTAAAAAGTGTAAGATTTGGTAAAAATACGGTAGATTTGCATTCTACCTAAAATTTTATAACTCACCAAAATTACACCATTCTAGTTACTCTTTAAGAACGAACTGTTATTTGACGCACAAATTGGAAGGGGTATCTCAGGGTAAATTTACTACAAAGCGCTTCTGTGACTGATACCATCTTGTACTTATTATCCATAAATATCTTATAATACTTTCCAAAAAAAGATGTTATTATTTTATTTTCAATCGTTTTCAACTGTCATAGATTATTTAGAAACTAGCATAGATACATGTCATTCATGTTATTAAGATTGAATGAACATTCGCATGTAAGAATAAGGAACAACATATTTACAATTCTATGCAAGCAACAACGAGATACTTGGGATCGTTTCGTTATGACTATCCATATTAAAATGAAACCAGAACTCTTCCAATATTATATTACTTACATTAGATGTTTGTTGAATAAAATACAAACTGACAAAATATATTTATATATTTTTGACAATATTAAATTATTATACATTAACACAATGTTGGTTTAGACAGTTTGTATAATGTTGACGATAAGATTCAACTTAATTGGAAGAATGAGAAAAAAATGTTTTCTTTAAGCATTGTCCCATAAATTCATAACGATTCAAAGAAGCTTACTTATCCGTGTGTGCAAGATATATAGCACCTAAATGCGAACAAAATCATGAAACGAGCAAAATTTATTTACTATTTTTAATCTTTCGGCTCTGTAATACTATTGTAATACTGGCTTTCAATGAAATTTATGTCGCAAAAGAATCCTATTGCCCTTTCTTTCCTGATTCTTGTATAAATAGTCGAATAAAGAAAAGCTGATTGGGACACTTCAGGGGAAACCGCAAGTGAAAGAGATGCAGAGAGAATACTATAAATATATGCACTCCAAATTGTCGCTGGAAAAATAGAAAGCCAAATTTTGGAATTAAAAGGCCTGGATGACCGTTATTTTGAATCAAGCTGATATTTTCTTTAAATTTGAGGCATCACTTTCATTAAAAAAGAAGGTAGCTTTATGATTTGCTTTATTCACATTTCGCAATCACTAGGGTCATGCATCCATTATATTAAATAAAGATCACAAAGGTTAGGTTAGGTTATATTGGCTGTTCACGAAGGACACACTTGGGCTATAGAGCTCATTGTGATACCATATATGTGTTAAACCACCTTTCCGCTGATAATTTCATTTATCAGCTTGTCAATTTCAGAGGCTGAGTACACCTCCTTCATGCTTATACCATGCACTACACCAGCCCATCACAACTATTAATTAAATTAATTTTGTTGCAAAGGCTGAAATCGAACCCGCTACCCTAAGCTTACCGCGGACGGAATTGGTTACGCCATAACCAACTGAGCTAATAAGGCGACAAAGATCACAAAAGTCATGTCAATTTTTAACTTCGGTTAAACACTATTTTGTAAATTTACTGAGCAATGTGTCTGATCATATAACAATGCATCTTCGTCAGCGTGCAGTCGATTGACCGACAAGTTTAATCATAAGAAATCAATTAAGAAAAGTCGAAAATCTACCATCATTGTTTAACGAAACCGCTTTACAATGTAGTTACTTTACGTAGCTATGTTTTGACACAATCATGTAGTGCATGCAGAATCGAAAAAAAAAAGTTTATTTCTTCGTTATGTGTCGGTATTTCAAACCTCCTGAGTTACATAATAAACTAAGGAAGGAAATCGGATATGAACCACAAAGGTGGAATAAAAACTAAACTTTACACCTTTATAGTACACATATAAAGAACACACGCACATATTTTATTACCATGCGCTCGCTACATTTTTATTGAATTTTGTCATTTTCGTAAATTTTTAAAAATGAAAATGTAGGTCAAATTTTTTTGTTTTTTTCATTTCCGAAAAAATATTTTTCTAACTCTTTTTGGTGTAAGAAAGCTGCTGTGTTATTAACCTGATATAGAAAGAAATTGTATATGTATTATACATAATTTTGTATATCATGTGTTATATGTGGGCGTTCATAAGCAAGTATTTTAAGTGTATTAGTTTCTATGTTAAAACTACAGTGAAAGTTATAACGAAATTAAAGGGACCAAAAATTACAGTCGTAACAATCGATATTCGGTATAAGAGATAAGCATATTTTAATATTAAAGTGAAAATATGTCAATTGGTTGCTATTACTGATATATGAATAAATAAGGTCCAAAACAATGTAATTATATAAGGTCCAAAAAAAGGATAATTTTAAAAAATTGGTTTGAAATTCTTATACTGGCTCTTACAATTTAAACATAACGTAAAAAATTTTTACGGTAGAAAAACTTATGGGAAAAACTATAAATTTGCGGGCCCACTCCGTCGTAAAAATTCCATATAATCGAATAACTATAAGGATTTTTATGTTCTAATTTTCAGAACTGTATAATTTTAAATTGCAGAGAATATTTGACATATTAAAACAATTTGACGGATTTTGATGAAACTCTTTAGATATTCCTTCTTTTCGAATACTTCTCCTTACGCAAGAGCTAGTCAATTGATCAAAATTTTATTAAGTTTCTACCAGTTAGATCCATTACCCCTTTCACTTGTTTTTCTTGTTTTTCGTGAACGCGCAGAAGAATCGAAGTTACTAGTAACTCATAAATGTTGCCGGCCACTTTTTCCCAATACAAATTTCCAAAAGAATTAAAATTTATTTGCCAGACAAGTGCCAATATCGTTTACTGCAGCTAGTTGTTTTTATATCAAGTATCATTCAACGCTAGAAATTTTTTTCTATCCAAAAATAAATCCTTTTTATTATTATGTCCACTACAATGATATGTGCCTTTAATATGGATACACACCCAGCAAAAGAAAAACATGTCACATAAAAGAAAATTTCATAACAATTTCCGACATAGACTTTTTGTCCCCAATATATATTTAAACTGATGATGATACATTTTTATGTACACAATAAGTATATAGTGTACTTTTTTTATATTTATTTATTTATATTATGTTGGTAGTCAATGTACATTGAATACGGCAACGACGAGCCTCTATTTTGTTACGTGATTGATTACGATGCAAACAATACGGGTTTTTCAATGCTTTTAGTTCGAAACTTAACATATAGAATATAATGTCGGGATAGTACAAAAAAAACACAAAATCGATCAAGAGTGGAAATGGAAATTTACATGGATTATACGGTTCGGTATGTATATTAGACAAAAATATATTCTAAATACTTGTTTCAGGTAGATCACCTTCGAATCTAAGGCTTCAGAATGGTCATTGAAGAGTTCATTTAAAGTCTATGACTGCATCAGAATTATTGGGGATAAAAGCTTACTTGCTTACTATGATAGTACTATTGATCAGAACTTGTCAAATCCTCGATTCCTGACATTAACAATTTGACAGATTGTTAGAAAGTGACAGTCTGTAAAAGAAAGATAAGAAAGAAAGGTGTAAGAAACTATTTAGAATTTGATTGAGATCTTGGGGAGGCCAATTATATATATTTTATAGGTTGTGTTCTAAACACATGATCGTTAACTATTTCGAGCTTCAATATTCTCAAGCTTCCACAGTAGTCATCAACTAGACTTGTAAATTTGTTATACCATGTATATATGAAATATGTCAAGGTATACTAAGTTTATACTCTCTAAAACCAAAAGAGATATCAACCTGAAGTTTTTGTAGCGTGCTCAGGACGTAAAAAGTGAGGTAGATTTCTTGAATGAGCAACGTAGAGAAATTTGGTCTTGTGTTCTCAGAACCCATCTTGTAAACTATTAGAGACAGAAGAAAAGTTAATGTTTCTTTTAAAATAAAAAACTTCTATTGTTTGAAACTTTTTTTCATAAACAAAACTGCTTATCTGTTAGGGCACAAATTATACGTTACATATATTATGTATGTGTTTGCTTCTTTATGAAAAAGTGAGAAGATACATAAAAGATACTCTTATTACTTTGTGTGTCAGAGTGGCTATTTTTCTTTATTAACATGCGTTAAAAAACAAACGATTGCGTAATCAACACTGTCTTTACATGGTATACCAACAATTCAGTCAATTGTTTGTTTTAACTTGCTTTATTTTGAAATCAAAATTTCCCTCATACATGATACTTTTAATAGCTTTTCCCGATTTCTGCGTAATTTTGTCGTTTCTTTCTATTTGTTCAAAAAAGAGGCTTGTTATAAAATAACCAAGCCTCCTATTAAAACCACTATAATATTTTCAGTTTTAAAAAAACACGCCTGAGTCTTATATTCGGTAGCTTTGTACCGTTTCCAGCAAGTTATATCAAGTTTACATTATACTTTCTAGGGAGTAGGTAGGCCCTGCGTCATTGATTAGGAGATAGATAGATCAAGCTCCTTTTATTGCCTCTTGGCTGCCATGTATTGTAGCAATATGGTTCCTCATTCATTAACTCCGCTTGATATACTAAAGTGATTCTCTTCTCAAAAAGACAATGTTACGGCTATGTTCTCAAAGTAGATCCCGCAGCCTGCTAAACCCGCAAGCTTAGATCCTACAGTATTAAACATTTGACAAAATGGGATGTTATAAGTTTGACCGCTACGTGTGCCTGTTTGTGGCATAGTTGCTCCTAAACGAATGAACTGATGGATTTTCTTTGTTTCATGCCTCCTGGATGTTATTCTGACTGACAAATTTTTCCCAAATTTTAGAGAAGATGAAATTCTGAATGTTTGCTATTGAATAATTTTTTGTAACAAACTCCTAGGCACTAAACAGTGTGAATGCTTTTCATATATATATAACTAAAATGAATGATCACGCATGAGGAAAAACTCATGATAATGTTAATGATAAGAGTTGAACGCCAACACATACATACATAGTGGTTCGTTGGTATGTTTAAAAAAAGGGAAACTTGCAAGTCATTTGTGGTACATTAGTTTCATATGCTTATGTTTGCTCATAACACAACAAACCAGTATTTTTGACTGTTGATGTGGAAGAATCAGGTTTGGTTCACACAAACATAAAGTTCATCATTATTATTATTATCGTTCAGCGGGTTTTTTCCCATTTTTTTCGGGAACAACATTATCGTATTGAAAATCTTTTTATTTGTTTTTTTCCATTCGGTTGTGAAGAAAATTAATTCGAGGTGTTAATTAATCATCCTTATCGTATAGCAGGAATGTTTAGTTTGTTACCTTTTTGTGGTAATTTTATGTTAGTTTTGTTGATGGCCATTACTGTAATTAATACGATTCGATAAAATTAAATTGTATATACGGGCGCATTGATTTCCTTAATAGTGATAAGATAGGTGATGAATTTCGAAATTATAATTAAAGCATTTATCATTATTCTTCCTAGTGTAATCTCCCAAAGACTTAATAAATAGATTGAAGAAATTCATTACTCCAATGGTTTTTACAGGATGGGGTATAAAAAAACATTTCTGAATTTCATTGAAACACATTTCTTAAATCAAAGCAATTCTTGACTTTTTATAGAAGTGACTTTTTATAGTTTTAAACAATCAATTGAAAAATTAACCGCTTACATTCTATGAGACTAACCAAAATATTTTTAATAAAAATACCACAAAAATTGATTGGAAATCTTCTTTAATTATGTTAAATAAACTCCATATGATATAGTATGCGGTAGCACAAGCTCCTATATAAATACATTTGTTTACTTAGTATATAACACGTTCGATTAAAATCAATCAAATAGTATAGTATTCTCCCGTTAAAATAAATACTAATTATTACTATTTTAACTAGGGGCCTAGAGTTTTCATTTCATTTCAGCAAGGTATTTTATGAAGACAAAAGCTTCAGTTTCTATTTTTAAGGTCACATTCTCAACCCCAAGACTATGTTTAGGGACAGGAGACTAGATAAGATTTATTTTGGCTAAAAATTATATTATTTGAAGTACGATAAATTATTTGAAGACACGTGAATGTCGGACATTTCTTTCCATTATATTTACACCTAAGAAAGGTTGCGTTACTCTAGCGCTAGATACGCATTAATAAAGCAATCAAATTTCTGTCTGGCCAATTAAAATTACATTGCCAAAATGATTGGAAAACATGTTTTTTTAAAATTATTATAATAATATTCGGTGGGGCGTTGGCAACGATAAAACTGTCTGGTACTCATAATTTATATTGCGTAATAATGGCTTTAAAATCAACAATTTTCTTAACGTTTTTCTGGAGTACGTAATAGTAAACGCAGTAAACGCCCTCTCAGATGTACTTAATCTGTTCAATAAGAAAATAAATAGACAAATCCAGCCGTTCCGAAATTAACTAAATTAACCTTTCTAGCTTATACTGTTAGTAATTTTAACAAAAGCTCAATGTAATGTAGACCTTATTTTTGTTTCGTTTGACAGATAATTTAATGGAAAGTGTTCCTAGCTATGTTTCAAGTGTGAGTTTAGGCTTTGTACCCGAAAAATTTGTCTGGGGTTTTTTAAATTTTGTAAATTTCACTTGTTCTTTTTAGTATATATTGGAAAAATGTTTGAAGAGAATACTTTTTAGCTTATCATTACCTTACTTCTTGCAACCCATGTACCTTAGAAATTATCCTCTTATTCCTTTTATTTGAATAATTGCCGAAATTATTCATATTAGAGGTATCATAAACATTATTAATAAAAGTACTTGATGCAAACACACGAAGGTAACTCAATATTAGTGAATAGGGCGATAATCCTCTTAGATTAGATTACGAATATTATAATATATTTCATTATTTCAGTATACTGATACACGTTTTCAAGTATTGTCATAAAAATATTATTTATAGCTTTTAGTAACAGGTAAATATATGTTTAACCACAGTAAAATTTTTTCGAATCTACAGGCTATCTGGCCACACAAGAATATTTTCAATTCAAGTTCGGTCGCTGAATAATAATCTCCAAAAAAAAATTGCGAAAAAAGTTCCCCGATACAAAATTTGTAATAATGGAGAAACCAATTTTCTAGAAACTCATACCAAGAATACAATTGAAATAAATTTTTTGTAACTAGTATCCAAACTCAAATGCTTTCTTCTAAGCTTACATAAACGATTCAAAGAGCTATAAGATAAGATATGATGAAAACATTTGGAAAACGACGGGCGCTAGAATTCCAGACATTCTGAAAAACACGAATGTGCATTTTATACATCATTGTTAATAAACCATTACCTTAAGACCACTACTTTAAAATTTCTCTAATTTTCAATCATTTCTGTGACTTAAGATATTTAAAAAGCTTTGTAGATACAAGGCATAAAGTTTATGAATCGAGAATGAAGTTAAAAAAACATCTACATTTGCAAAAAACTTCTACATTTGAAAAAAAATAGCAATATTCAACCAAAATTGACTGAAATAGTCAACTTATGATTCCAAAATTTTTATAAACAAAATTAATTACTTCACTTACGAGCAAGCTTTTTTTGAAAAAGTTCAGTGATAATAAATGCACACTCTAAATAAAGTGAATCTGCGATGCTGTTGATTCAGCGCACTACTGAGAGTAAAGTAATTAAGATGCATGATATACAGAAACCAGAGATGTCGTTTATAGTCCAAGAGCCCGCTTCGGCCAGACGCACATCATTTCATAAAACCCTAAAGTTTATCTGCGCACGTCACCAACACAGGTAAGAACGATGAGCGACTATGTAGTTTAGGTAGTGGTTACCTTGGCAGGTAACAGGTAACAAAGGTGTAAAAAACAGCACCTCAAGTACATTAAGACATAAAGCTCTATTTTTTTACATTTTCTTCAGAATAATATTTAAAATGACGTCATCCATTGCCAGACACTTAGTATAGTTTCAACCCCCTGCCAGACACCCCCAAACTCTAAAAAATTGTGATTACACTTACATTATAGTATAAAAGCTGAATTTTATATATGTTTCTTGGGGGGCTATGAAAAGAAGTTACCCCAGTAGCCAGACAGTTTTCAAGGTTTTTTCCATCTTGCCAGAGGCCTTGAGAGTCCGCCGTCGGTGTAGCAGCACCTCAAGTACATTAAGATATAAAGCTCTATTTTTTTACATTTTCTTCAGAATAATATTTAAAATGACGTCATCCATTGCCGGACACTTAGTATAGTTTCAACCCCCTGCCGGACACCCCCAAACTCTAAAAAATTGTGATTACACTTACATTATAGTATAAAAGCTGAATTTTATATATGTTTCTTGGGGGGCTATGAAAAGAAGTTACCCCAGTAGCCGGACAGTTTTCAAGGTTTTTTCCATCTTGCCAGAGGCCTTGAGAGTCCGCCGTCGGTGCGAGCGCGAGGCAATATATATTCAGGCGGGTTTAAGTGAGATGGTGAGTTTAATAAAAAAACAAATCTAAACAAGTGAAAACAAACAATTGACTGAGTTAATTGTTGAAATACCATGCATAGTCAGTGTTGATTTCTTTATCACATTACACATACAAACATGTGACACATACATAACTGATAATCAAGTATAGTACATATTATAAAATTTCCGCCTAATTGGCGCCCTCACGGATAAACAGTGATGTTTACGAAAAAATGTTTCAAACAAAAGTTGTTTAATTTTTGATAAGGAACATTTTTTACTTTTAAACTTTTGTTCTATCTCTAACGGTTTACAAGATGGGTCCTACGGACCCAAGACCCAATTGACCTATGATGCTCATTTACGAACTTGACCTCACTTTTTACGTCCTGAGTACCCTGTAAAAATTTCAACTCGATATCTTTTTTCGTTTTTGAGTTATCGTGTCCACAGACGGACGGACGGACGGACGGACAACCGGAAATAGACTAATAAGGTGATTTTATGAATACCTATGACAAAATTTTTTTCCTAACATCATTATTTTTAAGCGTTACAAACTTGGGACTAAACTTAATATACTATGTATATTTCATACATGGTATAAAAAGTAATCCATAAATTTTTCGAGTTTTGTTAATATTTTTGAGAAATTCAAGTTTTGACTGTGTGAGGTAATAATATTGTTTATCGTATGAAATCCAATGAACAAATATTTTAAATGTAAAAAAATAAAAATAGAGCTTTATACCTTAATGTACTTGAGGTGCTGCTACACCGACGGCGGACTCTCAAGGCCTCTGGCAAGATGGAAAAAACCTTGAAAACTGTCCGGCTATTGGGTTAACTTCTTTTCATAGCCCCCCAAGAAACAGATATAAAATTCAGCTTTTATACTATAATGTAAGTGTAATCACAATTTTTTAGAGTTTGGGGGTGTCCGGCAGGGGGTTGAAACTATACTAAGTGTCCGGCAATGGATGACGTCATTTTAAATATTATTCTGAAGAAAATGTAAAAAAATAGAGCTTTATATCTTAATGTACTTGAGGTGCTGCTACACCGACGGCGGACTCTCAAGGCCTCTGGCAAGATGGAAAAAACCTTGAAAACTGTCCGGCTACTGGGGTAACTTCTTTTCATAGCCCCCCAAGAAACATATATAAAATTCAGCTTTTATACTATAATGTAAGTGTAATCACAATTTTTTAGAGTTTGGGGGTGTCCGGCAGGGGGTTGAAACTATACTAAGTGTCCGGCAATGGATGACGTCATTTTAAATATTATTCTGAAGAAAATGTAAAAAAATAGAGCTTTATATCTTAATGTACTTGAGGTGCTGCTACACCGACGGCAGACTCTCAAGGCCTCTGGCAAGATGGAAAAAACCTTGAAAACTGTCCGGCTATTGGGTTAACTTCTTTTCATAGCCCCCCAAGAAACATATATAAAATTCAGCTTTTATACTATAATGTAAGTGTAACCACAATTTTTTAGAGTTTGGGGGTGTCCGGCAGGGGGTTGAAACTATACTAAGTGTCCGGCAATGGATGACGTCATTTTAAATATTATTCTGAAGAAAATGTAAAAAAATAGAGCTTTATATCTTAATGTACTTGAGGTGCTGCTACACCGACGGCGGACTCTCAAGGCCTCTGGCAAGATGGAAAAAACCTTGAAAACTGTCTGGCTACTGGGGTAACTTCTTTTCATAGCCCCCCAAGAAACATATATAAAATTCAGCTTTTATACTATAATGTAAGTGTAATCACAATTTTTTAGAGTTTGTGGGTGTCTGGCAGGGGGTTGAAACTATACTAAGTGTCTGGCAATGGATGACGTCATTTTAAATATTATTCTGAAGAAAATGTAAAAAAATAGAGCTTTATGTCTTAATGTACTTGAGGTGCTGTTTTTTACACCTTTGTTACCTGTTACCTGCCAAGGTAACCACTACCTAAACTACATAGTCGCTCATCGTTCTTACCTGTGTTGGTGACGTGCGCAGATAAACTTTAGGGTTTTATGAAATGATGTGCGTCTGGCCGAAGCGGGCTCTTGCTCTATTATGTTGTTCACAATGACGAAACATGTGAAAAAAGTAACCGATTTTAGTTTAATATGACAGCTAATTATACATAACTTTGACTACTATTTGCTTAATGCATACTGGTATAATTTTAATGCTCTTTTTGAGTCTATTTTCAACGCATGTCTTAAACTTTTGCCTGTGTAATTTTCGGGCATAAAAGCTTCGTGCAATTTTTGCACGGAGCATGTGTAAGTTTAAACGCAGCATGTGTAAGTTCAATGAAGAAAATATAGCCTGCCTACCTCTTAGAAAATTTTGTTTGAATAATCGACCTCCTTGGGGAATCCCGTGGGTAGGTATTCTTAGAATTATCAAGGGTCCAAATGTTCACAAAAATTAAAAAAATCTTTTAGTTTTGATAATTCGGAAAACTGGCTGGCAGAGATAAAGTCGAAATTTTTTTTTAAGGCCAATTTCTTGAATATTTTTTAGCAATTTAAAATAAAATTTAATAAAATAAGTTTATTAAATTCATTCAATTTTCTTAAATTAGTTAACTTGTCACCCTAAAAATTACTAAATAAAATTACGTATCTAAGAGTGAATCAAGAAACTTTCAGGTTTAAAATTTAACGTAGTATTTTCAAAATATTTGATTAACAAATGAAAAAGATATTAGATAATTTTGTTTGAAATTTACCTGCTTTATCCAAATTAAAGCCTCGTTAAAATTGGTATATCGACTCCGAAAATAAAAATTATATTGTTTATTCAGTCACAAACACTACATTACCAAAACGCCGGTATCATTATCAATCAAAATTTTCATCAAATCAAAAAACAACAAGTTTTTCAATATTTTTGACAAAAATAACTCCTTTGAAAAAACATAAAAAACAAAATGTTAAAACCCAACACTTTTACAAAGAGTTTTATCAGTTCACAATATTATTAAATAATTATAATAAAAAAAATAAATTTATTAAACGCCTGTCAGTTACAGGAGCAAACAAAATAACACACAAACCACACTGATTTGTTATAAACAATAGCCTCCTTGTTTATTGTTGTTGTTTTTTTTTAGTATTCGTAGCCGATTAACACTGCGAACGTAACCTCTGTAACACTGTGTTGTAGATCGCGTAGCAAACACTGCTGCGCGGCGAATACAACAAACTATAATACACACATATATGACCTTGACGGTGGTGTGTATACTGTTGTAGATAGAAAATATGGCGGACATAAAATATATTTTCTATCAAAATATAATATTTATCTATGTATATCTTTATCTGTTTCATTCAATATTGTATGTTGTATGTTTATTTATCACGTAGAGAGTATTCTATGTGGTATATACAACATAGAATGCCTACGTGTGTGTACGTGTGTATGTGGGGATTCATTTTATAGGGTTTGTCTGTGTCTTTTTGTTTTGCATTATATAGAAGAGACCGATTCTATGTATGTTGTATATAGTAATAGAGAACCGACGTCGTTTCGTTTTGTTTAGTAACTTTATGCTGCTTCTACTGAGTGAAAACAGCGACGCACTACAGGTCCGTACAGGAAAATATCCTCTTACATACCGGTGCTTAATTTGTACCGAATGGTTTTCCCATTATTGGTTTTTTTATTGCGAAATCTGACGATCAATACATAATTTAAATGATTAATCGTTATCCCCATCTATTTCATCTAACTCGAAAATAAGGGCACTGCCATATATATAAAGAGGCACTGCCATTTTATCTCCTAAGAGATAAAATTCTCCATATCGACTCGGGAGCATATTTACCACTCCGCAGAAAGTTAGGGCTCATGGTTTTTTGTCGCGCCATATCCTGAGCTACTAGGTATGTCAATCATCAATAAAATCATAGTCTGATTTACAAAATTTAAAAAACCCCCGATAAATTTTTCGGATTCAAAACCCTAAACTTGCACTTGAAACGTATCTAAGAACACTCTCCTTGAAATTACCTTTTTCGTTTAAGCCTTTTCCAAACTGAACCGATTTTGAAGTTCATCGCCAACATTTTTGGTTTTTCGAGTACAAAACTCTAAACTTACACTTGAAGCATAGCTAAAAACTCCCTCCATAAAATTATCTTTCAGACAAAACAAAAAAAAGTCAAAATCGGTTTATCCATTTAGGCGCTACGATGCCACAGACATACGCACATAGCGGTCATACCTATAACACTCCTTTTTTGGTTCGGGGGCTAAAAACAAATATCCAAGTTTCAGCCTTACAGATTTTCTAGCTTCTGAATATACTCACTAAGTGATCGGCGTCCGTGCAAAGT